>NW_017728943.1:99239781-99268578 GCF_001723895.1 Crocodylus porosus
GGGGAACGCTGGTTTCTCAGGCCAGGGGGGCCCTGCCCGGGATTTGGGGGGCCCTGCCCTACAGGAGGGGGACTGGTGAGTACCCCACTCTTTCTTTTGTCACTCCCTAGGGAATCCAAGGAGAATCATTAGGTTCTTATGTAATCAGTCCATTGCTATGACTGCCCTGGAGAGGATATGCACACGTAACAGTCTTAGCTACAAAGATCTGGTTCTTTTGTTCAAGGTTCTGCTTTTCGTTCTGGAAATCCCCAGTTCAGGCCCAAGTGTACTGGCCAAGATGCTGGTTGTCACATCTGACACTTCTGAATAATTCAGTAGGTGCCTCGACATGGATTTAAAATCTAATTTTCAGCTCGTATAGGCAGAAACTCTGGGTCTCCACTGAAAAGTATAGCCAGAGTAAACACCATTATCCTACAGTTTAAGTGGCCCTCATTTTGGAAGGGATGTGGAAAAGAGAAATCATAACTGGCTTAGGACTTAATACTTCTCTGAAGTACTTAATACTTAAGAACTTAAGTACTTAATACTTAAGTACTTAATACTTAATACTGAACTTGAAATTTGTGTCTGCCTACTGCTGCACTGAGACAGTTGCTACAGCTTGTTAAAGGAGCAATTGGCTGTACTCTCTCACCAAGATTTTTATTTTTGGGGTTTTTTTACTCCTCTCTCCGCTCCAGGAAACCTAAAACAAGTGTTGCTGACTGGCATGAGTAAAAGTCTAAATACCAAAATGTTTATGCCTAGTAGTTTTTTGTTTTGTTTTTAAATTAATTTACTTGGGTTTTTTGCTAGCTTCAATTTTGGATTGCTCAACATGATTGCTTTGACTTTTATTTTTAAATGGCTACCAGGCAGGCACTTTTTAAACATTTCTCAAGTTGAGAGCCAAATTCATGACATCAGCAAAAAGCTTGTCTGGAGCAGTGGCAGAGAGCAATCCTATGGCAAATTGGTACTTTTGACATGTAAATGATATTCCCCGTGACAGTGCCATAGCTGGGGGGAGTGTGGGGAGGGGCAATAGAGTACTGGGTTTTGTTAATGGCAGTCAAGGGAAGTGTTTTTCCCTTCCCTCTCTCCATGACTTTTCAACACTGGTGTGGTAACACCTGAGGTTTTTGCCTAGTTTTGAGCACAGCGCTTCAAGAAAGATAGGGATATACTGGAAATAGTCCAGCAGAGAACAACAAAAATTAGGTCCCGGAAACGTTACGTGCAAGGAAAGGCAGAAGGAACTGGAATGACTGCACTCTCACATGCATCATGCCCCAGAATTTAATATGCACCTTGTTTTTGAAAGGCAGAATAAAGAAAAAGATCTTTCCTTGAAGTAAGTAACTGAGTAGCAGCAGCAAAGGAGCTGAGCCTGCTCATTATTCTGTTGTATGTGAGCAGTGTGCAGATTTTACTTTTGCTCATAACTTGCAGAAACTGTTCTTACTATCTCTTTCACATATAATGCACATAGAAATTTCCAGCAGCTATGTGAAGAAGTAGAGGGAGGACTTGATAAGTCTTCAGCTACACTAGTGGTGCTCACAGTTTTGCCCCTGTGGGCCAGCTGAATGAGGCAGAGCTGGTCAGTAGACCAGGTCAAATCTTGGCTGCTCCCATATACCAGGATCAGGTTCAGGGGGCTTGTGCTGTCTCTACCCAGTTAGAGCCGGATCCCAAACAGGTGTGGGCAGCACCAGTCACCAGAACCCAATCCTGGATGGGGCCAGGTGGGGGGCGAAGGGGGGAGGTACAGGGCCCTCACCCAGCCCCCATGCAGAGATTGGCCCCTGTGTCACTCCATGCCCGAACTTGGGTTCAGGGCCACAACCAGTGGGGCTCCCCACAGACCAGGGTTGAGCACTCCTGAACTACACTATTCTCAGTAGCTGCAAGGGACAAGACAAGAAGTAATAGTCTTGAATTGCAACAAAGGAAACCTTAGGTTGGATATTAGGAAGAACTTTCTATCACTGTGGCTAAGCACCGGAACAGGCTGTGGAATCCTAGGGACAGAAATTACACATAAACCAGTATAAGTGATCGGAAACCAGTTCAAACCTGTAACACAACAGAAGTGCAGTGTATGTAAACTGCTTTCAAAATGGCCCAAACTGGTTTACGATACACCTGGATGGATGTAGGATCAGACTTAACTGATTTAAATTAAATTGGGTTATTGAACTTCTATCCCAGATTCCCTACAGATTCAAGTTAACTCACAGTGCCTCAGCATCCCAGGATGCTTGGCACCTCCCCTGCAAACCCCACCTTGCAGGGTGGACAGGCTGGCTGTCTGCTTCAGCCAAGCAGGGAGGCATTCTCTGGCACCCTCTGGCTTCAGGCCTAAGCCACTGCGGGAATGTGGGTGCCTTTCCAGAATAAAAAATGAATGTCTGTTCACTTGCTTATTGGTACAATCTATGCATCTTAGACTAACCTACAAAAATTGAATCCACTCAGCCTCAGTCTTTTTGACTGCCTGTATTTAGCCTGAAAGTTTTTAGGAGAAGGTTAGACAAACACTAGTCTAGAATCGTTTGGACAGGGAAGATCCTGACTTGAGCAAGGGGTTGAACTAGATGACCTCCTCAAATCCCTTCCAGCCTTTTTTCCGCTGTGATTGCTAGCTTTAGAGCCTGAATATGCTCTTGCTTCCACCTGAAATAGAGTTTTGTCAAAACTATAAAACTAATTGGCATGTGAGAGCAGATTCTACCTACAGTCAATTTACAGCTAGGTAAGGCAGTCAGTAAAAAGGAGTCTTGAAAAAAGTAGAGCAGGAATAGGGACATAAATGAACCATTTTTAGGGGATTATTATTTGTTGATTGCTGTCCCCATTTTCAAAGTATGCAGATGAAGGCTCAAGCAGGGCTCAGTGTATAAATTATTGATGAATCTTAAACTAAGCACAGAAATTGGGAACACTCAGCAGCACACTCAAACCCCTTCCTGTATGCTGACTGCTATTCTTTTTAAGACCTGGCTTATGTTAGTGTTATCAGTAGTAGTAAATATATAAAGCTGGCCTCATTTCCAGATAACACCTGTATTTCTCTGCCAGTCCTTACTGGGATGTCATGGAAGAGAAATAAAGGCTTGCTATGAAATCATGGCATGGTGCTGGAAACTCTTATTTGAGTCAGTGTTTCTAATTAATGTTCAGATGAGGTGATGTGTTTTTTTGTTTCCTTTTGGGGACTATGTATCTTTGGTCCCAGTGCAACTGCTTGCACAACTAAGTTCTTTGAGAGGATAATCCTGCACATTATTGATCAAAATGTATTACAGCTGTAGCCCTAATTCCTTCCATATTGTATTTCATAGTGACACACACACAACATGAGTGTAATTTTTGTTTAAAAATATCATTAAGCTGCAAGATTGAGCACTAGATAGATAGGAAATCATACAATTCGTCCCTCTTGTTATGAGAGCATCTTTTAATATAAGTCCTAAGCTGTTCATCTGATTGGTCCCTCTGATGTCACAGACCTCCATTCATCCATAGTCTTTGTCCCTACTGGTGGCTCAGTCCCAGTCTCTCTGACTAACCAGTCACAGTTCTTGCCTCACATTTTTGACTTGGTATATATATGCTCTTTGTTTTTTCTTGCCAACTAGTTTCCAGGGCCAGTCTTCTTGTCCAACTAATCCCAACTTTTTCTATCTACCCTCCTTTTATCCACGACTTCCAGTCCTTCTGTTCAACATCCAGTTATCCTCCAAAATTTCTTGTCTCCTCTCTATTCACTTCAGGAAGCTTTTTCTTCTATGTTTACAGGACATCAAGAGTTGCAATGAAACACACTGTTTTCAGTTCTGGGGTCTACAGCTGGGCCTAAGCAGTGGGCTAGAGCGAGTATCATGTAGGTGAAAACTCTGGGGACAAAGCTTCTGAGTGCTAACGAGTCTAACAAGTTACCACTAAGCATATGCATTTTTTTTCAGCCTTGTGTCTTGGCTAAATTTTGGAAGATTTCCTAGAGAAAGGCAAAAGGCATACCCATGACTCAAGGGCTGTTCCCTGTCAAAGTCAAATCTTTGGTCAAAGGTTTGGGGTGTTACTGATTACCAAGTAAAGTCACCAGAATTTACCAGTGGCAAAACAATGAGGTTGAGTTGTGTTGTTTCATTTAATTTTTTCCCATCCTCCTTCTCAAAAACGATTAACAGCTTTTTAGCTGGAACATAAAACTTAAATTGGGGACAGATACATGGCTCCCAAAATTTAAATGTTGGACCAATATTTTAAAACTATAGCTTAAAAAATTAAAAACAGTAATTTTCATTACTCAAGCTGCTGAGAACGTTGAATTATAGGTGGTGCTGTTCTTGACTCTCTGGCCCAAATGACTTCTCACTCACAGGTGGGACAACTGCACATGACTTTGGTATGGTGCTGGACTGAGTCTCAGACTTGGACCTCTAGATCCATAGAAAGAAACAGCTTAATCTGCTTCAGTATGTACATATTTGTGTAAATGCAAAGGATACTCCTTAGATGACTAGTAGCCTGGAGGCCACCCACTGCAAATGGATCAGGCTTTGAAATAAATAACTCGTTTTGATTATCTACTCTATTAAAGGCTATGCATTTTTTAAGTTGTCATAGTAGTATTTAAAGCTGGAAAAACTGATTTCTAATATGTTACAAATTATCACTTTTCAGGAACATAGTAGCTAACAGCAGGGATTTAGAAAGGGCATCTGTAAGTAAAATAAAAGAAGCAACAAAGTTCATTTAAAACACGGCTTGCCAGTCAAACTTTGTCCTTGGTTCTACTGACTGTAGCAACAGAAATGGCTCTAAGACCAGAATTTCAGTCTTGGTATGGTGTGACAATAAATATTTTATTTTTCTTAGACTACAATCTGTAGTTGTCCTCTAAGCAATCAGGGCTTAAAAAATCTGAGTTAAATCCTGCCCTCATTGACTTCAGCGGACAGTTAGGGACCTGCCAGTCCACTTGAGTATATTAGCACAATATACTGGAGTATGGAGTAAGTATGCTGATGTCTTACCCTGTCTTCTAGGGGTAGCAATGAATAGCTAAATATGATTCAGCTATGCTCCATTTTTAACTTGCTTACCCCAACTTGAAAGCCTAGGCATATACTGTTTCATGCTGAGTATATTTAATGAGGACCATTTCTACTTGGTTAAGACCCCATTGCATCTCTGTAGCGGTGTTAAGAGTTGTCAGTCAGAAATGCCTGGGCTGCACATTTGGGATATAGAGCTTTTATTTGAAATACCTTATAGCTGTGTGTGGATTTCATGTGTATTAGATACATAACATATGTTGTCCATGAAGCATGTGAGTGTTTATTTGCACATCCACCTGGCTTCCCTGCTCTGGATTTGTTCATGTGCTTGTACATAAGCATCCACTATCATTACTAAGGCCTGTATGAATAAACACTGATAAGAGATGCTTAAATATTGTGCCTGAACTGTGTTTTGACAGCTGTCTGATGCACACCCCCAGTCAATCTTTTAATTACATTGTGTTAACACAGTGTTTCATCTGTCATCCTTGGCTGACTGCAGAAAGGGCCAAATTTAGCCCTGGAGAGAATGACTGCAGCTCTCTTTAATAGAGCTGTGTTTTCTAATGCCAAGGTTGAACTAGGATTCATGAGTTGGTTATCATGGCTAGAAAAAGAAACATCTGCATAAGGATTATTAGAATAAGGTACAGGTTGTTAAATATCTGCTTTCTACAATGTTTTAATCTAGTTTCTAAAACATTGTTTGCCTGATTCTGTTGCACGATTTAATTAAATCCCAAGAGTTGACAGTGTTCTAACTGGCTAAACGTTCCTAAACATTAGACCTGGGGGAAGAAATATTCTTAACCTTTCAGTGATTAGCAATTAGAATTTCACTTCAACAATGTTTATACTTCCTGTTTTAGTTTCCATAGTCGTTTTGTGTGGATACTCATGGAAAATACATTTTTGAGCCTTTTGGATGCATTTATGAAACTTGTTTCATGAAAGTAACAAAATCAACATGACTAATGTCATGTGATATACTAAATTTGTACACAGTCGTTTGGATTTCAGAATATCAGGAGTGTTTGTACAGAGCAGTTTGTGCAGCCCGAAGAGTGAGACCAGTTTTAAAGAGAATATTCAATTGAATAGTTCAGAATATGAATATGTTTTCTAAAAAAAATGAAGCCAGTCTGGGGATAATTAATGGGTGGGTAGAAAATTAAATTTTCTGAATATATTATTTGCTAATTGTTTGCGCAGCTATACTGAGAATAAACAAAAGATGATATTTTGCTACAATATGCATTATAACTTGGATCTGTGCCTAACCTTGAGACCAAACAGTGAAGAGTTCCTCACATAAAAAATCTTCTGAGCTACCTGAAAACTATTGTTCTGCTTATTTTTTTGTTAGCTACGAGAAGCACTTTTAAGGAACTATGCAACAACAATCCAATGTCTGTTCTGCAGTTCTTCAATTCCTAATAGGGTAAATAGGAATAGCACCGTTTATGACCGATAAATTGCTCTATCTTAATATTTGGGGTTTTTTCTAGCATAGCATTCATTTAATCTCTTCTATACTCCGAGGTCCTGGAAAGGGAAAAAAGGGTGAAACTGCACCTGCTTTGAGCAAAGAAGGGGCAGCTGAACTTCAATGCATTTCAATGCATTTCTTCTTTCCTTGTATCACCTCTGCAGTTGACATTTTTACCATCTTGTAGGGAGAGGGCATGGACTGAATAGGCATGGAAACTGAATTATATTTTCATCCTATGGACAGTTTTTTTCCAGATCATAATGCAGTAGGACAACTTGCACTGACCCTGCTTAGGTGGTAGCTCTTAGGACTGGGAAGAATAAGATGCCTATCCAAATGGCAGTTTTGACACATTTAATGGACAAAATTGAGAAGACCTAGAGCTTCTGCTTATAGAGATACCACTCTAGGTACCAAGGCAAAGCCTCTACAGGTCTGTGAAGCTGCCTGTTCTGGGTTGACAGAATAGATGCCTGTTACACTTCTGACTTATTAAATGTTGTGCAAACAGAACATAAAATAACCCACTCAGTTCCTCTCTTGTCTCTTGCATATAATATACATGGCTGGCTCCCCTCCGTCCCCCAGTGTTCCAGTGATACTACTAAGAAAGCAGAAATGATACAGGTAACTTGTTTTTCCTGCTCACAACATTAATAACTCTTGTGTTTGATCTGGCACTTTCTGTGGTCCGGGGTCTTTGAGTCATTTGTTTCAGAAGCAGCTGACTTTTTGGCAAGGGACAGACATTATACATAAACTGGTTTAAGTGATCAGAAATTCATTTAAACCAGTAACAGAACAGATGTTCAGTGCACATAAACCAATTTGAGAATAGCTGAAACTGGTTTGAGAGAAACCTGGTTGACTGTAGTATCAGACTTAACTGATTTGGCTCAAACTGGTTTATGCAATGTCTGTCCCAGACCCTTTGCTGGTTTAAAATAAATCAGACACCCTCAGCATCCCAGCATGCTCTCTGGGCTAGGTGGCGCTCTCTGCTCCAAAGCAGTGCTGGACCATCCCCTCTGCTCCCTGGCTGCAGCTCCATAGACTGTGGGCTGCTTCGCCCCTCCCATCACCATGCCCTGCTAAGCAGGAATTCCCCCCTCGTCCCCCTCCCCCTGCCTCGCTGAGGAGGTGTCTGTGTATTAGCTAGCAGACCACGTGCTGGCTACAGTCTGTGTTGAATCAACAGGAAACATCAACAAGTAGCTGGTAATGTCTCTCTATTGTTTTCTTAATGGGGTAATAAACACTGTTATCAATTCCTTGCTGGGCTGGTCAGAGCTTCTGCCTGAGCCTGGCTACGCCCCCCTCAGCTCCATGCTGTGGAAGGAAGGGAGGGCTACTCAAGCGCCCCCTACCTTCTAGCCTGAGCTACTGCAGGCACCTGCCTGCATTTCTGGGATGTCTGTCCGGTTACAAAACTGATTTCATTTAGCCATGTTAGACCAACCAGAAAAGATTGAATCAATTCAGGCTCAGGCTTTTTGAATGTCTGTCCCTAGCCAGAGTGTTCACCATCTCCTATAAGATGCTTCTTATTTGTCCATTCACCATGTCCTCGTGTGTGACTATTTTTCCCTTCTCTGTTCTGTGCTGGGCTCTCTCACACACTGAGGGAAGAGGGGGAGGAAATAGTAGATGATTGAGTGTGCTGTATTCAAAGAAAAATGCACTTAAAGGTTTTTTTCTTGACGGAGGTCATCCACAGGTCAGATGGGTGAGTCAGCAATGAATCATGAAGCTGAGTAAGAACAGTCAGTTTGGGGTCATCTTCCCCCCCCTTTGCTACTCTGCTGCTCTTCTCACTGAAGTTTAGGACCCTTTGGACCCTTTGAGAACTTTTTTGGGAACAATAAAAAAAACAGAGAGGTCTTTTCTGCCTTCTGTTTGACAATCTTTTACATAGAAAGCAGACTGCAGCTCACCATATGTGGTACCCATGCATTATTTGGTGTCTGTGTGTGTGCTGTGGCTGCCCTAATTATTGCTCCCTTTTATTCAATAATTTCTGTTAATAGGAGGGAAACATTTTGTGTATCTGTGCATACATGAAGGAGCTGATAGCCTTCCTAAGGAGGGAAGAGGTTAGTGGATATGCAAAGGGTGTAGGGAGCCAAATTCTTCAAGGCATCTGGCATCCATGTGTTCTGAACATCAGTTCCTATGGCCTTCACTATGTGGCCCTATGGTATTCCCTGCTTCTTCCAGCTACAGAAAGCATGGTCTGCTTGAGATGCATGCTGCCAGAGCATCCCTCAGTGCTACAAGAGAAAGCCAAACCCACTGAAAAGCTGCCAGGATTCTTGCAAGCAGCATTAACTGCCAGATAAATCCACTGGACGTTGAGTGTGCTGTTGAAGCCCTTTACATCAACAGCCTTCTGGTTCTCCTGAACCCCACAAAGCCTGACCTGTACAATCTTAATGTGGAAGGGCTCCCACTGGGTCTCTGGGAACATGAAACAAAACCCTCATGCACAACCTCTCTCTTTTCCCAGACCTCCACTGTTGTCTTTTTTTTTCTTGTGGTTCCTGTAGCCCTTGCCTCACTTTTCCTGCTGAGTTGTGGAGGGGTTGTCCAGTCATCTCCTGTTGAAGGAATAGTATCATATAGTTTCTCAAACTTACCAAGTTCTGTCTTTAAAAGCACTTAAGGTTTTTCTTTCATCATTCTCCATTGGAAGGCTATTCTCATATCTGATGGCTCCAGTGTTAGGAACCTTTTTCTGATCTATTCCCATCTGAATCTATTCATGGCTAGTTTATCCTCAGTTTTTTGTGCTTTATAGAGTATCCCAAATATGTATTTATAGAGAGCAATTATCCCTTCTCAGTCTTTGTTTTGCTAAAGCAGGGTGCTCACACCCTGGTTTGCAGGCCAGATCCAATCCCCAGTGCCCTGTCATCCAGCCCCTGGGATTCCATGTGGGTTTGTGGAAAGCCCCATAGGCCATGGTATACAACGCAGCATGGGGCCTGATCACAGTATGCAGGACTGGGCAGGGGTGATATGGGACCCTTGGGGTCCAATCCCAGTGGGTAGGGGTGGTATGGGGCCTTGTTGGGTCCTGCTGCCCCTAGGTCCTGGTGTTGACTCCCCCTGGGTCCTGCTGCCACTGGCACCTTGTCATCTTTAACACAGGCAGCCAGGGGAAGATAATAATTAATTTTCTAAATTTTTCAGGGGCCCCACGGGCCAGATAGAATGGCCTGGTGGGCTGGATCTGGCCCACGGGCTGTATTTTGCTTGCTCTTGTAGTAGGTGGTGTCAGAGATTTGTCTGCTGAATTCTTTTATGTAGTCTTCATGGTCAACGATAACTATAGCTCCTCCTTTATCTTCTAGTTTTATTACTATTTGGTGGTTGGCTCTTAGAAAGTCTATGACTCTTCCCTCTGAGAGGGAGAGAGTTTTATGGTAGCGTGTGTTGTTGATTATTTTATTGTTCATGCTTTTTCTGAAGCAGTTAATATAGTGGTCAGGGTTTGAATTTCTTCCACTGTGAGGTGTCCAATCTGATGTTTTGTTGGTTTTGGGGGGTTAGTCTTTTCCTTGATGTCAAAGAATGAAGCATTGTTGGAAGTGGATTCATTTTGGTTATGGAAACATTCCTTGAGACAGAGGCATCAGAAAAATTCTTCTAGTTCTCCACATTGTACAGGGTATTTTTCTGGACAGAAATTAAGGCCTTTAGACAGGACAGCTTTTTCAGCTTTGGTAAGTGTGTGCATGGAGAGACTGAGAACATTGGAGTGTTGATTGGTTCCTTCAGTTTCATTGAGTATGAAGTTGGAATGTTGTAAGATGTTGGTGTTGTTTCTCTGACGGTTGTTTTGTAGCTGGGAAAGTTGTTCATGTAGTAATTGGTTCTATTTCTTCTTTTTATGTTAGATGGATGTTGTAAAAAAACTTTTGGTAGTCTCTTTGTATATGTTTTATAATTTTTGGGTAGATAAATCTGGATTTATCTCTTTTTAGTTGTTCCAGCATAGTCTTCCTTCCTGAGTTGATCTCTTTTGCTTCTTTTGTCTGACTAGACAGTCTAACATCTTGACAAATAATGATTTTTCTATACAGGTATAACACATAATTCTGTCTAGGAAACACATCTTGTTGAGAAGGATTAAGATAAACTTTACTGGTGGGATGGGCATCATCTTATCTGCTCTACAACTGACAATGAGAATTTTTGTCACAAACAAACCATCTTTTTCATTCAGAAAATCACAGTTGGTAACAACAACAAAAACTGTGCCATTTGCTGATGTAACTGTGAAAACTTGGAACTAGTTTTACTTGGCATAGATATGGCATTATGTTGAGCTTGGACATGTAACATTGTGTTAATTGAGATTTGTAAAACACGTTGAGTTATTGTGGTTCTGTACAAGCTATGCCATTAAGGAAATGGTTGCATTTTCTGAAATTTTTCTAATTTTAAAGAAAATAACCATCTTTATTTTTAAAAAGAAATAACAGAAAACAATACAATACTATTGCTGGAGGCAAAATCTTTGTAGTCACTGAGAAGGCACATGGGAATGTTCAACTAATGGAATGATCCAATTGGTTGAATATCTGCAGGTGCTTTATAATGGCAATAATTAAAAAGCTATTCTGAAGCTATTACCATATTAATTTAACTTACTGTATGCTATTAATTAGAATTCATGTATTATATATATTACTTTAGCAAGTAATTAAGTATCAGCATAATTGCTGTCTTGTATCTCTTAGAAGTGGAAAATTTTCTTTTTGTAATTAATTACTTTGTGAGGGTAATAGGTCAGAATCACCTTTGATGTAACTCCAGTTAAAACACTAAATTTATATACGGAATGAATGTGGTTCAGACTATTCTGCAAACCTACTGTCTTCTTCTGGTTGTGTGGTCTAGCAGCCAAAGCTGTCCAAAAGCTTTGCCACAAAATAAAAAATTATGCTAAACTCGCCTAATTCTGTGACTTAAAATTTATTTTCCAATTGAAAGTTATCCTTACAGTTTGGTCATTTGAGACCACCAATATTCCCCATGGTTTTGAGTCTTCCCTCTCCCCTCTCAAAAAAAAAAGCAAACTCTGTGTTTCTAATTGAATATTCAGTCAAGCACTTCGGACTCAGTGGCATGGGAACACGCTCAAAGTAAAACTGGAAGAGAAGTTCATAGAGGCTTTATGAAATAAAATAGCTAAATTTTGCCTACCACTTTTAGATGTTGCAGCTTGTTTGATCTAGGACACAAAAGCCATTGCAGAGCCACAGATGTAATGAAATTTGTAGCCTTGATCTACACAAAGAAACTCTGTTTTTCTCAGAACCATTAGAGATGCAGGTCACCAAGATAAAATACTGTGGTTTGGCCAGCACATTAGGAGATCCGGGCAGCAACTACACAAAATGCTTAATGCACAGTATCTTAATAACACTGTAGAGTAGGATGTCACAGCAGGGATAGTGCTGATACCTTACTGCACAGTATTATTAGGCTACTGCACAGCAGTATCACTAAAAAGGCATTCGCCAGCTCTGCCGCACACTAACTAGTTACTACTCATTTACTTAATACTTCTTTAAGCAAGTACTAAATTAAATGTGCAGTAAATACTGTGCATTAATGGATATGTATATGTGGCCACTGGGGGCACGTCTACACGTGCAAAAGCTGCTAGATGGGTTTACTCTGCAGTAATTTACTACGGAGTCAATCCACCCTAGGCAGGCATCTATACATGTAGGCATATGGGAGCAGATTTGCTGCTCCTGACAGTAGTTTGCCTCCATCTCTTCCGGCCTGCACCAGCTGTTTCAGGGGGATCTGGAGGCTCCAGCCACAGCTGCCTGCAGCTGGGGGGCTATCTCTAAAAGCCAGCCTGGTGCGCTGCTCCCTGGCTACCTGCTTTCCTGGCCCAGAGCAACTTGCAGTATGCTGGCACAGCCCTCTGTGACTGCCAGCAGAGCCTGTGTCTGCCATGTGATGGCTGCTCCACCCCCAAGTTCCAGGAGTGATGCTGAGTGCTCCAGGCTTCTGCTGGACACCCTGCCTGCCATGCTGCACTGATGTGGTGACTGCCACCTGACTGTAGTCAGTCTTGGCCCTGGCAGCCCCCTCACACAGCACAGCTGTGTGGCCAGGCTTACTGCAGTGTCTCAGGCCCTTTGCCAATGCACTGCTACCTCCTGGACCCCATGCTGCTATCCAGACCCTGGCAGGAACACCAACGATGTGCACCTGGATACCACCACCAGTGCCATTCAAGTGCCTCTGGGGCTCCAGCCCCACCAGCTATGGGCCCACCTGGCCAGCCAGGACTGATGGCTACATGTCATTTAACATACCTGGGATGATAAGCAGTGGATAGAGTCATTCCAGATGACCTGGGCCACATTCCAGAACCTCCTCAAGCAGCTCTGCCCACATCTGGAGTGGCAGGCCACCACCATGCAGTGGCCCCTCCCTGTGGACACTCGGCTGGCCCTTGTCATGCTCACGCTGGCCACACCCACCAGTCTGTGCTACATTAGTCACCTCTTCAGCATGGGCAAGGCAACCACTGGGAAGGCCATCCTAGAGGTGTGCGGTACCCTCCAGGATGTACTGGGGCATACCATGCTCCAGGTGCATGACCCCTGGAGGTGATGACAGGGTTCCACACTGTAGGCTTGACCCGGTACATCAGGGCCCTGGAGAAGACCCACATCCCCATCACGTGCCCTCCCCAAAGCAATCAACTGTACTACAGAAAGAAGGGGTTTCTCTCCATCATGCTCCAGGCCATTGTCAACTACCATGGCACCTTCACCAATATAAGCACCAGCAGCCCCAGTGCCTGTCTTCCACAACTCCACACTGCCAGCCCTGGTGGAGAGCAGGTGCTTTGCACCAGTTGGCAGTCCTGCCCTACCGTATTGGGGACCTTGCCTACCCCCTCCTCTCCTGATTTATGCAACCCTACACCAGCCAGCTGGACCTCCACCAAGCACACTTCAACTGAGCCAGACCTGCATGCTGGTGGAGTGTACCTTTGGCCACCTGAAAGGATGTTGGTGCACTGTCACTGCCTGCCTCAAGATTGTGGAGGTCAATATCCCCCCAGGTCATTATTACAGCCTCTGTGCCATATAACATTTGTGAGGCCCAGAGGGGAACTCTTCCACAAGGCCTTGGCAAAAGAGGTACAGTGGGTGGTGGATGCTTGGTACCAAGAGCACCAGCTGCGGTGGCAGCAACAGTGAGAGCCCTCCCTCTCTGACCAAGGTCCTGGGCGAGCTGTACACTTGCCAGTGGGGGCCTGGGCACTGAGTGTGAGAGATATTGGCTGACCACCTGTTCCTGAGCTCCCCACTGTAAGCCATGAGAATGGCTGCCTATGGACCCCAGCCCCACTGCACACCCCCAGCACCATGCTTACTATGGACAGTTCTCAGAAAAGCACTCTTCTCCCCCTGCCGCAAACACAGAACAGCCATTCTCCTCTCCCCAACAAAAGAGCCCTTCCTCCCTCTCCTCCCCACCCCAGACCCCAACCCCATCTCCCTCCTGAACAACAGAGCTCCTTCGCTTTCTCCCCCTCTCCACAGAGCACCTCCACCATCCACCCCACCCACCACCAATAAATCACCCTCTTCCCTATGGAGACTCTATGCACTGCTGTATGCCCCTCTGAGGTGAAGGTACCTAGGGGGAAGAGCCTGGGAACAGATGCCCAGAACCCCAGTCTCTGGCTGCATCCCCACAGATGTGCACACTGCAGTGAGGCCAGCGTGTGGGGGTCTCATCCTGGGGTAACGGCAGGCACTGATGTGGCAGCTCCCCCTTCTGCAACCAGCAGGCTGGGCCTGCAAGGCTCACACATGGTGCTGGTCCTGTTGAAGGCAGCTCCTGTTCCAAGGCCACATAGAATCAGGACAAGTGGCAGGACAGGCCCCAAGGAAGTGGGGGTGGGGGGACTGGCTGGTGGGGGCCCAAGGAGAGAGCCCGGGGCAGAGTCTCCTGGCTGGTGGAGTCACCACTGCACCTCAACCCAAGTCCACTGGGGGGCAGGCAGCAGTCAGGGGCAGGCGGGGCTGCAGCTTGGAGTTGGGCAGTGGGTGGTATGAAGGCAATCACCGTGGCCACCATTTCTGCTACTGCCACCAAGCCCATGGTGCTCAGATTCAGGGGGGCCAGGGGCTTCCAGCTGACTGGGACACAAAGTTGGTGGCACCTCTCCCAGAGAGCCACTCAAGAGAGGTGCCCTGGGGCCAGCACCCCCCCCCCCCAAACCACCACCATCTGAAGGGGTACCTGTGGCTGCGCTACACATCCCTGCCCTCCACAGCTGAGGACAGTGTCACCACCAGCATCAACACATTCAATCTCCACATGTAAGAGGCTCATGCCTGCCTAGCTAAGCAGGTACAGGCTGCTCACTAAAGTTTTGCATTCACTCCTGCCTCCCTGCTGCCTCCCTGCTGTCAGGGGAGACATTGGGTGCCAGAAGCAGCTTGGCCAAGCGAGATGGGGCTGGGCAGGTGCAGGTGTAGGGGCAGGACTTATCTTATGGGCATGGCAGGCATGCCCAGTGGCCTGAGTCTGTCCCCAGTGGCAACAAAGATGTGTGGCTCCTGGTAGTGTCCTAGGGCACAGGGGCACGGTGCCTGGCTGCCTTGACAAAGGTCCCTTCCAGGGAGGAGCTGGAGCTGCTGAGAACTGGTGATGCCATGGCTGGGTTGGCCTCCTTGGTGGAGCTATGCACCCAGAGCTGGCAGGGCAAGTGCTGGCCCAGATTGCTGGAGCTGCTTGATGAGGCCACAGTTGGGAACTGTGGTGGGATGGGCTTCTGGTATCCTGAGGGGCCCTCTCCTGCTGATGCCTCATTGCAGGTGCCAGGCCACAGCAGAAGCTTGGGCCAGCTGCCCATGCTGAAGTACACAGCACAGTTCTGGCCAGGGTCCCAGGACTCAAGAATGTGGTCCAGCTGTCACATAAAGTGCATTGACTTGCAGGCAGACCCTGGCCAGCAGTTGTGGTTGGTGACGGTGACCTACTGTGCCCACAAGGTCTTGACCTTTATGCAGCACTGACATGCTGACTGGTCATGCCCATGCTCCCACATGTGGCCTGACAGGCCCTCATAGAAATGCATATTGTGTTGGAGAGCCCGTGCTGGACAAACTGACCTCAGCCTTGCCCCACAGCTCCACAAGGTCCACTGTCTCCTCCTGGGCCCAGATGCAGCCCAGGGAGGCAGTGTGTGGCATCAGACATGATGTCAAAGTGGCTGCCTTGATGGCCTGCAGAACCTGCATGCAACAGTCCATGTGCTGCTGGGCCTCAGCAGATGCCTGCAGCATCCAGCACAGGGACACACTGCAGGACAGGCAGGTGCGTAGCAATGCTGTGGTGGGGACCAGCGCTAGGGTCTGGGCAGGCTGCTGTGGCTGGCTGGGGGCTTCTGATGCATGACCCAGTGGCCAGAAGCTAGCTGCAGGTGGCCCAGGGTGCTGCTGGGTCTCAGAAGGTGCCTCCATGCTCAGTCCTCAGACTTACGACACACTTGGTTCCTAAAAAAACACATCTTAAGTAGAAATGTTGTAACTCGAAACTAATTTTCTCAATGTTATAAATGGGGGATTGGTTCCTGAACCAAAGCCTGATATCCTATTTTCACCAAAAATACCCCAGAATTTTGTACTCGATCAATCATAGATGAGTAATATAGCTACAGTAATATATTTATATTGTAAATAGCAATCATATTGATTTAGAAGGACTTATTTGAGGTGACTTTGCTGGACTTTTTGAAGGGCTCTTGGATGGACTTTTTGAAGGGTTCTTGGCTGGAGTCTTCTCAGGAGTTTTGTCTGCAGGTTTTTCTGGAGTCTTGTTTGCTTTCTTAAAGAAAGTGTCCAAGAAAGTTTGGACAGATGTTCTCCCGGGAGATGAGCAACACAGTGAACTGGTTTGCTGGCATGGCATTGCATCGGATCAAGCATTGTAAGTCAAAACTGGCATTGTAAAGTTGAAACAGGGTGTCAATTTATAAATGTTGTAAGTGTAAAACGTAACTCAAAACGTTGTAAGTCGAGGACTGCCTGTATAGCAAGATGGCATGGGACAGGTAGGCACATGGTGACACTGCGCTATGGACTAGTGCTGGGGTCTGGGCAAGCTGCTGTGGCTAGCTGAGAGCCTCTGCTCTGGGACCTGGTGGCCAGAGGCTGGCTCCAGGTGGCCCAGGGCCCCAGAGTCCCTGCAGCCTTTTAAGGACCTGAGGCTAGGGCAGGAAAAGAGCCACCCCAGCCCTGGGGCTGGAGAAGCTCCAAGCCCTGTGGCCTTGGCGTTAGGCTGAGGGTGGATCCCTGGTGGTGGGGCTGACCGGAAGCAAATATGCTTCTGGTCAGCATCTACATGTGCATTAACGCACAGTAAGTACTCCGCAGTTAATTTGCTACCTGCATTGGCAGGTAGCAAGTTAACCACCAAGTAGAGCACATTACTGCACAGTAAGTATCTCCACATTTAGATGGTGACAATTTTTGCACAGTAATTTGGTCTACTGTGCAGTGAAGTGTCTTGTATAGATGTGCCCTGAAGTACCTCCCTTACATAATTCAGCACTATTGCTGTGAGCTGCAGGCCTGTGTCACTGTATTGTGGAACACAATTAAGAGAATGTCTAGGGCAGCTTCAGTGCCTGTGGTTTCTTACCTTCAATCAGAAAAGCGACTGGCCTGCACTTGTACAAGCAGTCATGAGCTAAAGACTTGCTCCTGTACATTAGCAGTCATCCATCATGAATTTGATTTGTAAAACAGCCCAGTGGGTGTTCTGCATGGAGTATCACATGCCCAAGGAGCATCAAGCAGTAGCTTTTTCCAGTTCCTAGTATTAATTGGATTGTGGGAGTCCCTGGGGATATGTTTTAGCTTTCTTGTAAATACAACCCTAATATTTCTTAACTAGTTCCCCCACCCGGAAGTGTGTTCTTCATACCATCATAAACAAGCATAAATATGGTTTATAATTTCTTCCTTGTGACCATAGGCTCCCATTAATCCCGTCTTAATCCACACTCTAATATTATTTATCCCTCTGAGCAAAGTTAAACCCAAAGCCTGGTTGTTATCAATATAAAGCTTGCTCTTTTCGACATTTACAGTTCTGAAACTGTGGGGTTTAGTATCAAGTAATAGAAGGGGAGAGTGATTTTTTAAAAAAATAAAAAAGCCCAAAGAGAATTCTCTTCACTGTATTTTAGTCCTTTGTCTGATTTTGCCCAGCTTGTGTTTTTTTCTAGCCCTCCTATTTGTCGATATTTTTACTCCCATACTGGGTTATCCCAAGGTGCATTAATTTCAAAGCATGCTGTTCTGCTGTGTATTTTTTTAGCCTTTCTGGAAGAGTTATTCATCAGTCACCTAAAAGTCCCATATATCTCCACAGAGAGGAAGCCACTACTCCCCTCAAAAGCATCATCCCAAGGCCTTGCACAGAAGTCCATCCATTTCCCCTCCCTGTTGACCCCCGGCGCATCCACAAATTATGCTGACTTCTTAAAAGAAATGTCTGCAGGTGCTGAGTTCTTTGTTTATTCTGGCAAAGCTGAAAATAGCAACTGCTAACAAATATTTTGCCCTTCACAAGGCTTCTCACAGAGATGCAGCTGTTATCTCATCTAGTAAAAGTGCCAGCCCTGAGGGGAAAACAGGCACTTAATTAGGTTAGGATAAGCTTCAAAAGGTGACTATCTAAAAGTAATACCCATAATGCTCTGTGGGATAGGAGCCTTGAACTGAATCCTAGCGTGTGCAGTAGGGAACAATTATTTCAAGATTTTTAGTTTTTATTTTCCTCGTATCTCAGACTGTGGGCTTCATTTAATCATCCAAAGCAACAAAGCTTCACTCTTTCCATTGCATGCTGAAGTGGGCAAATCTCCGGGACGTAACCTTAAGCTTGGGTGGAACATATTCCCGTTAGGTTGCTAAATCTGAAACCATCATGCAGGAGTCTGCCCACTGAAAATCCACCCCAGGTTTTACGCTGAGCCAAATGCATTCTGGGACAGGACTTGGGCCCTGTGAATATTCATACAACAATTGATGAAGCCGAGACATCTCTCACTACTGAATCTTAGCACCTTGATGTAAGGAGCTTCCTGTAATTAGAGGCACAGCAGTTAGTGCTAGACTTCCCAGGAATGAAACTGTACCAAGGTCAGATCCAATCATCATTAGACACGCTAGCATGCATATTGGTGTTTCCTTGTTTTCTGTCAGAAAATAGAAACAGGTTTGTGCACAGTGACAGCTGGCTATGAAATGGAGGTTAGAATTAGAAGTTTCTACACACAGGTGATGTCTGTCCTCTAGAAAAGGTAGCTAATCCAAAAACATTTTTGATAAGCTGTTCCCATGCTTTACAAGCTGCAGCAGCAACAGCAGACAAGAAGACAAATGCCTTCGTAGACTCAGGCAATCAGGACTTGTAGTAGAGATTATATCTTTTATTAGACCAACAATTCTTTTGCAAAAAAAATCTTTAATGCAAGCTTTCAGGCACAAGCACCTTCATCAGGCATTGGAGAAAAGATTGTAAAAGTTCTCCTGGGTAGAAATGAAAGTTTATATTTCGTAGGATTTCACAGAGGAGTCAATAGATGCAAAACTCCTCTGGGCAGTCAGCTCATACCTGGTATGGAGCCTCTCACCTCCTGTGAGGATCTGTGATGATGCAAATGACTTTGAAACAAAGGCAATAGCAAGATCTTGGGTTTCAGGTGGTCACAGTTGCTTCCTGCTTGGGAAAATATGAAGATTTCATTTTAAAAAATGGCTAAAATATGAAGATTTCATTTATAAAAATCATCTATTGACTCCTTTGTGAAATCCTATGAAATATGAACTTTCATTTCTACCCAGGGGAACTTTTACAGTCTTTTCTCCAATGCCTGATGAAGGGTGTTTGTGCCTGAAGTCTTGCAATTAAAGAACATTTTTTGCAAAAATCTTGTTGGTCTAATAAAAGACATGATCTCTACTATGAGTCCTGTGATGGTGATGTTGGTGGTGAGGATGGGCAGAGTGGGGACCACTTGCAGGCAGCCATAGCAGTGTTGGCAATAATGGCAAGGGGGGAGGTGGGGCAAGTGGCAACCACCAGCGGGTGGTGATGCAGACGGTGGTGACGGTCAATTTTGGGGGGGGGGGGGGGCATATGGCTCCCTGTGCACCCCCCCCATGTCACCTATGGAGATAAATATTGTCCCTTTGAGGCATAAGTATATGCCTTCTGTCTTCAGACCTGGATATAATCTTTGTATGCAGATTGTCCAGGCGCTGGCATGGAAGGTCAGCAACCGTTTTGTAATAGTAGGCTGAATTAACATGGCTTGGCTCACAGGTGGGCCATCGTTACCATTGCCACCAAGTCTCCCTGCTGCTGATTTTCCTTCTCTACCACTGAATGTTGCCATGTGCCAACAATTCCCCACCCCTCACCCCCACCACCATGTGCTGCTACATGCCACTGAGAGCCAGATGCAATCCCTTGTGCAGGAGGCCATGGGTTACCAAACTCTGCTGTAGACCTTGGCCTGTATAGGCAACACATAAAAGGACTGCCTCCAGGTCAAAAAGGAATTATGTTAGTTGGAAAGTATAGGGTACCCGGAACCATTGTAACATCAGCTACATCAGTTCTAAGATTGTCTATCTGGCACCATTCCCACAGGCAAAATGTTATTTCCAGATTAAATAAAAAAAGGGTGGAACAGATCCCACTGCCTTTCATGATTTGTCTTTAACAACAGAATGACTAAACTGAGAATTTTAACGGGAAGGCATTGTTAAAAAGTATCGTGCAAGTATTAATTCCTAATTAATTAATATAAGCACTATGTAGACATGACACTAGATGCTGTAATTAGAATTTTTTTAAAGAAATTTCCTTTTCATCAAATCTGACTTAAGATAGTCTCAGATGGAAATTTAAAACAGCTAGGAAAGGTCTTTGGAGACATATTACTCACAACTTGCATATCTGTCCAATACTATACAGCGTTGAGGAATGTAAGGGAGAATACTGAACAGTATTTATTGAACCTTTTTAGAGAAAAGTGTGAATTGGAGCTTTTACCAGTTGTCACTGCCTTGGTAAAGTGTTCTGCTAGACACTTGCCAGGCTGCTGACTGGTTGCTGGCAGACCTGAGATGAAGTCCTTGGACTGAATTTAATTTAGCACTGCTGAAAGAGAGAACTGATTAAACTAGTTGTTGAAAGTTTTAGTTTAAAGAAGGGGTGTCAAGGATACAGCCCACAGAGCGGGGTCATCCAGCCTGTGAGGCTCTCAAAGGGTTCTTGGAGGAGGGAGGTTATCTGGGTGGGAAAGGGGGGAGAAGGCAAGTGAGTGACAGCTATGTTAATCCTTGAAGCTTCCTGAGCCAGCACAATGACACTCACCCTGATACTGGAGATGGGTGAGAATCCATCCCACAAGGCTCCTTGTCATCTGGATTGGATCCAGAAGGAGTCCCACACTCCAACTCCAGCCCATGAGGTGGAAATGGATGAGTTTGACACTCTTACTTTGAAGAGAAATAATAAAAGTTTGTTAATATACTTGGCACCTTACTCCTTAAATATTTCCTTTGAGGTAATATCAATGTAATATAATTCCTCAAAATATCTAGGATGATGGTTAATTCAATTAATTAAAATGAATACATCATCTACAGCAGTGGTCTCAAGCTTTTTAGATTCAAGGTGCCCCTCATTAGACTCAAGACACCCCTTCATAACTTCTGTGAATTAAGCCTAACCCCATTTCAAAAACAAATGTATTTATTAAAGTGCTTATCTCCTTGCAGAGAGGCTGGGCAGGGGGGGACAGGGAAGCAGCCAAGCAGGGAGAGCCTAAGCCTGCCCTTATCTGCTTATGTTCCCACACCCTGCTTATCTCTTCAGGCTGCTGGCAACATCCTTTAAAGCATCTTGCAGCGCCCCAGGGTACTTTATCACCCTGGGTTGAGATTCACTGATCTACAGATTTATCGACTGGAAACCTAACTATGAACGGATAAGATTTGAGAATGATGAAATACATTTATATGATTCAAATAAGGATTCAAAGGAAAAGCAAATATCCTTTCCACAAGGAAATATTTGCTGTGGTTTTTGCAAGGCCCAGACATTTATTAGGAACCTTGCAAAATTGCTATGAAACTATATTAGTCCCAGCACAAAACGATTCATCCTAACTGTACCAGAATGACTGATGCTAATGAAGAAACCACAGGAAACAACACCCCCCCAAACCTCAACCCCCTTTGATATTTTAATGATCTGTTGACTAACAGGGGTGTGAGAAGCCGGCTGTATTTGATTCAGATTTGGATTCGGCCTGATTCGGGGGACAGTGATTCAATTTATCGATTTGGATCACTGTCCTGATTCAATTCAGCCGAATCCAAATCTGAAGATTCAATTCTGATCCGGAGAATCAGCGATTCGGCTATAGATGCAGCTTTAAATGTTTTTCTACATACCTTGAGGTACCAGGCACGGCTCATGTACACTGAGATGCTGGGGCAGATGGAGCATCCCACAGGAGTGCAGGGGGGCTCCCTGTGTGCTCAGCGGCGGACCCGGAAGTGGACCGCAAAGTACTTTCAGTCCACTTCCAGGTCCACCACTGAGCATGTGGGGGACCCTCCCCCGCACCCCTTGGCTCAGCGATTGTTTTGTCTCCATCTGTGTCTATCTCCCCGTCTCTCTTGCTATCTCTTCCTGCATCCATCACCACCTGTCTCCTTCTTTGTCTCCCTATCTCTGTCACTGTCTGTCACTGTTTGTCTCCTGTGTCCCTCCCTGTCACTGTCTCCCTATCACAATATCACTGTCTCTTTCTGTCTTCTTCTGTGTCCCTCACCATCTCTGTGTCTTTCTCTCTGTTGCCGTCTTTTCATCTCTGTTGCTGTTTGTCTCCTTCATCTGTTGCCTCTCTGTCTGTCTTTCATTGTTTTGTCTCACTCTCACTGTCTCCCCGTCTCGCTCTTGCTGTCTCCTCCTGCATCCATTGCCATCACTGTCTCCCCATCTCGCTCTTGCTGTTTTCTCCTGCATTCATTGCCATCGCTGTCTGTCTCCATATCTTGCTATCACTGTCAGTCTCTGTGTCATACTCCTTCTGTGGCCATGGCAGTGGCTCTCTCCCTCCCTCTCTCTCTGTGGCCGTCTCCTTCTGTGTCTTTGCTGTCGCTGTCACTGTGTCTGTCTCCTTCTGTATCTGTCACTGCTCCTCCATCTCTGTCTGTCTCTGTCTCCTTCTGTGTTTCTTTGTCCGCCTCCCTCTCTATTTGTCTTTGTCTGTCTGTCTGTCCATTGCTGTTGGTCTTGGTCTGTTTCCCTGTCTGTCTGTCTCCCTCCCTCCCTCTTTCTTTCTCTGTCTGTGTGTCTCCTTCAGCTTCTGTCTCCCTATGTCTCTGTTTCCCTCTCCCTTTCTCTGTCTTTCTGTCTCATTACCTTTTATTAGCTTACTTACCTGATCTAATTCATAAGTATGCTCTATGATAATTTCCCTAAACTTTTTGGCCTAAAACTCTACCTTTACACTTCCCACTCAACATCATGTTATGTTACATCTTCTTCTTACCTTGCAACAGGTGTACACATTTTAGTTTAACCTTAGTCATCACCAAGTTTGAACAAGGCCTTTGCAAGCTTGTGCAAATAGTTGATATGGTCAGCTTTACTAATCTTAATTTAATATGGCCTTGGTGAACTTGTCTAACTCAATGATGAACATAGCTTTTGCTAATCTTGTTGTTGAATTTTGAGATGTGGAAATGTGGTTGGGGGTTTAACAGTTGTCCTAACTGTAGACTTTTTCAGCTACAAGCCAAGCGATTGGATCTGGTGCATGAAGTTGGGATGTTCATGTCGATTCAGCAGCAGGGGCCATCAGTAGTGATCAGGTATCAAGTCAACGCTGGTGGGGGGTAGTGGCAGTGGTGGCCAGCTCAAAACTGGTGGCTTACTTTCAGACTAACCTGTTAAAGTGCCTGAGTGCTCCTGAAAGGTTGCCAGTTCCTAATCTAAAGAATCTGCTTCTTGTCATGGTCAGTGGCAGGACACTGGGCTAGATAGATATTGGTCTGACCCAGTACAGCAATTATTAGGTTCTTATGACATGTGAGGTGTTTTGGGTTGTTTTTTTTTTTGGGGGGGGGGAGGTTTATCTTTTATTTACAAGTTACACTAGCCATGTTAGTGGTTTTACCCTTTTATTTACAAGTTAAAAATGCATTTCTCCATTATAGGTTCATAAATTGCATAATTTAACAAGTACTGCATTAACATCTCTATTTACTTGCTTTAAGTAAGTGGATTAGTGAAACTCTGAACCACTTGAGCTCTGGTACTCCTGATTTGGATTTTATTAAATCAGTTTTTGTTTTATTCCTTTGACAACAGAAAATAAATTAGAATTAATTAGAATTAAATTTTAATTTATCATAATGAGACAACCCTTGTGCAACATCCTACGGTGTCCCTATTCCCGAGATGTCTTTCTGAAAGAGGGGAGGGAGACCCTGAATTTAACAACTTTCAAAAATTCTTAAACTATTTAATGCTAAATAAAATCAGCTTTCAAGACAATGAGAGGTGAATATGTAGATTCCACTGGATTTTTTTGTTTTGTGCTTTTGTGTGAAAGAGGAGGGCACAAAGTTATTTTACTGAAAAAATCCCAAACAGATGCCTGTCCTGTAAAGAGTACGAAGTACGGCTGGCTAGAATATATTGAATTACAACTATATCTGGTTAAAGAGCAATGCATATGATGAATCTTTGTTGAATTCTAATATGTGTACAAGTTTAAGATGATTTATTAAATGTGCAAAGATGAGGCTTATGCATAAACTATGAAGCTGGGCATGCTTTAGAACTGCTCAAGCTTAGTAAATTTTTTTGTCTTTGTACTCACTTTTATTCCCCCAGTTATTTCTTGTTTTTTGTTTTCTTAGTACTATTTGAATGGCTCAGTGGTCAGTGCTATTTTAATTTTGACCTAACTTTAGTATTCTTTTTCTCCTGGTGAAAGATGCCCTTGTCAGAATGCATGCTAGAAGCTGTATTGTGCAAATTTGAGGACGTTTTAAGCAACAGGTTCCCAAGATACAGCCACCCAGGAAAAAAAGCTTTAACAAGGCTTTGGAAAACTTGATGTCCCTGCTGATGGATGTTTGCTTTGAGGTTGAATCCATGTTTGCACTGATCCGTGACTCAAACTGTGATTTTGATGAAGCCTCAAATGGTTTCAGTCTCTTAACATTTACCCCATTTAATGCTGTACTCTCACTGCCCTTTGGGAAAGCAACATTACAAACAGCATTCTGTTACTGAAAGAACTGGCTTCTATAAATAGGTGAGTGCCTCACACTCACAAGCCAAATAGATTACACTGCACATGTCCATATTGCTTGTTGAAAGGTTTTCAAGGCTGCCAGTTTTCAGATGAGGTGTGTGACCATTGAGCCTGTCCTACCCAAACCAGCATCAGTTGAAAGCTAGCCTTTTGTGGAAATCTTACGGAGAAGGGTAGAAAGCATATTACTACAATCTACCTGTATTAAGGGGCCCTTTACTTTGGGGAAAGGCAATCAGAGTTCAGCAGAAAGTGCTTCAATCTCTAGGCCATGGAACCCAGTGCCCCTCTGAAGAAGCAATATTGAACATAGAGTTCAACAAAGTATTATGCTGTCTAGCCTACACCCCTGCCCCTCTTGATGAATTTGACCTTCTCTCTCAATTTCTTAATGTGAGCAGCAGTGTTGCTGTTTTGAGGGATGGTCTCTGCTTCTTGTGCATGTCCTGGGAATCTGGGGCAAACTCCCACATGTGGTCAGAGCCTCTCTCCCTGCCCTACTATGAGAGTCAAGATTAGTGGAAAGTAGTGTAAAGCAGATGCTGTTCCCTGAAAGACTTTAATGAATTTGGGAGCCATGTCATGTTGGAACAGACCAATGGTCCATACAGTTAGGAGTAATTTAGTCATCGTTGGTGGATTATACACAGGAAGGCATAATGTTCCTAATGACTATCATGGTTGTGCAAAACAGTACCATGGAGGCCAATTGCTTTCTGTCCACTGCTATAAGAAATCTTCCCAGAAACAGAACAGCCATAGGCTATATGCCTAGTGTGAGCGCAGCTGCTCTTCTTGGTCATATGAGGAACAAATCCTGTTCAGAATCTACTGAAAGACAGGGCTCAGTAGTAAATCTTTGCAGCAGGAAAGTCTTTTTTTGCAAAGCTTTGTTAAAGCAATTTTTTAAAAATATTTTCAAATGGACCAGATTAATACTATCATGGATTATAGCTATTATTATTTTATATTATTAAAGTGTATGTAATACTAGCATGTCTATATTGGAATTAGTGTTGCTATTGTTATGGTGAAGACACGGGATTCAGAGTAACAAAGGACTTAATGGGTTTCTTTTACTTCACTTGTGTTTTCCCCTCTTCTGACGTGATTGCTGGATTTCTGGCTGTTTACAGACACTTAGGCCATTAATGAATGTACTGTCCACTTGTACTTTAGGATATCATGTACTTTGTATTGCAGAACATACTGGACTTAGCATGGATCATCTTTGTGTTTAAGTAGTCCCTTGAAGATTTGCTAGCTCCCTGGGTGGGAAGAGAGGGATGAGCTGTCTGTTACGCTTCCACTTTGTGTTCCTCCTTTAAAGAAAGGATGAGAGTTTTAGCAAGAATGCCTCCTCAGCTCTGTTAGCATGAAGTCCACTTTCTTACTGGGTTATTGGTGCAAATACTGAGAGGTTGGCAGACAGGAGTCAGGATGTTTTCTCCTCCCCAAGTAAAATATCATGCAATCCTCTGCTGCACATGAGGTGTTTTTGGTCTCTTCACACTCAAAACAACTAAATTCAGCCTAACGTGTATATTGATTGACTGATTTGATTGATGTACCATATTTATTGGAATACAAGACACGGATTTTTCCCCAGTTAGCATGGGAAGGGCAGACACAAGGGCCATGTCCAGACAAGCATGGTCATGTGGTATGTGGTGCTGCAAACACATTTGCAGTGCTACATACAGCACAGTTTGGAGTTCTCTGCGCTGCAAGGGCACACTACCTAAGCATGCACTGCTCCTTTTTTTCCCCCCCCCAACAGATTTTTTTGACCCAGAATATCCAGGGGTCAAAAAAAAAAGCAGAAAAAACCCGAAGCAGCACATGCTCAGGCTGCATGCGCTGCTAAAAAGTAGAGCCAAGACACTCAGAGTTGTGCTGCAGCTGCTAGCCAGGCTCTGCCCAGTAGGATCACTGTGGCTGCAGCTCTGGGAGGCCCCCAGAACCCAGTTAAGGCTGCTTGGGTAGCACAGTGCTGGCCACATCCGCACCTACGCCACTCAGGGCAACTTGCCATGCCCCAAAGTGCACATAGCATGGGTGTTCCCCAGGGAAAAGCAGCAGCGGCGCAAGGTGCACTGCTGCTACTTGTCCCTGGGGAGCCAGATGTCCACACACATCTGGATGTGCCCAAGGAGGGCAAGGGGTGGGGAGGGGGGTCTGGCCCCTGCCCCGCTACCACAGCAGTGGGGGGAAGGTGACTTTATGACAACCCTCCAATAATTAGATTCTATACATGGAAAATTATAATGAATTCATAATTTTCCTTGTATAGAATCAAATTACTTACGGGTTATCTTGAATTCAAAGCTGTCTTGGATCCAGGCAAATTTGGTATATGTATTTCCGTACTTTCAGCAGAAAGATCAGGCCTGTGAAATTTGAGCCTGGAACCTCTGACTAACGCTAAAGCAGAACTTGGAATGAAAGCATGTAGACAATCTTATCTATAGCTCTTACTAATACACCAGAGGCAATTCAGTAAATTGGTTAAACAAGTGTTCAGAAACTTTCCAGTGTTTCCTAGTACTTTTTTTTAATCAAGTACAATTGTCATCCTTATCTCTTATAGAAACCATAGTGGGCAAATGGTTTCTAACAAATCATATGATAGGGAATAACTACATTTTTAATGTGCTACTTGAGTAGAGGTATCTTCTACTTGGCCTTGTTTTCTTTCCTTCTTATTTATTTTTAAAAATCTTTCAATCAGGACTCAGTAGATTTTTGCAAAAAAAATTCTTTAAGGAATTTTTTTTAGAAAAATCCTGTTGGTCTAATAGAAGATATCATCTCTACTATGAGTCCTGATTGCCTTTTCCTCTAGACCAATACAGCTACAACCTGGATACCTTAAAATCTTTTGGCATTCATAATAGTTTTTGCATGTATTAAGCTGGCTGCTTCATTGGGAAATTAGCCTTTGAAAGCCCATTTCAAAGAAGGGAATTTTCTTAACATTTCATGAAGTTACCGAGAAGCTTCAATAAGAGAGCTCCTTTTCTCCACTGTCCCATCATAGCTGGTTTGATAGTTGTGCAGTGAATTTTACTGCTTAAAGCTGCGTTAACTTGATTATGCAGTTTTACTTTAAGAAAAGACTTATACCCATGTTTGGTGTGTTTGTTTAGGAGATGGTGTGATGGTTTCTAGTTTTTGTAGTCAACTCTGTGAGAGGACAAAATTCCCCAAAGATTTAAAAACAAACAAACCTAAGTTTGAGTATGAGGAATTGAACGTGTTTGAGAAGGTCTGCAGAACTTGACTCTCTGGTATTTGCTGCACTAGTGTAAAGCTGGTGTCTAGGGAATTATCTACTGATTGTTATCTACTAACAATTTCTTTGCTTCCATTTTCCTGAGCAGGGACTGGGTCACCCGCCCCACTGGGACCCCCGCAGGACCCAAGGGAGGCGTACCCAGGCCTAGGGTCACTGAGGATCTATTCAGGGAACTTCTGGAGGGACTGCATGTATTTAAATCAGCAGGTTCTGACGATCTCCACCCTTGAGCACTGAGGGACTTAGCAGAGGTCATTGCAGGACTCCTGGCACAGCTTTGCGAGTACATGTGGTGCTCTGGTGCGGTGCCAGAGGACTGGGAAAGGGCCAATGTGGTTCCCATTTTCAAAAAAAGGAGGAAGGAGGACCCAGGAAATTATAGGCCAGTTAGTCTTACCTCGATCCTGGGTAAGCTTTTTGAGAGAATTATTCTGGCACATGTCCACGAGGGGCCAGCAGGGGAGATCATGCTTAGGGGCAACCAACACGGGTTCATTAGAGGCAGATCCTGTCAAACCAACCTGGTGGCCTT
>NW_017728943.1:99269372-99293137 GCF_001723895.1 Crocodylus porosus
TCTGGAACCAACTTCCAAGAGAAGTGGTGCTGGCTCCTACCCTGGGGGTCTTTAAGAGGAGGCTGGATGTACACCTTGCCAGGGTCGTTTGATCCCAGTACTCTTTTCTGCCAGGGCAGGGGGTCAGACTTGATGATCTGCTCAGGTCCCTTCCGACCCTGCCAACTATGCAACTATGATTTACACTAGTATGGTAGAAATCAGATTCTGGGCTCTCATTCACTCATCTGTAATTTCCAATTTTTGGTTAAAAGATCAATTGCAGCGGTCATGCAGAGAAGAAGTAGGCTTAGGGTTACGGTCTATGTATGCTGATAGTGCAGCATTTGGATTGCTGAATCAGGCATTGGTCTCAAAGATCTGCAATAACTTTCATGGGTCAGTAGTTACAGAGTCTATTTCTTTAATGGAACTGAAGCTCTAATTAACTAACTATAGTGAGAGGAAAGATGATAAAATATATTGGATAAGGAAACTGAATGATTTTTTGACAGATCTTTAGTATTATATACTAAAATAAAAAAGGCATTTGTAGCAATAATAACCATCAACGGCTGAGGGAGAACAGGAAGCACAGAGCTTGTTCATCCAGTACAGGAATATATTTCATAGCCAAAAAGCTATATTTCTGGCTGCCCCATTAATAACCTTTCTCTCTCCTGAACCTTGCTGATAGTGCTGAGATAATCTGGTTTCCTCTTGGGACCATTGAGAGCAGCAGCTGAATTGCTGTCTAGTAGCAACATGAACTCTTTCATGGGCTGGAGGGGAGGGTGGGGGTTGTACTTTTTTGTTGCATGGTTCCAAGTGAACCTAAATGCAAGTCTTTTGTCATCTAGCGTACTTATTTGGTTAGAATAAGACTTTTGTTTGTTTGTTTGTTTTGATTTTAATTTTGCTACCGATGTAATTCTGACCTGCCAAAGTGATACAATGATTGACTCATCCTTAATATCACCCTGCTCTAAGCAAATTGCACAAGGTGACTTCCAATTTATGTGCCATATGGCTCATTCTTCAACAACCACTAAAAAAAAAAATCCCAAAACAAAACAAAATGGACCCACTCCCCCAACACACACAACGGCATATACTGTTCATTTCCAAGGAGCACATCATTTACAAAGTATGTAATCAGGGAGTATGATCCAACTAATTAGTTGAATGATACCCCACTATTTATTTAGACAGTTTACTGGCTTTGAGGTTTCACATGGGAGCTGTCATTTACAGTTTCTGATAGTAAAACTTAATTGAAATCTCATTCCTGTACAAGCAAATGCCAGGTTACCAGATGGTTCATAATTGTTATGCCCACATATTTTGTATTTGATTGCGTCATACTCTGTTCCATGTGACTCTTCCCAAATCTGAATCCTAGGCATATTTGGCCATTACTAAACACAAATACTTATTGTTTTAAAATGTTGCAAAATCAGTCATTTCAGCATTTGATTAACATTGTACAGCAATAAGAACCCTGGGAATTATAAAAAAGTGGTGTGTTTTTCATAGTCAGTCTATCAATTTTGGAAGCATGATGAAGTAATGGGCTCTTATTTGCGTAATTTAATTGAAAAATAGATTGTTATATTAAGCCATAGCCCTGCACTGTGGATGGTACAGAAGCAGCCTGTTCTAACAGTGACTCCATGATGTACAATTGGGGAAGTAAATGTCTCCTTGGACATCTGTGAAGTGCAGCTATTACAACATCCTCAAGACTCAGAGAGGATCTTTATGGGCAGCAGTGTCCTGGCACCATTGTTAGACCCACACATGGGAGGCAGTCTAACCCATAAGGTGGAAAATCGCATAAATCAATCTAAGTTACAGTGTCAGGTAGCGTTCTGCTTCTTTGCCCTTCCATGATTTTAGCTAGGAATTCAGAGTCCTTTTCCCCCTTTAGTCATGTAAGCTTAGGCAAGAATGTGGTCTTTAGGTTGGAGCCATTATTCTGACTTACACTGTACAGTGATAAAGTAGTAGGAAGTAATGGTGTTGCAGAAGCTTTTTACAAGGGCAACAAACTGGGCTGTTATGAGTGGATGTGAAGAGGAAGCTTTCATGCAGAAATAAACATTACTCCAGGATACTTAAGGAGAAGCTAATATGGTCCTACATGACAGAACCAGCTGCCTTCTGGGACAAAGGAATCAGGATGACACACAAATGTGAAGACAGCTTTTGAGTGCAGTAACAGAGGATACAGTGCTTTAGGAATTCCCAGACCACTTACCGGGTCTATTCTCCCCCAGCCCCCAGCTATTTGCAAATAACTCACTTGCATTAAGGAGAGCTGCATGTACATCTGGAGAGGAAACACTAAAAATATTGTTGGTGTTCCTGAAGAACTCTCATGGATGGGAGACATTAGAGAAAGTGTGACCAGCTGTCTTATGACTAATTCTAAAACTGTTCAACCAGGTGGAAGGAATAGTTTCTCCTCTCCTTCTAATGTCTTTAAGTTTGCTGGCTTTAGTTATGCCAGTTTCCTGGAAGTATACAATAAAGCATGTTTTGTTCTACTTTTATTCATTATTTGTTAAGAGAACAGTAGAGTGGTTCTAAAATGAGAGGCAAAAAGTCCTATTAAGAAATAGTTACGCTAAATAGATGAATGAAATCTAGACTCATTAATTTTATAGAATCAAGATGTTGGCTTTGATCTATAAAGTAATTTAGATCTGGACTGCTTAAATGTCTCTCCTGCTGCAACATGATTGTGGTTGAAATGTGTTGAGGTGTGTGAGCTCTCATGTGGAAAAGGGGGTGGAAGAAAGCTGTTTTCCATCCATTGAACTTCCCCCTCTTCCTCAGCATCTTTACTAGTCTGATTTTTGTTGACATTTAGGGCATCTATAAGGCAAAAGAAGCAATCTGGGAAAGTGATCTTTTCTGATCCTGGAAGGAAGGAGACTCGTTCTGTTAATATTGTAAAAGTGTAGTTTTTCTCCAAGTAGGTTATTTCGGTGTTGTGTGTGCTAAAGTTTTGAGTGTGGTTTTTCTTTTTGGGGGGGGAAGGGAGGTGGGGAACGTTGCATAGGGTTTTTTTATCTTTGTTTTTTATAAATAATTTGATTAATAAATGTTGGCACTTAACCGCTTACTAAGTTTTTAGGCATTAACGAAAAGGCTCAAGTAAAAATAGAACTGCTATGACCTGAGTTACTGCTGAAAATGCAAGCCCAAAACAAAGTTGGGCATCTCTTCATTTCCTTGTCCTCCTGGGAACAGGAGAAAAAACTACAGTGAGGGAGGTTATCATCACATTAAACAGGGAATAAATGAATCTAAGTATGTAATGGGTTTTTTCCCTCAAAAATATCAGATGGCTTCCCTACGCACTCCTAGAACGTCTTTCATGGCACATGAATTATTATTTTTTTAAGTCCTTTTAGAAGGCTGGGCAGTTTTTTCCACCTCTTGGTTAGCTTCTGACTTGAAAGATTTCCAGGTCCATTTTACAATGTAAGGAGGTCCAAACAAGGAGTTAGAGGAGTGTCCTGAGATTTACCCTGAATGTATTGTTATGAACAGCCAAATAGGATGTTTGTGAGTTCAATGTCAGAGGGATAGCATCTCATGGTTGGTTGCTATATTGGAACCATGTTTTGGAAAAATGGAAGTTGGATCTAGGATAGAAATGTACCATATATACCTCAGTCCTCAGAACGGTTCAGTATACTTTTCTTTTTAATGAATCAAGATTAACGCAATTAAAGTAAACCAATGCTTCAGTTTAAGAAACAACTAGAGGGCTAGGGAAAGGATATAAGTAAATGGAATCTCAACGCTAGCAGTTTTGAGTGCATATTCGACATGTTAGATTTTATTAAATAAATAATTGGTCATTTAATAGTCATTGCTAAGTGGCAAGTTTGTTGCTCAAGTTGAAGAGAAGGGATCAAATGTCATGTTTTTAACATTAAAAAAATGAGTCTGCTTTAAATAAGTAAAGTTTGTATGTGCCAGAGATCCATGCTTGGGCTGAAAGGATGGATCCAGAAAAAATCGTTAAACGGCTTTAAAGAATTTCTGCTCTTGCATTTAGAGAGAGAAATGAAAGCGTATACAGAGCTATTTGCTAAGAAATCTATGAGTCACATTGGCTGAGAAAGCTGAGGGCAAGTGAGGGAGGCTTGTTCTGATTGAAACTGTAGCTCCAAAAGAGCTGTGATGGTTAAATCAGAAACAACTCCCCAAAATTATATTATATTTTTTAAACTTTGCTAGAGCTATGCAACAGTATACAATTTTATATTATTTAAGATGTAACATGTCAGAGCTTCACAGATATACCATTATTTTTCTTTTTATATTTGGGTTTTGCTATAATGTCTGAATCGTTGAAGACACTTTGTCCTTTGCTCTCCTTATGATTAGCATGATTACCACTGATAATCAGCAGTGCTGGGAAGGATGAAACGACTGTGATACAGAGGAGATCAGACAAGATGATCTAATGGTTCTTACTGGTCATAAATTATGTTTTTGTAAACAAGACCTTTGAGAGCTTTTCAGGCAAAATAACAGCCTCCAGACCAACCACAAGGATGAAAGAAAAAGTGGATATACAGCAATTGGATTGTGAGTTCCAGAGCTATGTGTAACCCAGGTACACCCAAGGATGTGCCCTATTCTCAATTGGAAGGGATGGGTAGGCAGGAGGGGGTGCTGTGAGAGGGATGCCAGAATTTTGAGCAGATCCCTCTTTCCTCCATAGAGTTAGCCCAAGCCTAAAGTTCTTAACTATATACAATTTGTTGAGTTATTATACGCATAAACATAAAACTAAATATCATATACATATATTTGCACAATGAACATTAACCAGTAACCAGGGTCAAACCCTAAATAACACTATTTAGCCATCACAATAAAACGATTTCAGCAGCATCAACACAACAACACAATACAACATTTCAATCACAAAATATAAGTCACAAACATGAACAATCTTAATAACATCTATTCCTTAATACAGTCCCTGACCCATGGCAAGAGATAGTCCTCCTTCCAATGGGGTCCCTTGGGGGGGTGTCCGGGATGCCACGGGCCCCTCCCCTTAGGGCCCTGACTAGGCAGGGGGGCTGCTCACCCAGCCCCTTCTCTGGGTTTGCCTGCCCCAAACGTCTTTCCCCTGTGGGACCCAAGGGCCCAATGACTCACACTCCCTAAGGTGGTGGTGTGGGACCGGCGCCAGCATGCCACCAGTCCCAGGCAGCAGCAGCCAGCTTCTCTCATCCGGCAGGCAGATTGGGGGCCGCCACCCTAGGGGGCCACATCCCCTCACTCCTTGCTGAGAATCACTGCTTTAGACTGATAGTAGAAGAATGAGGGAGAGGTTGCTTGGCGAAGATGGCAATGTGAAGGTTGGTGAAATGGAAACTACATCAGTCAGAGCACTGGAAGAATTAAGGAACAAAGAAAACTAGGTAGATTGTGGAGATATTGTGGAGGAAAACCTGGCAGGATTAGTGACGGTGTCAATGTCTGGTGAGAAGAGTCAAAGAGGATTCTGAGGTTACACATCTGAGAAACGGATTGTGTTGCTGCAGTAGAGGAGAGAGAAAGGGAAGGCTATGGAAATTCTACGGACTCTGGAGGAGTCAGTCCCTCATTCACAGTACTGCTAACCCTTCCTGATTAGCAGGGAATTTTATCCTTAGCTCATAATAGGCTTCTGAGATTTAAATTTTTGCCTCTGGAATCCAAAAATGTTCCTGGAAAATAGTACCCCCAGAGCTCTCTGCTAGGGTTTCTATTGCATGCATTCAGGTCAAGGAAAATAAGGGAACCTGCAAACTTTTAAAATGATAGTTACATTGTTCAGCAGAACTGTAGTTTGTAAAATAAGAATGTTCTTTTATTTATGATAAAATATGGCTACATATTTACTCAAGGTAGACTCAAGATATTTATTTAAGGTGAGACTACACTATAATAAGAATAATTTTTATACATTCAACCTTGTTCTGAGCAGCTTTCTGAAATGCCTTTGACAATTAATGGGCATGATTCCCCCACCTGTATTCTTACAAGGGGTAAAATCTGGGTTTCATTTAAGTCTATGGGAATTTTGCTATTGACTTCAATGGAGCCAGGTTTCTTACCTTCAATTCTTACCTTCAATTCTCTTATGGCATTAAACTCTGGAGCTGGGATTTGTCAGGTGCCCAAATACCATTTAAATTCAATAGCATTTAGGCACTCAAATTCCTTAAACTCTTTTAAAACCTCCACAGTTTTCTTCAAGTCAATAGGACTATTCACATATGAACTAGCTGTATAAGAGCTTCAGGGTCAAATCCAATTTTGTCTAATTTAGCCCAAATATTGGTTATATAGTATTACCAGTGTATAAAGCAAAGTCTATTAGGGCTTCCATCCAAAGTACTTGAAGTTTTGAAATAATCATTTCATTATATTTGCCATGAATTTTGAATAACTATACAAGATGTATTGATTTTAAAGTTTGTTATAAATTTCAAGTCCTTTCCTTTTTCATCTCTCCCCCACCTCAGTAACCAATGCATCACACATGTATAATTTTTGCCAAGAACAATGTTAATCTTGGATGTATATCAGGAACTTCTTCCTCTGGGTAAGCATAATGTGTAAACTATTGAAAACTCAATTAGCTATCAATGCCTCTCTTGCGAAACTGAAAATTGCCTGAGAATCCTTAATATCTATTATTTTTCAATGACTTAACAGTGTGAGAGATTCAGATACATTCTCCCCAGTGTGTTGAAAACATTCATAATCTTTTGGAAAGATGCAAGTTTTTCTATGAAATCAAGAAAGAGGTTCAAATTACAATCCTCTGGTGGTAGCCAAATAAGAATTTTCAAGGGATTCTGTGATACCACAGGAAAGAGATTAAAATCTGACCAAAGCCGGGAGTGAATTTCCTAACTAGAAGATGCCATCTATTAATATGCATCTTAAATGAAGGATATTTAAATCATACATTGACACGTGTACAAGGGATATAAAGTTCTCGGGCCCTGAAGTGGCTGAAAGGGATCCTGAAAAATCTCAGGAACAATTATCAAGAAAGACAAGAGAAAAAATGTTAAATGTTCCAACAGCTTGGAGGGAGCAAGTACTAAAGGATTGTCCTTATCAGTATGAAGACTATTAAAATAATATCCATTTGATGCCCTCACAATGAGCTCTAATTATCTAACATAAGGCAGTTCTGAAAGCTAAAAACTTTTTAAGAAGATTGAAGGCAAGACAATGTGGGAGGGAAGCAGATGTGAAATATTTAAGCCATATGTCCCAGAAATGCAGGTCACTGCTCTGCCACCAACATTTAGAGAGTTGTTCTTCAGTTGTGAATAAGTACCACTATACTTCAGGAACTAATGAAAAGTGCTGCAGGCAAAATTTAACACTATCTTTGAGGATACGAACATAAGTTATATAGATCTTGAGAATCAAAATTGAGCAAGTACTAAAATAGTTGCCAGTGACAAATCCTCAGAAAATGGGAAAGAAAATGAAGGCCCAAAGAATTAAAAATAGCGAATAGCAATTTTGTACATGAATAACCACAAAAACCTATAAATGATAAGTAAACTGTTAGAAAATTAATCATAAAAATCCTAGGACTCAGGCCAACAAATTGTCAAAATAACCCGATAAATGTTAGTGCTAAGTATAATTGAACAATAGTTGAAATTGTAGGTAGATGGTTCCCACGTTGAATAGTGCTTTGGTGTATTTACGAAAAGGACTTCCCAAACTATATGGGAATTCGTAAGTTGCAAATAGACAGTATGGGTGTGTCTAAATGAGTGCAGACATGTGGTATGCAGCACGCAACACACACTGCACATGCAGGCGTTCCCTGAACTGCTTTGCAGCACGTGTGGCTTTGACCCTGAGAGATCCCAGAGTCAAAAAAGCCCACACCTAAAAAAAGTGGGGTGGTACACGTAGTCACTGGCTGGCTGGAGTTATACTCCAGCTGCTGGCCAGGCTCCCTGTTGCAGGCTCAGTGGCTGCAGCTCCTGGAGGCCCCCAGGACCCCAGGTGACACAGTTGCTGGCCCCAGCCTCCCTTACCCAACCTGCGACAACATGCTGCGCGCCAGAGCACATGTGGCTCTGGCGTTCCCCAGGTACAAGTAGCAGCATCACACCTTGTGCCACTGTTGTTTGTCCCCAGGGAAACACATTCCCACGTGTGGGGATGGGCCCCATGAATGCAGATCTGGGAGTTACTAATTATCTTGAACAAAGCACCATGCTAATACAACTGTCCTGCTTCCAGTACTTGTGTTAGTCCATTCAGAACTGGCCCCAGTACCGCAGCATGAAACTCCATTTTGCCATAGAGATATCCATTAAGATGAAAAAAATAGTACTACTTGCTCAGGGTGATATTAAGAATTGCAAAAGAGGGAAAAAAATGCTATAATGGAAATCACAATTGACATGGGCATCTGCTGAACAATTCAGCAATTTTAGTTAGTTTTTTAATGGACGGGAGTTTCATTTTGCTATATAAAATATACACAAATACATGGTAAATACAAAATTTGAACTTTTAAAGTAACTACAAGATAGAGGAGTGATCCTAAGAGACTTGGGTTTGTGGGTCAACTAGATCTTATGTCAATTAGAGTATTGAGGCTTTACGTTAAAGCTTTAATGGATAGTGGAAGCTGGGCGATAGGCAGTTCTTAAGTGTTTTGTTTTTATGTTGCTCTTTACCTTTTAACTTACTTGTACAGTATTGATCTATTAAGCAATTAAAAATAAGTTTTAAAAGAGACTGCTGCCAGATTTTCTGGAACTTTATATATTCTCAGCACAGTACTCTGAGTCAGAGGGTTTTCTTTCAGGCTCCACTTTATTGTGTTGGTAACAAAGTAAGAGAAAAGACAGATAATGGGTAATTAACACTAATGCCTGACAGCTCATTATCTACCTGTGTTCTGTGTAGGCTTATCTCACCCAGCCAGGGAACCTAACAGGTCCTAATGTCTTTCCTGGAGGAGACCAAGTGCTCTAGTCCACTCTCACCTCTCTCCCATCAGAAAAGCCTTACATCCTAGTGGCTCCCTCTGCTGTCCAGCAACTTGTACCAGATTGGCCACTGGCCAAATGCTGTCCAGTATCCACTAAACATTGTCCAGGAACTATTTAAAAAATCCCTAACAACAAGTAAATGTGAGCCATTTGCAGCTCCTTGTAGACTACTGACAGCCATTTCAGAGACTACAGGTTTCAAAGAGTTTACACAGCCTTCAAGTTGCTGATAGGAACTCAACTTAAATGGCAGTGATGTAAAAAACATTAGGTGGACAGCTGTTGTCATTTAAGAAATGGGTTTGGTTTTAGAGTAGTTGCCAATGGACCACTCTGGACATCACAATGAGAAATAACTGGCAATTGCTTTAGCAATCTGGACTGAAAATGAAAATTGAATAAACTTCAGAAGGAATGTTTTGCACCCACAGAGGCTTGACCTTTCAAGTTTGCATTGGTGGTACAGAGTTCAGAAGTTATTATGTATGCTGTATATATTCTTATATAACCTGTGTACCATCTGTAAGTCTTCAGGGATGTCAGACAGAATCTTTTCACATGCACTGAGTTGACTTTGCACTAGATTAGACCTTTCAAAGGCATGAAGGCAGCACAGAACCAAACTGGAGAAAATGCCAGAGACAGCCTACAGGTAGTGCATGACAGACTGCTGCTAAATCTCTATCACTATTTCTATTTAGCAGCAGGTTCCTTGGTCAACAAAGAGAAGGGCAGAAGGGGATAGCTCTGGTTGCTTTCTCCCCTTCATTAAAATGCCAGGATCTCCATAGGGGCATTCTATAAGCCACCTTCCATCCAAGTTTAGTGGATGTTAATGTAGTCAGCCTTAATGCTCTTCCTCTCATTTCTCTGCACCTGAGTCTTAATTTTTTAAAAGTCATTTACTGAGGAAAGCTAGCTTAAGAAGTTTAAGTTGCAAGTACAGTTAAAAGGCAATCAGGATTCATAGTAGAGATAATATCTTTTATTAGACCAACAAGGTTTTTTCAAAAAAATACTTTAATTGCAAGCTCTCAGGCACAAACACCCTTCATCAGGCATTGGAGAAAAGACAGTAAAAGTTCTCCTGGGTAGAAATGAAAGTTTATATTTCATAGGATTTCACAGAGGAGTCAATAGATGGAAAAGTCCTTTGGTAAGTCAGCTCATAGCTGTATGAATCAGGATTAAGAGTCCTGTGAAGGGCTGTTTGTGCCCCAAATCTTGAAATTAAAAGAATTTTTTTGCAAAAATTCTGTTGGGCTTATAAAAGATATCATCTCTACTATGAGTCTTGATTGACTTTTCCCCTATAAAAGTACAGTTAAAGAGATCCTTTACTATAATTTATGTTATTACCTAATTTGGTCAAAATTGAAGATGATACAATTTGTAAATAAAGCTAGGCATGCCTATATGTGTGCTTTAATACACAGTAAGCAGTCTACTGTGCATTAAAGCAGTGCAAAAAAACCATGCTAATGTGCTAACGCACAGTACAGTAGTGTACTGTGCATTGGCACAAAAAAGTTCACTTTTGCTACTGTGCATTAGGGCAGCTAATAAGCCTCTATGTAATACTCGTATTACAGGTACTACACATAATGCATAGTAGCAAAGGTGCATTAAGGAACATGTCGATGTGCCCACTGAGAAACTACCTAAACTAGTATACCCAGGCTGAGGTGATATAATGTATGATTCATGCAAGGTAATTGTGATAAATTCTCATGTGTCCTTACATAAAAAATAGCTATAAAATCATTGTTTTTGTTCTGTAGAATCAGAAAAATGTTGTTTTATTAAAATGTGTTGGAAATGTGATGGCTTCATGGATCCCAAATATCATACTAATATAACTAAATCTTTCCCTATTTCTTTTAATGGAGAATTGTTCGATTACATACAAGATCATATCATTATAATAATGTCATAGCTCATATCCAGTCTTAACTTGCTCAAACTGTTATTCTGAAGATTAAAAATTAGGCTGAAGGTGTAAACCTCCTTTCCTCTGCTGTATTTCCTAGCTGGATTTTATGTAAAAATGTATGTTTAAAAAATGACTCCTTAAATTAATTCCATTTTCTTGCAGGTATGCCTCATCCTTAGAAAATGTGTAACACAGGGACTATTAGTATCTAGTAATTCCATCACTTGCTATATTTGGACACCACAGTATTTATTTAATTAACTCATAGATGTTATAAAAAATAAAATTAGTTGGAATGAATCCTTTTTCAATGTCATTATAAATGGAACAATTATGAAGGAACAATCAAACAAAATTTCTGTCTTTAATTCCAATCTATCATTGAATACATTATAATACTTTACACATATAATCTATGCTTAACTGTATAAGATCTCAAGAGAACTTTGTTTTAGAGAGGTTTTAAATGGAAAAACCCAAATACCCACAGATCCTTTCATCTACTAAAAGTAGTTGGGCCGACTCCTGCAGGCCCCTACTTCAGTGGCAGGTTTGCCCATGAACACTGCATGGAACTTGACCCATCAGTAATAATTTAAAAAAAATATAACACAGGATTCAAGTGAGGTTGCTTATTTTGACAAAATGTTCAGGAATGAGGGAGACTGGCTCCATGGTCGTTCTTTCATCTGGAATTGTGAAATGATGAAGTAAAACAATATTTTAAAAAACCTGTTCATAAAACAGCTGAGTGGAAATTGCTTTCAGCACAGGAAGCATAAGTGTGTGTCTGCTTGCCTTCAAATTACCGTTCAGTTAGGCTCTGATATTGATGTAAGTATTCAAATAGTCTTACTAGATTACATTTGTCAAAATGGTTTTGGTAGAAGGTAGTATCACTCCCAAGTAAATGGAACTAGTAATGAAGAGTTGGAAAAAACTAAATGTACAGACTGTAGAAATGTAAATAGTTAGTCCTATGAATTAATTATATGAAAGATAAAAATATGCAGTAACAGGACAGTGTTTCAGAGGAGGGTAACTGTAGGCTAACATAAAGCAAAAAACTTTAAGCAAAACTTGGTGAAAGTAATGTAACACTTTAGAGGAAGAAGGTTCTAGACAGGACAGTATTAATGAGAAAGCAGATAAAAGCCTGTTTTGAGGAAAGGGATTGTAAATTTATTCCAAGATTTAGGATATAAACAGAGTCGCAGATAGAAAGGACAATTTTCACCCAATCTGGGCACAGAAAGCTGTTTATAGCCGTGACATGTGCATGGCTTCAGATGGCTTCAAAGAAAGCCTATTAGGTGAAAATCTGAACCCTAATTGCATGAGGGGCCAGATGAAGACGTTTCGAAAGAAAGTATCTTCTGTAACTTCCCTCTGTGCTGCCTGCCAGCCTGTCACTGTTTTGTGAATGGGTGGGGAGAAAGGGAATGGAGTTCAGTCTGGGAGGTTTTGAGTCCTTGAGGTGGGGGGGCTCTAACTCACCCACCCCACTCTCCAACGCTGGCTCGGGAACCCCTAGAATGAGCTCCCTCTCCACCCTCGCATTCTGAAACAGGGACAGGCTGGGAAAGAGAAGGGGCTACTGCTCGGGGAAACTAGTGGCAGGCTGCAGCCAACAGCTAGATTCCCCTCTTTCCCTGCAACCAACATTGATCTTCTGTTTGGTCCAGGGGATCCTTGTAACTCAGAACACTTCCTGCAAAGCATTGTTACAGCAGGGAGCTGCGCTTCTGTCTGCACTGCCACGTGTCACCAAATAAAGCAGATAAGTTATGGTAGGATGTGTCCTGCTACCATTGATCTGCTTCATTGTTGCACATTGTCCCACTGGGCTATCCTGTAGGACAATAGACAACATGATTTTCACTTACAGAGATGTGCCTCAGAGATTCCCCAGGGCATGTCTCTAACAGGGAAAGCTGGGGTTTCCTGCTTACAGAAACAAAACCCAGAAACTGCATGGGACATGTCTCTGTTAGAGGGAAGAGATGGGAAGTGCTCCCAGGGAATTCCCAGGGTATGCAAAAATGGCTCCCTCAGTCCCTGGAAGCAGCTCCACACTGACCATGCTCCCCTACCATAAACTGAGGAGATATCAGTCACAATAAAGCGGTACAAATTGATACCACCTATGTTGTGGCTACAAATTTCAGGCATTTGTGGCACAACAAAGGGCATGGACATGTTTGGCCTTTGTGCTGCCAAAAAAAATTGTTGCCACAAGAGTAAATCTGCTTCCACCCTACAAAAATTTAGACACCTAACAAGTCAGCAAAGAGAAGAAGAGAGAGGTGTGATTTTTGCTGTTCTGATTTCTTAAGAATGCCTTTGAAATTTAGAGTAGGAATATAAATATATATTTTTCCAAACATGTCAATTATACAGGTTCAACAGCTGAAAGTGAAAGTCAGAAGGGGGGAAAATAAAACAAATTCAAACTGAAAATAAAGTGTAAATTTAACAATGAAGACAGCTAATCACTGGAACAGATTACAAAGGGATGTATTAAATTTTCCATCATTTGGAATCTTTAAATCATGATCTGATGTCTTTCTGAAATGTACATGTCAGTCCAGTGTTTCTCAACTAGCAGGTCAGGACCCTTAAGGGGCAGCATCTCAAAATGCAATCAAGGGGTTGTGAGGCGTTGAAAATTTATTAAAACTCATTGGCACCCATACCTTTCAAGGTCAAGTATTCTCTCAACCCACTCAGAAAAATTATGTTTATTGCTGTCCATAACATTTGTTACCATTTTAGAGTAAATGTAAAGAGATGAATAAGAATTTGACTTTAAGGAATTGCTAACCTGAAAAGGTTGAGAAACAGTGCTTCAGTTCACAGATGACTAGAACCACTGGATAAAGTAATATTATCTGTACTACGCAGACCAGATAAAGGGTTCTTTCTGGCTGCTAATGCTTGTGGCCTGTCACAAGTAATTACAGGTTGTGCTCCATTTGGATCCCCACATTATTTCCCGGAAACTTACAAGATATTTTTGTGGAGAGGGTGAATTCTAGTTCATGAACTGCTACATTTTACCACTAGTTACATACATTCTGTATGCACACCAGCTGTATGCTACAATACTCTCCTGAAAAAAAGTTTTTAGATAATCCAGGAACGCTCACTGCTTCTATCTTAATTTCTACAATCAAAAATAAATAATAGTTTAGCTGCTTTTTTTTAAATTGGATTCATAACATTGACGTTATATGCACCGTTTCATTGCAATGTTCTTATAGAGCTCAAGCAGTATTTTATTATATTCATATAAAATGTCAGTGCTGTACAGTAGTTTTAAATTGTCAGTGTTTCCAGAAACGTTGTTTTAACATCATTTTGACCAGCAGACCATCTAATGGTAATCACATTGTGTATCCAGGAAGCTTGTTTACTACTAGCTCACTGATGTGTTTACATTGATTAGTAATACTTAATGTTCCCAAATTATCATTCTCTTCTTCGTCTGATGTACTGTTTTCCAATGCACTAAGTTCAAAGTCATACACATTGGATGGCAGGTAAGAACTAACTTGAGATGTCTTTAGTGACTGGCTCTTTTCTGAAGAGGTCTGACCCTTTCCTACATTGCAGGCCTTATCAGAATGACCTTGTTTATCTTTCACGGCCAAGGATTCTCTGAGAGTTTGGTCACTCTTGTTGCCTTCTTCCTTGAACTGTAGGGAAGGCTGCTGCTCATGTAATGACTCTGCAGGACTAGAAAGGTTGCTCGATAAACTCCCAACTGCAACTCTGCTTTTCTTTCTGTTTTTTAAATGGTAGGGTATCTTAAAAGAGTGGACTGGTGATGCAGTTGAGGGAACTGGGACATGAGCTGGCCTGCTCTCCATCCTCAGACTTTCCCCAGATATTCTTGATTTCTCTGATTCTGAATCCACTTCTGAGTGAGTTTGCATTGGACTTAGTAATACAGGGTCTGGGCTACTGCCAAAAGCTTCTGACCCTCTTGCAGTATAATCAGCATTGGTGAAATCTTCCGAATAGATGGTGTTCTCAAGACTGGTTACAAAGTCCTCTGAATATTTGAATTCAGAGATACTTTCAAAACTTCTGTTTGGGTTTGGTTTATGATCATCACCTAATACGAAAGCAACAGAGTCCTCCTCCACGGCCAGGCCTATGCTAATATGTGTTGTTTCTTCATCTACTTTATTTTCTCTTGCATCAGTATGATGCATGAAAGCTCTTGGCAGGTGGATTTGTACATCTTTTTCTTTGTAACCGGATTGCAGTGTGGTTCTTTTCACTGAAGAGTCTGTATTTTCTTCAGATGAACCACCTTCTCTTGCATTTCCATCACTATTTTTCCAACTGCTAGCAAGATCATGCTCCTGTAGGTCAAAAAGGTGTCCTTTTCCTGTGGTTTCATAATTTTTTTCAAGGTTATTTTGCATTAAAGTCCGAATATTTTCATCAAGCCTATTTCTTTTTGAAACCACTGCCCTTTCAGGATGCTGGGAAGATAAATGTTGTTCTGCCGAGTTTCTGAACATTTTTCCTTTGGCTCCAGGGCCCTTCCCCCTCTTCTCCCTCAGTGCCTCTGCTTGTTTTTTCCTATACTCCTCTCTCCTTTCATGAATGACCAGCATATCAGGATTGGTTTGTTGCAACCGCAGCCTCAGTGTGTTTGTCAGCCCATAAAAAAGTTTCCTTGGCGGAGGTGTGTTTTCTTTCCTTCTGCTGTTTCTCTCAGAGGCAGCCTGCCTTGCCAGAGCAGCTTCCTTGCAATTCTGCCGCCAGGAAGAAGGAGCACCCAACTGGGAAGATCTCTGCCAGCTCCTTCTGAACCTCGGGCTAGACGATCTGATATTTGCACTGGGCTGAGGACTGTTTTTCTTCACCTTCCCTGCTGGCGACTTGCTCTCGAGGGAAGGCTGCATGGGCTCTCTGTTCGCTCCTGCTTCTCGATAAAGCCAGGCCAACTGGGGGTGAATGGTGCCAGGCCCCAGCTCACCACCCAGCAGCGACAGCTCTGCCAGCAGAGCATTGACCAGTGGCAGCTGCCTCAGGGCCTCACGCAGCTGGCAGGCTGCACTGGGCAGCTGCAGGGTGATGTCTGGCACTAGGGGGTTCCCCAGTGAGGTGGCATCAGGCACAGCTCTGGAGGCCATGGGGCTCCTTAGCTCTTCCCCCCGCTCCTTCGGGGCTGGGAGGGGCCTGACAGATGCAGTGTGCCAGGGATCGGCGTTGTAGTACAACGGTGGTGGGCAGAAGACGCCAGCCTCTTCGTCCAGCTCCGCAGCTCCCTCCTCACCCTGTGGTGGGAGGCAGAAATCACCAGCCTCCTCATCCAGCTCCCCAGCTTCTTTTTCACCCTGTGGCCGGGGACAGCAATCACCAGCCTCCTCATCCAGGTCCACAGCTCCTTCCTCACCCTGCGGCCAGGGACAGCAATCACCAGCCTCCTCATCCAGCTCCACAGCTCCTTCCTTACCCCGCAGCGAAACATAGGGCACTGAGGCAGCTCCATGAGGGGACCCCAGCGCAGGGCTAAGGGCCGCAGGCTCCTGCCCCAGGCTGCGGAGCTGATAGGCCAATGCTAGCTCCCCCATGCGCTCCCCCCGGAGGCCCCGCAGCGCGAAGCAGCCCCGGGCGCCCCCGGTGCCCGGCCCGAGCAGGATGCGGGCAGTGCCCAGCAGGCGAGCGGGGCCAGGCCCCTGGGCGGGCAGGGCCAGCAGCAGCGCGTGGAGCGGGGCTGGGCCCGGCAGCTGCGGCAGCACGCAGGCCTTGCCTCGCCCGAACGGGATACGCCGCCCCGGGGCCTCGAGGCCTCGGTCAGGTGGGAGCACCAGCAGCGTGGGGAAGTCGAGCAGCCGCAGCGCCACTGCCGGGCGGGGGGGGAGGGGTGCGGGAGGAGCCAGCCACGCCCATTCCACCAGCAGGTCCAGCGCCGCCAGGCCCTCGCGCTCGCCCGCACCTGACATGGCGGCAAAGGGGATCTCGGGGGATTTCTTCCGCCAGCCGGTTAGCGGAGTGAAAGTTTCGCGAGAGTTCACCTTCTCGGGGACCGAGCTAGCCTCCGGGGTGAGGGGAAGAAGGTTGTGATGTCTCGCGAGAAGACTGCCCCCCGCCCCCGGGTAGCTAACGCGTGAAGGGCTCGCGAGAGTTCTTCCCTCCCCAGGAAACAAGCCCGCGAGTACACGACGTCTCGCGAGAGTTACTCTTTCACCAGCCGCAGGGGGGGGATTGAAGTTCCTATTGGAGCCGGAACCGGCACAGGGTTAGCAGTTGTGGGGGAGAGTTGTCGGGGGGTGAACTCGCACCGTATAAGAGGCAGGGGCTGGCGAGATTCGGGGGGAGGGGGTGGATTGAGTTCTCGCGAGAGGAGCGCGGCCTTGCCCGTCGGGAACTCGGAGGGGCGTAACTAGGGAAGCAGCAGCTTGGCGGTTGCCAGGGCAGCCTCGAGGCCCTCGCGACGGATGGCTTCGCAAAGCACCCTGGGGGCTGTAGTCCCCGGAGTCTGCGATGCCTCTGCGTGGGGCCAAACGGTTACGCTTCACTGACGTCACCACATTCCGAGGGGACCCCGGGGGAGCAGGCAGCTAAGTGCTCCCTTCCTCCTGTCCAAGTCCTTTATTTTTTTCTCGCCTTCCTTTGCCAGCAATTACAATTCCCTTTCTGCAGCAAAAGAGGTGGCAAAAGTACAGTAGAGCAGCGGTTCTCAACCTTTCGCGCCTTGTGTCCCACCAGCTATCTTGTCAAAAACCCTTGCTTCCACTGTGGTAAAAACAAAACCTCACACAATTGCACTGTTCAAGATACCTGTTGATTCATCCATTTGAAGTGCAAACAACTGATTTATTTTGGTCGGGCCTACACCTACACGACCTTCAAGTCCCACCAGTGGGATACGTTGCACTGGCTGAGAAACACTAGTAGAGCGTCTGGATCATCCTTCCTTGTCAGCCAGACCCCTCTGGCTTTGGCTGGTTTGCTTTGGTTTTGATTTTTCTCCTGGCCACAGCAGAGAGTTACCCCTTTATTTGTCAATAGTAAACTCACCAGGGCCACAACGCACTCCTTTTCACTGCAGCCTTTTAACCCAGTTTCCAACTGGATTGAAGAACACGTGGATACACATGGTTCTTTCAGTTTTCTAGAACTGAACTTGGCTAATGTCCCACTAAAGCTGCGGGACTGGTGTCATCTGTCAAACAAGACAAAAGGGCTGCCTGCCTTTGAAAAAAAAATAGGAGTTGAAAATAAAAAAGAAGCAATTTAACAATATGATTCAGTCCAATGTACATTAAGCGCCACACAAAAAGTGTTCATCTGTGCTAACGTGCAGTAGCGCTGATTAAGGGGATTACAGTGATTACGCAGTAATAACAGGTACTACACTGAATGCGCTGTAATTAGAGTGGCCATCAAGGTACCTCAAGAAAAGAGTGCAACTATCCCCACCACCATGAACGTTGTGTGCCTCCTGAGGCTGGCGGGGGGCACGGCGAGCTCCCACAGGCAGCAGCGGTGGTCTTGGTGGTAGGGGTGTGGCCATAGCAAGTGGGGAGCCCTGCAGGCAGCCGCGGTGGTGTCGAGAGGGGAGGGGTGCAGAGCGGTGAGGTGAAGAATAAAGGACATAACAGCATCCGGTTTTGTATCAGTAGAGGACAGAGGACCAGAAAACCGGACTGTCCTCTATAGAACCGGATGAATGGCCACCCTAGGGATAATTGTAGATGCACCCAGTGATGGTCAGATTAATCCTGGGTGTAATTCAATTCAAGTTAGTTTAAGCATGGATGAATTTCAGGCTCAAAACCTGTTTTTTTTTCAGACACTGAGCACCCACAACTTCCACTGACTTCATTTGTTACTAGGGTGCTCCACAGTTACTGGAATAATTGCAACTTCTCTCCAGGTGGGGATCTAAACACTCAGGCATGCAAAATTAGCTGGCACAAAAATTTAGACTTTCCTGCCTTATCCAAGGTCAGACAGTGAGCCACTGCCAGAATAGGTATTAGAACAGAAGGTTCTAGGGTTTTTGTTTTGTGTTTTGGCTCCCAAGCCCATGGCCAGTTCGCGGGAATGTTCTGCCTCTTTCAGGTCTATATACAAAGATGTCATAGGAATTGCTATTCAAAAAGCAAATAATCCTCCCCCCCGCCACAAGCGGCTTCTGTCCCGTGATTCATAATTTCTAATATGCAACATTTCAAGAATGCTTATAGCTTTATTTATTTTAGATAGTGTATGTGAGCTTTCTGAAGAGACCTGCTTAAGAAATGGCTAGGCAGCGAGGAGAAACAGCTGCAAGTGAAACTACACAGGTATCAGGCAGCTTCCCTTCCCCCCACCCCCTTTTACTCTGATACAAATAATTCAAGTAAGATATGGCTGATTCAGACAATAAACAGAACCACAAGAAAAGCTAAGGCTCACTCCAGTCTGATTTATTATCTTTCCTCTGAAATTAGCACTTTCATCCATCAGTCTCTTTCCAGGGAATCTCAGTGTTTTTGGATTTGACCTCAGATTGATGACTTTTGGGAGAGTGGGGAGAGAGATCCAGGGTTTTTGGACAGGCTTTCATTCAGTGAAAGTGTTTAGATGTGGGTTCTTTCAAATCCCAAAGCAAGTTCATGCTTGAGTTCACTAAAGATCGGCTGCTATAACATGGAAGGAAAAGAACAACTGAGCAACATGACCTTGGGGGCGGTTATTCTACCTGTTAGTAGTCTGCCTAGTCCATTCCTGCCCCGCTTTCTCTTCTGCCCAGATCCATCCAGCAAGTAGGATTTCTTTCCTAAACAGCTTCATGTCTTCTGAATACAGTTTTTCTGTTGTGCTTTCTTGTGGCTGGTTGTCCTTTTAATGGGTCCTAATTCTTTCTGAGCAGTTGAAGAGTTATGCAGCTCGTTTGGGTCATTTATCAGTTTGAATTACTAACATTTCCTTCCCAGGAATTGCAGTTCAAAGAACTGGTGCTGTTGGGCAGAGACTTGGCAACTTTTGGCACTAATAAATCTCTGAAGGATAAAAGGAGTCTTAAAAGTCCCCTTCAGAAAAAACAATGTTTTTAAGATTTCAGATTTCTTGTCACTCCGTAAGGGATTGATTCTTTGATCAGATAGCACCACTCTATGAATGAAGACTTCACATTTGAAGAAAGATCCTGGGAGAAAGTGCCTGTGAATAGCAGATGCCTGCTTTGGTGACCAAAACACAATGTTTTTTAAACACAAGAGGCTGTAACATTCATTAATTTTCCCACAAGCTCTTGTTCTGTTCAGTTTAAAATAATCTTTCCGATCCAGGGCTCACTTGACAGCATGTAGAATTTGTGCATGTATTTAGCCTGACAGCATGCGTTCTCAGAATGAGGTCAGTCAGTCTGTTAGAATAGATGGTTGCGACATAAAGGCGACTGCTGAAATATTTTAGCTTAAAATAAGTCAAAGGAGGCCTTCCTTGGCCCTTTTACAGGCACTGTGTTTGAAACATGTACTTTTCTTGAGAGTGATCAGTGAAAAATGAAACTAACTTCTGGTTCTTCACTTCAGGAGAACCAGCACCTATATATTACAGGTGTCAAGCAAAAAGCCTCAGTTCAGGCCTGAGCTACACACTTCCAGTTTCTATCCTGGACAGTCCAGGGGACAGTTTTTACTAGTGGCTAATTCAGGTGGGGATGCATAGTTTTAACCATTATTCTGTGTCCACTGTACATCAAGGTCTCAGCATAAGGAAACAGAGAAACTTTTTGTTGCCCCAATAGTGAGGTGTCAAAGCAACGTAGAGGCTGCTGTAATTATGTTTTTGGTTTAAGTTCCTTAAGAGACTTTATGGTACTGATGGTTCAGCATTGTGGAACTCTGCTCTACCATCAACCGTCCCTTTTTGTCCTGGCTTTCCCCTATACTGCTTGAAAAGACAAGGGGAAGAAATGGTTTGGGCAGCTTTATGATAATAGGGTGTTCCCATCTCTGAAGGGAATTTTTTACTGGAAGTCCAGCACCTGAATCAGTGGAGTACAACAGAGACTCTCTCTATCCCACCCCTCCCTGTATAATTACCACATCTACTCACATAGAAGATGACCCTGAATATAAGACAACACCCCCAATTAGAGTCTATATATGGAAAACTTATAAATTTGTTATGTTGTTTCTAATTATTGGAGGTTTACCTTAAAATTGTCGCCTGTCACTGCTACAACAGGAAAAATAATCTGTGGGGATCAAGTAGGCCATTTGCACTCTGCCCCTACCAACTTCTTCCCCCTACAGCTCCTTCCATCCCCTCTTACTGTCAGACCCTGATGTTCCTCAGCACATGGAAATGAGGGGCAAGTTTGAAAACACTGACCTTGAAATAAACAGAGCTGTAGTAATTTAGTTCATCCAAAATAGTTGACTTTTTTTGCAACTATTGTTGCAAAATGGTTTAGCACAGGTACTCTATAAATACACCTTTAAGCAGTACTTTTATATATATTATTAATAATATAAATTACTAAAAAAGATTATTCTCTCTCTTTCTGTATATATCTATATGTAAAATTGTTCATGTTCTAAGGCAAATCAGCCAAATCAATTCCAAATCCGTGAGTCATTCAAGAACCATATGTGGCCCTACTAATGGCAAACATCCTCCACCCCCACTTGGGGCTTTAGATGTTTCCAAATCATTTGGCAGGCATTCTATATGCAGGCCCAAGCCCAAGGCTTGGGATTCGGTTGCCCCCAAGTTTCACTTGCTCTAAGCCATATGGCCATGGGAGCAAGCTAGGGAGGAGTCTTCCATTTCCATAAAGTGGGCATAAAGCCAAGATCTTCCCACGGGAAATGAATGTGGGAGGTTAACTATGCATTACCTCCATGGGTACCACCCTGTGCCAGAAAAGCGGTTATTCCTAGCAACTAGGAAAACCACCTTAGCGGTCACAATATTTCCTCTGCCCTGGAAAAACCACCTGGTTGATCATGGTGTCTCCCCTACTAGGTAATATTTATTTATATGTGGCATAAACTATGCATGATATTAGTTTAAATATAAGTCCATGATATTAGGCCCCAGCAGAGTCAATAGAGTTTCAAGCCATAGTGTCCCCATAGCTCAGCATTGCTCAGTATGCGTGTGTACTCCAGATACCCCGCACAAAGGAGGCTTGTGCTAATTAACTCCCTACTCATGACTGAAACCTGGTGTTCTTGTCACGAGCCCTGGGAAAAAAATTCATATGCAGATGTAACGTGGGCAGTGCTCCGAGAGGTACCCCCTCTCCAATTGAAGGGATCAAAGCAGGTGCACAAGCGCTGTGGGAGGTGTAGGGACTCTCCACCCCTATAGAGCAGAGCCAGACCACCAATGGGGACTTAACCATATACCTTTTAATACTGGGAACCTAACAGGCATAAACCAGAGGGTATAATGGACACTACAACGCCCCAAGGGGGCAGGATTCAACAAAGGTTAGACACTTACAATCACTGACAAAACAGGGTTAACATAATATAAAACTCAAACAGCAGAACAAACGATATGGGTTGGTGAAATATAAAAAGGCACAAAATGCAAAATGTCAAATGACAAGGAAACATAGGGCCTTGGTACCTGGAGGGGGAGAAAGGAGGAAAAACACTGCAAGAAGATTTACTTCTTGTTACCTCACTCACCCTGAGTCACCTCAGCTGTGACTTGAACCTAGGTTTCTCATGTGGTAAGTAGGAACACTGCCACACAGCCACCACTGGTCCAGTCTGCTAGGAGTCTTGACCTTCCTGGCCTCTAGAAGCAGAGCTGGGAACCCCTCAGGTTGCTGCTCAGATCCTTCCTGGAGCTGGGGAGCCTCTCCTGCTGGCTGCAGCCTCTCCCAGGGGATCCTGGAGCCCAGTGGAGAACCTCTCCTGCCAGCTGCACGCCACACTGCTGAGGTTCCCACTGCTGCCTGCAGGTCCTGCTCTTTCAGGCTTTTCTGGGGCACTGCTCCTGGCTCAGCTCTTGCCAGCTCTGTGAAGCTCCTTCCTTGTTGTCCCTTGCTGGTCTCTCCCCTGAGTCAGCTCACGCTGCCCGTTTTATCCCCCTTCAGGTGACCCAAAGGGCTAATTGGGACATGCGGGGTGGGGGGGCTAGTCTCTGGGGCCTGGTTTGTGCGGAAAGGGAATCTGAAGTCCTTCAATCATCTTTTGCCCTTTCAAAATCCCTGGGCCATGTCACTGCCAGCCAGCCCGTCACATCCTCCCGCACAGAACCCTTCACCGTCCCCGGTGAAGTGCAGGCCTCAGCCTGGGGGACTACTGGACAAAGGGGCAGTGATGGGGACCTCCCCCAGCACCCCCAGGGCATCATAGATGAAGCAACGGACTGGCCGAAGCTCCCACCTTGGTCGCAGGGTGCGGTCTGGGGGCAGGACTCCATGAGGGCCCTGGTGGCTCAGGTTTCCTCTCACTGGAGGAGTCTGCCCCACTGGCAGGTAAAGGCGTGGGGATGTTTTCTCCTTCGGTCTCGCCAGGCGTGGCCCCACGAGCAGCAGTCCCCATCTCCCCTTCTCCCTGAGGAGTAGCAGGTCCTAAGCTCGGGTGAAAGTCAGCAGGGTAGCACCCATCAGAGTCCAAGTCCTCCAGGGTGGCACAAGGCCTGTCTCCTTGCTAAAAAGGAGACTTATACCCAATGGAAAGAAGGGGTCATCACCAGGGAGGACTATTCTGTCGTTGCTCGGGGATGTAGGGGGGTAGTTAGGAAGGCCAAGGCAGAGATGGAACTGGGGCTAGCTTCCTAGATTAAGGACAATAAGAAGT
>NW_017728943.1:99294132-99333312 GCF_001723895.1 Crocodylus porosus
GGGGTGTTTAAGAGGAGGTTAGATGAACATCTTGCTGGGGTCATTTGACCCCAGTATTCTTTCCTGCCATGGCAGGGGGTCAAACTAGATGATCTGCTCAGGTCCCTTCCGACCCTAGAAACTATGAAACTATGAAGGCCTCCTTCTATGGGGAAACCTAGGTCTTTCTTCTCATGGCTATCTCTCGGGTGGAGGGGGTCCCACCAATTCACCAATAGGCAGCAAGAGGTTCTGGTGGACCACGCGACTTCGACCCGGTCCAGACTCAGGGGAGATTTCATAAACTGGGAGGTCTCCCAGTTGTTGCACCACTGTATAGGGTTCAGCCCGCCACTGATCAGTGATTTTGTGTCTCCGAGTTACCCCAGGTTTCTCAGCAGCACCTGGTCTCCTTCTTGTAACCATTGCTCACGCACACAAGCATCATAAAGCATCATTATGGTGTTGCTGGTTTCTTCCAGCAGTTTTGGCTGCCAGTCGGTACACACAACAGAGACGGTCCTGAAGCTGTTGTGCATATTGACCATGAGTCAAATGTTGTTGGTAGACTCGTTCTACAGCACAAATCTATGGGTAACCGGGGCTCCCTCCCAAATATAAGTAAATACAGACTGACCCCCATTGCATCATTCCTAGTAGAGTTGTAGGCATGCACCAGGTATGGAATATGCTGGCTCCATGCAGCCTTCTGTTCCTGCTGGAGGGTACCCAGCGTATTCAAGAGAGTGCGATTGAAGCTCTTGGGTTGGGGATCCCCTTGGGGGTGGCAGGGTGTAGTCCTTGATTTCTGTATGCCAGCCACTGTCAGTACTTCACACAACAACGGGTTCTCAAAATCTTGCCCCTAATTGGAGTGGATTCTTGCGGGGAGTTCAAACACGGAGAAGTACTTTTCCCACAGTACTTTGGCAACTGTTCTTGCTGTTTGATCTCGTGTAGGGAAGGCCTGGGCATATCGGGTGAAGTGGTCTGTCACAACCAGCACATTCCCCTTTCGGTGCCCCTTCCCTTCTATGGCTAGGAAATACATGCACATGAGCTCCATGGGTTTTGAACTCTGGATGGTGTCTAGATAGGCAGTTTGAGTGGGCAGGGTCTTCCTCCGTACACACCGATCACAGTTTGAGCATTTAGTCCTTACATCTTCAGCCATTTTGGGCCAAAAGAACTGCTCATGGGCTAGAGCCAGGGTGTGCTTCACCCCCATGTGCCTAAAGTCATCATGCAAGGCCCGTAATGCAAGGGCCTTATACTTCCAAGGGAGGACCAGCTGCCAATATTTCTGTCCTTCTGGGTCCTGCACCTCCCAATGTAGCACTCCATCAAACAAGCGAAGCCTTTCCCACTCCCTCAACAGGAGGTGGGCTGCTGGGGTAGTATTAGTAAGGGTCACGGGGCGGATATTCCCTGATCTGTGGGCATGCAGCACCTCTCGCACATCTGGGTCCTGTTCTTGCGCCGTCCGCCATTCTGTGGCCATGACCTGAGGCAACGAAGAGGGAGTCAGTGTGGTGTACTGAACCCAGCCCTGTGGGATCCCCTCAGGGGGCAACCCCAACACCTCAGCCATGCAAACAGGACTTTCCCTCGTCCCCCACAGGGTCTTGTATCTGCAGGTCGCAAATGGTCTTCACTGTTCTGGGGCTCCAAACAGTCCCGGGGTTGCTGGGGAGTTGTCGAGACAAGGCATCAGCATCCGTGTTCTTTCGTCCCGCTCGACAGTGCAGGCTGAAGGTGTAGTTGGCTAGTGCCGCGATCCAGTGTTGGCCGGTTGCATCCAACTTAGCGCTAGCTGAGCACATAGGTAAGGGGATTATTGTCTGTCCACACCTGGAAGGTAGTCCCACACAGAGAGTCCCGGAATTTCTCAGTGACAGCCCACTTGAGGGCCAGGAATTCATGCTTATGTAGCAGGTAGCGCGTCTCGCTGGGTGACAATGCCCTGCTGGCAAAAGCCACTGGTTGCCGGCATCCATCATATTCCTGGTACAGTACAGCCCCCAGTCCTGACAGGCTAGCATCCGTGTGTAAAATAAAAGGGCGGTTGGGATCAGCACATGCCTGAGTCAACCGCCAGATCAGCTCCTGAAAGGCATCTTCACACTGTGAGTTCCACCGGGGACCAAAAGGCTCTGTGGGGCTTCGTGTCACAGGGAGCCCATTTAAGCCATTGTTTTTCCCCTTCTTGCGGGATGACCTTCCCACCTGGTGTCCACGAGTTAGGGCATTTAAAGGTCCGGTTATTGTAGCATACTCTTTAACGAATTGCTGATAGAAACCCGCAAATCCCAGGAACCTTTTCAATTCCCTAAAGTTCTTGGGTCAAGGCCAGGTGGTCACAGCACTTACTTTCTCTGGATCAGTGCTGATACCTTCCTGTGATACAATATGTCCTACATACTTCACAGAGACCTGGCAGAACTTACATTTATCAATGGCCAACTTAAGTCCACGGGTTTCCAGCCGATCGAGTACCTGGAGTAGCCGTTCTTTGTGTTCCTCCAGGGTCTTTCTGAAAACAATAATATAATCTAAATAAACAGTACTTGGGTCACGTGCCTATCCCCAACCACCTTCTCCATTAGTCACTGGAAGGTGGCAGGAGCCTCGGATATCCCTGGGGTATTCGTTCAAACTGATAGAATCCCAAGGGGCAAATAAAAGTAGTCTTCTCTTTGTCCTTTTCCCGCAGAGGTATCTGGTAGTAGCCACTGCGGAGGTCTAGTACTGAAAACCATTTGCTCCCTACTAAACAGTCCAAAGCCTCCTGTACCCGCAGCACAGTGTATTGATCAGTGATGGTCTGGGCGTTCAAAGTCTGGTATCAATACTCATACGGAGTTGTCTATTCTTCTTCTGCACAATCACAATGGGAGAGGCATAAGGGCTCTTAGACTCCGTGATGATACGGTGGTCCATGAGCTCCTGGAGATGATGTCTTACTTCCCCCGTCTCAGTGAGGGAAATGCGCCGAGACCTTTTGAGAAAGGGTCGTGGGTTGCTCAGACAAATGTGATGCTCCACCCCCTTAGCCTCCCCCACATCTTAGTCATGCAGTGAGAAAACACAGGCTTGAGCCCCAAGTTTGTCCCTGAGCTGAGCTTAACAGGCTTCAGGCACTGGAGAGTTCCCAAAAAAGAACCTCGAAGGGTCAATTGGAGGGGGGTTTCCCGCCTGCTCAGGGTTCACCACTTCAGCTTCCTTTATCAAGGCCACCTTCTCTCTCAGGTGGCCCACAGTATATTTCAAGGTTGGGTTAACCACTGTCACGGTAACTGGGTTTTGGCTGAGCCCTTTTGTCTCGATCACGCCATCAGGGACCCTCAGTGCACCGGGTCTCTCTCTCCTGGTGGGGGTCTCCACCACCAGCAGCTTATTCTTTCCATCCCTCTCAGTCCAACTGCATACAGTAGGCAAAGCCCATTGGCCCTGTGCAGGGACTCGCTGAGGCTTTGCTCCAGAGAAGTGCAGGGTCCCCACAACCTCAGGGTGTCCCATCTCTCTATGCTCCCATCGGTCATATGCCTCTGAGCACAAGACATGCATCTTTAACCGTTGTTGTTAATCTGGGCCAGCCTGTTGTTTACAGTAGCGAGCAAGAACCTGGAAAAGGTTGGAGTTGGTCCCTACAATGAGAGTGGCCCCTTTCATCCACCCCAGATCAGGGCACACTACAGCAATGGTTGACACTTCTTCCTCCACCCCAGCTATTTCAGCAGGGAATTTTAGCCTCACATACACATAACCCTTGTAAGGATACTGTTCCTGGCTTAAGCCACAAAGTCCCAACCCCGTAAGGGGGAGCAAAGGCAGGTGTCTCAGATGTTCCTCATAGAAGGATTCAAAGAGAATGGTAACCTGGGACCCGCTGTCTAGAATGGCCCGGCACAGGCGACCATTCATCATCATGGGGACCTCTGCACAGGGTCCCACTAGCCCCTTTGGCAGTGAATTTACTGAGGGTAATGTGAGGGAGTCTGTCTGGGTCTGGAGCGGAGTGGAGCCGACTCCATTGCTCTGCCTCTCCCCTGTTTCCCACTGCCCAGCGCTCTTTTAACCTTTCAAATACCAATTCAGGGTTCTCAGACTGGATGCACTCCCGAGCCATGTGCCCTGGCTCCCCACATCTATAGCAGAACCCTGGGGCCCTAGAGCAGGAATGGGGCCGAGGTCCTCCCAAGGCAAGAGGATGGGGCAAGGGCTGACCCCTGGGTGGGGTTCTGGACATGGCAGCTGCTAGTGCTGGAGCCACAGGCTCCTCCTCCACTCCCAACAAGGTGTCCTCATGGGGAGCCACTGTTAGCACCCGGCCCATGGGTCCTCTCTGGGGGGAAACATCCTCTGGGACCCACATAGTCTCTTGGAGTCTGGATATCTCTTCCTCTTCATGAATCTCTTGGAGGAGGTGACTGAAGTCAGGAGGGCTGCCCCTGCTCCCCACTAAGTTGAGGTTCCGAAGTAAGTCCGAGCTATACCATGCCCCAATACGAATTGGCTGGAGCCGTATCTGATCGGCGTCAGTGACACTAAGTGCTCCTTGGGTCACCAGGCATTGTAGCACGGGCTCTAAACGAAGGACATACTCTGAAAAAGTCTCGCCCTTGCATTGGAAGGTTCCCAACAATTCGTAGTATGCCCCCCCCCACTCCCTGTGGGTTGGCCAAAAGCATCCCGAAGGACCTGCAGGCATTGCTGGGTGGTGATAGCAGGGTTCTGGAGTTTGGCAGTCCTCACAACCCCAAAGGCAGGCTCCCTCAGGACCTCCAGCCGACAGCGTCGCTTATCCTCCTCAGGTATTTGCTAAGTCAGTAAAGTCTCTTGAATATGGGAGAGCTAAGAGTCAAATCCTTCCTCCCTTGCAGGGGCTGGCAGGGTTCCCGAGAAACTCTGGAGCCTCTGGTCACTGGAGGAATGGGTCACCTCCCGCAGAATCTGCTGGAAAACCCTCACCCATTCTGGGGTAACTTCAGTACCAGCAGTTTGCCCCGCTCCCTCCTGTATAGTCCCATCACTCCCAGAAGGTACGACAGTCTGGTCAGCATTGGACATGTCTCCTGGTGGCTCTCTCTCTCTACAGGGGTACACAGTGCTTGAATAATATTCTAGCACCTGCTACACAGGAATCCTGGACAAGCCCCCAAAATGTAACCCAGGCGGTACTCCAAGAGGTACCCCCACTCCAATTGAAGGGATCAAAGCAGGTGCACAAGCGCTATGGGAGGTGTAGGGACCCTCCTCCCCTATAGAGCAGAGCCAGACCACCAATGGGGACTTAACCATATACCTTTTAATACTGGGAATGTAACAGGCATAAATCAGAGGGTATAGTGGACACTACAATGCCCCAAGGGGGCAGGATTCAACAAAGGTTAGACACTTACAATCACTGACAAGACAGGGTTAACAAAATATAAAACACAAACAGTAGAACAAACGATATGGGTTGGTGAAATATAAAAAGGCACAAGATGTCAAATGACATGGAAACATAGGGCCTTGCTACCTGGAGGGGAACACAATGGCCCCTTTCCACTACAAGAAGCTGTTATTTCTTTCACCCCAAATCACCTCAGCTGGGATTTGAATCCAGATCTCCTGCATAGTGAGCAGGACCACTACCACACAGCCACCACTGGTAGCACTACTCTAGCCAGCAAGGGGTCTTGACCTTCCCAGAGCCCGGCCTCACATCCAGCTGCCTGGCCTCTGATTGGAGGAGCTGGAAGCAGAGCTGGGAACCTCTCAGGTCGCTGCTCAGATCCTGGCTGGAGCTGGGGAGCCTCTCCTGCTGGCTGCAGCCTCTCCCGGGGGATCCTGGAGCCCAGTGGAGAGCCTCTCCTGCCAGCTGCATGCCGCACTGCTGAGGGTCCCACTGCTGCCTGCAGGTGCTTTCAGGCTCTTCTGGGGCACTGCTCCTGCCCCGCTGGCTCAGCTCTTGCCAGCTCTGTGAAGCCCCTTCCTTGTTGTCCCTTGCTGGTCTCCCCTGAGTCAGCCCACGCTGCCCCTTTTATCCCCCTCCAGGTGACCCAAGGGGCCAATCGGGACATGGGGGGCGAGTCTCTGAGGCCTGATGGGTGCGGAAAGTGAATCCCTAGTTCTCCAATCATCTTTTGCCCTTTCAAAACTCCTGGGCCAGGTCACTGCCAGCTAGCCCGTCACACAGACAAAGCACAGCACAGCTGGGTCTGGCTCCATCTCATGAAGGGTGCAAACACACTAATCAGATGTACCTGACCATGAAAGTAGCTTTTTTACTGGCAGAGGAAAACCACTTTCTTTGCAGGGGGTGCTAACCAAGGTAATGTATAGTTAGCCCCCCATTTTCACTTCTAGTGGGAGGATCATGGCTACACGCCAACTTCATGGAAATGGGAGCCTCCTCCCTAGCTTGCTCCTGCAGCCATATGGCTGGAGGCAAGTGAAACTCGGGGGCTTCTGAACCCCAAGCTTCTGGGCTTGGGCCCACACGTAGGTTGCTTGCCAAAGGATTTGGAAGCATCTGAAGCCCCAGGGAGGGGTAGAGGATGCTTCCCAGTAGCAGGGTCACATATGGTTCTTGAATGACTCATGGATTTGGAATTGATTTGGTTTATTTGACTTGGGAAATGAAGCATTTTCCTTAAAAAACAAGAAAAGATTCTTATCTGCGTTTTTGGCAGGGATGGGTGTCAGAGCTTGCTTCAGCCTCTCCAAGTGCTGGCCTGGTATTGCAGTACCTCCAGGCCCAGTGCTCATTCCCTCATGGGAGAAAAGCTGCCCATTTTTTAAAGGCCACACAAAAAAACAGGGTGTTGACCCAATAAGGGCCATGTGTTTCAGTCATGTTCAGTATTGACTGTTTAATCAACTTCATAGTTGGTTTCCACTATTAAGCACATGCTGCTTTTGGCAGCAGTTTAATGATAGACAATGAGGTTTCCTTGTATGCAAATGTAAGATGAGGAGCTTATTTCCCCATGCTGATTTGGGAAAAAAATCCTTCTTTTTTAAAATTATTTTTCCTTGCCATAGCTGTTACTTTAGCAATGGGCATCGTGATGATACAAGCAGTTATAGAAGTAAGGTTTACATCCATGGCTTTATTAGAACTAGTGGATGAGTATGGGGTTTCAGTAGAATGCCCTAAATAAGTGGTCACCAACCGATCGACCCTGACAATCAATCTCACGTTGGGAGTGGCTGGGACACAGTCTAGGAGTGCCAGGAAGTAGGAGTGGCAGGACACACGTGGCTGGGCTGAGCTGTGGCCCCTGCTGCCAGAGCCAGGTAAGTGACACTATTTCCCTCCACATCATCTGCCACTGGGTGAGTGGGGTCCCAGCTGGGCTGGGCTGGGCCGGGTTGGGCTGGGGGAGGGTCGGAGCAATGGGCAGCTCGTCCAGGTGTGCAGAGGGGATCCTGCTGCTGCACACACCCCAGCGGAGGCCTAAGGGGCACATATGCCCCCACAATCTGTGTGCAGGGCAAGGCGGCTGCCACTGCAGCTCAGGGCTCGTGGTACAAAGCCTGGGGTGCAAAGCCCAGTGGGACCTGCTGGGCGAGGTGGTGGGGCAGGGGGCACGCTAGACCCTAGATTGCCCTTTACTTCAAAAAATGATCTCCACCTTAAAAAGGTTGGAGACCACTGCCCTAAATGTTCATATCAGGCGCATCTACACGTGAAATAGCCCAGCTGAATAAGCTCTGGTGCAGTTTGTACTGGAGTTTATTGCTCCTGAGTGTAGCATTTACATGTGTGTCTGGGACCACAGCACATTGAGCCAGGGCAGTGCAGCCTGCCTGGCAGGGGCCCTGGGGGTCAGCCTGCCAGCGTGGAGTTGCTCCCCGCCCCCCACCTCAACGTGCTGTGGAGGGCCTGGCTGGGGCATGAAGGTGCTACAGTGCAGGGTTAGCTGGTAGGCAGCCCTGCACTGTAGCACCCTTGTGGCTCAGATAGTCCCAGTTGCCATCTACACGTGAGCTGTGGCAAAGTAAAAACTCCTCAGTACACTAGTACTTGTATTAAGCAGTATTAACCTGTGGTAGAGTTAGTTTAGTCCAGCCCCGCATGTGTAGAGGGAGATGCTTTACTGTGGAACTAATTAGGTAACTTAACAGTAAGCATCTCATATAGATGCACCCACTATGTCATATATATCTATATACAAACTCTGCCACGACCGACTCAGGCTGAACATAAGAAAGAACTTCTTCACTGTCCGAGCCCCCAAGGGTTGGAATAGACTGCCGCTGGAGGCAGTTCAAGCACCCACTTTGAATGCCTTCAAGACACATTTGGATGTTCATCTTGCTGGGATCCTATGATCCCTGCTGACGTCCTGCCCCTGGGGCAGGGGGCTAGCCTCGATGATCTTCCGGGGTCCCTTCCCGCTCAAATGTCTATGAAATCTATGAAATCTATATAGGATGTCTCATTCTTAATAAGATACAGAAATGTGGTGAGAGAGCAGTTAAGGCATAGTGTTATGTTTCCTGAAGATATACATTTGAGACTCGATTGTGCCAAAAACTGTCCCCAAGGAAATGGGCAAGGTTGAGAGGTCTTTTAAGGTTGAGACCAAACAAGCAGATGCTGGGTTTTTGGTTGTAGCCATTTTGGTCTAAGGATGTAGGCAGGCAAGGGTTCTTTGGGTAATGTGATATATTTTATTAGACCAACTGAGTAGTTGGAAAAAAGTTCTTTGCAAGCTTTCAGGTGCAATCACCTATCTTCAGGCATAGGGAATCTCTGTTGTTCTGAGTTTTCCATTCCTTGGAGATCTCAGAACAGCAGAAATGCCATATGCTTGAAGAAAGGTGATTGCACCCAAAAGTTTGCAAAGAACTTTTTTCCAATTACTCAGTTGGTCTAATAAAAGATATCACATTACCCAAAGAACCTTGCCTGCTAAGAAACGTGATGTTGGCTACGGAACCTAGTGAGCATTTCCCATAACTCATCCAGTGTGCTTTGGTGGACCTTTAAAGTGTTTTTTGGACTTTCATACAGAGCTAAGGAATACTGTCAAAGGCAAAGGAGGGGTCTGAGGAAGAGTAACAAAAAACAGTCAACTGAACAGAACATTTTTGAGCAGTTCCGTGGTTATGCGTGCATGTATATTTACATGTACTAGTTCCTCTGGAAATAGAATTTCTGAAATATCAGTAAAACTTTCTTCCTTGTATTACTGTTGACTCAACTAAAACCAGCCTGTGCTAGAAAGTGCCTGGGACAAATGGATCTCACCAGAGTTCCAGCCTGTATTATAGACCAAAGACTCTTATTTGAACCTAAGTATCAGAGCCCAAGGAGGTGCCGATCATTAATTGATACCATGTGTTTGGAACTATGATTCCAAAGCACTCAACTCATGCCACTGTGGAAGGATGCTTGTTAAATACCCTTCATTTAATACAATAGGTTTTGACTTTATTTTTAGACTCTATTATTTTTAAGTTTAAAAATAAACATTATTTGCCTAGCAACATGGCCGTTTCCCATTTGGCAAACCCTAACATATTCCCTGTCTCTTTTATGGGATTAATGCTGTCCATAGTGTTTTGTTTTCTTAGAGTGTCTGGAATTAAGGCTTGTGGGTTAATTACAGAACCAGCAGGGGATCCCACAAGATTGTTTTCTTATGCCTTAACAAAAAAAAAAAAAAAGAAAGAAAGAAAAGAAAAGAAGTTGGCTTTTAAATGTGTCATTCCAATGAACTCACAAAAGCAGGTGGCTTTTCTCATTGTGCTTCAAAACCCAAACCACACTACTCTTCACCTTCCGGTTTTCAGTTCCTTCAAGGGCTAAAGTAATGGGAAGTGCAGAAAAGTACAGCTTCCCCTTCTCTGCTGAAAGCAGAGTAAGAGCTATTCCTCATATTCTGTCCTGAGCATGGGACAGCCCCTGAAGGAAAGGTGGGAAAAGAACCAAGGGAGAACAATACTGTGAAATCAATGGAGAACAGGATGTTACGCAGAAGCAAGAATAGGCAGAATTGGTCACATATGCTTATTCCATCCTAAACCAACATCTGATTCTAGGCTGTTGGAGTTTGGCTTTAAAAAGCAGTGAGGTATGTATTTTGGGATTCAGTCTTGTGAATATTCCCCGTGGCACAATTTTTGTCATCCAGCCAGGGGACCTGTGTCATTAAAAAACTGTATGCCATTAACACTTTAGAGGTAAACCATTTTTTTTCTATTACCTATTATAAAATATTATGAATTCATTTGGAATGAACAGAAACCCCATAAGTATTTGTGCAGTAATTCAACATTAATTAATGCCCCTCTGTTAAAATAGTGATATCTACATATCCAGTAGCCAAAAGCTCTTGGGCTGCATCCATACATGGTGTGGACATTTGGTTCCCCAGGGACATGTAGTGGTGGCACACCTTACACTGCTACTAGTTCCCCCTGGGGAACACCTGTGCCATGCGCTCTCTGGTGTATGGCAAGTTACCCCAGTGGCAGTAGGGGAGGCTGGGGCCAGCACTGGGCTGGGGCCAGCAGCCTTACCTGGGATCCTGGAGTCCTTCTGGAGCTGCAGCTGCGGCGATTCTGCTGTGCGGAGCCTGATTGGCAGCTGTAGCATGGCTCCGGGTAGCCTGGCTCTGCTTTTGAGCAACACGTGCTGCCCCTGCATGTGCTGCCCTGCTTTTTTTCTCTGCGGCTTTTTTTGACCCCTGAAATTGCTGAGAGATGTGGGTGGTTATGGTCTCCCAGGGTTGGTCCTTTCTCTGTAAGCAAGGATTGGTCTGGCTCATTCACCACCACCTAAAAAGCTACATTTACAGCATTCTTATAGGGCAAGCTGCAAAACACCAGGAGGCAAATTGCAGTTAAGAAACTTGACAGTGCTTTTAACAGTAAAAGTCCTTACGGGCCCCAGGATGGTTTTTAAACTTAATTCAACAGTTAGGGGAGATTTTGTTAATAAAAAACAAACAAACAACAAAACCAAAAACCTGGTGATGTCTGCAAATATTTGGTTAAGAAACTATGTAGTGGCATCACATGCATGACCCTCATTGGTAATTGCCACTGTAAACCATGTGGGGTTTTTTGTTTGGTTTTCAGACTTCCCTCTTGCTGTTCCTCAGCTGGGAGGAACCATATGGTCCTGTTTCCCTTGTCATTTCGTAACATGCTGACTGCTGCATACCAGGGCATCAAATGTAAATAGGTAGATGGGCCAAACTGTGTCCCATTTTATTGTCTTATTAATTAGAGAGCATGGTACAATGGTTAGAATGCTAACATGGGACTGAGTTCAGTTCTTGAGTTGAGCTTTCTTGTGTAGTCTCTGTTCCTCCATAAAATAAGGACAAGGCCGTAGGGGTATGGATAGATAGACATGCTGAATTTTGTCATTATTCTCAGTGGATTAAATAGCAAACCTCACAGCCCTTTACACTTTTGAAAGCTACACTAAATGGACCCTCACTCACCACTGAAATAAGAAAGGTTTGCAATGTAATATGGCAGCCATTATGATGACAATAGCAACACTGCCTAATTAAAACTACAGTAACGGAAAGTTAGAAATGTAATATTTGGTCAAAAATCCATCCCTTCTTTCTCCCATTCCAAGCCTAAACATTTCAGCAAAAGAAAACTTCCAAAAGCTCTAACAGTGAGGAATAAATATTTAGTTCCCCCACACATAGATGGTGAATCTATATATCACTAACACAGAGAATACCAAATATTTCTACAGACAGATCCAACTAGAAAATAGTTTTCACTTCTCATGCACTATGAGAAGTGCACTATGACAGTCAGTGCGTATAGAAGCACTTAGTACTATCTGTGTAGTTCTCTGTGCTGTAGGACAGGGGTGTCAAAGATATGGCCCGTGGTTTGGATCCAGCCTGTGGAGCCCTGTCATTCAGCTCACAGTGTTGCCTTTGGGTCTCAGACTGGCCCCACAAACTGTATGCATACAGTGTACAGAGCCCATCTGGCATGGGCTGCATACAGTGTGTGGGGCTGGATCTTGTATGTGTGCTGCACACACCAGCAATGTCAGTCTGGGGCATGTGCTGCATGAAGTACTGAGGGTTTGTTTGGGGAGTATGTTGCATGCAGTGCCTGTACCAGCCCAGCCTTGCATGCTGGATCTGGGGCTGGTCCAGATTGGGCCCTACAGCCCGGTCATGTGTGCCGGATTCAGTGTGCAGGGCTGGTTCGGTGCAGACACCATGGGCAGCATGAGCCCTGAACCAGCCTCATGCACCATGTAATGTAGCACTGGGGCTAGCACGTGCTGCATGCAGTGCACAGGACTGGTCATGTGCTGCCTGCACATGACATGTGAGGCAGGTCCTGGCTGCACACTGCGTGTGGCACCCATGCCAGACTGGCTCTGTGCACTGGATCCAGGGCTAGTCCAGATTGGGCTGATAGACTGGCTCCATGGGCCAGATCCAGTGTGCAGGGCCAGTATCATATGGGTGCCACATGCAGCACGCACCCTGGACCAGCCATGTGCCATATGCAATGTGTTCCCCAACCCACCACACACACTGGGTGCTGTACGCAGCGTACAAGGCTGAAGCTGGGGACATGTGCTGCACTGGTTCAGCCTTGTGCACTGAATCCAGCACTTGGAGCCCACAGACCAACCCTGCACCCCTTTTCTGGCTTACGGGGCTAGATGAGTTTGGCACTCTTGCTGTAGGACTTTCTGACAGAAGGCCTTTCTATATCTGATGCAATATTTAGGCACCTTGGGACAAACACATTCCTGGTTCAACTCCACTGACTTTAACTGAACTCCCTCAGGGATTCATTTGGTTCACTGAGCTGTCTTGTAGGTGCTGTGGCTGCCTGAATGCAGAATTTTCATGTTTGCAGCAATGTATTTTAAGCTTATTAAATTATTGCTATTTCAGTGCAGTTCTGTGCATTTCCTATTTGAACTATGCCTCTCGGAAACATGTATTGTTTGGTAAGACGTTGCATTAATTACTGTGTGAATTATTTGTTTTGTGGGTGATGTGAAGGAAGTAGATGGGAACTATTCCAAATGGCCTTTAATGAGTTCAGTCATCCAGGATCCTGATTTCCATCTCATAAATAATAAACTGTCCTCAATATGCTAATTCAAACTTGCCTTTAAATTGCTTATTTTAATTTTTCAAGGGAAATAATCAAGAAAAAAAAGTTTGGGAAATGCAAGTCTGCCCTGTCAGCGTGATAGGGCACTCAGAGGTTATAGCATCTCATCTTATTCCAAACTTTGTAAGTGCTGTACGAGCATCACATGGCTTGCCCAGTTGTATTTTTTAGACATTGCTTGGAAGAGTGAAATATAATTCTAATTGAAATTTTAATTACAGAAAATACATAGGCAATCTTCACTTCTTAAATGAAGGATGGTTTATGTGGCCTGATCGTAATGCTTTCTGGCCATCTCCTGTGAGGTGAGAGAACCAGTCTCAATTTCTGGTTCTGATCTTTTGCCCTCCAGACCAACAAAGGCCAGAAGTGCTGCTCTGAAAGCAAAACCAGCCTCTGGCAAGGTGGTGGCATATGCTCAACAGTGACCCAGCTGCTTGATTAAGTGCAATGCTGACAGCCACTAAAACAAATCTCATTCAGTCCTGCTGTGAAGCAGTCTAACAATAGAGGGTGATATTTTTCAGGAGACTTTATTATGTTCACAGACATTCATAAAAGCCCAAAATGTACCAGTTACTACACTAGTGAATTATCACTCTCCTAACCATAGATAGGCATTTCTTCTTCAACTAAGTAGCTAGGTTATTGCATACCAAAGGATATGACTTCCATATCAAAGGTTATTATAGCAGCATGATAACAGCATGAGTTACAATCACGATTATTCCATTATAAAAGCTTCCTTTTCAGTCATTCTTTTTCTCAACAGTCTTGATTTATTAGATATATATCCTGTTTTTAAGTTAAATTGTGATTTCATATAATGCAACATAACATATATTAGTAACATCAAAATACAGAAAAAAGCATTTAAATGATTTTAGATAGCAGTTGCTTAAATTTCATTTAACGCCTTAAAATACCATTTCCTCATAAGTGGGTATGAGCAGAAGTGCCAGACTCTACTGTCTGGTATGTGGAATTGCAAATACAGTGAAGAACAATGCATTGCATTCAAAAGCTTGTTTAAGTCTATCCCAACCATACAGTTGGTCTAATAAAATATATCACCCACAAAAATCCTTGCTTCTTGCAAATACAGTCTAGATATTTCATTTCAAGACACAAACCACTGGAAATATCCCACAGAGGTGACTGTGTCTCCTGCCCTGCAGGGGATAGAAGCCTTTAGAAATATAAATATCCCCAGCCAAGGATCATATAATGCATACATTTTCAGTTCCTTTAAGAAATAAAAAGAGATAAAAATAGAAACCACTTTGAAACAACCAGGGGCTGACAAATACATTCATTTATTCTTGAAGTTGCCTTGAAAGATCCCATTATTAAAAAATGAAAATACTCAGAGATAGATTCTCCTTCCCCGTTATGAGAGGTGTCTTGAAAGCTATGTGCAGCATTGTGAGGAGAAGAGAATTTTTCATTCCTGAAAACTAATGCTTTACAGACTGGTCTGTAACAGAACAAGCTCTTACTGAACAAGTTCTCATTACGAAAATGTCGCTTTACCTTAAAACTATAGAGAGGTGCCCTAGTAACCACAAGAGGATCTGGTCTTCTAGTAGTGAATGGGAGAAAAGATACACGATATCCAGAGTACATCAGAAACAGAAAGTAACCTTTAATTCCTCATTCTTTCTTCATTCATTAGGAGTAGGTAAACACACAGCCTACAAAGCAGATCCCCATATTAGCTTCAGAATTTACCTTTCAGCTTTTACCCTGCTCGGTTATTATATGTCAATAATACAGCCACATGGTTTTCATGTTTATAGACTAATTCTATAAATCAGGACTGTCCAGCTATGGTGTGGCTGGGGTCTGCATACTGAGAGAGCTATTTACTGTGGGGCGAACCCCTGAGCTTCCTCTTCGCCACTGCATGGCTACACTGGTGGTGCATGTCCCATCTTCTCCTCCCCAAAGTGGGCTGCACTGGTGGTGACCCTCCCCCACATTCTTCCCCACCAAGAAGGCTGCACTGGTGGTGCAAGGCTCTTCCCTGGACCGCATGGCAGCAGGAAAGGCAGTTGCATGGGCCTGCGGGCCATGTGTTAAATGCTTGCAGGCCATCAGCTGGACAGTCTTGCTATAAAGCAGACATTGGTATACTGTACTTGTCTTCAATTCTGAATAAATTTACATAGCCTTAGTCACTTTCACACTCATTTAAGGCCCTTTGACACTGCAAAAGCCATGTAAAATTGCTGAAGGCTGGTTTACCTTGGCTGGGAAGGTTTACCAGTAGAAGGTTTACCATAGACTAGTCGCCACAAGGTAAAACAGGAAAGTGATTTATCCACTGCTGTGAGGTAACTACCTGCCCATAAGCATGGTTTTATTCTCTAGTAAGTGAATCCCCTTTTTCACTAAGGGCTAAGCCATAATGGATTAGGTATCTTCTGATGTAGGGTAAGAGCGTGCACACAACAGTGACCATGCAGCTGACAAAATCTATATTTCCACCTCATTGACTTCGCAGGAATTTGTTCCTGTGCCCATGAAGAAAGCTTTTGTCACATGAGCAAAGTTTTAAACTGAAGAGGAAAAAGTCATTCTGATTCTGAAATAAGAGCATCCACATGGGGAGTTATACTCATGCAGCTACAGTGATTTAACTAGCCTTGTATAGTTATACCAGTATAAATTTCCATGTACACAAGCCTTTTGTGTAAATGAGGATCAGGCCAATTGGGTTTTGTTTTCTTTTATAAACAAAAGCTTGCTTTTTATAAACTATCATTTGGCAGCTGACTTAGATTATATGAAAGGCAGCTCATTAAACATTGTGCTCTGATTTTATCTGCTCAGCAAGTTGGACTAAGCATCCATGATGTATCAGTGCCAGGATACTTGCACAGACGTGACCAAATGCACTACAAACAATTCTGGAGCAGTGCAGACAAAAATGGGACAACATTAGCTTCAATAAATAAAGATTCCATCTTAACATCTCCAAATCTACGTGCTTCTCCAGAAGGAGAAAGTATAATGTTTTCAGGGACTTGAAGCCAGCTGGAAGAAAACGTATTCATTGTGACTTCATGCCATTAATGTTCTGAGTTGTTAAGGAGACAAACTGGTAACTACAAACTGGGTGCGTCTGCACATGCAATTAATGTGAAGTAATAAGCTCCAGAGCACTTTGGGACACCAGCACTTTGAACCACAGGTAGTGAAGCTAATTAGTCTGCTCTGCAGTAAAGTGCACGTGTAGATGCACTCACAGTGTATTTCAGCTCTAGGTCATCAGCAGGGATCCTGGTTTTCCCTGATAAAAAATTCAAAAATTCTCTGATAAACCCCCCCAAACCTGTGATTAAAATTAAAGGCCCCCCACAGCCTCCCTCAGCCCTTCTGGTGCCCCTCACTCCCCCCACAACAGCCCCCCCCAGCCCCACACACACAGGCACAGACATAGTCCTATGCAGGTACAGATGCAGACATGAAGGCACAGACACACACAGACACATACATGCAGGCACAGACACAGACACACACATACACCCCAGCAGGTAAATGTGTGTGTGGGGGAAGGGGCAAGGCAGGGAGAAGGGAAGGGGCTGGGAGGGAGCCAGATCAAGAATGATCTGGGGTAGGGAGTGTGTGCGCCTGCTCCCAGGAGCAGGGCTGGGGGGGCAAGAGCAGTGGTGCCCCTCTGCGGGTCCCACACATGCCCCCCAGCTTGACAGGAGGCGGGGTTCAAATGCGGCAGCCACCACTGCCCCACACCCTGTATCAGACTACCGCTGCTGTACCCTGCACTGCTTTGCTGTGGCTGGTCGCACATGCGGCTCTGTGGGCAAGTGGCACAGCAGTGGCAATGCATGGCAGTGGTGGCTGCTGCATGTGAACCGCCCCCCTCCAGCTGGCTAGACGGTGCATGTGCAGCCTGAAGAGGGGCACCGCTGCCCTTTGCCCCCCCAGCCCTGGTTCTGGGAGCAGGCAAAGAGACCTCCCCCACCACATTCCCAATGTGGCTCCCCCCAACCCCTTCACTTTCCCCTGCTGCATCCCTTCCCCCCCACATACTTACCTGCTGGGGTGTGTCTGTGTCTGCCTGTGTCTGTCTGTGTCTGCCAGAGAAACTCCTGCTGAAAGCTGGCTGTGGGGCTGAGGGAGGGAGAGGTGTTCGGAAAAGCCCCACATAGAGTGCCCGCCCAGCTGCCGGTATATGGACCCAGAGTGGCGCTATTGGCCCAAGAGGGCTCCATGTCTCCATGTGCAGCTTCCCTGAAGGGCCAATACCATGCTGCTCTGGGTCCACATGCCACCAGCCAGGCGGACTCCATGTCTTTCCCCAACACCTCCCCATTCCCTCAGCCCCCAGGCAGCTTCCCCCCACAGCCCTGCCCCACAACCCCCAGCCCCACTTACCTCACAGGCTCCAGGAAGGAAAGTGAACCTGAGCCAAGCCTTGGGCGAGCGAGAGCTTCAGGCCCTGTCCTCCCTTCTCCCTCCAGGCAGGGCTGGGGATTTCCTCTCTCTTTTTGCAATCAACTCTTGCAGGCTGGAACTCAGCCAGCATGCAGAGCTCTTAGCAAAAGTGGGAAATCTTCAGGTTTCTCTGCTAAAAGGGAAAATCTGTTTTTTCTCTGATAAAAACAGGAAATCCGTGGTTTGCTCTGTTTTTGTATGGGAAGTGGAAAACCTGGATCCCTGCTCATCGGTTCAGATAGTCATTGGCATCTGAAGGCTGCTCTATGGCCTCTGAGATATGGGTTGATATTCCTAAGATATTTGTAAGCGAAAGCTGACATCACTCAAACAACCCCCACAGCAAACAGCACTAACTGGCATGTCCGTTAGTATTGTCAGCTTCAATGGGCATTGCCTGTGCAATGGGCTATGGGCATTGCTTGTGCTATCCAGGATATCAGACTTGATTAACATAATGGTCCCTCTGGGTTTTTGTGGTTCAGATATATATTGGTGTGAAGCTGGGACACATTTCTGTGGCTGATAACTGCAGAGCCAACTTGTATATAAAGAAAGATTTTTTGCATTCAGAGCTAGAATTTTGGCATCTTTCATCTGCTCTTAGAAAATGAACCATGCCATCTTCTACACAATAAAGGGATTCTCTTGTAACCTTAGCAAGAACCCTAGGAAATCCAGAAGGTCCATCCTTAGCTGGAACAAAAAAAAAGTCTTTTTTTTTTATACTGTGCTCATCACTATGGCATGGAGGCACATAAAAGCCCAATGAAAACCTTTAAGGCTACCAGTGGTCCTGGGTAGAACTCAAACTTCACCAGTGGATCAAGGATGTTGAATCTGTTCCTTTTCTATTTGCCAGAGGTGTAACTGGGCAGTTCCACACCCTGGACAGTGGTGGTACATGGAGCTTCTTTTTTTCTTTCCCTCTAAGTTGGCTTTTGGAGCTGGTGCCCTGGTCACCCCTGCTCAGTTATGCTGCAGGTTGCTTTTAAATTGGAAAAGACTTCCACTTCTAAAACAATGTTCTCTAAAGAACAGGCCCTGAGCTCTCTTTTCAGGTTCTTTCAGTTCTTTTAATCAAAATGCAATTTGATTGATGAAGATGGACCTTTGTGTTAGGGAGGATGTCCACCAAAGCCAGTGAGGCTCATTGTAGACATAGGTACCGCTGCATGGATCAGCTTGCAGGGCTGATGCATAAATAACCACAGGGAGAGTACTGATCAAAGTATTTCTTAACGCACTAAGCAAACAACCTGAAAAAACACACACCGTATTAATTTTCCCTGTTATCATCTTTTAATTACAATTTTCAGGCAAATGTGATAGCCAGGTTCATGGTGTCATTTCTGTAGCTAATTTCTTTCATTGTCTTTGCTTTTTGTGTCTTGGCATTCAGTGTTGGGTTTCAGATATGTTACTAACTCATGAGACAGGAATGCCACATTCAGAGTTTCTTTGTTAATGTTAGAAGCCACTTCCTGCCAGTTGTATTCAGGCAAAACTCCAAATAGGACAGAAGAGTTTGGCTTATCCTCCAGAAGTTCAAAATGTCCTTCCTTGCTTTTAGGATCCAGCTAGAACTGCAACTTTGAGTAATTCAACTCTTCCCCTCTCCCACACCTTGTTAATTCTGAATCCATTGCACTGTAGAGAAGATCAAGCTTCCTCTTTTTGGTTCTTCTTAGCCCACATGAAAGAAGTTTAGAAAAAGAAAATCCCAGTGGAGGGTTGAGTACATTGACTTGTGCAGCTGTTTGGAGTATAATGCTGTTTTGCAGTCAAGCACTGTAGTTTTACAGGTTATGTTATTCCAAAGCTCATGGGAAAGGTGGGCAAGAGCTATTCTACAAAGGGTAGGGACAGAAGTTACACATAAACTGGTTTAAGTAATCAGAAACTGGTTTAAACCTGTAACAGAACAGAAATTCAGTGCACATAAACCAGTTTCAAATGGATAAAGCTGGTTTAAGATAGACCTGGTTAAATGAAGCATCAGGATTAACTGATTTGGGTGAAACCGGGTTATGAAACTTTTGTCCCAGACCCCTTCCTGGTTTAAGTTAAATCAGAATTCCCCAGCATCCCAGCATGCTTTCCAGCCCTGGGTTGGGCTGGGCTGTCTGCCCCAGTAGAGAAGGGTTGGAGGGGGGAATGCTCCCCCCACCCCAGGCAAACCCCAACTGATGTCTGGGGCCAAGAAGGGGGTTAACATCCCTTCTCTTGGCTTAACCCCACTTTCCCTGAGTACAGAGCTGCCCTGCCCTGCTAAATTCACTGAACATTACTGCTGGCTGCAACTGTGGACTACAAATCCCAGAGGCACCTGAAAGCAGAAAAAGAAAGTGATAAGCAACACTGCAGAGTCTTGCTGCTGTGATTCTGGATTGCAAATCCCAGAGATCTCGAGGGCAGCAGGAAGAGGAAGTGAACACACAGCCCATGCTGGCTATGTGCCAGTGAGCTGTCTGTAGTACCCCCCAGCTTCTGGCCTGAGCCACTGCAGGTATGTGACTGCATTTCCTGAATCAAAAGTGAATGTAGGTCCAGTTGTTTCTCAATTTACTCTCTGCAGGGTACACTAGCTGCAAAGACTGTATCAATTCAGCCTCAGGCTTTTTTACTTGTCTGTACTTAACCAAAATGGCTTGAACCCCGACTACCTCTGTTACTCTTGTATGTCTGCTTATGGTGTCTGGAGGACAGCTTGTATGCCAGAGAGAGCGAAAGAGAGATGAAAACTTGCGGTAGGGAGTGTTGGGGAATAACAGATGTGGGTATAGACAGGGATGCATCACATATGCATGGACAATTATAGAACTCCTCATGGGCAGCCTTTCTTGTGGTGACTGGCAGCTTCTTCAGTTTCCTCATCAGACCTTTCGTTAGCACTGCTGGATGTCTCAAACTGCACTCATTCTGTTAGTGATAATGTGAATAATGTTGCACCTGCCTTGGGAGATTTTGAGTATGCCACTGTGGGGTAACATGCTGGCCAGTTGCATACACATTTGAAATTACTAGATGCATCCCTGTGGAGACCTAAGGAAAAGTGACAGTGAAAAACAGAAGAGATTTCACAGAAGATAGCTTCCTGTGAAATGTGTTAGGTATGCAATTACTTTAAATGGGAGAAAATCCATAGAGGGGGATTGAAGCTAAAAAGAAATTAACAAACTTTGCCTTGATTCTTGCCTTTAGGCAGTGAACGCTTGAGATGTATCTTAGTTTTGACAAATGTTATCTACTGCTTGGAAACAGCATTGCATGCAGTCCACTTTTTTGTCCTAATTGCTCTCTGTTTTGAACCTGGCACTACCAAAACATCTGTCCTGAAATATGGTGTGGGTGTGTAGGTCTCAATCAAAGCAAAATGATCTGCAGTATAACTTTAAGTCGCCTGCCTGCTCTCATGACATCACCTGGCACGATGGCAACAAGTGACGGTAATCCTTATAAATTAAATCCTTAAACCAAGGTTAAATAACAAATTAAAATCCTTTAAAAGAAAAGGGTACTGGGGAAAGCACTTCTCAAGATAGAAGCAGCAAAAACAACAACTGGTAGACAACATAAGCTTTAAACTCCTCTACCCATCCTAACTGAAGTTTAGATTCTCTCTAATTAAAACTTGTAAATAAAATAATAAAAGTCCCTGGTTTTTCATTCTGTCCAAAGTTCATTGGGAAGCTGTGAATTAGTACTTGCTTAGGGATCTAACTGCAACTCCTTGATCCTCAGCTACCCAACCTTGGCAGAGGTAGAGTAGCAAGGTATTCACTTGAACTTCCACTATAACAGACTCAGGCCACCTGAAGATCAGGCATAATGGAGCTCAGTTAACTCTGTCTCATCTTGATGCAACCTCTTGTATTTCTGTTAGGGTTGGGATCTGCTGTTAAAGCCATGTCTGCCAGCTCTACTAGTCTGCTAGAAATTTTCTGCTAGAAGTCTCCAGCAAGTTGAAATGTAATTCATGGCACACAAAAGCATACAATTTCAGAAAAAAATGAATCCATTTTCCCTTTACCTTATTTATTTGCATACCACATGCACCTTTCCCTAAAAAATTATCCATTCAAAACTAAAGTTTACTTCTTAAGCAGGGAAGCTAATTTCTGCACTGAACTAGAAGTATAGGGATGCTAGGATGTCTACTAGGCTTCTCTCCTGGCTGGCCACGTGGAGGGAAGGGTGGAATCCATTCTTCAGTGTTGCAGATTCAGTTGTAACCCTTGAATTCAGAGCTACTTCTAAATTGGCAGCAGCTTTTGGCTGCTCAGCCAAAAATTGCTGCCAATTCAGCAGTGGCTATAAGATGATTCAAATTAGCTTTTAGCTGAGTAGCGAGGGGAAGTGTTGGTGAGGTAAAGAGTGGGTTTTTTTGCCTCTGCTCCATGTAGTCAGAATTCAGCCTTGACTAGAAGTTTGGGTTTTTTTCAGTTTTCTTCATAAGGTATGCATCTTATTTTGGGGCGTTTGGTATGCAGATACATATGGTAATTTGGTGGATTTTTACTAGCTGTAATGATAATTATTGTTGCCATAATTCTAACAAAGTATGCATGAGAGTTTCATAGGTTCTAGTTTCCATCATGTTTTATTTACCTATAAAGTGGAGGTTTGCTATTTTAAATGTATCCAAGAGAGTTTTACTAAGAATATTAAGAAATATTATTATTTATCACATACAAGAGTAGGTAGCTGAAATAGCCAAAGCTTTAGTTTTGATTTTTCTTAAACTATTTAAATCCATTATGGTAAAAATCTCACATACCTATTTGATGTCATTTGATTTCTAATATTTCATGTTAAGTTTCAGTGCTCTCTCATTTCACTCATATGACTAAATTGTCCTTGAGCCTTAGTCTAATCTTAATCTGGATTTGACTATCACTACTTCACCCCATCTGTAATTTTAGCTGGCAGATCATAATTTTCTGTACACATTTGTCTGTGTGTGTTTCATTTGCTTATCCCCAAGACCTTGTTAGTTGTTAGGGTTGGTTGATTGTTCATTTCCCATTATGGCTTTTGTATATTTATTTTTACTTATTTTACAATAAAAAGTATTAACCTCATTTTTAAAAATTCATGGTAATTTGATACGAGTTAATTGAAAGGAAGACAATTCAACCATATGCACTCACTCAAACATGGCAGACTCAGTAGGAATTAAGAAGGTCATAGCTCTGATTCTAACCAACCTAATAATTTTCTGTATAAATACTGTACCCCTTTTTCACAAAAAGTGGCTGTGTTTTTGGAACAGCTTCCTGTGCATCAAAAATGTTCTGCTTCCACTAACAGAAGCAGGCACACTCTTCATCACTGAATGATGTTCTGTTCAGTGCTTATTGTTTCCTTCCAATATATATTAATAATTAATATGTTCATTTAATAGGTAATGACAAAAACGTTGTAAAGTCCATACAAGCTGAATGGAATGATACTTTTCTTGCATCTCTCATTGAGAGATTCTCTGACCTCCGCTCTGTAAGCAACCTTGCTTTGTTTTTGCAATTTTCACATTCTGCCAGAGAGCCTTGGAGCGGTGACCTTTTTATATTTTGGATAAAGCTAATAATAATATATAGTTACTGTAATAATATATAGCTACTGTAAACTCAATCACAGTTCTGCCTGAAAAGTTTGACCTATGAGCATTACAAAAACATCATATCAGTTACTGGGACTGAAACATTCAAAGGGGAAAATATGGGTTCCCCCCCCACAGTTTTCTACTATAACATTGTGAATTTCAACAGCACACCATTTATAACCACTTATAGCTAAGTGGTGAAGAGAAAGTAAATAGGGATTTATTACTTATTGTAGCTCACAAGACAAGAACTAGGGGCCATAAAATGAAACTAGTAAGTAGTAAATTTAAAATGAAGAAGAGAAAGTTATTTTTCACACAGTGGGTAATTCAGGTGTGGAACTCATTGCCACAAGATAAGGAAGCTGACAATTTAGCCAGATTCAAAAGGGATTGAATGAATTCTTGGAGGAAAAGGGACATCAGTAGTTATTAAGCAAGGGAGGTAGGGATACAGCTTCTGAATCAGGAATTCTTAGACCCTAGATGCTGGAGGCTGCAAGTGGGAGACAAATTAGGGAAAAACCTTGGCCATACCCAGTTCACTCTCCCTTTCAGCATCCATTCTCTGCCACTGTGTGACAGAAGATACTGGACAAGATGAACCTATAGTTTGACCCAGTATATGGCAGTTCTTATGTTCTCACTATTATATCTTCTCCATTAAGTTAGTTAGTTCTCCTCATGAACAGTGTGTGCCCCCAGTGGCTGTGGGGGCACGGTTATGCTGGCAGTGATGGGAGCGTGGCGGTGGCAGTGGGAGCATGGTGGCAGTGAGCAGGGAGCTCCCACAGATGCTGCTGGCACTGTTGGAGGTGGAGCAGGGGCTCAGCGACCACCCGCAGGCGCCGCCAACAGTGTCATGGTGCCTTTTTGTAGGGGGTGCACTGCCATGTTCAGGGGGTGTAAGTGCACCCCTATGCATCACCTCTGGTTCTCCTGTTAATTTACATATCAGTATGGGCAAGACATACATTTCAAAATATGACTTCTAACTCTATAAGTACAATGATTGAAATGCAGGTGGAGGAGCTGACATTGTTTTTAATTCTTGTTGTTGTTTTAGATTGATGGTAATTCTGTTTTTTGGCCATCACTCTTAGACACCTTGTTTTTCCAAAAGACATATATGATAGGGACAGCAGTAGATCATTCTGCAAATTTCCCCACCACTGTGCTTCAATACTGACCAGAAAAATATCTTAGGGGACCCATCTCATGGATCACAGGTGAGGTCCCCTAAGATATGGTCACAGATTCTGTTAACTTCCCTTCCTTGAAGTCCTTGCTGGTTGGGGTGAAAGTGCTAGAGACATGTGTTTTTTATTTTCCAGGATGATGATACCTGTCTACTGTGAACTGAACAGAGACCACCAACTATTTTAACACAGACAGCTGAGCAGTCATCAGGTGGTAACGAATAGTCAGTTCCTTCAGAATGTTTGAAAAATAGGCTAGCCTGGGTAGAAATCTTATTGCCCACAGATTCACAGTTATAACTGTTGTAATGCAAATAGAACTGATTATTTTACTGAGCCAACAAAATATTTTCTCTCTCCAGGAGAAGGGTACATGTAGAATATTGCAAGGCTGACTTAAATTATTCATTGAACATGTGACTTAGTGGTAAAGGTTCCAAATGTTATACTTACTTCCCAGAAAGTATCTGACCCACACTTAACACAGTTTTCATTTCTATTTACCTACAATTTAAGTTGAGCTATCTATATGTTGCTGTCTGTTTGGCTGTATTTTAATGAACTGTTAGATGGTTCTGGTTCCTCTGCTGGGGTCAGTGGAGCTGAATGAGTTGACATCAGCTGAAGATCTGGCCCATCATGTTCTGTTATACATTAATAGATTCAGACTATTGATATAGAGTATTATGAAAAAGCCCAATGAAATACATGCAATTTATAACCTGCTGTATGAAATAAAGATTTTTATTAATTCAGCTCCTGGCATTTCATGTCTGACTGTTACACGCTTTGCTGATCAAATTACATTTTTTCTGAGCCAAGCTGAATTCATGCTGGAGTTGCTGAGTTTCTTATGTTTTTTTTTTCTTTACGTTTGTGTTTCAACAGCTACACTTGCCAAGGCTCTTCTGCGACAGCTGGTTATTTTACCAATTGTAACAATTATATATAGCTCTGATATGCACTAGTTTGCAAAAATTTGTTGTTTCAAAAGTAAATTAACCTGGTGGTTTCTTTCTATAAATGACTAAACCATTCTTTCAATTAATTTACTGAATAGACATTTTCTAGTTGGAAACTTACTAGTTTTCCTCATCTTTTTGCGCTTTTTCCTTCTCACTTCTTTAGTTATTACGATGCTTAGTTTCTACATTTTTTTTTCGATCAAACCTATAGCAAAGAAAGATTTAACAGAGTTGGATAAAACAGAACTCACCAACCAAACTTTTTGGGCACTGGCAGATGCACAGGCCCCTGCTCTAACTCATGGCACTTTACGTAAAGTGACATGAGTTAGAGTGGCCCCCCCTGACCCAACAGTTGTTTGCCAGTTGCTTCAGGGGGAGATTGAGCTCCACTTCAGAGCTGATTTGAGCAGAGGAGACTGCCTGCAGCCTCTCTCCCCTAGACATCCCCCTCTGCCATCCCCTCAGCTCTGACGTCTGCAGGAAGAGAGCGGGGAGAAGGGAGGGGAAGCAAGCTGCAGGCTGGGGTTTGCCTGGCCTGACCTGGAGGGCATGGGGGGCTCCAATCCATCCCCCCGCCCTTCCAGCTCAGGCTGGGCAAACCGCACTGGCTTTTGAACAGGAGGATGTCTTCACATGGAATCTCAGCTTGTGCAAATTTCCTCTGTACTGCTTATGCCGCACAAAACACATTTTGTGGAGGGCTAATCCAGCTCTATGTCTGGAGTTGTAACGATACTCCATAGCACTGTTACAACTTCCCCAAATTCTCACTTCAGGATGAAACTGTAGGAAAAGGCTTACTGACATGAGGTTTTGTTTTTGTTTTTTCACTGTTTTGGCTTTCTACTGTGATCATACCAGTATAACTGCTCTGACAGTGCATGTCTAATGTTACTACCTTACTTTCTTATAGAGGTATCTGCATATGAAACATGTTATGAATCACAGTGAGACTGCCTTATTTTTCTGTTTGCTGCAGTCTGGCTTTTCTGTTTTCAGTCCCATGCCACTCTGTCTTCTGATGTACCACTCCATCTTTTTTTGACCTGTGGCACTCATGTCTCCTAGTACTGTAAACTCTAATTACCATATATATGAAAGCCATGATTCACAACAGTGCTTTGTGTGTTGCACAACACCAGCCAGTCCTCAAAAGGATTTCATTCTTACTGTAAAATCTAGTGTTGCCTACCCTAAAAGTGAAAAAACCACAAATAAGAATGGAAAATGTCACAAGACTGCCCAGCACTCATGATTTGTTTAAATTAAGAAAACAGATCATATTGCAGTTTTTGGTCTCTCTCAATTGTTGGATTTCTCCCTCTTCTCCCCCAGGGTGGATGACAGTTATGGTGTTGCCAACTCTCCCAACTATATGTCAGGAGGTGGTTTTCAGTCACAGTTATTGGAACTCTTGATGGAGGACCAGATTGAAATCAGATTATTCAGTTTTATATAAGTGGGGTGTTTGATGGTGTGGACCTTGCAGCTTCTTCCCAGACTGGAAAATTCTAACAAAATAATCCTGTGCCCCATCACAGCCTACATGGGCCTGTGCCCATTCCCCAACCGCAGAAGTTAGTATATATTCTCCTAATCCCATATCAGCAGTGCCCCTCCAGTCACCTGCCAATTGTGCCCTTCTCATCCCACATCTGTGGCTCACCTATCAGTGCACTTATATACCTCCTACAGCTTCAGGGGTTATTTACCCCCTCTCTCCCTGGCAACTTTGCTGTAGGGGGGCCACTTTCTTACTCTTCAGGCTTGGACTGGGGGAGTGGGTAAATTCCAGTTGTTCATTATCACTTTTCCCCCCTTGCCTTGTTCCCAAGCTGGATATTGCAAAGGTGGCAATAAAAAGAGGGAATAGGGCATGGACTGATCCATTTTCCATAAGATAGACAGAGCTTCCTCAGGGCTCCTTTTGCTCCTCTCTGGGGAGAATGGTGCTAGTTCCTCCCTCCTGTATCCTCCTGCCACCAATCCCAAACTCTTTTTGACTTCTGGCAGGGAGGGGAGGTGGGCAGGATGGGGGATAGACCTGCCTCCATAGCATTTCTAATTCGGCTTTTCCCCCTGGGAGGTGGGACAGTAGTATAAACTTCCAGTGTTGGGGGCAGGAGGAAGGAGGAGAGAGAAGGAAACCCCCTCTTTATGGGGCCAAAAATAGCATCAGAGATTAAGTTTCTCCTAGAATGGCAGAACTGGCTCCAAAAAGTGCTAAAACTGTGTGACATATGAGAAAACTGCAAACATTGTCAGTGTTAGAAATCCTTGCATAGTGGAGACTGGTAATCTGCTTTATAGTGCACTGTAAATTAGGGTGAAGTTACATGTTAAACTTAGTCCATATTAAATCTGTGAAAAGTTAAGTGGTGTTAAAGTCTGAATGTGTGGTGAACAATTTCAAATGAAAGGTTAATATTTATTCTTACCTGCACAACTCTGAATTGCCAATAGAGGGCTTGTAAACAGAGGAGTAGCTAGGAGCCAAACCACCTGTTCTCTATTCCTGTTCTGTGGTGGAGGAAGCAGTGCATCCTGGGATGCTGAAGGACTTAAAATTGCTCATTTTATCCCAGTGGAGCAGACTGAAGTTACCCTAACACAGCCTAGAGTTAACCCTCACCTGAAGTAATGCTCCAGGTAACTTTGAGATATTCAGAGGGTACTTAGCACAAGTTAACAAGATTTAACATGCAGGAATTCATATTTTTGTGTCCTTAATATGGTCTAAGCATAATGTGTGACTTCACCCTTACAGGGTGCATATTCTTGGCCTGCAAGGGGTTAACAATTATTTACTAAGGGAGATCATGGATTACACCAGTCCTTTCAAGAATGTGGGCTAGAGAACTATCCATCATACACGTGGGATGCTGCTGCTGCTAAAGCAGATTGAAGGCCAATTTGCAAGATGTTTGTATTGTTTGCTCAAGCAATTATTATAATCCACTTGCCTGCAAATGGGCTTTCTGTTGTTGTTATACCATTAACCTTAACAACGTCAACATGCTCCCAGTATGCCATTCAATTATACGACCGCACAGGGTAAGAGTGGAGAACATGTTTCACGCAGAGGAAAGTGTTCACTGTTCATGCTTTATTGGTTCTGAGAAGAACAAATCTTATAAATGCAGTCTGGATGCTTAGAGGTGACTGCTATGTTGTGAGGAGAAACAGAACCGCTTATTAATCTGTCACTGTCTAATTCTTGCAAGAAGTCTATGTCAGACTCTTGTGAATTCTGGCACAGTAAAAATGTGTATCTGTTTGCAGTGGCACATGCATAACATCTGCAGTAGCACCAAGGAGTTGATTCATCACTCATTTCCATTGGTGCAATGCCATTGAGTTTATTGGGGATACTCCTGCTCTATATTAGTGAAAGGTGAGAAACAAAAATTAGCTGGGGTTTGTAGGATTTCACATTCAAAATTCCTTGAATGTGAAATCGCTTTAGTGACCATACATCTTATTTAATTTTTTTCAGGCACTGAAATGCAAAGCAGAAGCAGATATAAAGAAAATACACTGGACTCAATTCTTATTTATGTTAAAGTCATTTTAAACCATACTGGCACTGCATAGGGTCTTTAAAATAAGCTTCAATGTAATACACTGCAAGTGCTGGGTTAATGCACATAATGTAATTGTGATGTTTGTGTGTTGGGGGGGTGTTATTTTCAGTGAGGTTATAGTCAGAAAAGTTTCTCTGGTGAAGTGACTATTATTTGAAACATTTTGATTTTTATTCATCATAAATGAGCTGCTGAACTAGTTGGCTGCATCCAGATGAGCGAGCATGTGCCTGTTGCGGTGATTAAAAGCAGTTTAAGACACCACAAGAAGCATACTAAGAAAGAAAAAGTGTTCCCTGCATTGCATATTTGCCATGCAGGCTCTAAATTTGATACTGAGAAATTCCGGTATCAAAAAAAAAAAAAATGCACCAGAAAAAAGCAGCCCAGGGCACGCTCCTGGAGCATGCCCAGAAGCAATCGGCCCCTGGGTCCCCCAAGGAGATGCTCTGGCACCCGGAGAGACTTTAGAGAGACTTTTTGAAAAAATGATTATTGTGGTAAACATTTTGCATTGCTAGAGTTTGAAATCAGAACAATACATTTTTTATTTCCCCAAAGCAAACTATTTCAATTGAGCCAAAAAATAAATATGTGGGCTGTGGGGAGGGGGTGGAATTCTTTGTTTGCTATTCGTTTTTTTGTTTTATTTCAAAATGGAACAACACTTCAAAATTGCAATTCCCCAGAAAAAAGAAAACCTGGTTCTCTTTCTCCTCTAATCATAGATTCTAGGGTCAGAAGGGACCTCAGTGGGCCACCTTATCCGACCCCCTGCCCCTGGCAGGCAAGAAAAGGGTCACCAAACCTGGGAACGTGATCCTAGCTGTCCAGTCTCCTCTTGAAGACCCTCAAGTACAGGGTGAGCACCACCTCCCTTGGGAGCCCATTCCAGATCCTGGCAACCCTGACCATGAAGAACTTTTTTCTAATGTCCAGTCTAAACCTCTCCAGTAGCTTATGGCCATTGTTTCTTGTTGCCCTGGTAAATAGATCATCACCTACTTTATGTTGCTCTCTCCTTATGAATTTGTATGCTACCACAAGGTCCCCTCTCAGCATTCTCTTGGAGAGGCTGAGGAGGTTAAGGTCCCTTAGCCTTTCCGCGAAGGGCCTTCCCTGCAGGCCTCTGATCAGACGAGTGGTTCTTCTTTGGACCCTCTCCAGGCTCTCTGCATCCCGCTTGAACTGTGGCATCCAGAACTGCACACAGCACTCCAGCTGTGGCCTGACCAGTGCCACATAGAGAGGGAGAATCACCTCCCGGGACCTGTTTGTGAAGCACCTATGGATGCATGACAAGGTGCGATCGGCTCTGCCGACTACTTCATCACATTGACGACTCATGTTCATCCTGGAGTCAACAGTGACTCCAAGATCTCTTTCTGTCTCAGTGGTGCTGAAAAGATCGTCCCCCCAGCCTACAGGTATGATGGCAGTTTTTTTCTCCCTAGATGCAGCACCTTGCACTTGTCCTTATTGAATTGCATCCTGTTGCTCTCTGCTCACTTCCCCAACCTGTTGAAGTCAGCCTGGATCTGGTTCCTTCTCCCTGGGGTGTTAGCTTCACCCCATATTTTTGTGTCATCTGTGAATTTGGCCACGGTGCTTCCTACCCCTTCATCCAGATCACTGATGAAGATGTTGAACAGCACCGGCCCCAGAACTGAGCCCTGAGGGACTCCACTGTACTCATCTTTCCAGGTTGGCACTGACCCAGCTACTATTCAATCAGGCGAGGCTGTTCTATACATGTTCCAGCCTATGGCGTTTCATATATGAATCGAGCCATGCTGATTCTTATTTTTCCTAAGTGATCTGTTGAACTAGTGGAGTTTAGCCACTAGCCCATACCTAATGTACACTGGTTAATCAGATTGAGCTAGCAAGTGGCATTATGGTACAGGAGCTCTTTATTTATTGACTTTATCAGTTTATGTGAAACTTAAAATCAATTGAACTTTAACCAAATGATTAAGGATGAAATTCTGTGCTGTGCTTGTAACAGCCTGGGGAAGGAGGGTGATAAAGATGACTTTAGACAGATTTTTGTTCTTTCCTGACTCTGGACTGCTTTCAGAGGTGGAGTGGCATAATTTAGATATCCCAGGGTGTACTGCCTAATTTACAGTAATCATCATGGGCTGTCCTATGAGAGAGACCACTGCTGGAATCTACACAGTAATATATGCTCTGAACTTGCCCTTAGCATGCCCCCATGTCATAGCTTGAGAAAGACTCCTTACATCTGTCTTTTGCAGTACCTGCAACAGAGGCACCCTCTCCCACTGGATTCAGGATTTCTGGACTACTTTATACCACCAAAGTTTTTTTTAATCTAATGTGGGCAACTAGTATTTGAGGTGAGCTGGGGATTTTACCTTGACTTCCCTATAGTTGGATAGAGAGGCTTTCCAAATTTGAATCAATCGCTTTACTCTCGCTAAAATATCCTAATAAAAATAGCTCTGAGAAGTATGAACTGCTCTGGCCCACATTAAATATCATATTGACCCTGAAGTCTAATGACAACAATTATAATGGTAACGCTGCTGCTGGTCACCTTAACAGAAATATCCATGGACCTCTGAGGATGGTCTGCAGGCAAAGATCTGGGGTGGAATCTTGCCATGTTTCACCATGTTTTTGCCATGTTTAATTTCCACATCCCTGTAAGTTTAAAAAAAAGTTATATCTGGGAACATCAGATACAATGAACCCCACAGAAAAGTGTCACAGGAGGTCACGCATTCTGAAGAAACCTTTCCAAGAATAGTTGATTAAAAACAGATTCTTGTCCTACCTTCCATAAGGCTCCTGACAGAGGTTTCCACGTGCCCTAAGCAAGTTGTCAGTGCCCAGCCATGTGAATAACAGATTTATTTTGTGGATGAGATTTGTTTTGAGAGAACTACATTTAAAGGATTCAACAAAGACAAAATGTTAATAGCATTCCCTCTCCTGTGGCATCTGGGCTGCGTATCAAGACAGTCTTCAGTGCTATTCATGCTTGATCCAAGATTTACCAAGCCCTCAGTCCCCAGTTAGGTGAAGAATGAGTCTAACGTCTCTAGCTCCTGCACTGGTCTCAGAACTGGTGCAGGAATTAATTCTGTCTCTTGCCTCTGTCTCATGTCACTTTTTGTTTCTGTTTGCCCACTTCACTGTTTGTTCTTCAGTTCTTATTTATTATGTTGTGCCACTGTTCTGGGCTTTGCTCCAGCTTATGTAAAAAAGCTAGACCCTGTTCAAAAGAACTTACATCTAATATAAAGATAAGATACTCCTGTTGGGCACGAAATACATGGAGATGAGGGAGCAAAGGTGGCAGTGAGAGAATCACAGGGTTTCATTGATTAGCCTCACAGGTTAACTACAGGGTTAATTTTCATGAATATGTCATCGGGAATAAATGAGGAAGAGTTCTTAGTGCCCTTTTAACAGGCCCTGCACTCAGCACTATTGCCAGGCAATTGATCATGGGCCAGGGTAGGTCTTGAGCAAGTTGCTTCTCTATTCCTCATTTTACCTCCAAGAGACAGCATGATTGCTTTTGTGCTTCAGTGCTGTTGTTTTGCAGAGCCCTGATGTGAATCAGCTGGATTGAACAGCATCTGCAAAGCCAGTGAAACCCTGCACCAGAACTAAGTGCCAAGCTTCTTTGGATTTAAATACAGCATGACGACAGGTGTCTGGCCAGTCAGATTTGGATCCAAATATGAAACTTTTCACTTTTTTTAGTAGTGTCAGGGGAATTAGTACAATATCTGTCACCTAGCCCTACAATTCTTAATGATTTCAATAGGGACTGGGGAGCCAAACTCTCTAGTTGGCCCTGAAAGTCTCAGCCCCTAGTTAACAGCCAGGAGACCCTGGCTAAAAGAAGGTATAAAATAGCTTGGTAGCAGTGGCTATGGTACTTGCAAAAGCCACAGGGCATTAGAAGAAACATTGTGCACTAGAGTTTCAACAGCTGTAAATTAGCTTAGCTCTACCAAAATCAAGGTAGTTATACTACTTTACACTAGCTAAAGACTTGGCTTTTCAGTTTGTAGCAAAGCAGTTTACTAGTTCCAGATGAAGGCAAGTGAAACTTTAATGAATATCGAACAAGATCCATAGCCAGAGGATTGTAATAAATGAAAATATGTGTTTAACAATCAATGCAGGCCTGTTAATTGTTGCCAGGACTAGGTTTTTTCCTCCTTTGTTCAGTGTGATTACATCTGAATCACTATGGTAACACATGAACGATTATTAAATTTGCTAATCTCTGGTTGCGGCAATTTAAAGCTATTCCAACAATGTATGGCACGCACACACAGTCTGTCACATGGAAAAACTTTAATTCCTTGATATTCTTATTTTAGGCTAAATTTGTTTACCTGTCTCTAAATGCAACACATGAGCTTTATTTAATGTGACGATAGCCACAAGCTAATCTGTAGGTGCAGATAAACACAGGTACCTTTTTTCATTTTTACTGCCAACATGTATCAGCTGAGAGCTGACCCACCTGAAATGAATACCATACCATATAAGTCCCAGTGAATTCCTACAATGCTTTCAGAGCTCACTAGCATATGTTCATGCTGAGATTTCTGAAGAAAACTGGTAGGTTTTTTAAAACAATAATTAGCCTAAAAGTATTATTCTTGAGAGCGGAAGAAAGAAGCCTCATTGATCAGAATTGCAAACCCTTCAGATTGTGGGCCACAACCATGAGCCATGTTTGATTTTTTTTTTTTTTTTTTCCTCCAAGACATGATCCATGGCGAATGGAAAAGTCCAATAGTGGTAAAATGTGGGCTGATGGAAACTGGTGGCAAAGGGAGATCAGCACCATATTATCTTCAGTATTTCTCTTACACTATCATTTATTTTAGCCCTCTTTATGGCTGGAGAGGAATTTGAAAACCCAAAGAACTCCAAACTAAGGTGAGTGCTTTGCTCATGGAGGGAACATTGCACACATGTTATACACTCTTTTACCTCATAAAGGCAACAATGTTAAAAAATAGTTCTTCTATAGATTGATCTACCTGGGAACGTTTTAAATGTTTTTCCCCTGATATTTTTTTAGAAGCTGCTGCTTTCTTTTCCCCTTGTATAGTTGCTGGAGGAAGAGGGGTTGGAATGGGAAAGGTGGATCAGAAAAGCTCATGTGTTAAAACTAATGCATTCTTACCTCTTAGGAAGCTAAGATTGTGGATGACTAGTAAAGTGGTACCAACTTCTACCTCTTGGATCCAGAGAGCCTTGGGAAGAGTTACCTTGACAAGAATATCCAGGAGGTTTGTGGTGCTCTGGAAGATTGCACAAGAATGCTATGAGTCAAATGATGCCCTTAGACAAAGTACAGCACACAGGGAGCTCTGGGGACTTGGCTGGGCACTGCTTTAAAAGTGCCAAAAATATACCCAAGTGTTAACTTTTCTCTCTCTCCTCTTTTTTTCACTGTTCAGCTGCCATTTTGTGCCCAGCAAACTTAAATTCTGGATTGTGTGTAATTGTTATGCACAATTTTATTGTGAGTTGCGTGTGAGGCACTTACAATGACACAGTCCAGAATTAGAATTGTTTCTTCTTTGTTATTTGGTCCTCCCTCCCCCACTAGCTTCAGGAGTTACTTAAATAAGGTGGTTGAGTTCTGTTGCTGTACCATGTCTAAAACACCAGGACCAATGCATGTTAAATCATGTCTCCCTGCTGATTATATGTGTGCAGTGGTCCGTATAGGGCACGTCTACACGTCACCATGCTTTAGTACTTCCTTTTGGAAGTACTACATCATGGTGCAATATAGGTGGTTACTGTGCAGTGCATGGTTAAATTTTGCTGCTATGTCGACATAGCAGCACGCTATCCCGGGGGAGCGCACCACTATGGCAGTGCAGCTGCCAATCAAGTGTAGACCCCCAGATGGATACATTGCCATAGTGCGCCATACAGCAATGTAGCACACCACTATGTCACCGTAGGTGCTCCCATGCTGAGTTTTATTACCTGTTCCATGAAACAATAACTGGCTTTATGATGGCTCTGATTAGCCCATGATGAGGTGAAAATAGATTGCCATAACAAAAAGTTGATTAAAGTTAAAATGGGATCCAAATCCCCAAGGTCCATAAGACCCCATTCTGGACAGTCTCAGCTCTCCTGTCTCTGGGTTCTTGGTGGTGTGTTTTGTGTGTGTGGTTTTTTTTCCCCCCCCCCACTCCTGCATTCCTATCCTTCCACCAGTGAGGCAGCATGGCTGTGGTAAGAGAATTAACGAAACTGAGCAGAGGCTTTTCCATTTCCTTCTACATGAGCTCTCTATCTCTTTTTGTCTGACTCGTTGTTAAGACTGGGTCTTAGTTCTTGAATTCCAAGAAGCCTAACTTAATCCAGGCTTGTCTTGTAACATTTAAGGGCATGACCATGTCCCAACCTTACCCTTAAGGAAATCACAGAACAAAGGGAAGTCTGAGGACTTGATTGGGCATTGCTTTAAAAACATAAGGACATCGCTCTCCCCACTTGTCTATTCTTAACTACTACAGCTATCATTTTGAGGGATACAAACTTAAATTTTGGGCTGTTTTTAATCCGCATGCATGATCTCGTTATGAGATACGTGTAGGATTAACTTGTAATGATGCTGTCTGTACAGTACCATTCATCTGACACATTTTTTTGCTTGAGTTGTTTAAACACTGGGCTTTGGCTATTCTGGGACCAGTGATTTCCCAATATCTCCTTATGGTGTTCTTCCACTGTGTAAAAACGAAAAAAAAAACCCAAAGTCATAGGAGCAGGAACTTTAAACCTCAGTCTTCCACATGCCAGTGTCAGAGCAAAATTTTGATTAGATGCTGCCAATACAGAAGATCGAGACTGACATGCATATGGGACTCTGAGTGGAAAGTTCCAAGGCTCACCCAGCCCTTGCCCCCTGGGTGACCTGCAGGCCTGTCAATCATTGTTGACCTACTTTCCCCACAGAGGCATGCTCAGATTGTGTCAGCTTCTGACTGAGAGCATGCTCAGTCAGAACCTGACATGAGGTAATCTGACTAGAAATTTCTCTGCGGAGAGCGTTCTGATTTGGCCACTAAATTCAGATAAAAGTTCAGTGAGCCCCTCCCTTGGGGGCGGGGGATCGCGTTAGCTGAGGACAGAGGCTGCTGCTGCAGGGACTGTCTCTCAGTCGGGCTTTAGGGCCTATCGATCTCCTCCTTTTGCCTCCGTCGTTTGGTATTTCACATTACTTGCTGTGTTATGGTTTTGACTCCTCACCTGGCTTCCGACTTAGCTTGGCGCTGACTACAATTCCGGATCATCCATTGGACTTTGTTTGCAACCTCAGCTCGACTCACCTGGTTTTGACCTCGGCTTCTGACATCATCGCTTTTCATTGTTGTCCCACGGGACTGGCGTCACGTGACTTACCGTGTACAGCGTGTTACAGTTTACGTTCTGTTGTTTGTGTTCCCCATTAATGAGCTGTTGACCAGCCCTGGGACTAGGTCTTCAGACTGAACCTTGTGGGCCAACAGACCTCTTCGTTGTTCACTGTTGTAACTGTAACGGAAGACATCGCTGCCTACGCCTAAAGTGTAAGTCAAATAAATTCATGTTGTTTACAACCATCAAGCTTTTGTGCCACCCCGACTCAACCGCCACTAATCCCAACCTGTTTGCATCCGATTTGCCCCCACCCGGCCAACCCACCGTGACCGAGGAGACCGTGAGCTTGGCTCAGCCAGCTGCCTGGACCCTTCTCGACAGCCAGATGAATGCCTTAACCAGTGAACACACACTTTTCTCCCCCCACCATTAATGTTTAATTATTTATGTAAATCTGAACAGCTACAACAGACACCCACCCCAGATGGTAGTTAAACCCTGCTAGGAGCTGGTAACAGTCTGCATGACTAGGCTGCTGGCCATTCAAGGATCTCCCTAAGGTTTTGACCAGAAATTCCACTGAAGCTTGGGAATTTTTCCTGATGAAAGTTTTATCAAAAGTGGTGAATCCCCCTCAAAAGTTTTGTTTGCGCAAAGTTATATTTTCTGATTGGGGGGGCGGAACTACTTTAATCCTGAAATTCCAGGTCATCTTTATGTATCTGTTTAATTATTTAGTGATATTCATTTTTGTAATCCTGAAATTTAATGGATTAGGATTTGACAATACCTTGGATTACAAATTGACAGTTTTTTCTTAAATAATTTTCAAAGCAACTTTCCAGTTCAGTAGATAAAGCTCAGTTGTGTCGCATGAATCTCTGAAAACAACTTCCTGGTCTCTATGCACTCTTACAGAGTAAATAACAAGTAGAACAGACAAGAAAATCTGCATTAAGATGAACTTTTGATTTTAAAATAGGCAAAAACATATAAATCACTTCCATTCTGTGACCAGCTCTAATTGAGGGAAATTCAATGTAAAAAGCATGTGTGTGGTCCATCATACCACTAAACTTGCAGTTTCTTGGTAAGCTAATATGTGAGCAAAGCCATATATATTTTAGTACTCTTGTGCTTGTGCTGACTTGTATACTTTAATAATTACAGAAGTGAAATATCTACGAATAGCTTTTGTCATCTCTGCAGGACCTAAATGTATAACATAGACCTTTTGAAATGTGTGAAAGGTACAGAACAAACAGGAAGTAAGAGAGAAGCTAATATTGTTTAATTTGTTTAAAGATGTGTTTTTGTTGCCCAATGCTATTGGGATGTATAGCGATTGAAGCTATCACTTAAAGATCATCCCTACCTAAGGAAACGGAGTTAGTAATTGGGAGACAGTTCCTCAGTTAAGTAGCTATTAAAGGCCTGCAGGGGTTTATATACTGCTTAGCCATGATGTGTATTAGTTCTTCTCATTGTTTATATACCTGTATTTATTGAACTTGGTGATCGCTACAGGATGTATTTAAACCATTAAAAATAAATGAAAATTAATGACTTGGCCTATATGGCCAGTTCATTAAAGTACTCTAATAACAGTTATAGCTACATAATGGGTCATAACTACAGGTAATACTGTCTGTTTTGAGTGTTTGGTTTTTTGTTTTTGTTTTTTAAGTCATTACTAATGAGAGATGAACAATTGAAAGGTTCAGAATTTGAGAGTGGAAAAATTAGGTTTTTTTGTTTGTTCGATGAAAGAGAGTGAGAAGTTTTGTTAAGCTTTAGGTTAGCTCACAAAGTTCTCCCAATATTTTACTGTTTCTTCCCTGCTTAAATTTTTTTTGACAGTGTAGATGTATCAGTTAATTGTGAGTGTAAATACTGGGTTGTTCCTTAAATCAAAGCCCTGAAACAGAAAAAGAAGTCTGGAAGAAACCTACCAATATATAATTTCCTTATGCCTCCTGTGTAATATATTTAACAGAGGATGGACTTTGGTTTCTGGTCATGCTAATTGCTGTCGGACTCCCAAAGAATACAGAAGTATAATTGCATCATAATGTATTTAGACACAGATGTGGCCTTGTATGTATCTTTGTGGGGACACTGATTTCCTTGATTAGTGGATTCCTTGGTTCAAATTCAGAGCTATTGTTGCAACTCCACTGAAAACATGAAAACCCACCTACTTATACCAACATGGAATATCTTCTAGTGTCTACTGGCATTTTTGAGTCAATTTTTTTCTGTTTACTTTCCCAAAGTCATCTCTGATGTAAAGCTACTTATGGATCATATCCTCTCCTGGGGCAACTTTCTTAAGGTATACTGTGTTTTGAGAAAAATAAGATGATTGATGGTTGGAAAGCAGGTCATAGCTGATTGATAAGAAAGGCTGATCCAGCCAAAAGACAGGATTTTCCTCAGCCCACCAGGAAGCCTAGGGCCTCTAACGGTGGGCCTGGTTCTCTGTACACAAATGCCAGGAGCATAGGGAACAAGCAGAAGGAACTGGCCCCTCTGCTAACCAATAAGCAATATGGTCAGATCCATCCATACCTGAAGACAGAAGGAGGCGCTACTTCACAGTCAGGACGGCTAGGATCTGGAACCAACTTCCAAGGGAAGTGGTGCTGGCTCCTACCCTGGGGCCCTTCAGAAGGAGGCTAGACAATCACCTAGTCGGGGTCGTCTTGATGTAAAAATCGCGGTTCGTTTCTCGGGAGGCGAAAAAAAACCTTCAGCCACAGACACACTCTGTTAGCAACACAAAAGGTATATATTTGCAAATAGGGTCAGAGAGTGAGACAAAAGATCAAACACTCTGCTGCCCCCGAGGGAAACTGCCCAGCTGG
>NW_017728943.1:99333323-99337527 GCF_001723895.1 Crocodylus porosus
AGAGGACAACGCTATTGATGGGAGCTAACAGCTATTGATAATGCATTTTTAATAATATTTCTAACAGTCTGATGCCAGCATCCTTTTCCTGCCCACGGCAGGGGATCAGACTTGATGATTTGCTCAGGTCCCTTCTGACCTTGCCAACTATAAAACTATTCAGCCTGGAGAAAAGAAAACTTGGAGGGGACTTGGTAACAGCCTGTGAGTACCTAAGGGACATACATCAGGGCCTGGGGGAGCATCTGTTCACCAAGGCATCCCAGGGGAAGATGAGAAACAATGGACACAAACTGCTTGAAGACTGTTTCAGATTGGACATAAGGAGAAACTTCTTTATGACTTGAGTGCCTAGGGTCTGAACTGACTCCCCCCAGAGGTGGTACAATCACCTACCCTGGAGATCTTAAAAAAAATTATTTGACTTGCACCTTGCTGGGGTCATCTTATCCCAGCAGTCTTTCCTGCCCAAGTTCAGGGTGGCTGGACCCAATGACCTCATGAGGTCCCATCCAGCCCCTAACATCTATGATGGGTGTTAAATCTACAGATAAAAAAAAAAATAGATTTTTAAGGCTATTAGGGCAACTATTTTACCTACTGTAACCTTCTGCATAACACAGACTTGAGAATTTCACCCAGTGATGTGCTAAGGAAAATGTTTTTGGTTGTTTCTTCATAATGAATAAGACCCAGAAGGTGCAATTATTAGCTTACCTAGAAAAGCTGCTTACTGATTTGGGGGTAGGGGTTGTTTTTTTTGTTTGTTTGTTTGTTTGTTTGTTTTCTTCACTTAGGGCAGACAAAACTGGACTTCCTTATCTTTGCAGAAGGTCTGCAAAGTACAAGGGTTTTCAGCTCTTTATTGAAAGAGGAGTGCTGAATCTTTTAACAAATCTTTTTTCCCCAACTGTTTGCCAGACTGTGAGAATACAAATCATTTCAGGCTTTCCATCCAAAGGGCTTTTACCCAAGATGAGTCTTGTCTCATCCACTAACAGCACTATCTGCTGATGTGACATTTTTATGTTGTCAGAGAATGGAACTTAACCCTTTCATGGTTGATTTGCTCTGTGATAGCCCAACATATCTAATTTATAGTCCCTCCATCAATATATAGAAACCCTGTCAGCTAAGAAGAGCCCCCTTCTCCTGTTTAAAAAAAAAAGCGAGAGAGAAGCAAAAAGATTTTTTTTTTTTTCATATTTTGGGAAGCTTTCAGAAACCATAGTATTGGGTCCCCTCTAAGGGTAGAAACAGATGTTGCAAAACCAAAGTGGGTCAGCTCTGGCAGCATGCATCAACTGATTCACTTCATTGGGGGAAAAAAAATCACATCACCCATTTTCCCACACCAGGCAGGGGCCCAATGGGAAACAGGGAAAATGTTATCTATGCCTGGTTGGGGACCCATACTGATCTGCATGAAGCACAGGTTGGCTCAGGCCCCAGTGTGGAGGCACAAGGCTCTGGGAATTCCTCAGTTCCTATGCCACCCTGTGCTTTCTTGCAAGGACCTGTGCCAACTTGTGCTTCATGTGGAGGCATGGGCCAGTAAGGGGTGGGGTGGAGGAACAGGTCGGCACTGGAACCATTGAATCGCCACCTTCCCATGCCTTCATGTCAAGACCTGCACTGGCCCATGCCTCCATGGGAAGTGGAAGCCCTGAATTTCCCCACTCATGCAGATACTTCCTTGGAGATGTAGGAGGTGCATCTCAGTAAGTGGGGAAAGCCAGGCAAGTGCCCAAGGGGTGTGAGAAGCCTGATTCTTCCTGAGGTGCCCCCTTATGCTCCCAGAGCAGGTGGCTAGAGAGCACAGGCAGCTCTGGGCTGCCCATGCTCTTGCCCTAAGCAAATGGACATCTGCCACAGTAAAGCAGCATAAATGCTTAGTAATTTCTGTCATGGCCATAAACTTTGAGCATTTGTAGTGGACCAAAAGGTGGGGACATATGTATACTTTTACTTTGTGCCACTGTAAACATTTTTATGGCACAAAAGCAACCAAAGAGAATGTCAGTTTGCACCCTCAGATCTTAGGCTGCTCCTTGTTGTTATAATTATTTTGGCTATCAAGAGCCAGGGCAGCAGGCAAGCTAAGTTACTTCCAGCTGGTCCTGATTACCTGAGTGGGCCTGGCTGCCTGTATCCAAACTACCCCCAGCTAATGCCAGTTGCCTGAATGGACATGGCTCCTTAAGTACCCAAGGAGCTATTTAATAGAACAGATGATGAACTTGGGGCTTCTGATGCCATATTCTTAGTTTCCAGGATCCTGCTTTTTGATTCCTAGCTTCCTGGTTCTTGCCTGCTGATTCCTTGTTCCAGACCCTTGTGCTCCAGACTCCAGTCTAGACCCCTGCTCTCTGACAGACAGCTTGTAGCTTAGCTTGACAGTTTTCCGTGTCCCGGTCTCATACGGCTAGGGACTCTGGTTTTGATCCTTGCCTCCTGGTTTCTACCCTGCCTGACTCCCACCATCTCATGGTTCTACCTAGGGCGATTCCATCCTATATCATGTTCACATAAGGACCCTGACCTGATCTGCCTGTTCCTGATCCCTTGATTCTAATTGGTGCCCTTGGCTGTGTCCAGATGAGCATGGCCATGTGTTCACTTGTTTTCTGTGCTGCAAGAGAGGGGGGTGGTGGGATTTTTTTTGACCACTGCGTATCCAGGCATCAAAATAACCCACGGGCAGGGGGGGGAAGTGGACCAGTGCATGGGGGGACAATGTGCACCCCTCAAAACTGGAGCCTGGCTGGCCGGAGCCACACTGTGGGTGCCAGCCAGGCTCCAAGTGGTAGGATCACTGCTGCTGCATCCTGGGGAGGCACCCAGAGCTCCAGGTAAGGCTGCTGTGGCCAGCCCAGTGCTGGCCCCAGCCTTCCATATGCCATCTGGGGTAACCCGCTGCACCCTTGAGGGTGTGTGGCACAGGCATTCCCCAGGGACAACTAGTGGTGGCACACAGTATGCCATCACTAAGGCTCCCCAGGGAACCAAATATCCACACTTGTATGGGTATGGCCCTTGTGCCCTTGTCTTTGCCTGCTCCTGATCCCCTGGGCTGTAGAGTCAAAGTGGTGCCCACATACATTCTAGCTGTACCCCTCGCATAGCCCAAGCAAAGGGGACAGTAGAGCATGCATCTGACAAGAGTCCTCTTACAGCCTCTGCTCAGCTAGATGTTACCAAAGGGTTATCTTGTTGCTTGACCCCAGTGGAAGGCTGTTACATCCACTTAGTACTGATAGGGCAAAGGAAAAAAACTCTGAGGACTAACTCATGTTGGGTAAAGGGATTTCTTTGCTTTTCATCCTTCTTATGAGTTTTTGGTTTAACCTGTAAATTATGACCTCTGGGGGCAGGAACCTGAAACCACCTCTGTGTGACATGAGTTCTTTCCTGAGCTGATGAGAGAATCCACCAGTTTATCATCCTAGTACACAAGGCTTATGAACAGGAAGGTAGAGTCAGCATTTTTGTGAAGGTTAGGAATTTTTACAATGTGAACAAAGGCCTGTTATTGTGATATCTTTAATAAGCTCCATTTTATTCTCCAAGGTACCCAATACAAGGCAGGGTTGAGTTGCACCTTATAGATTAACTGAAGACTTAACCTTTGTGAGCACCCACAATATGACAGAACTAAATGCACATCAGTGCAATTTCTCTCAGGAGTCACCTTGTTGTGACCTTTTACTTATAGAACAACATGGGGGTCTCTCAAGTTAAAATTTCACCAAGGCAGTGATTTTGATAGAGCAAGGCAATGAAGTATATCCACTAAGGCATAAAATTATTTCTTCCCTGCACAATAAATAATAATCTAATACAGTGACAGCCATAAACAGAGTGGATCAGAATATCAGTGCAGCCTATAACACAGTACTGCCCAGCCTCCGCTAGCAGCATTACTACAGCATTTTGCAGTACTCTGTACTTCCCAGTGGGCCTTTACTATTGTAAGATATCTATGTGGATTGTGAGTTTCCAAGAGGAAAATAGTGCTTTTGTTAAATTGTTGGCTGATTTGGTGTGTCTAATTTACATTAGGATATTCACTAGAACTTCAAGAGACATTTCATAGACATTAGGGCTGGAAGGGACCTCGGGAGATCATCAAGTCCAGCCCCCTGCCCAAAGGGCAGGAAGTCAGCTGGGGTCATAGGATCCCACCAAGATAAGCATCCAATTT
>NW_017728943.1:99338118-99355677 GCF_001723895.1 Crocodylus porosus
CTCCAATGTCCACATCGTTAATGAAGATGTTGAACAGTATGGGTCCCAGGACAGAGCCTTGAGGGACCCCACTGGTTACAGGGCACCATGATGAGTGACTGCCATCAATCACAACCCTCTGGGTCCAACCACGAAGCCAATTTCCCAGCCAGCGGATAGTGGTGATCAGATGACTGGTTCTTCTTTGGACCCTCTCCAGGTTGTCTGCATCCCGCTTGAACTGTGGCATCCAAAACTGGACACAGTACTCCAGCTGCAGCCTGACCAGTGCTGCGTAGAATGGGAGAATCACCTCCTTGGACATGTTTGTGAAGCACCTATGGATGCATGACAAGGTGCGATTGGCTCTGCCGACTACTTCATCACATTGACGACTCATGTTCATCCTGGAGTCAACAGTGACTCCAAGATCTCTTTCTGCCTCAGTGATGCTGAGAAGGTCACACCCCAGTCTATAGGTATGATGGCAGTTTTTTTCTCCCTAGATGTAGCACCTTGCACTTGTTTTTATTGAATTGCATCCTGTTGCTCTCTGCTCACTTCCCCAACCTGTCGAGGCCAGCCTTAATCTGGTTCCTCCTCTCCACGGTGTTAGCTTCACCCCATATTTTTGTGTCATCCATGAATTTAGACAAGGTGCTTCCCACCCCTTATCCAGATCACTGATGAAGATGTTGTACAGCACCGGCCCCAGAACTGAGCCCTGAGGGACTCCACTGAACACATCTTTCCAGACTGACACTGACCCATCCACCACCACTCTCTGAGTGTGACCCCTGAGCCAGTTTGCTACCCAGTCTACTGTATAATTATCCAAGGCAAATCTCCTCAGTTTGTTTATAAGGATGGTATGAGATACCGTGTCAAAGGCCTTTTTGAAGTCCAGATAGATAACATCCATCTCGACTCCTGCAGCCAAACATTTGGTGGCCTTGTAAAAAGAAACTAGGTTAGTCAGGCAGGACCTGCCTGCTATAAACTCATGTTGGTTACCCCTCCACATCACATTAGCCAGCAGGCTCCCACAGATGTGTCCCTTGATAATTTTTTCAAGCATTTTCCCTGGGTAGAGGTAAGGCTGACTGGTCTATAGTTCCCTGGATCCTTCTTCCTTCCCTTCTTAAAGATTGGGATGACATTGGCCCTCTTCCAATCCTCTGGGACCTGACCTGAGCACCGTGAGAGCTCATATAAGTACACCAGTGGTTCATCTATGACACTCCCTAATTCCTTCATTACCTGTGGGTAGAGTCCCTCTGGTCCCAGTGATTTGAACATGTCCAGTCCCTCCAAGTGTTCTTTTACCATTTTGACACTGACCGTTGGTCAGCTGATGTTCCCCTTGTTGGTGTCTGTCATGCATATTGAGGGTTCGTCTAGTTTCCTATTATAGGCAGCAAGGAAGGCACCAAAGGCCAGGCCAAGATGGCAGTGCCCAGTGAGAAGGCAGCATGGCTGGGAGGCCCCAGCTTGTGCACCAAGGGCTTGGCCATCACTGACCTCCTGGGTCACCACTATCACTGCCGAGGGTGAGCACAAGGGCATGGGTGTCTGAACAGCAGCGCCCTGCTGCTAGAGCTGAGCTTCCAGTGTGGGTGGCCCTGTCTTTCCTGCCGCCCCATGCCAAGCCTCTACCACTCCTTAGCCTTGCAGCCTGGCACCAGCCTAGCATCTTGGGTGAGCTGATATGCACTGCTCCATGATGGCCCACAGGGTTCCCTGCCACCCATAGCTGCTGGGGCACATGTGACACTCAGGCATGCACCCCCCACACCCACAAACTTCATCCCCCCCTGCACACATCCCTGCCTCTTCACCCCCTCTCACACATACCCCATGTAGACACCCCACACACACAGCACTGGTGACTTGGTGTGCTGCTGAGGAGGGCACCAGGGAATGCCAAATACAGATTAGCCCAAGGCACCATTTTCTCTAAGGCTGACTCTGCATATGTGTTCTAAGGAGAGACTGAAAGAACTGGGCTTTATTTAGCTTGGAGAAGAGAAGACTGAGAGGGGATTTAATAGTAGCCTTCAACTACTTGAACAAGGGTTCAAAGGAGGATGGAGCTGGACTGTTCTTAATGGTGGCGGATGGCAGAACAAGGAGCAATGGTCTCAAGTTTCAGCATGGGAAGTTGAGGTTAGATGTTAGGAAAAATTTTCCTACTAGGAGGGTAGTAAAACACTGGAACAGGTTACCTAGCGAGGTGGTGGAGTCTCCATCCTTGGAGGTTTTTAAGCTCCAGCTAGAAAAAGCCTCAATTGGGATTATGTAGTTCAGATGGTCCTGCTTTGAGCAGAGGGTTGGACTACGTGATCTCCTGAGGTGCCTTTCAGCCCTAATTTTCTATGCTTTTCTATGCTTCTATGAATCACATATCAGTTTCATGTGATCCAAATTACAACATATAGAGAGCAACAGAAAATATTTGTTGTAAAAACCCTTTCTCCACTTTATTTGCTCTTTAAGATAGAATATTGTGCTGTGTAATATCCCTGGTATGACCCTGTCCTCATGCTTGCTGCGCCCGTGCAATGATTCAGTAGGTGCTTTATGGAGAGTCCCTTAATGTTTCACATACTCCTTTTAAAATCCATCTCCATATGGAACATAACTGAACAAAACCAATTGTGGAACATGGGTCACAGGAAGGTCTGTTCTCATTTCAGAGACATTTCTATCCTTGTAGAAATGGCTGTATGTTTCTTATTTGCAAGCAATACTATTCTTCAAATTTATCATCATGTATTTTGTCATATGTTATAAGGGAGGAGTCAAAACCTTGATTCAGAATTAACTGCTCTATACTTTTTCAAACTTGGACTCTAGGGACAGAAGTTGTACATAAACGAGCTTAAGTGATCAGAAACTGGTTTAAACCTGTAACAGGAGTTCAGTGCTCATAAACCAGCTTCAAAGTGGCTGAAACTGGTTTAAGATAAACTTGGTTGAATCAGCACAGCTGGTGAACTCAGACTGGTGGGGCAGTGGAGCGTCCCATGGGAGCCAGGGTGGGGAGGGTGTGGTTTGCAGCTGCCCAAGGGATGGGGGGGAAGTTTGCAGCCTGGGGGAGTCTGCAACCTCCCCTTACCCCATTCCCAGCCGGCTGCAACCTCTCCCTCACCCCTCGGCTGCAAACCCTACCGCCAATCCTGTGGGGTGCTCCACCACCTCACCAGTCTGAGTTCACCACCCACGCCTGGGTTGAATTTGTATCAGGTTTAACTGATTTGATCAAACCAGTTTATGAATCTTCTGTCCCAGACCCTTCTTGGTTCAAGTTAAATCACAGTCTCCCAACATCACAGCATGCTTTGCAGCCCTGGGCTGGGCTATACTCTCTGTTCCAGAGAGCAGGGTTTTCCCTGCTGCTCTGCTCCCTAGCCAGAGCAGTGAGGACTGGCCAATAAGGGGGTGGGGTGGGAAACCTAGCTGGGGACTGCAGCTGGATCTGCCTGCAGGGGGAGAGCAGCCCCTGCCAGACTTTTCCCCACTGGAGAGGAGGAGGCAGGGCCATGGGGCAGGGCTTGGGGGGCAACAACCTAAAAGGGACTGCCCCCTGACAAACCCTGGCTGGAGTCTGTCTTGGAGGGGCTTTAATCCCCATTTACCCAGCTCAGTGTGCTGCCCATGCCCCTGCTCTTTACCCAAGCAGGGTTCAGGGCACAGGCAGGCAACAGTCTGAGGACTGCTTGGGCTGGTATGACCAAAGAAAGCAGAGAACGACATTTATATTATAAAATGGCAGGAGACCAGCAGACTCCACCCACTCCCACCTCTGGCAGAGACTGAGGCAGGCAAGCGGTTGATAAGGGAAGGGGGAAAGGGCTTAATTCCCCTCAACTCCCCCAGGCCATGGGGGAGGGGGAAGAGACTGGGGAACTGGGGTTGGAGAAACTGGTCCCCTGCCACCTGTGAGCACAGGGCCAAGCACTGTAGGACCAGACTGAGAGTTGGGAGGTGTTGAGAAAGGCATAGGCAGCAGAACGGGGTGGGGGGGGAGCTAATGGGGCTCAGCCCCCCCAAATGCCAGGGCAGCCCAGCTGCAGACTGCTGGAACAGGGGGAAGGGGTGCACTGGGATTGCAGCTGGCCCAGCACACCAGTAAGTTTCTTTTGAGTGCCTGGTCTTGGGGGAGGCAGATCAAGACCCCCACAATGCAGGAAGGAGTGGAGTAGGGGCAGGGGCAAATCATTCACCCCTGCCTCACTCCCTGCTGCACTGTGGGGATTGCTACATGACCCAGCCTGCCTTGGGCCCCATTCATAGGGCATGGGGCCCTGGCCAGACCAGGTCCTGGGGCAGTGGGAGCCTGGTGGCTCATCCAAGGGTGTGGGTGGGCAGCTCCCGCTGCTGCATGCACCACAGGGGAGCCAGGGAAAGGGGCACATTCCCCTCCCCCTGGCTGTCCTGAACCACGCCCCTGGCTGAGCCACTGGACTCTGATTGCCCAACAACCAGCCCAGCCAGGGCCCTGTTCATGGTGAATGCAGCCCTGGCTGCGTTGTGGAACAATCAAAGCCCGGTGGCTCCTCCGCAGGCTGGCCAAGGTGGGGAAGGGGGTGGCTGTGGCCCCCAATCTTTGCACAGGGTAAGGGCAGGCACCACTGGAGCAAGAAGAGGGAAAAAGCCTTGAAAGCCTTGGCACTTCAGTCCCTTCTCTTTGACAGAGGCTGGCAGGCTGGAAGGCATGCTCTAGTGCCCCCACAGCTTCTGACCTGAGCCACTGCAGGTATATGGCTGCATTTCCTGAATCAAAAGTGAATGTCTATTCTCACTTGCTTCTTGGTTTAATCTCTGCATTTTAGACTAACCTGCAAAGACTGCATTGATTCAACCTCGGGCTTTTTGACTGTCTGTATTTAGCCTTAGTCAGTGATTTCCAAAGGGTGCGCTTCAAAAAAAAAAAAAAAAAAGATATTTTACCAGTACAGGATCCAGGTCACAGAGCTCCCCACAAGTCTGAAATTTCCCATCCCCAAGTCCTAGGATCAGGTCCTGACTACACCGGGATTAGAATCAGGGACTGGATCCAACCTGCAGACCAACCTTCCACTGTTCATCTGGCCTTCAGAGCTTTACAATTTTCTCCAGAAAAAAAATGTGGCCCAGGTATCAAAAATTTGGAATACATTGCTCTAAGTATTTGGAGTCATTGTTTATACATATGTTTGCAAATGTTATACATGTGTGTAGGTATGGGTATGTATAGAAACAGTAGATAAATACATAAAATATTCAAAACTTGCTTTGTAAATACAATATACTCCTTTGGGCTAAGTGAGTTAGTTAAATTTCAGGGACATTCAAGGTTACTTCTATGTGAATAAGAAGTCACTAGTGTATCAATTATAGTCTGGTTATAATCTTGGTTATTTAAAAGAAATATATATGTTGTTGCTTCCAGGGACTGGCTAGGTCCTACTACAGTATAGTTTGAATAAGCACACAGCAGCTATTCAGTGAGTACAAATTTAATGTAGCCTTTATACATACTAGGTGATCAGCCTGGCTGATAGAAGGAATAGTGCGCAGCAAAATCCAAAGGGTATTGCTGCTGTACCCTTTTTGTACATTAGAAGTGCTTATATCAAGCCCACATCATTGCCCATACATGATCTATCACGTTGGAGGTCATGCACCCTAAATTTAATGCTTAATGCATTTATTTAAATTCCTCTGTATCTTCCCAGATATGACCAGATTTTGGTTGTACCATCCTATATGCTTTTCTTATCTACAATTGCAGCTCATACCTCATACTGATTCTGTTGATCTCGGGATGTTCTTTACCAGACTCAAAATGTTCTGATGCACTCTGCTACTTTCCACAGAACTGTAGGCTTGCAGAATTTAACTCTTACTGCTTTTGGCCTGTTTTACAGCCTACAGTACACAAAGTCCTATTTCCCTGAACAGAGAAGAAACAAATGGTAAGCAGCTTCCTTGTTTGGAAATCTGTCTACCACTTCAGTGAGCTCTGTAGTCAAAAAAAACCTCTCTCTCTCGGTTTCCCTTCAAGGTCACGCTCACCTCCTTCTCTTGGCTAACTGCTTCTCTTAGACAAAGGCTGTAAACAAATTATTTAGCCATATCTTTTCATCTAGAGAAATCCACCCAATTTAGCTTGGATCTGGCTTGCGGCCTAGTGCCTTGGGTGGTAGCTCCATAACTGCAGCTCTTTTTTTTTCATGAAGGACTCGATTTGTCTTTCCATTGAGCTTTGTACTACTTCTGGATGTAATGATCCTTGTGACTGCATCTACAACTCACTTGCTGGCAGCCATCAACATGTCTCAGCATAACATACAATAAAAAACATGAATTGTGAATAACAAAATAATAAAAATTGGCAGGCAAACCAGAAAGTTAAATTGAGACATTTACAGCGATTAAATTCTACTTTAAAATCTCAGTAAGATTTGTTAAATCTATTATATACAAAACAAAAAAAAGACCTTTTCTTATTCTTTAGATGACAGAACTAGAAAAATATGTATACTTATTCTGCAAAATGGCTCTGTATACTATACTAGCTTAAAGAGAATGCTGTGCTGGTCAACAAGCCAACAGAATGACCTTATCTTACTTTGTTTATGAAATATTTTTTATTATTTAAATATATTTTCTCTTGTTGGGATTAATACCTCAATTATTTTTTCTAAGTATAGGCTATTTCCTGCCACCATTACTCACATGGAGTAAAACCATGGTCTATAAATAATTCAAGTACCAATGAATTTATTCACTGACAGATAATATTCTGCCTCTAAAGTGGTCACTGCACTTAAGAGAAAGGTAATGGTTAAAACTGATCAGCAATTTTTTGATCAGTTTTTCTCCTCAGTGGAAAATTACATAGCTACTGAAATTGCACTTTCCTGTGTGGAAAAAGATCAGTTTTGTCAACTTTTTCCTCAATTTTCCTTCTGAAAAGCGAAATTAAAATGACTTTTTTTCTTTCCTTTTTTGAGGTCAGATTGACCCAAACATATATGTGAGTTTGTCAAACCAAATTTGTTCTGGGTCTGTTCAACATTAACCTGTGTCCACATGAGCTGCTCTCCTGCAACACAATTCCCTTTACAGAACAAGCTCACCAAGTAGATTGTGTTTTTCAAAATGTACCACAGCTTTCCCTTTAGTAGAACTGCATTATGGCAATTCAGTGGCTATGTGTAACATGCTTAGTGCTGGAGCAGCAAGATCACTTCTTGTGGCTACTACCTGGACTTTACCTTGCTACCCTTCTCTGGCCTCTCAGGGTTTGCCTACTCTATTATATCTTCTGCCATGCCTTGATATTATGATGATTTCACAGGGAGGCTGCCCCTAGGGCTAGGGACAGACATTCAAAAAGCCTAAGCCTGATTTGATCCAATCTTTGAAGGTTAGTCTAACCTAGCTAGGCTAAATCACTTTGTAACTGTACAGATATTCCAGACAGGCAGGCACATGCCTGCAGTGGCTCAAGCTGGAAACCCAGGGGCACTAGAGCAGCCCTCTCTTCCCTTCCACAGGGCTTAGCTGAGAGGGGTGTGACCAGGCCCCAGCAGGACACTGTGATTAGGGACTCCCCCCCACCCTTTATAATGGAGCATTTATCAGCCCTGTTGTCAGCATTTAGCACCCCATAAGAAAACAAAGCCTTGCTCTGAAGCTCTTCTTAAACAGTTTTTTCCAAGGAAGGAATGCAGGGACATTACCAGCTGAGCTGTTGATTAACTCCAGAAAGCCCTAAGGCAGATAGGACAGTGTCCGCTTACACAGCATTAGCTAGCATACCACATGCTGGCTATAGTCTGTGCTGTGGGAGAGAGGAGAAAGGGATTTCTGCTTAAGCAGCGAGTGGTGACTGGGGAGTAGGAGGCCATGGGGAAGCCAGAGGGGGGGGGTCTCTGCCAGAGCTCCAGCCAGGGAGCAGAGGGGAGGGGCCAGCTCTGCTGTGGAGCAGAGAGCCCTGCCAAGCCCAGAGAGCATGGGGTCTGGGGCATAAACTACTTTGACCCAAATCAGTTAAGTCTGATACTACATTCAAACACATTTATCTCAAACTGGTTTCAGCCATTTTCAAATTGGTTTATGTGCACTGAACATCTGTTCTGTTACAGGTTTAAACCAGTTTCTGATCATTTAAACAGGTTTATATGTAATGTCTGTCTCTAGCCTAGAAGGCAGAATTGAGTTTTGGGATGGTAGCTCCTTGTCTGGACTGAGGCCTTTCTGGCCTTGGCTCACTTTACTGTAATTGGGTTTTTCCATTGGCCGTCCACTGTACCAGGACCCAGACTCCTGAGACCCAGATTGCCCTTCGTGGGCTCTGGGCTCACCACCCCCAGTCTTTGCTGCCAGGTGTTCAGTCCTCCAACAAACAACAGTGCACCTTCTGAAGTGTTTGGGCTTCTGCTTTCACGCAGTCAACTGGACTTCAGACCCTAGAAGTGCCCTGTGTTGGATACCCTGCAGCACCCCTGTGGCTTCCACTCCTCCCCTTACAGCCACATCTGGTTCTCCAGTTTAAACACAAACTAAAGACATCAAAGTGTTTGCTCCCAAAACCAAGAAGTTCCCCTCTGGGGTTAATGTCAACCTGCAGTAGCACTGCCGCAAAGGTTTGAGACACTTATCTGTTGCTGCTTGGGGTGTAGGATTTCTTTTGGCTCGCTTGCAGCCCAGGGGAGCCGACAATTCCTGGAGCTCTGCCTCCTGCAGCTCCCAATGGCCAGACTGCCTTCCCTGGGTCAAGCCCTGGGTTTATGAGTCTCTCCCTGAGTTGCCTGACCCTCTACTTCCACCCCAGGCCTATCACTCACTGCCTGCAACTGGGGCATCTTATTTAAGGTCCCTTCATCATTCTAACTCTGTTCCAGAGCCTGGGGCTGGCCAACTGATCCTGGGCTCCCTCTCAGTAATGGGGCAGAGGCTCCATTACACTGTGGTGCAACATGGGAGATACAGCCCACTTAGGGAAAGCCTCCCTGAAGAGGAAAGTGGGGGCCAGAAGCACTGGAAATACATGTCCCTGGAGGCACTGTTGTGTGTCAGATGGGCACACACTGATGTCAGACTAAGTCAAAATGAAGTATTTCAATGAATGTTTAGGCTTGACAAACCCATATGAAACAGTTCAGTACAGGACTGTTGAAAATTTTTAGAAAATTTTGTTTCAGGATGATTTTTTAAATTAAAGTTTCCATTCCACAAAAGAAATAAGTACTTCTACTTATCACTACATTTTTTTTTTATTACTAATCAGGATATGAGAATTTTGGCAGCAAAATTTGTTCCTTACAGCTATCATTTCAATCAATTCAATCTGTCCCAGATTCAGAAATGCTGACATTGACTGTTTCATATTCAGAAGGGCTAGCAATATTTTTAATGAAAAAAATGTGAAAGCTCACAGCAAAACATACTGAAATCTAAAGGAAAGCTGCAAAAGGCAGAATTTCTGTGGTGTGTATTTCTAGTAGCTATAATCATAGTTCAGCTCTCCTCAAAATAAATTAAATCCAAGATGAATGCTGCTCTTGCTCAGAGCAGAAGTGGTGGTTAGATTATAATATTCCCAGAACTACTTCAGTTTATTACATTTCCAAAACACAAGATTTTTTCTCATGTGAGGAGTTCCCTGAAGGATAGGATTTTATAATGAAAGTGACTGTTAGAGGTTGATGATTTTTATGCTATTTCAACAAATAACATGAATCACGTAGCAGGGTCCCTATTTTGTTTAGTTATTAAACAGTAAAATTTTATTTCTGCCTTTTGAAACAGTGTAAGTGGAACTGTTACTTTAAACTGCTGTTTCAAGAGACCTTAGCATATTACCAGAACTCTCCAACATAATATATAGAAGCGGTACATAAATTTGCTTGGACCTTCTGTCTAAGCATTAAAAAGTACAGGGTATTCTGCATATACTACTAAAGGTATCAAATATTTATGCAGTTGCAGAACAGTGTTGGATTTTCTGTAAATGAGTAGAAAAACAAATACAATCCGAGTGAAAGAAAGCACCTTACACAATATAAAATCTAATTGTATTTTTACAAGTCATAGTTGTTGGAAGACTTGTTGCTTCCTGGAAGTGTTGTTCAAGTTTAAATAATACTGGCCACCTTGCTATTTTTTCCATTACATTAATAAAATGATGTTTTGAAAGAAAATAAAAATAGCACAGCCCAGATTTATTTTGCACTTCTCTCCTTCCTAGGTATTATGTAAAGAATTATATGTTTAACTATGGTGGCCAATTTTTACTTCCACCTTCTTGATAGGGAGAATATAGTGCCCTGGCCACTTATGAATCCATCTTTCTTAGAGAAAGTCCCTGCTTTTTGCCACAGGATGCAGCACCATCCTTAACAGTCTTTTGGATTACCCACAGAACATTTCTACACTATCAGTACCTCCAGGAAAGGCATATGAATGGCTGGGCTGGATATGTTCTAGTCAGCAGGCCCGAATGAGCTTCATCTGAGAGTACTGAAGGAATTGGCTGGTGTCATAGCAGAACCACTGGCACGGCTGTTTGAGCGCTTGCGGCACTTGGGTCAGGTCCCAGAGGACTGGAAAAGGGCCAGTGTGGTCTCTGTTTTCAAGAACGGAAGGAATGAGGATCTGAGTAATTACAGGCCAGTCAGTCTCACCTCCATCCTTGGAAAGGTCTTTGAAAAGAGCATGAAGGACTGTATCTGGGAGCCCAGCAGGAAAAATAATGCAGCAGGGAAGCCAGCATGGATTCGTAGCAGAGATCATGCCTGACCAATCTGGTTTCGTTTTATAACAGGGTCACAAAATGCTTAGATGCAGAAGTAGAGGTGGGTGTCGTTTTCTTGGATTTCAGCAAGACCTTTCATCCCATTCTCATAAATAAATTAAGAGGCTGTGATGTGTATGTTTACACAGTCTGATAGGTGGCAAATTGGCTTAGTGGTCACACCCAGATAGTGGTGGTGGATGGGTCAGTGTCAGCCTGGAGGGATGTGGGTAGTGGGGTCCCGCAGGGTTCAGTCCTTGGACCTGTACTCTTCAATATCTTTATCGGTGACTTGGATGCGTGTGTGAAGTGTACTCTGTTCAAGTTTGCGGATGATACTAAATTGTGGGGTGAAGTGCACACTCCGGAGGGTAGGGAATGATTGCAGGCAGACTTGAACACATTAGAAAAAAAGTGAGCAGTACACAATGGGATGCAGTGCAACAAAGACCAGTGCAGAGTGCTGCACCTAGGGTGAAAAAATATCCAGCACACCTACTGGCTAGGAAGTGACCCTCTCAGCAGCACAGAACAGAAAGGGTCTCCATAGTCATAGTGGACTCCAAGATGAACATGAGTCAGTGTGACGAAAGCATCACTGAAGCTAACTGCACTTTATCATGCATCAGCAGATGCACAATGAATAGATCCAAGGAGATTCATCTTCCCCTCTATGCGGCATTGGTCAGACCACAGTTGGAGTACTGCACCCACTTTTGGGCGCCATACTTCAAGAAGGATGTTGATAGATTCGAGAGGGTCCAGAGGAGGGCCACTCATATGTTTAGGGGCTTACAGGACAAGCCCTATGAGGAGAGACTGAGGGACCTAGACCTCTTCAGCCTCCGCAAGAGAAGGCTGAGAGGTGATCTTGTGGCTGCCTACAAATTCATTAGGGGGACGCAGCAAGGGATTGGAGATGCTGTGTTCACCAGGCATAACAAGCTCTTGGGGTAACAAGGAACAATGGTCACAAACTGACAGACAGCAGATTTAGGCTAGATATCAGAAAAAACTTTTTTGCAGTAAGGGTGGCCAAAATTTGGAATGGGCTTTCAAGGGAGGTGGTGCTCCCCTCTACCTTGGGGGTCTTTAAGAAAAGGCTGGATAGGTATCTGGCTGGGATCATCTGACCCCATCACTCTTTTCTGCCTAGGCAGGAGGTTGGACTTGATGATCTGTTAAGGTCCCTTCTGACCCTAGCATCTGCGAAAGCAGGTGTCAATAAGCTAGCAGTAAGAAGTAACCTTTGGAAGAGGGTTATATAAAGGGTCAAACTGATACAAGAAATAGGTGAATCATGGCTGGGACACAAAGAAATTCCGAAATTCTGCTGAATGGCAGGATTTTGCTGGGCAATAACTCATTATTGGAATAAGTGCCTGTCTAGCCAGGTGGCATCTTGTGAATACACTCTATGGCAGTATATAGAAGAGATCCTTCTTACATTGACTAATGGGAAGGGCAAGACTTACCCCAAATATAACTTGCAAAAACTGACCTTGAACATCAGTTGTTTTTAATAAATCTTCAAGCTAATTTACACGGCCATTAAATGGTATTAGATGTTTTTCTTACTACCCTGCCCAAAACAGGATTTCTTATTGTCTTCATGTGAAGTGTATCTATACAAATTGCATTTATTCTTATTAAAGGTATTTGGTCATGGCATGAAGGGATGCAGGATGAACCACTGGTTAATTTATAATCAGCAAAGAGCTATCTCCATGGAAAAAGACATCTGCTATTAATAGAAATCATTCTGCATGTTCATCTTGTTCATGTCCTTCTAGTGTCTAAGGATTAAGTATTTGAATATCTTAAAAAAAAATAAATTAAAATAAATAATTATATTTTCTGGGTTCTTTGGGTGGTTAATGGAGCATTAAGCGCCTTCCATTTCTCCACTCTCTTAACTTACTAGATCAAGACTAACTCGAGGCTTATTCAGATCTACTTGATGGAAAGGAGGAAGTGCCATTTTCCCTCCCTTACTATCTAAATGAAAATAATGGGACTTCTCATAATCCCTGAGAGCTGCTAATTAAGAGAGCAGAGGAAATACTGTTGAACCACTACTAAGGCAAACCCTGGAATAGCTCTAAATAAACTGCATCTTTTATGCATGGGCTCCTATCTCTCTGATGGACCAAAACTGGAAGTGCTGTTTACATATTTCAGAAGACCCAACACTTCACCAAGTAAAATTACTGCCTGTTTCTCTTCAAGAAGCAAATGAATACCAATCTGAACCTGGAATTCCTTGTTACTATGGCTGCCACTGGCTCTTAACTATTGTTCTATTTCTTGTTGAACATCAGTAGAGGAAAATAAAAACAAATGCAATCTTTGTAATTGCCTAGTGCATATTTTAATGATGCACCTCAGGTGGCTTTAAATTATACAGCGATCTTGCTGGCACGTTTCTACCATCTTTTCCCCCCCTAGGATTATTCATTTTACAGAGCTGAAATGGGACAAAGGGTGCAGGAATCACATATGTGAATAATTTTCAGTAGTATGTTTGTCACATGTAATGTATTATGACTGTAGCTGTAAAAATTAAGTGACATTTACATTCATTAACTATACATGAGATCTAATTCCATTAGGTCCAGCAGCATTAGGTTTGTCTGTTGCTGCTGATGTTACAGCTTAAGGACATTATATCTTCTGTGCAGATTCTGTTTCATAACCTAATAAAGCCAGGAATTAGATCCTGGCTTGATGCCTTTGCAAATCCAGTGCAGTGAGCGTGCAACACGAAAGCTGGGGATGTAAATTATTTATATTCATCATTGTCCAAAATATTAATTTACCAAAAAAGGTTTAAAAGATTAAATAAACTGCGGGCACCGTGCCCACAGCAGAACTAATTTAAGAGACATTTCCACAACAATGCGATTTGCTGCAGCCAAATTACACTTATTATCTTCAGCTTTGTTATAGATATCATACTGAAGGGCTGTTAACATTTCATCAAGTCTATTGAAAGAATCAAAGAGTTATAGTTACATTTCATCCTACGTTTCAGAAACTTAGAAACTTCACTCGTGTCCCCCAGGAAATCGTGGAGTACCCTTAATTCTTGTAAATATGCATTTAGATCATTTTTAGCAGATATAAACATTAGCAAACATAGTTAAGTATAGAATTAAGGTAGCAAATTAACAAAAGAAAATTGGACTCAAAGAAGTCTCATGAAGTTCAGTAAAGACAAGTGCAAAGGCCTACACTTAAGACAGAAAAATACCATGCACCAGCATAGGCTGGGGACTAGCTAAGAAGCAGCTCTTCAGAAAAGGACTTGGGGATTACAATAAACTGAATGAGCCAAAAGTGTGGCCTAGTCGTAAAGAAGGCTAACAATATACTGGGCTGCACTAGTAAAAGTGTTGCCAGCAGACCAAGGAAAATGATTCCTCCCCTCTATTCAGCACTGATGAGGCCACATCTGGAGTACTGCGTCTAGTTTTGCTCCCCACCCCCCTACAAACTGGAGAGAATCCAGCAGGGGGCAACGAAAATGATTAGGGGACTGGAGAACAGAGGCTGGGGGAACTAGGCTTATTTCCTTTGCAGAAGAGAAGACTGTGGGGGAGCTTAATAGCAGCCTTCAACTACCTGAAGGGGGGTTACAAAGAGAATGGAGCTAGACTCTTCTCAGTGGTGGCAGATGACAGAACAAGGAGCAGTGGGCTCTCTCTTCTCTGCATAATATTGCATTAAAATGCTTTCATCCCCTTTACCCCCTGGCTGGCATAGGCTGCATGACCAACTGCATATCCTGGATCTCACAAACATACATGAACCATGTTCCATGTAGCTACAATGCACAGGGTCCTACCTACACTTCAGTGTCTACAGAGTCATTTAAGTAACTATGATTTTTAACTTCACAGGAGACTCTACTCTCCCATACCCTGGGTTATTCCATGGTTCTTAGCAGTGCAGTAAACTGGACCAAACTGAATTAATTTACCACGTGTCCTCCATCTGTTGCCTAGCAAGAAACAGCTGCCTATGGCAGTGACATGAGGACAATACTTTATGTAAATAACTTCCAAGTGGAGTTATTCATTATTAATACAGATCACTCTGAAGGCAAAAGCAAACAGCATTTGGCAGCAAGGACTTTTAATAAGAAAGACACTAAGGAATTCAGTCTGCACATCACAAAATGATTCATGACCCCCAGATGGCTTATTTGCTTCTCTATTTCTGCCTCAGACATAAAGCTGTCATTTTTGGTACATTCCTCTTTGGGCCTTATGGTTACCATTGCCACAATTTTACCAGAAGACTGGTGTCAGCCTTATGTCATTCAAGCATCCTGCATAGTGGATGGATCTCTAGTCAAATGCTGGGAAGTGCAACAGAAATGGAGGAGGCAGCTCTGACTTTAAATACCATGCTAAAGGGAGCAGTTTTACCTATAGATACAACTGAGGTAGAATTACAGAATAGGATTGGAGGCATGAAACCATGCCGACATGATGAACTCAGCATGTAACAATTCTCTCAAGCACATAACGCTACTCTACACAGGCTGCCTTCTAAACCAGTATCAGTGTAGCTACATTTGTGTAGTCCTTCAACTGGGCAAATTAAGTCAGCTGCCTGGCAGGGCCAATTAACACAAGCTAATTAGAATGGACATGGCTACCCTTTCATTTTAGGTGGCAGCCCACATGCACACAGCACCATGTCATCTTGGAAAATATCATGACTAGGCACTGTCCGTTTACTCCATAGATGTTAAGAGTATTCGGACTTTATTAGCCTGTGTTTTCCCTGCAAAGTAGATAAGCTGCTAGTCTAGCCTGAGTGAAACCAAGGCTCAAGCCTACACACATTTAGCCTAGCCTTAAACCATGATTAGTTCCAGATGAAAGGTTTTCTGTGTGGATGGAAGTGAAAGTAGGGAAACAACTGAGCTACATCATCAGCTAAAAAGGATCATTCAGGAAGAAGTGCCAGGATGATGTGCCCTCAGAACAGAGGGTGTGTTAGGGGCAAGAAAGGAGACATACCCAGGGTTAAAAATGTATGAAAGGACACCTAGTGCCAACTGCAGCCTAGGAGATCACCACCACCCAACTTCTAGCCCCCCCACCTGGAGCTGTTAAAAGTCAAATCTGTGTCCTTTCTGGCCCCCAGACAACTTGGAATCAGAGAAACAGAAAGATGAAACCTTGAGTCAAATCTTATTCCATCTATTAGGCACTTGTGTGGGATCCTATTCCACCCCTCATGCCCTTGAAAAAACATTAGCACACCTCCTTTTGTAGCATGCCATCATTGTACTCTTAGGACCCAGTCATGGGCATGTCTACACATGTAATTAATTCACACAAATAAACTCCGAATCAATATGCTGTGGAGTTTTTTGCTCCCAGACACACCATTTGAATGTGCACCCAAGAGCAACTCCTGAGCACATTGTTCCAGAGTTTATTTGTGCACAGCACGCGGAACCCAATTGGAGCAGCCTGGGCTGGCTGGGTACCCGAGGTGGTCAGCCTGCCAGCTCAGGGCTGCTCTGATTGGGCTCCATTTGATGCAGAAGGGCTGGCTGAGGCATGGGGGTATTTAGTGTGGGGCTAGCTGGCAGGCAGGCCCCGTGATGAAGCACCCTCATACCCCATCCAGTCGCTCCACACCACATGGAGCCCCGTCAGAGCAACCAACCTAGGGCTGTTACAACCATGCACCATGCGCTTGGTGGGTTAAGGAGGAAGGCTGGCTGAGGTACGAGGGTGCTTCAGTGTGGGGGTTGCTCGTGTCCCAGCCAGCCGCTCCGCAGCATGTGGAGCCTGATTGGAACAACCCCGGGTTGACAAGCTGACCTCTGGGTCCCCTGCCAGCCCAGGCTTGCTGCAACCAGGCTCCATGTGCTGCAGAGGGAATGGCTGGGACATGAAGGTGCTTCAGTGCAGGAAGTGCCTGCTAACTAAGCCTGCACTGAAGCACCCTCATGCCCCAGCCAGCTCTGTCACTGTCTACACACGTGATGTGGCATATGAAACAACACCACTGCAGGGTAGTACTTGTGTTTAGCAAGACTACCCTGTGACTGCATATATTAGTCTACTGTAACCTAATAAGGTTGCATGTGTAGATGGTGATGTTTTATTGTGGAGCAGCTGTGAATCAGGAAGCTCTGCAGTAAATGTCTCATTTAGATGTGCCCAAACAAAGCAAAGAGCAGGAGGAAGACCCATCCACCTTTTGGGTTTACTTATTTTCTGGGGAATTCAGCAGAGTGGAATAGGATCACACCTGAAGACCTAACTCCACCTTAGCACCTATTAGGTGGAAAAGGATCTAGTCCCTTCTCTCCATCCCTTCTCTGCTGTGTTAAGCATGAAGTTACTGAAGCTGAGGACTGGACCTTACAACCACCGCATGCAAGTGACTAACATAAAAACTCAAGGTTTGCAGGATTGTATCATGGCTTTGCAGACAGAGCAGGCCCAATTCTACCCTTGCTTTACAAGTTTACCAGGGGGAGGAAGAAAAGTAGCAATGTCCCCTTGCTTTGCAAATGGGGAACTGAGACACAAAAAGGTTATGAACAGATCCTGTTTCCTCACTGGCACTTGACTTAGCAACTAGAAAAAATATTATATTAGAAATGTGATCATTTCCAATGAATGATCCATCAAAATCTACAGTAGCTAGCCAGCAAGAGCAATGAAGGTTCCTCTTAGCCTGACTTCTATCCTGGGGAAGATCTTGGAAAAGTTTATTAAGGAGGCCATCCTTGAGGGACTGGCCCAGGCTAACAT
>NW_017728943.1:99355777-99413740 GCF_001723895.1 Crocodylus porosus
ATGTCTATGAAATCTATGAAATCTATGATCAGAGGCCTGCAGGGAAGGCCTTATGAGGAAAGGCTAAGGGACCTTAACTTCCTCAGCCTCTCCAAGAGAATGCTGAGAGGGGACCTTGTGGTAGCGTACAAATTCATAAGGGGAGAGCAACATGAAATAGGCAACGATCTGTTCACCAGGGCACCCCCTGGAATGACAAGGAACAATGGTCATAAGCTACTGGAGAGACGGTTTAAACTGGACATTAGAAAAATGTTCTTTATGGTCAGGGTTGCCAGGATCTGGAATGGGCTTCCAAGGGAGGTGGCACTTGCCCCATCTTTGAGGGTCTTCATGAAGAGACTGGACTCACATGATCCCAGGTTTGGTGACCATTTTTTTGCCTGCCACAGGCAGGGGGTTGGACTAGATGGTCCGCTGAGGTCCCTTCTGACCCTAGAATCTATGGATCATGCTCCCTTGGCAGTGCCTGCGACTGCTGCTGCCTGGGGACTTTTTATACCACTGCCCCATCCGGCTAGTTCCAGTCATGTCTGGGCATGGCCAGGGCCCATCGGGATTAGTTGCCACCGAAGTCTCCTGATGGCTTCTGCCTGGCGTGTGTGGTGTATATGTATGGTGCCTGCCCAGCCACGGCACCCTGGGCAGCAGTCGCCCATGCTTCTCACCCCTAAGGCTAGCTCTGGTCATGTGCCCCAGTCCACTAACTATTTTAATTGCCCTCTAATGGACTCCCTCCAATTTGTCCACATCCTTTCTGTAGGGGAGGGCTCAAAACTGGACACAGTACTCTAGATATGGCCTCTCCGGTGCCTAATAGAGGGGAAGCATCACTTCCCTTGATCTGCTGGCAATGCTCTTACTGATGCAGCCCAATAGACAGTTAGCCCTTTTTGCAGAAAGGGTACACTGTTGGCTGGTATTCAGCTGATTGTCTACTGTAACCCCCAGATTAACTTCAGTTGTTCCTCAGCACAATTTTGAACTGTAATGATTCAGTCTGTGCACAGATAAAATGTTAATAAATCAGGAATGTATATTACTGAGCTATTTTCTGTGAGGTTAACTGGTTATCTTTCTATCATTACTAGCTATATGCAAAAAAAGCTGATATCAGATACTCACTTACAGGAATGAAAGCTGTAAAGATAAGCAGCACAATACTAATATGTGCTAATCTGAGTGTGTGGCCTTTTTCACAAGTAAGACCAATGTTTTCAAACAAAGTCCCCAATGTTATGTATTCTTAATTCCTTATTAGTCAGCTATTTAAGTGCCTAACTTTAGGCCAAGACATTTCCAGAAGGCTGAGCTGGCAAAGTCTGAGTTATACTTTCCTGTATTTAGTACATTCTGTCCCTTCTCTCCAGCCATCTTGTCTCCCGATTGCTTACAAAACATGGGCTGCATAATAGAAACTGACTTATTAGCTGCTTTCCCACTTACCACATGTAAAAATATTCTAATATCAGCAAAATTAGAGGGCAACTTGTAAGGGCATTCAGCGGTGTCAGTAATTTCTGTATCAGCTACTCAGGGTAGAGAGTTAAGAGAACCAATTGGGCAGGAAACTCTCCACATTAATCTTTTGTGGATCTAACACTGTTTTCCTATCCACCTACATGTGCCAAGCTAACTCAGGATTGGCTGACCTTATAAACAGCTGTCATAAATAGTAGTAAAAAGCTGCTCCAACTCCTGCTGACCAGGTTACCAAGGTCAGGGTTTGGGTTTGTTTGCTGGATGATTTTTTGTTCTGTTCTTTTACAGACAAAAGCTAGTTTTGGTGCTTTTGCAGGAGGAATGAAAATCTGATTGCAATCTAACTCAGTCCAGGTCAGCAACATTCCTGCTCATCCAGTCCAGGAATTTCCCTAGGAGTGTCTTCCAATGTTGCTGAATTTCTGGTGATTTAAATGCTGACAAATGACCACTCAAGACCAATTATGAACATGAAACAGCTGTTACTTGCAATATTATGCCGAATCAGTTTCTACTTTTGAAAGCAGGAGGGGAAGTAGAATAAACCATTGCACCACTTAAGCCCTTTGAGAGAGAAAATGTCTTCTCATCTTCTGAAAGATTAGACAGTAAACACGATTGCTTGTGACATCCTGCTTTGGTTTTGTTCATCAGTTTGCACTCAGTAGCTCCATGTTGCAGTTTCAGGTTCACACACATAAATACAAAAAAAAATGCATTTAGATTTAATAATCTTTTAAATGGAATTTTACCACCACCTGCCATTTGATGTTTCATTGCAGGATTGAGTTGGTGCAGGATACAGATAGATGAACTGAGCTCTTCCTGCTATGTAAGAAATGTTCCTTGTTTTGAGGCAGAAAATGTTTTATTTCATGTGTAGCAGCATCTCATGGCATCATTACGAAGGAGTATGTAGCACAACCAGCCAACAGGACTTTGCCCTGTCAGTACAAAACAAACATAGAATGTAAAAAATACCACCTATGTTAGAGAAGTTTTATTTGGAAATGTTTATATCCATGAAAAGTTGGTAAAAAAATGATTTGATAAAGATACAAACCAATGGAGAACCAGCTCACTAATGTTATATATTTCACAAGCTCTTTAAAATTGTCTCCAATTCTGTGCTCAGTTAAAAAATATTTCAGTGTATATTCCTGACTTCCTAAAAATGTACCAATCGGTCTCACTTGCCCGTAAGTACAATTTCTGAGCAGGTGACTAGTGATGTCTACAGATTTTGATTGCCCTGACACAAAAGGTTGAATTCAGAATCCATTTACACCACTGCTAATCAAGAGTAACTCCAGTTAAAGTAATGAGATAACCCTTGTGTGAGAACAGGGTCAGGCGCAACATTGTTCACTGTTTATTAGATTTACTAATTCATCATAATTTTCTACATTTACCGCTTCACTTTCCATAGTAAAATAATTCCTCATTTCTGTAGAATGTCCTCTTTTGTGTACATACACCATAGTCATTTTTCTACTCAAAAAGTTTGTATCTTTTCTTGGTGAACATCAGCGTGTAATCTTTTCAGACTGTTTTCTCCCAAATAGGATGTATTTTCACCAGCACGTTCAATATATTTTAAAGTAAAAATTAGAGAGAACATATAAAAACTGGAAGTAACAGTTCTACTGAAATTCAAGGGGGGAAAACTGGAGGCTAACAAGTAAAAAAAAACCAAAAAAAACTGAGAATGGTGGCCCTTACTGTGATTGGCCTAATGACATCCACAAAATTTAACCAGGCTCTCACTTGCAGAGCAGCTCCCATTGGAAACAAGGATGCCAAGTCTTTTTTCAGTTGCACTGGTCCAAAGCTGGTGTAACTCTGAGTATGATAGAGTTCTTCTAGATTAACACCAGTCTGAGTAAAATCATGATCGAGCCTAAATTGATCATCCTCTTAAGGTCATCCTTTCCATTCTTCAATAAACCAGCAGTCATTCATTTTGATGAAAGGCATCAGAGACTAGCCCCAGGTCAATTAAGAAAATACCCAAACAAGTTTAATTCTATTCTAGCAATGCTAAAATAGCAAACCATGTGATGAAGGAGACAGCAGTTTTCAGTAAGGAACAAACTTTGGTTCCAATCAGTTTATTATTGTGCATGGGTAATGCAGTGCTAAAGAAAGGGGAAATATTTATGCAATGTATTTTTTCTAAATTGCTGAGTCATGAAACAAATTTTAAGTAGGAAACCAACTGATATAATTGTGTTTATGTTTGGGGTGTGAAGTTTCCACTCTTTTTTCTAATTGGTTAGCACCAAATGCTAACTTTTGGCTACCCTAGAGCGGGTTACAGACCCAAACATCGAATCAACTCTCTTGCAACTTTTTGCAGAACACAGTCTGCTTCCAGCAGTAGTTAAATATTCCAGAGCATGGGAAACAATGTGACTGACCACAGACTCTTCACACCCTTAAAACAATATATCATAGGCTTATGTTTGGCATGATATTCACTTGATCTTCTCATAAATTTCACAAAGGTAGGGCCTGCTATTTTGCAGATTCTGCCACACCGACCCTCTGCTAGTTTACCGTCTATTGTGGTTCAGCCCTACTAGCCCAGATCCCTAAACTTTCCCATTTGACCTCCTATTGAAGCAGCACTTCTCTTTCTGCTATTTCATGACTAAAAAATACTGCTCAACTATTTTATGATCCTGCCACTTCTCTCTGTCCTAGCTACAATTGTCTTGACTCACTCTGGAGTGCCAGTTCCTTCCAGTTTGGAGACAAGTCTGTTTTCAGATGGCTAAAATGGTATTCCTTCCCCTCAGACCATCTCCCTCAAGCCAGATCCAACCACATACTCCAATACGCTTATCAAGTCTTATAGATCTTAAAATTTGCACGTTGAGAACTTTGAAATAGAAAGTATCAAGCCTGTTGTTATCAGACTCTATCTGTTGTCATTATTTGACCTTCCAGAACAGATTCTTCTGGATGACCTGCTGCAAAACCTCTCACATCTTCATGTTTGCCTTCATCATTTGATTTTAGGCATGTCAGAATATCAGCTTAAGTGGTATTTGGGAGCTTATTGACAATGCCTTGATAACCTAGGAAGTGGAGTGAACCACAGAAGCACCTGAAGGAGTTGAAAAGAAGGTAGGAAATCAGCAGTTATCCTTGGGGAATCACCTACAGGGTGAGAGTTGATCACTCTCCCATAGTCTCCCTGCCATCTTCCTCTTCAGCCTCCCAAAGGCATGTTGCATAAAAAGACCACTTACTGAGTGAGGGAGGAGAAGACTTCATAAATAGAGAAGACTTCATGGAAAATGTAAAAGTGGATGGCAACTTGGGCAGCAGCAATCATGATCTGATTGAATTCAGGATCCTGATGAATGGAAGGATGGAGATCAGCAGAGTAAGGACCCTGGACTTCAGAAAAGCGGACTTTGACTCAATCTGGGAACTGATGGGCAGGATCACTAGGGAGGCCAGTCAGAGAGGGAAAGGAGTCCCGGATAGATGGTTGTATTTTAAAGAAACCTTCCTGAGGGTGCAGGAACGAAACATCCTGATGTGCAGGAAGAGTAGCAAGTATGGCACAAGACCAGCTTGGCTTAGCAGGGAACTCTTTAATGAGCTAAAACACAAAAAGGAAGCTTACAAATGTGGAAACTTGGACAAATAATTAGGATGGAGTATAAGAGCATTGCTTGGGCATGCAGGGATGAGATCAGGAAGGCCAAATCGCAAACAGAGTTGAGCTTGCAAGGAGCATGAAGGGTAACAAGAAGGGTTTTTACAAGTATATCAGCAGCAAGAGGAAGATCAAGGAAAGTGTGGGTTTCTTACTGAATGGGAGAGTCAACCTAGTGACAGATGGTGCGGAAAAGGCTGAAGTGTTTGATGCCTTTCTTACCTCAGTGTTCACAGGAAAGATCAGCTTTCAGACTACTGCACCGGGCAGCACAATTTGGGAAGAAGGTGAGCAGCCAACAGTGGTGAAAGAACAGGTTAGGGACTATTTAGAAAAGCTAGACATGGCCGTTCATGGGGTCCATGGATGTGATGCACTGGGAAGAGTGCTGAGGGAATTAGCTGATGTGATTGTAGAGCTACTGGTCATTATCTTTTAAAACTTGTGGCAATTGAGACAGGTCCTGGATGATTGGAGAAGGGAAAATATAGTGCCCATCTTTAAGAAAGGGAAGCGGGAGGATTCAGGGAACTACAGACCTCAGTCCCTGGAAAAATCATAGAGCAAGTCCTCAAGGAATACATTTCTAAGCACTTGGAGGAAAAGAAGATAATTAGAAACAGTCAGCATGGATTCAGCAATGGCAAGTCATACTTGACCAACCCAGTTGCCTTCAGTGAGATAACTGGGCTCTGTGGATGCAGGAAGAGCAGTGGATGTGATGTATCTTGACTTTAGCAAGGCTTTTGATGAGATCTCCCACAACATTCTTTCAAGTAAGCTAAGGAAGTGAGGGTTAGATGAATGGACCGTAAGGTGGATAGAAAACTGGCTGGATCATTGTGCTCAGAGGGTAGTAATCAATGGCTTGATGTCTAGTTGGCAGCTGGTATCAAGTTGAGTGTTTGAGGCCTTGGTCCAGGGCTGGTTTTGTACCATATCTTCATCAATGACCTGGAAGGTGGGATGGAGTGCACCACAACAAGTCTGCAGATAACACCAAGCTGGTGGGAGGGAGCAGGGAGTAGTGGAAATGCTGATGGGTTGGGCTAGGACTCAGAGAGACCTTAACAAATTAGAAGACTAGACTAAAAGAAATCTCATGAAGTTCAGTAAGGACAAGTATGAAGTCCTGCACTTAGGACACAATAATCACATGTACCAGCATAAGCTGGGTACTGACCAGCTAAGCATTAGCTCTGCAGAAATGGACTTTGCAGTTACAGTTGGACAATGTGCCAACAGTGTGCCTTTGTTGCAGAGTAGGCTAATGGCATACAAGGCTGCATTAGTAGGAGTGTTGCCAGCAGATTGAGAAAAGTGATTCTTCCCTTCTATTTGGCACTGGTGGGGCCACATCTGGCACTACTGCTGTGTTCAGTTTTCATCCCCTCTCTCCCCACCCCCCACAACACAGAAAGGATGTAGACACATTGGAGAGTTCAGTGGAAGTCAACAAAATGGCTCAGGGGCTGGGGCACATGGCTTCTGAGAAGAGACTGAGGGAACTGCGGTTATTTAGTCTGAAGAAGAGGACCAAACTGACTAGCACCACAAATGAAAAGGACCTGGGGGTAACAATAGACCACAGTATGGATATAAGCCAGCAGTGCGATGCTGTAGCCAGTAGGGCAAATCAATCAATGCATCTCCAGCAAAGCCAAGGAGGTGATTCTTCCACTCTACTCAGCACTGGTGAGACCACAGCTAGAGTACTGCATCCAGTTCTGGGCACGACACTTTAACAAAGACATAGGCAAGCCATATGGGGAAAGGCTGAGGGACCTGGGATTCTTCAGCCTGAGGAAAAGAAGGCTGAGAGGGGACATGGTAGCAGTTTACCACTACACTAGGGGAGTACATCGAGCGCTTGGTAAGCAACTGTTCACTAGGGCACCTGAGGGGAAAACCAGGAGTAATGGCCACCAACTCCTGGAAGATCAATTCAGGATCAACATTAGGAAAAACTTCTTCATGGTCAGGGTATCCAGACTGTGGAATAAGCTCCTTCCAGAGCTGGTGCAATCACCTACCCTGGAAATCTGCAGGAGGAGACTAGACGGTCACCTTGCTGGGATCACCTAAGCTCAGTTTTCTTTCCTGCTTGAAGCAGGAGGCTGGACCTGATGATCTTCCAAGGTCCCTTCTGGCCTTACAATCTATGAATCTTTGAAGACTGAGGGGGTATTTAATAGCAGCCTTCAGCTACCTGATGGATGGTTCAAAAATGGATGGAGCTAGACTGTTCTCAGTGGTGGCAGATGACAGAAAAAGGAGCAGTGATCTCAAGTTGCAGCAAGGGAAGTTTAGGTTAGATACTAGGAAAAAGTGTCTCATGAGGAGGGGAGTAAAGTAGTGAAACAGGTTACTCAGAGAGGTTAGAGAATTTCTGTCCTTGAAGGTTTTTAAGAACTGTCTAAACAAAGCCTTGACTGGGAGGATATAGCTGAGGGAAGGTCCTGCTTTGAGCAGGGGGTTGAATTATGTGACCTCCTGAGGTCCCTTCCAGCCCTCCTTTTCTATGATTCCACAATTCTAAGACTGTATTCAAAGTGTGTGGATAAAGTTCAGATACAGCCATTACTTTCTGAATGTTTATCTGAAACTATACCCTTCCCTAGCACTTGATTATGGTGATAGTTTCCTCTGTTAGCACACAAATACCTATCCATAGGTATATATTCTCCAGCAGTAATTTTTAACAATGTTAAAGACTGTTACATATCTTAAGTTTTTCACTGTTTTGAGCTTTGAACAACTGACTGTTATTAACCAAAGGCCAGCTGTGATTGAATAGACTAGCATAAAACCAATGGACATCACACTGACACATTTTTATTTGTCCTTCGTTTCGCAATGATATGCATTCTCAGCTGGGTGGAACTTCTGTTTACTGGAGATAAATAATGTAATAAGATCTTTTCCCTACTGTTCTCAGTAAAAAGCACCTTGGAAGTCCTGGGTATGCTGGCTATGAATTTCCCAATATAGTATAAATGCTAGGGAATAGATCGAAGTTCTGGAGAAAACACAAGATCCAGCTCTATCACAGAGTTTGTGTAACACGGATCTTCTTCCACATACCTGGGACCAAAAGTTGGTCTAGTGAGATCAAATGAAGATTTGTAAATAGCAAAATCTTCAAACAACCTAACCCACCTATTGTGTGGCTCAGCATTTGTCAAGTACTACTGGATACTAGTGTGACATAATTTGTTTTGGGGCAAAGGCGTAGAAACATTTAAAAAAAAATACATTGAGTAGCACTCAAAAAAATCTGATTTCAAAACAGCCTTAGTCAATATTGCTTCGTTAAATTTTGTAAGGGTTCTTGTTGTCTATGGGATATTCAACCATATGTTTCTCTCTGACAAGCTCAGGTCAGCTAAGGAAATCAAAGAGGAATTCAATAAGGTAAATTTTGGGAGGAAATGTCATGGCCATCAAAAAGAACTTGCAGGAATACATTTCCTGCAAGGAACTCAGGCTGAGCTATAGGAAGAGACATTATTTATTAAATGGACAGAGGAAGCAGTCAAAATGAGGCTGAAATGTAAAACCACAATACACTTTTATCTGCATATTGACGCAGAACTTGGAATTTCCTTTCTATAGTAAACTGAAGGATTTAAACAGTGTTTTATGCTAAATAACAAAAAACCTCACTTTTCCTGATGAAAGGAAAATTTTCTTTAAAAAGTGAAACAATTCATTTCATTTTTGGTATTCAAACAGAATAATATAGTGTTCACTATAATTCAATATTTTAATATAATGTAAGAGAATAAATAGTAAAGTCAAAGGTATTATTTTTTAAAAGTTTGGCATTATCAGAGCGACATTTGACATGGATGAAACAAAACAAATCAAAATTGTCTCAGCTTTCACCAATCGAAAATTTGGCTGAAATCATCACATTCCTACTAAGGGCAGAATCCCATTTCACTTTATGTGCTTAAATGGCAGTGCTAAGTGGCATTTTTGGCCATGTGTGAAAAGTTTGGAATTTGATTTTATCAGAGGGTGAAGTCAAATCACCCTCCACACCTGTGTGCATACCTGCCAGCAGCAAAATGGAGAAGGAACAGGGAGGAAGACAAAGGATTGCCTGTTTTAGCTTAATAGCCTAGTCATGAGACCACTTGTCCAGAAAGCAAGAGACCCACAGTCTAGGCCCCCCTCTCCCAGAAGAGGTTTAAACCTATATCTTCTGCTTCCCAGCACAGTGCTTTATTAACCAGACCACAAGTTAGGCATTACCCTGTCTCTTCAGCCATCCCCTTAAAGCTGAACCCAAGGCTCCTACTCCCATGGTGACTGCCCTAACCAGTAGGGTACTAGGCAAAAACATAGGAGGTTGCCCCTCCTCTTCCTCTGGCACCTAAAAGCCACTAGTCATGGAGTTTTGTGCAGGTACAGTTTGAAGATTACCAAAATTATGTGCATGCCTGGATGAGTGTATAGCGCCATATACCTGCCTGGCCAAAACACAGCCCTACTGTTCATGTTTGTACATTCAGAGGATGGGACACTAGAGAGCTCAATAAGCTGGCTCTATAGAACCCATATTTATAGAACAGATAGCTTCTTGCTTTAGCTAAACTGAAATTAGTGTTTCAGTGTGGTTCCTAGTGGATAAGTTGTTACCTATGACACAGATCCACTCTTATATTTGTAACCTTGCCAGAGAGTCTCTTTGAAGAGGCTGGGGTGTCTGGGCATTGAAAGGGAGGTGGTTTCTAAATTAGAGAGGTGGTCCATACAGAACAGGAGATCCATTGCTGGAATGGTATTTGTTCTGCAGATGGCAAGTTGAATTAATGGATTTAGGATAATTTAAGCCAGTTTACAGTCTTCTCCATATCTCTAGAGCTGTCAGCTTACCACCTCTACCTGGCACTAAATTCGCTACTATAGACAACTGAAATCAGAATGCGCATCATTATATATAGGATGGCCCTTTAGGGCTCTGTGGCAGGATGGCATTTGCCAGTCATCAGCAGAAGGTTTGTCAGTGCTTAAAATCCAGAGTAACTGGTACTTTGGGAAAAACAAAACAAAAACATTGTTCAAGGCTTGGATGACTGAGCGCTCTGGCTATGCCATGGACTTGGTATCTCATGTAGATAACCTAAACTTGTGCTTCTGCAAAATGTGACTAATGCCACTCACCTCTGTAAAAAGGACTTCATGATCTTCAGATGAAAAATACTACTGGAATGAAAGTTGTTATTAAATTGATACAGGAAGTTTGTTGCAACTTCTCAGATAGCTGAACTGTGTCTTAGGTTAAAAACCTTTTTAAATGACCTTTTTTTAAGACTATGAGGGAACGTCTTCTGGTAGTCAGTTTATAGTATAACACCATTGGAATTGTCTAATAATTGCTTATGTTGCTGCCTAACCTTGCGATCCAGCCACTGACAGAACTAAGGTTATGTTAGGCTAGAACAGAAGAAAATGCTCTAATGGTTTTTCAGCCTTGGCTGGACACCATGGGATTAGGAAAGTTTGGTTTACACTGCACAACACTAACAGTTCAAACTTCTCTGGTCTCTGTGGTGAACTGGTATATAGCAACACTATGTCTTTTTTCCACTGAATCATTTCTGTCACAGGGTAATGTGTTTGGCTCCTTTGCTCTTCCATTATATTCCATTGTATTTTGTGATCAGAACTGGAAACATTTACCTACTCCCTCCACAAGCTGAGAATTAGATTAGTTTTAGCTAACCTCATTATTCAGTAAAATATGACTAACTAGAGGACAGTAAAAGTATGATCCATTCTTAGTCTTCATAGATGGGAATTACAGTAAAGCATCAGCAGAGTTTGTACTTCCTTGTTTTGGCTTACAATTTACTGCTTTCCTTCATGGTTACAATTAATAGAATGAAAACTGACAGTTTCTGTGACTTCAAATAGCAAACTTGATAGTCACCTTTATATATAAATGTCTCTTTATGTATGCAAGGAAATCCTTAAGTCTGTAGATCTACAGGTTTCCCTCTACTTATGCAGTAGATGCGTTCCTAGGGAATGGCGCATAAATTGAATTCACATAAAGCGAGCCCACTTTACAATGAAATGCATAGGAATGCTCCCCGGGACAGTGAGGGAGGGAGGGAGCGAGGCTGGGGCTAGGGAAGAGGCAGGGAGAGGGGTATGGTGCAGCCCAGTGGCTGCAAGCAGGTGGTGTCTGCCATCCCCAGGGCTGCAGCAGGGGCAGCACTGGGCTCTTCATGATGCTTGTGGTGGGTGGCAGTCCCACTCACCCCACTTCTTCCCACTCTCCCCAATTCAGGGCCAGGCCCCACTCACCCACCCCTGAAGAGCCTGATGCCACTGCCGGCCTGAGTCCGCAGCAGCCACCGGCACCGAACTGCTCATCTGGCTGGAGGTGGCTGCCCACCCCTGCTGCAGCTGCTTTGGGAGCAGCCAGTGCAAGCAGTTTGGAGCCACTGGGCTGCACCATGCCCCAAACCCCCTGGGGCTCCATACCCCAAACCCCCTGGCATGGTGCAGCCCAGCAGATGGAAGCAGGCGGCATCCACTGCTCCCAGGGCTGTAGCAGGGGTGGGCAGCCACCTGCAGCCGGATAAAAGCAGGCTGAGGCTGGTAGCCACTTCAGACTTGGGCTGATGGTAGCACCAGGTTCTTCCCGGTGCTTGGGGTGGCCACAGAAATTTTGCTGCCACCCCAAAATTCACTGTAGTCCCCACAACCTGCCCTCCCAGCGCTGCTGCTGAGCTCCGGGAAGAGCCTGGTGCCATCACTGGCTCAAGCCTGCAGTGGCCACCGGCCCCACCCTGCTCTCATTTGGCTGCAGGTGACTGCCCACCCTTGCTGCAGCCTTGGGAGCAGCAGACGCCACTTGCTTGTAGGGGCTGGGCTGCACCACACCAGGGTGTTTGGGACACAGTGCCTCAGGAGAAGCGGAGCCCTGGGAGATTTGTTGCACAGCACAGCCCAGTGGCTGCAAGCAGGGGCAGGCAGCAGCCTGCAGCCGGATGAGAGCAGGCTGGGGCCGGTGGTAGCACCAGGCTCTTCAGGGATGGGTGAGTGGGACCTGGTCCCACAGCCCTTTCCCCTCTCCTCACCCCTCCCCTCACCCCTTCCCTCTGCTCACAGACCTTTCCCCTCCCCTCACAAACTCAGACTTACCTGCTTGGGGAAGGGCAGAGTGCACCTATGCCGATTGCTTAAGACTCGCTTATGCCAATCGCATATATGTGAATTTACCTTGCATATAATGAATTTCAGGTACAAAATGGTCATTGCATAAGACTGAATTCATATAACTCAAATCCACATAAATCGACGGAAACCTGTGTTCTTGTTTAATATACAGACCAAACTTAATTAGGAGACTGAATAATCTGACCATAAAAATTATTCCATACAAGAATAAACGGAAAAGCTTTTGTAAAACTACCCTTGTCTCCAGTTGGACTGGTGATAGAAACTTATCTTTCTTTCTCGAGAATAAATCCTTATGGGAAAATCCTACAGAATGAATAGAGAAAAAGATAATGAAGTGTCTATAAAAATGGTAATATGGCTTTATAGAATATACTCCCCAAACCTATGGAACCTAATAGCATATGCTCTGGGTCCCATTATTATTTTAACCCTCCTATGAAAGTCTACTCCAGGAATATCATTCTCTATTAAATTTTATAAGAAGATTTAAAAACGATGAGAATTTTTTTTTTCTATGACAATTGCATAGTTTTTTGTTACCCTCTTCGTGGCTCAGTTTCATCATCTGTAAGTTGGGGATAATGCTTCAGAAAGCATTTTGTGAGCTGTGATGAAAAGAGCTGTAGAAAAACTAGATAATATTATTGGTTTTGTTTTTGCTTTTTTTGATCTGGCCTGGTAACTTATTTGGGAGTATTGTAGGTTGTTTCCATCAGGGGGAGAAATATAGTCAGGCATTTCTTTGAATTCCTATTTATTTACAAGGAATGTATGAAGCTTTGTTTCCCTGAATGCAGCATGACTTCAAAAATCATCAAGCATCATCTCTGTTTAGCGTTTCAAACTTTTCCTGTTAGTATGCAAACTTTCTTTTTCTTGGGGTCACTCTCCCAGTTTCTGCTCAGTCGGTGTTTGGTATTTCCTTGTTACCTTCTCTCTCAGCTTTCTCTGCTTCTTTCAGAGACATACACACCTTCATAAAGCCCAAAGCCAGTGAAACCCCCCTACCCACATGTATTTTATACATGCCTTTGTTTTGAAGGAGAACCTGTATTTGTGTTTTGGGTGCAAACTGGTATTGTTTTGTCCATAAAGTAGCTTACTTATTTCTTAAAAACATCTTAGATGCAGGGCATCAGATATGTCTAACCCATAACATTGTTTTAAGATGATAACTGTATTTATTGTAAGAATTTCTACCATACTACTGCTATAGTATCTGATCACTTAATTGCATATTTCATCTTTTATTAATATACACAGAAGCTATGAAGAAAGTATAATTAATATTTTCACAAAGGAAATGTTCCAATAGTTGTCATTCGAATAAGATAAATTGTTAACTATGAATAAATAATCTGGAGAACATTCTTTTTTCCCATTTGTGAATCAATCAGAATGTTTTTGCTATTCCTAAGTACTTACTGATTAACTTACGTCAGAAAATTTCAAGCTTGGTGTTGTTAAAACCATATACTTCATGATGAGGGATTGCTTCTCCAAGTCGCCTGGTATTGTTCCCTATCTGGATGGCTGAACCTTGCTCAAGAGGAGAGTAAGGAAGATTAGGAGCATGATCAGTTTACAGTGTGTAAACTGTCAGGACAGAGGTTCTGGAGAGCTATGTTAATTTGCACCAGATGAGGGTCTGTTCCTCACCCTCTATATTGGCTTAGGGACAGAAATTACACATAAACCAGTATAAGTGATTGGAAACTGGTTCAAATCTGTAACACAACAGAAGTTCAGTGTATGTAAACTGCTTTCAAAATGGCTGAAACTTATTTAAGAAAAACCTGGGTGGATGTAGTATCAGATGTAACTAATTTAGGTTAAATCAGTTTATTGAACTTCTGTGCAAGATCCCCTCCAGATTCAAGTTAACTCACAGTCCCCCAGCATCCCAAGATGCTTTGCACTGCCCTTGCAAGCCCTTGGCCCTGGCAGGGTGGATAGGCTAGCCTTGGCCAAAGCTGTCTGCTCTAGCAAGCAGGGAGGCATGTTCTAGCTCCCCCTTCTGGCCTGGGCCACTGCAGGCATGTGGCTGCCTTTCTGGAATCAAAGGCAAATGTCTGTTCACTTGCTTATCAGTTCAATCTATGCAGCTTGAACTAACCTGCAAAGATTTAATCGATTCAGCCTTGGGCTTTTTGACTGTCTGTACTTAGCCACTGTGTATACCCTCATTTGCATGGGGCTCTCTGTTCTTGCATGGCCTATGGCAAATCCCTAAGCTTTCATGTTAACAAACTCTCATGTGAGCAAAAGCTTGTGAATTGCAATTAATGAGGGATATGAATATGGTCATGCCAAACAGCTGTTCAGAATTCAGATGAATGTTCATTAACACCATTGATGTGATTTTCTGTTGTTGCATGTTTTATGCAGTCAATTATGCCAAAGTAAAGTGGATGCATAACCCTAGCAAATCAGAATGCTTGGTTTTTGAACCCAAAAGCTTGCTTAATAGCCGTCTTCCAACTATTTAAGTTGGTCTAATAAAAGATATCAGATTCACCCAAAGAACCTTGTCTGCCTGTGTTTTACACCTACATTTCACTGATGTAAATGTCTTTGTGAGATATGGGCCAGTGGAGTGTCAGGCACTGTGGCTGCAGTGTTTGAATAACTGACACAGCTAATTTAGCTGATGTAGCTAATTCAGTCCTACCTGATCTAAACTTTTCTATTTAAAAATTCTATCAGGATTTCAAACACAACTAAGGCAAGTACGCTAATTTGTTTTTGTTTTTGTTGTCCAGCATAAAATTTCCTAGATCATAAACCATCTCCATTCAAATGAAATGTATGGAAGAAGAACACCCACATTTATTACAAAAAGTTGCTTAAAATGTCACTCATGTTTTTTTGTCATTGAAACCATTTATTTAATCATCATGCTGAAAGAGTGATTTTAAGTCAGCTGGAAAAGAAGCAACTTTTCACCTAAGAATGTTCATTCAGCCACAAGTCCTTCATTTTCCCCATTTCTCACAGAGGTGAGTTTTCAGATGATCTGTACACAACATGGGCAAAAGAATAAGGGCACTTTGAAAGCTTCAGTGATGTAATTTGGGAGGGTTGGATTTAGTCAGCATGTCTTGAATCTCACTGTCATTAAGTGGTGATTGGTCCAGTGAGAGGCAGAAAGCTGGGAGCATATTAAAGCATTGTTTAGCATTGAAATTGCTGGTATTAATTCATTAATCCTTGAATTACTCACATCCAGGGACTAATAATTTACATGCTTTGTTTACCACTTGGTACAGTTTCTTTCAGGCCCAAAGCATTGTGAATTCCATCTGTTCATGTGCCAATTCTAAAAGTGAGAAACTAACTGCAAATAATTCATCATATGTGGAAGAATTATATTGAGCCTTGAGCTGTCTAAGCTGAGTTTCTAATTTATTCTGTATTTTGTCTCAGTCCTGTTTTTGGCAGAAGTGGTGCTGGTTTTGATCCACCTCAGTGACTTTGAAAGTATCCCAAGGTAGGTGGCTGAATTGCTCAACTTCATGAAAGTAGCTGAGTAATCCTGATCTTCAAATTAAGTTGGCTATCTACTACACTTGATGATGCTGTTAAGTAACAATAGAATGATAGCATTGTTTGTGAAAGAACAAAGCAAAAATATTCATATGCCATGTGATGGACAACTATGTATGCTAGCTGGGTCAATTAAAAACATTTGAAAGGAGGAAGCCAATGGCAAATCTCACCTTTCCTTTCACTTGATACTAAATCCTTTCCTCCTTAATCTAAGCCACCTGCACCATTACAGAAAAAAACATAGATTTAAATACTTACTGATTTTGACATGATTACAAGCAAGGAAATGGTCTGAGAGAGAAAAAATAGTTTAAGAGAGATGTGGCCAGCCTGCAGCACAGCTGTCACAAGGGGCAGGGACAGCCTTTCCACGTTGCATAGAGCAGATTGAGGGAGGACAGGAAGCACAGTAGAAGATAGAGCAGAGCATCAGGCAGGGAGCACAGGACAGGGAGTAGGAAGCTAAGCAGACTGAGTAAGGGATCAGTTATATACTCAGGACTAATTGGGTAAGGGATCAGTTATATACTCAGGATCCATTATATACTCAGGTGCAGGGCTAATTTGTAGCATGCTTGCCAAAAAGGTTGGTCCCTGCTGGCCTAAGACATGACCCTCATTAAAAAGGCTATTGAGTCATTTTGGATGGTTCAGTGTATGAAAAGATCCATCATGTGCACAAAAGTGTTTGCTCTGCCCACTTTGGAATTCATAGTGTTGTCTACTCAATGTATCAAATTAAAACAAAAATCAAGGCAAGTTGCACACTGGATCACTAGCATCATCTACATTAGTCATTGGTGTAATATCATTGGTATAATTAACACTTACTTAAACATGCATTTGTTGTTACATTTTAAATAGGTCACCTGAAAAATGACTGTGAGGCAGGTGGCGAACTGCACTGTACTTTGTCATACCTTGTGTCTACCTTGTCATATATGGGATTATGATAACTTGACATCCCACTCACTCTCCTTTGTTATTCTAGCCCATTGTGGCAGGGCACTGTGTGTCCCTGCCGCTTTAAGGCCCTGGAGCTGGCAGCTGCCAGATGCCTGATTAGGGCAGCCATTTTAGGGATCAGGAACTGCCTATATAAATAGCACAGTTGGGCTGCTAGAAGTCAGGCAATGACATTGTTTGGTTAGAGGGCTGTTGATATCATCTGGAGGTAAGGGAGGCCCCATAGGGGATGGTAAGGAGGCTGCTGGTGTTGGGCATGACCTAAAACTGTGCCCTGCCAGGAGTGGGTGGCCTGATGGGGCTCTAAGTGGTGTGGGAGCCCCCAGGAAATGCCAGGCCTGTGATCACCCAGGTGAAAGGTGGGTTGGGGAGCCTTAACCCCTAGCCTCCACCACCAGGTAGGTGATCTCTTTATGTGGAGGGCCCAGAGGGTGAACCCCTGGAGGGAGTGAGGGGCTAGAGACTCTGACCTGATTGAGAGAGTACCCTTGACTGGTCCATGCAAGGGCCAGGACCGGACTGGTCAAAAGGGCCAGGGGCCCACCACAGGGGCACCCAAAAGCTGAGGGCCAGGGGTTCTGACTGGCCTGGAGGTGGGCCAGGCCTTGTAGCCAAAAGTCTTGGGGGACCACACCTGAGAGGAAAATGGCTTCAGGAAGCTACATAGCCTGTATAAAGGCGGATGAGGCCGCCTGATGAGAGGACTGTATGTTGGGGTTTATTCAGAAGGATTCTGTGTGGGGCCGGTGGTGACAAGAAGGTGGGCGGTTAGCCCAGGAACAGGTGGGTGGGCCACACTGAGCGGGCCCCCTGTTACATCCATCCATAGGGTCTTAGCTTAAAACTGTAAGTTGTTTTGAGAAATGTAATTTGCTACAGGTTCATGTATTGCCTATCAACTGAAGTTCTGATAGAGGCCTCTAGGTGTTAACACTTTAAATGTAATGTTTATACTGTGGTAACTACTGTGGGCTGGATCCCATATCCTCTAAATGAATTAAACTGTAATACATTTCAATGGCAGGTTTGAGTACCCCAGAATCTAGCTTGGAGAGATAAATATTTTTTTTACTTCGTGTGCGTCTGATGGCTTAATTAAATGATATTGTTAATTAGGTTCTAACAGCAGAGATTCTGATGTAGATTCTGTTTTGTTGGTGGTCTTTGTAAGGCTTGCTTGTGCTGTATATAAAATAACATAGTTACAGAACTAGCTGTATCTCCCATCCCTGTAATGTCTCAGTAATATGTGCACCTTCCTCAGGTTTCAGGCCTTATGACTTCCCTTTGCTGGACATTGTTTGCCATCCCTTAGCAGACATGCTATGCATGCCTCTCTTTACTGTCACAATAACTGCCCCCTTGCTCAAGTGTCACACTTTTTTTTATTCCCTTGGATGTCCTTTGTCTGAGTTTCCAAGGCTTTCCATTTGTATAGCCTGTGATTCCTTACCTCCTTTCCCAGTGAGTCAGTCCGGGATCTTCTGCAGTGATGGGAGGTAGGACCTCAAACCAAAATGGCTCCTGCAATTGTTTATCATAGAGAAGTGGCTGTCTGAATCCTTTGTTCTCTTTCCTGCTTATGCACATTCCCCTAGTTTTGAATTCACACAACATTTTTCCATAAACCTCCTTACAACAATCAGAAAAACAACGTGAGAGGCAAGGATTTTTGTGGGTGGTATCTTTTATTGAACCAACTTTATGGTTAGACAAGCTTTCAAACACGATGTGTTGCATTCCAAAACTTGTCCTAGGTCTGTGCCAAACACCCACAAAAAACATCTTGCATATCTCTTGAACTACCATGGCTACATCTCTGCAGTGTTACCATGCACAACATGTAATAGTCAAAACTTGTTATAGAAGAGGATCCCTATACCTTCCCTTGCAGAGTTTGTTGTTCCATGTACTGGAGTCCCTGCTTTACTTCCAACCACCAAATGACACCTGAAAGAAAGCTAAATCATATTAGTTATGGTTTTCCCACAGGAGCAATTTTTTGTAGTTGCTCTAGGGGTACTCTGTAGTCTTGGAGGGGAAGAGACAGTTTGTGCAACTGCTAAACAGAGGGGAGTCCAGTTCATTAGTACTACTTAGCCAACACGATCTGTGCTCTTGCTGGAAACGGTAATAGACTTCAGTGATGGTAGAATCAATTGGGCCGTAGGTATGGTAAGGCCAGAAGGCACAATTACTGCAAGCTGCCATTTCCTTGCGTTCACCGAGTACAGCTTTGCCAAGTCATGGCCCTTACCACATGTCACTGCCCCCTGCTGCCCTGAGCACCGTAGTGCTTCCCTCCCATGTTGGCATCCTCAGCCAGCATCCTCGTCCTCAGCGCATGAGTGCAGTGGCACCAAGTCTTATCAGAAGGGGATCTGGCTCATTATGTCTGTGTAAGACATCATGTCTGTGGGTAACTGAAGAGTGCATATGAAGCAGGGGCACTTGTACCCTTATACAGAGAGACCATGTGTTTCTCCATATTCTATCGTGCCAGCGTGAGACCATCCAGAGTGGGCATAGCACTAGTGGAAAGACACACCAACCCCCTTATGCTCTGGACATCCTGGCTGCAACCTTCTGGCTGACAGTGTAGTTTTGATGAAAAGAAGAGGTTCCAGCATGGCCAGAAATGGCAGGCACAATTTAACACAAAACAAGAAGTCTGCTTCACTTTCTTCTCTCTAACACACTTGTATTTTATTTAGCACTGCCTGTTTTTTCTAAAGAAAATCCAGCTAGATAACCCAAAGTCCTGATTTTTGCACTCCCCCTGAACTGGAAAATTGGAAGAAGAGGAGGATCTCCAGCTTGAAGAAGCACAGATCTACTAATATATCCTACACTTTATTCACAGCACGGTATGTTGTTACATCATATTCAGTTGAAGTTATTCTTCACTTCTCTTCTAAAGTGCCATTGTCTAGCAGTGCTGGTGCAGAATGGCTGTCACATTCCCCTGCAGAGGGGGCTGACCCATGCCTATATAATTAGATATAATCTGTCAGTGGAGCCTTCAGTATGAAAGGTACTCTGTAAAGGTAAATTATTATTATTATTACCTCATCCCTCTAAAATGAGCCAATTTTTCCCACTAAATATCAGAGTTCACTACCACACAAATGCTATTCCCTGGATTAGTCATTGGGTCTGCCATAATAGTATTGTAGTTCACACCTATCTTCTGATAAGAAACCAATTGCCAATGAAGTGTTCTCAGTCACCACTGACTCAGAAACAAGAATCCCAAGATAGTTGTATTGTGTCATTGGGATGCTTTAGTTTGTCCCATTTTTTTTTTTTTTTGTCGTTGGTTAAAAATTCTTATTTTTATGTGAGGCAAAGAGGGGCTGAAAGAGATGTACATTGCCAGAAGAACATCAAGAATGTCCCCATGAGCAACTAAAATTGAAGGCAGAATTTCATGGAAACACTGATGACGAACAGCTCTTAGGAATATAAAGGTAGAGAATCTGTTCCCTCAGGATTCACACAGTGCTACTTTAAGGCCCTTGCTAAGTCCTACTGAGAAATGGCTCCAGATTTGAGGGGAGTAGAGGGGTAAAAGGGGTTGTAGGGGTGGGCAAAGGACAGAAGGCAAAGTGTCTTAAAGTAGCTGAATGCACCTTCTCTTGAATTGCACTGAGCATGGTTTGGACATGACTCTATTTTGACCATTGTTTTTCCTTAAATCCTTGTACTCTGAGAGTGTAGTTATGCCTCTTAAGCTGAATGGGCAAACATACACAGGCTTGTGTGAAGGAAAGGGTTGAGTAGCATGGTGGAGGATGTGGAGCCACCATCCAGGGGCTCCCACAAAAGCCAGATGGAACTAGTGCTTGTTAGTTGCTGTATAGTAGTGTAACTGAGCACCTGTGTTCTGTGACTTGCCAGAACTGCTCAACAATGTGACAATATGATTCATTACTGGGGTGTTGAGGTTATAAATCAGTTGGGTCCAAGGAACTCAGTAAATGATAAATTGCAAACCACCTCCTTGTATCTTTTGGTACTTCTCTCGTTTTGGGGTATTCTCAAAGATCTCATCTCTATCTTTGTGTCCATATTTCAGGCTGTGGTTGCTATTTTGTAGCAGGAATACATTCATACTATGAGAGAGCTTGCTCTTGTGAGATCAGATGACTAACCTGATTTTTACAGACCAAAAAAGTTTGCTATTTGAGGTACTGAACATTTAGATCTTTACTCAAGAAGGACCTTGCACTGCTCTGATATTTGTGTGCCATTAGTAATTTGACTGTCTTTTGCAGTTTGCTGTAGAAGGCAACAAATCTGAAGGGGCTGGCTTTGTTCTTTGGAGTAACTAGAGCAAAAGGGTTATCCACTTTTAACCACACTTCCGGTTGCATGCATACATACATGCATGCGTGCACACATACACACATGCATGCCTTTCTCAAGTTCCCCAAAGGTGGAAAAAATATAAATGCAGAGGAAAAGAAAAAGGTGGCTGTCACGGAGGCACTGGGGTGCTCTGTGCCTAAGAAGGAGATAAGGTGAGCTGTCAGTCACTAGGGCAGCTCATTGGCAGCTCTGACCATCTGCACCTCAACAGGGCAGTGCAGCTGTGGGTTGCTAGGGCAACCAGCTGGTCAGGTGGCCAGAAGGGGGCAGGGCTGGGCCTTTATAAATAGCCCAGGCCGGAGCTTGACTAGCAGTTCCCTTCTAGCATCTGCAGGAGCAGGAGCTCTGTGGCTGAGCTGAGTGGCCTGAATTGGTAGTGGCAGCATTGTGGTAGTGACTGCCACACAGCCAGTTAAAACCACAATGCTGCCAGGGATGAAAGCACCTTGACAAGAGGTATGGTTGGAGGCCCTGGTTGGGGGGCTCAGTGTTTTATGTTATGAGCAGGAGGCTCTGTGTTTTATGTTGAAGCCAGGTGGCTGGCGTTTTGGTTATAGTTATACCAGAAGACTGGGTGAGGCTGTAGGGGAGTGAGGAGGCCTCAGGGGGCTCCCCAGTAGCCTGGGGGTTCCCAGTGCCCAGAGAGGGGCGGGGTGTTTGTGCCAGAGAGGCAAACGCCCAGAGAAGGGTCAAGGGGGCCAGGCATAGCTGCGGCCACCTGAGCCCCAAGTGCGAGGAGTGTGGTAGAGGCCTAGTAGTGTTAGAAATGTTATTAAAAATGCATTATGAATAGTGTTGTTAGAACAGCACAGCTGCCAGCTCTCCCTGGTGGGAGGAGGAGGTAGAGAAGAAACACCACCAAGGACATCTCGCTAATTTACTATCTCTTTGTAACACTAAATCACACATACCTTCAACCTCCTCTGCCTCTACTCTTGTAAACTACAAAGGCTGTGATTTAATTGGCTGTGTCCTTGGGAAGAAGGGGGGGTTTGAACTTTTGATAACCTAAAGTACTTTCTGAGCAGGCGTAATTAGCTAATGCATATAAGCCTATCTGCCCTGCATACTTAAGTAGTTAATTATAATGCACATGCGATGGATGACGTGACGTCATTTCATATATGTTTGTATGAACCGGAAATGAGTTGTAGGAGTTCCTGCTTCTGCACACGTGCTCAGGAGAGAGGGGATAAAGCCTGCTGAGAAGTTGTCCCCGCGGGCAGAGTGTGGTCTTTTGTCTTCGCTCTGACCCTATTTGCAAATATATACCTTTTTGTATTGCTAATAGCGTGTGTCTGAGAGTTCTTCGCCTCCCGAGAACCGCAGCCACTTCTGCAACAGTAGGAAGGCAACCACTGCGGGGAGCGTGGCATGGGCCCTAGAAAGGGCAAGGCCCCAGAGGGGGGCAGAGAGCATCTGCGAGGAGTGCAGGTGTGGGCCCTAGAAAGGGCAAGGCCCCGGGGGGGGGCAGAGAGTGCGGCGCAGGCCCAGAGGCAGGGCAACGGCCGTGGAGAGCGTGGCATGGGCCCTAGAGAGGGCAAGGCTCCAGAGGGGGCAGAGAGCATGTGTAAGGAGCGCAGGCGTGGGCCCAGAAAGGGGGCAACGGCCGTGGATAGGGCAGCAGAGACCCGAGAGGCACCGGAGGCATAATAGAGGCCCTGAGAGAGGCCTGAATCGCCCACCTCTGGGCTTTTGGGCCTCAGAGTGGGGCAGCGGGTGGGGAGCCAGGCCCAAGGACACCAGGCGTGTCATGAGCCCGGGGTGTTGGAGAGAGCACCAGAGGGCAAGGGACCACACAACATCCCACGCATACCCCTTAAGGGAGGGGAGCAGAGAGGTACCCCATTTTGGAGTAAGGGCAGGGCCATTCGTACCATTCACCAGGGAGATAAAGGCAGCCTCCCATTTAAAACTCATTTAAGATCAAAGTCGTGGCGGGCGAGAATCTGAGGGTGCTGAGTACAGCCTTGAGTGACGGTAGGGGGTGCTAGGGAGTTCACGGCCGCTCCTAGGCCCCACTCCCTCACAGTGGCTTTTAAAAAGTGACACTGCGGCGGGGGAAAAAAAAACACTGAAGAAATAGTTGCTTTGCCTACTGCTTCATCCGTGGATGCCCAGGAAAATTTATTAACATACTACTGGATATAACCATATCATCAGCCAAGAGAAACTAAAAGAGCTGTTGCCAGTAATAGCTGGCTTTTTGGAGCTGTTCTTCTACCAATATATCCATGGGAATTTGCACTGAAAAGTGGAAGAGGCATTTGTTAAACATTATTTTAAATGAAAACTCTAATGTGTAGCAGCTCTTTTTATTGCTTGATTGTCCATTGCTTTCCAGATCTCCCCTTGACTTAAAGAACCAAGTATGCTTCTGAGGTCAATGCTTGCAAAACATCTGGTTGGACCATCTCTTGGTTTAACCATTATCAAGCCCTATACTTCCCCCCACTTCCATCATTGATATTGATCCTGAACTACATTTGATCTGGTTAGAGTGCTGGCTTGTTCAGTGTTTTCATAAAGAACCAACGTGCTTTTTATTAGCCCTGAAACAGATACTTGAATCTCATAAATAATCCTTTCATAACCTTTGGTTATTGCTTGTAGAATTTTCTCATGCATTAAACTTCTGAGATTCTGGCATACACGCATACAAAGAGAATTAAAAATTAAAACAACTAGTGACAGATACAGTAGAGTGGTTAGTTGGTAGACTTGTTTTCATTAACTACTGTAATTCCGAAATGCAAATTAGATGGCCACAGAGGAATCTATTAAAAGCACTGATACATCTCCATTGATTAGCAATGCTTCTTACTTCCTTTTAAGAAATTACAAAGAAATTCCTTTAGAACAAATATATACAAAGAGCAGTGTGAAAGTAGGCTCTGTTCTGGGTTGACCTGTGCTCAGAATCACAAAGGGAACGTTAGGGCAAGAATAACTGCTATGTCTCTGAGTGCCTGGTGCCTCCTGAGGCTGGGGGGGGGCACCAGAATGCCAATGGGGTGCGGGGTGCTGATTGCTGACTTGGAGGTGGGGAGAAACAGCCAATTGCTGACCGGGGGTCCCCCAGCAATCGCTGGATGTGCTGTTTCATGGCTGGAGCTTTCAGGGAATGCACAGCCAATCTCAGGGGGTGTATGTGAACCCGTATGCACCCCCTGTGTGTCACCAGTGTCTCTGATTTTTGGAGTTAAGCACAATCAGTCTAATGCCTAGCATAATTTAAAGCTACCTCAGGTTGCTGCTGTCCCCTGTGGACAGTCCCAGCTGCTGGGACATGCTCAAAGCATAGGAAAACCCAAACTTTCTCTCTTATCCCTTAGTCACGTTCACTGCCTCAGCAACTTTGAGGGGTGATGCTACTGCAGCAAAGGGTTCTTCTGTGCAGCGGAAGTTTCCTACTGTAGAATTTAAGCCAGTATTGAGCCACTAGAACAGTGATTCTCAACCAGAGTGGTGCAGCACCCTGGGGTGCCTTAAGGTGCTTTCGAGGGTGCCATGCAATGTTAGCACTGTTAGAAGTCGTGGTGATACCCCTAAGATAAACTCAGAGATTTCATCTAGGAATCCCCTCAGGTTAAAAACACTGTGACGTGTTGTGGGCTTTCTTAGTCCTTTGCAATAAAAGAATTGCTCTATTATTTGTCTGTAGTCAAAAAATGGAGCAAAAACGAAGAGCTGGCATCTTCCAAAGGGTGCCTTGAGTCTAATGATGGGTACCTTGGCTGCGTCCACATGAGCGTGCATGTTTGGTTCCCCAGGGGCAAGTAGACAAATCTCCTACCTCCACTACTTGTCCCCAGGGAACGCCTGTGTGAGGTGGGGCAGGAAAGGCTGGTCCCAGCAACCACACCTGGGATCTTGGAGGCCTCTTGGGGTGCAGCAGCATTGATTCTGCTGCCCAGAGCCTGGCCAGCAGCTGCAGCATGGCTCTGAATGGATCAGCTCCACTTCTGAGTGATGTGCACTGCCTGTGCATGCACTACTCTGTGTTTTGACCCCTGGATAACACAAAGGACACATTTGTGTTAATATGACTAGACATAATTATTAAGCCTTATAGGTCTATTTTTTTTTCCCCCCTCTCTTTGCAGATATAACAGGTTTGGATAGTTTAAAGAAGCATCCATAATCAAGGAGGCCTTTCTTACGTAGGTGATAGCAATATCAAGCCTTTAGTGCCAAATCCGGGTCCTGTTATTGCTGTTTTACTGTGTTCTAGTGCGGTGGCTCTCAAGCTTTTTAGACTCAAGATACCCCTGTTAGACTCAAGGGCTGCATCCAGATGAGCATGGCTGTGCAGTATGTGGTGCCACAAACACATCTGCAGCATCACATACTGAACATATAGATGTTTTCCACACTGCAAGGGAGTGCTGCCCATGCATGCATTGATCTGCCTTTTTTTCCACAGGCTATCCAGGGGTAAAAAAATAAACAGAAAAGAAGTGGAGCAATGCATGGTTGGCAGTGCTCCCTTGCAGTGTAGAGAACATCTGAATGTGTGGTACATGGCGCTGTAGACCTGTTTGCAGCACCACATACCTCATGGCTGTACTCTTCCAGATGTGGCCCTTGAATCTAACATGGGTGTCTTGAGTCTAGAAAGCGTGAGAGCCACTGCACTAGAACATAGTAAAACAGCAACAACAGGGCCAAGATAGGGCACTGAAGGCTTGATATTGATATCACCTACATAACATAGGCCTCCTTGATTTATGGATGATTTTAAACTATCCAAACCTGTTTGGTGTATATAATGGAGAGGAAAATTGCATGAAACAACTGTCACATAAGGTTCAAATGATTTTTGCTTCTAGTTCTGCAAGAAAAAGCAATAGGAACAGCTTTTCCCAGAGTCCAGTTAATTCTGGTCTTACCTAGAGAAAGGCAGGTCCAAACTTATTTGAAAATGAAAGTCAACTCACCTTTTTTTTTGTTTGTTTGTTTGGTTTTTTTTTTGTTTTTCTGTTTTTATTCTATCTGAGATGAAATACTACTATTTTTAATTCCTGTTGACCACCAGCAATGCACACAATAAATATGAGTGAAGAAAAAGAAGGCCTTCATTCTGTTCTACTTCAGAATGAAAACAAATGTCAAAACCTTACATTTTTTCACAAAATGGTAACGTTGTGTCTTGGCTAGTTCTGCCTGACAGTCCCTTCTCCCCTTCTGTGTTTTTTAACAGGGAGAATAGTTTGAGGGCACAGTCATCCATCATATGGTTCCCCCTCTAATGCACTTGGTATATAGATGTGCCTGAAAGCACATAGATGTACACTTTTGGCTGGCATAAACTTTTCTTATCTTTTTTATATTGTATGCCAGCATGCAAGATGATTCCCAAGTTATTTTATCTAATGATGCCCATTCCCAGCACAACCTATAACCACTCAACCAGTCCTTCTAGTTTGAGGTATTTTAAAGTGGATTTAAAAGCCATGCTCAAATCAATGGGAGTTGAGTGCTTTTTCACTTTGCAGGAGATACCAAATCCTACATTAGTGTGTGGGGCAGATAATTCTGCTAACTAGACACATTTATCGAACTGCATTCATTCAAGGAGCTCCCAGCACTCAGCACAAAAGGGACATGACACTTCCTGTTTTCTGCCCTAGTTTCCCCCTCCATATAGTAGGATGCAACATAGCATGAAATCATGCAAGACTTTGTACAGCTTGTGTCTAATACAGTCTCAAAGGAAAGTCATCGGACCCCATTGACCTCAGTTTTTTTTAACAGTCCAGCAAAATCTGGTCCCATGCTGCCATACACCTGTGTGTTACCATGCACTTAACTTAACAGATGCATCATATGTAATGTCAAACATTTGCAAGTTGATATAATGCATAGGTAGGGGAAAATTAAACTTATAAAGCTTACTAATTATGTAGAGTCATATTAACACAAATGTGTCATTTCAAGGTTTAGCTCCTGGTTGAAAGTTTTCATGCCACTGTATAAAGAAGTCGGGCAGTGCATTTAGAAGACTGAATCACATGTAGGTTTTAGAAATATAAAATTATTGGAGTGTTCCTCTTGCAGTGTACCTATTTCTGTGAAAGAATATCACTGTTCAAGATCTGTTCTACTACCAAGTCCATTCCTGTATTCATATTAATCTGTTACAGTTAATTCTGTTTACTTGATCCTTATGACATTATTAATAATTGCATTTATTGATTTTATTTATACCTCCTTCAAGCCTCAAAGTACTTCATACAAACACAAGTGTGATCTTGCGAACCACCAAAGAGAAGCTGCATCTGTGAAGATTTTTTTTTACCTTTTTTGTCCCCTCAGCATTTTCAGTTTCCAGTAGCTTTTTGACTAGTAAAATTTTTAAGTTTGGCATATATGTTGTTTGAATAAAAAGTTTTGAGTTGTTTTTCAATGGGCATTTTCATTAAACATCTCCCCCCCTTCCCCCCCTCCCCTTTTTTTGTCAAAGATGTTCAGGGGTTAGGGGTGGGAGGGTAGCCATTTTCCAGTGAACTCTCTCAACAGGCAGCAAACACAAAGTAAAGAATAGGAACTTATCTAGTTACAGACAGCAGAGAATTTAGATAGCCTGAGCTTTATTGCCAGATTCTAGTTAAGACTGAAAAAATCTTGTGGGATTTTCAATAGGACATAGCAAATTCTGGCCTTATGTCCATTCTAAAATGCACCACAATAATGGAGCCCAAGCAGAAAAGTGAATATAGAGGGAGAAAATATTAGCCGTTTGAACTACAGACTTGGCTTCCTCTGCCATCATGATGTCTGTGGAGTTCCTCATCAAAGTAATAATTTAAGCCAAATCTAGAACAACTAGATATAAACTATTGTGTGGGTGGTGAAAAAAATAATGTGACACATAAACATAGTTCATTATTGTCAGTCATTTATAATCAACGTCTTCATTTGTCTTTACAATGAATTCATCTTAAACAATGGAAATACGCTGGTTAGTAATTAGTCAATTTTATGTTCAGGCTTTCCTGAACTGAGACACTGCTGCACTGTTTCAGATGCGGATATTCTAGGAGTATCTCTCTCTTCCTTTCTTTAAAATATTTTCATTGGACTACAGAAGATCCCAAAAGCTTTCTGCTGGTTTTTTTCTAAAAGATGATTTCTGGAAAATCTAAATGTTGGGTCAGTGTTATTCTTTCAATCTGAATGGCATTTTATACTTTTATGTTGCAGTATGGCATTGCATCATTGCAAAAAAAGATAAAATGAGTATGTAAATATTTATCATGTTTATGCATAACCTAAATTTATCTGCTCAGTAAAACTCAGTGAATCTTTTATAGTTAAAAATGTAGCATCCTTTTTGCTATCCCTTCCATGATAAGGATGTAAAGCAATTGACTTTAAATTTATACATAAAAACGGGCCAAGCAATGTTTGTCCCTCTTCCTTTTGTTGCCAGACTGAGGAAAAGGAACTCGGAGTAGGAATTACAAATCGTACATGAATCCATTAATAAGCATGAAATAATTATTTAATAAGAATGGTAAATTATCCCTGTTTTTAGAACTTGATCTTGTATAAGGCTAAGCAAGTTGGTCCTGTTCCATCAAAGCATTTAAACATATGGGACCAAAATGCCCAATACTTTGCCCGATTTAGCTTTTAGCGCTCAATCCTACCCCGGAAATTATGAATTGGTACTCTTCAGCATGCATTGTGAGTAATCCTACTGACTGGTGGAGCTGGTCAGAGTGTGAACATAGTTAAACCCCTGGAAAAACTTTAAAGGACAGGGGACTTTTGAGAGAAGTATAACATAAATACACGATTATGAAAAACAAAATCTTGGTTTCTAATCCCTTTTCAGCCACTGATTGATTGTGGTCTTGTGGAAAACAAAACAGCTATAGTTCCAACTTCACCCTCCCCATTTTCTATGTTTAGATACCAGTGGTATAGGCACCCTAGAAAAACCCAAGTTGGATAAATGGTTTAGATGGAAAACATTTTTAATTTTGCTGAAGTTATGTCAGGGTATAGTGTAAATGTAATTGTTTCATTCCTTAGTTTCTTGAGTGTCTTCAGTTTCCCTTACAGCTCCTATAGTCTTAGTCTGCCTGTGTCTAATGTACTGTACTATACTATAGTCCCAGGATCTATCCCTCAGACTCAAGATATTTCAGAATGGCTAGATGCAAATGAAGCAGAACTCAAGGGACAGTTTTGATTGGCTCTTAAGTAATATTCTTATGTTCTTTTTCTGATCCTCCTGCTGAATTTCTACAAGGCTTCCTCTGCTGTCACATTGCAAAGATGTTCCCAAGAGGCTCTAGTTAAGCAAGATATCAAATCAGGTGTATAATTTAAAACTAATGAGATTATTCACAAGGTGGAAATTAGGCAAGTGCTTGAATGCATTGCTGAATCAGAATCTAATCCACTGACAAATTGTATAAATATACAGATGTATAAAGTACTCAAACCCATAGACATTTTAGTTACCAAACACAGAGAAGTACTCTGTCTAGACAGAATAATCTTAAAATGTTAAGGGATAAAACTGCTCTGTAGTGTGGCCAGCTGATATTGGGAGATTTCCAAATATCCAAAGCCTTCTTGGTTGTTTTGTTGTGACATTCTTATTTTCACTGAAAATGAAAGTGGACACTATTGTTTTGGCAACCACTTCAGGGAATTATTCAGCCACTTCAGGAATTAAGGCTAAAACAAAGACTCAGAAGATCATCCTTCTATTTCAATAATGTTGATTTGTTTCTTCCTTTCCCCCTTAGTTTTATGATTTTGCTTAAGTCCACAAATTCCATATGAGAGTATCATATGGGGAGAACAATCACTCTAGGAGTAGGAAAGGTAACATTTTTCTTCCTTACTGCTTTTTGTGTTCAATCTTTCCTGTCCTTAATAGCCTTGCTGTTCTCCCACAATGTTATACATACTACATGGGCATATAATATCAAATACAGGAAAATCAACTGCTCATTTAATGGCTTGATGAGCCTGAGCTGCTGAAATTGTTGGTAACTAGTATTTCTGAAAAGTGCATTAAAGAACTTGCTTTTCTATGCCAAAAATGTTATGTGCCATCTACATCCTAGAGCATCTTAGGGCTCTATATTATCATGGGAAACTGTGGGTGTATCTACATGTGCATTAATGCACACAAATTTTAATCCTTCTGAGTGCTTACAGACATGCTACAGGGCTGCTCTGATGCATTGTAATTACAGTGCATCAGAGCAGACTCAATCCAGTCTGCTGAAATATGGTAATTACCACACACCAGCCAGCCTCTGCATCTCATGTATTAGTGTCACTATGCTTTCCCCTTTGCCCTAGCCCAGCTCTGTTATTTGGCTTAGGGGCAAGAAAGAGGAAATGGATCCAGCATTCTCTCTCCTCCTTTTTGCATAATTAATAGGTAGGAGGGGAAATAGCACCCCTACAGAGCAGTGATTCTCGGCCAAGGTGCCATGTACCCTGGGGTGCCACAAGACACTTTGAAGGGTACCACAGGAGGTGTTAGAAGATAAAGTTAGAGGACAGGCTCAGGATCTCCCTATTTGGTCACTTCTCTGTCCCTATAGCCTGGTCTGTCTGCAAGGAAGGAAGTGCTATAACACAGTCGTAGAAAATGAAGGTTGGAAGGGACCTCAAAAGGTCAGCTAGTCTAACTGCCTGCTCAAAGCAGGACCACCCCCCAGCTATATCATCCCAGCCAAGGCTTTGTCTAGTCAGATCTAAAAAATTTCCAAGGATGGAAATTCCACAACCTCTCTGGGTAACCTGTTCCAGTGATTTTTACTACCTTCCTGGTAAGAAAGTTCTTCCTATTAGCTAACCTAAACTTCCTTGCTGCAACTTGAAACCATTGCTCCTTGTTTTCTCTTCTACCACTGAGAACAGTTTAGCTTCATCGTCTTTGATAGTTGAAGGTTGCTATTAATTCCCCCCCCAGTCTTCTCTTCTCCAGACTAAATAAGCCCAGTTCCCTCAGCCTCTTCTCAGAAGCTATGTGCTGCAGCCCCATAACTATTTTTGTTGATCTCTGTTGGACTCTCTCCAATTTTTTCTGCATCCTTTCTGTAGTGGGGGGGGCTGAAAACTAGAGGGAGTACTCCAGATGTGGCCTCACCAGTGCTGAACAGAGGGGGGCGGGAAATCACTTCCCTTGATCTGCTGGCGGTGCTCTTACTAATGCAGCTCGGTATGTCATTGACCTTCACAACAATGGCATACTGTTGGCTTGTATTCAGCTTATTGTCCACTGTAATCTCTAGGCTTTTTTGTACAGAGCTGCTGCTTATCCAGTTGGTCTCCAACCTGTACAGGTACATGAAATTGTTCTGTCTTAAGTGCAGGACTTTGCACTTGTTTTTATTGAAACCATGAGATTTCTTTTGGTCCAGTCCTCCAATTTATCTAGGTCTCTCTGAATCGTAGCCCTACCCCCCAGTGTACTTACTATTCTCTACCACCACCTTGATCGCATCAACAAACTTGCTGAATGTGCATTCCATCCCATCTTCCAGGTTGTTGATGAAGATATTGTACAAAAATCCTGGGGTACTTCACTTGATACTGACTGCCAACTAGACATTGAGCCTTGATTAGCACCCTTTGAGCCTGACAATCCAGCCAGTTTTCTATCCACCTTAAAATAATTCATCCAACCTATACTTCCTTAGCTTCCTTGCAAGAATGTTGTTGGAGGCTGTATCAAAAGTCTTGCTAAAGTCAAGGTATATCGTGTTCACTGCTCTCCCCACATCTAGAGAGCCACTCTTTTTCTCCCCTCCCCCCCACCACAATTTTTTTTTTTTTTTTTTTTTTTTTTTATGGCAGGATAATGGCAACATCTGCTTGCAGCACCAGGATGTCATCCATTCACCTTTTCCCTTGTGTAGTGTGGTGACTACAAAGAGAAAGCTAGTCCTTTCACCATAGTAAGCAATGTGTCATGTTGCTGAATATGAATTTTGAGAAACTAAGTAGAAATCACGCACAGAATCAAAAAATGATTGCCAAATAGACATCAGCTCACGAGGACTTGCTTTTAAGTCAGAAGGTAGGGTAGATATGCACTCTTATAGACTGACTAAATAAGAGACAGACAGAGCACAAGGTCCTGAACATGAATATATATCTATTAGGGCTGTGCAAAACAGCACCATTTTGTTTTGACTTTCATTTTGATGGGACAAGTTCCATTTTCGTTTCGTCTAAACTGTTTCGCTGTTTCAACGCATTTCAGTGTTTTGCCCACGGGCTATAATGGGGAATCATGAAAATGCCTGTAACTTTTGTCATTTCTTGCTTGATTTTTAAATGAAAACAGCACAGAGGGTAACCCCTGATGCAGCCACAGTCTGCTAAGTTTCAAGGAGATAGGTGCAGGGGGGTTCTGGGAAACTGCACCTCAAGCTGCTGGCAAGCAAAAACTCATGTCATGTGGGCATTAAGGCATAGCAGGGCGAAAACTGCTGGCATGGTAGCTCCTGCTGAGGCCACGAAGTCTACCAAGTTTCAAAGAGATAGGTGCAGGGGGTTGTGGGAAACTGCACCTCAGGGTGCTAACAAGCACATTTCATGACATGTAACTTTGTGTGTCTGTTAAGGTGCAGCAGGGTGAAAATTGCAAGCATGGTAGCCCCTGCTGAGGTCATGAAGCCTGCCAAGTTTCAAGGAGAGGTGTGCAGGGGTTTCTGTGAAATTGCACCTCAAATGGTTCAGAGCAAAACTTATGTCACTTGTAAATGTGAAGGCACAGAGAGAGCTCAATTCAAACAGTGCTTTTAATGCTGTTTTTTCCATCCCTCCCCCAAAGCACTGGGATTGGAAGGGACCTCAGGGAAGGATCACAGTCACTGGCCAGCTACACAATCAATATGAAAGCAGTCCCTCCCCTTTCTTCCCCCTCCCTCTCCTTTGGTTTCTCTTTAGTTGCAAGCAAGCCCAGCTCGAAATGTTTTGACTGCCCATATTTCATTTCAAGGGCTGTTTCATTTAATTTCAATTTCACTGTTTTGAGGTTGAAACAAGTTGAAACAGCATCGAAAACAAAACACCCGGTGACATTTCACAGTCCTAGCATCTTTTTATATACCCTAATACATATATTAAAGGACAAGCTTTCTCTTGCTTTCTCTCTCATTTTAGTTAGGCCGAGTATAGACATTATTCTTTTTGCCAGTATAAGTGATGCAAAACCAAGAACAGTAGTTCAGCACAGAACTACTGGTAAAAAGATGGCAGAACCCAGTCTAATGCTTGCCCCCCTTCCCCCCCCCAAGGGCAGATGGTGGTGTTCTGTTTGCTACCAATCTAAACTATTCCACTTTATATAAAACTGCGTAACTTGAATTGATTCCATCTGGGTCCTTTTGAATGTCTGTGCGCAGCTTAAAGGTGCATATCTACCTTGCCTTTATGACTGACTTCAGATCAACATGGCTAACTACCTCTCCTTGCCTTTAAAAATAATGATTCTTATTTACAGCTACATCAATAATGAAGGTGTAGTTCCTGAAACTACATTATTATTATTATTACTTTTATTATTTAAAAGAAGCTGAAGAGACAATTCTGGAGAGAAGAGGAGTTATTTTCCTAAAGTGTTTTACTCAATACACTGAGTAGGAAGTAAGAGTTCTTTTGCTAGAAGAATACAAGCAATGGTTTAAAAGCTGGCAGAGTTCCTTGTCTCCTCTCCATTTCATTAAGTGAAATAATGTTTTAAACATCTGGATTACTTCCTAGTTTCCTCGTTAGGGTGAGTCTGACTTCTCATAATCGAATTAGATCATGAACTTTTCATAACACATCCCCACTGCTTGCATCAATGATGGCACCAAACACACAAGATTCAATCTTTTATGTGATTAAAAGCACCAAAAAAGCCCCCCTACATCATGTTGCATGAGTGAGGTCCAACTAACAAGATACCTCTTCTGGGCATGTGCTGGGCTTGGCATGGGAACACACTGAGTTTAAAGTAAAGCACCATTTTTTTTTTTTTTTTTGGGGGGTTTTTTTTTTTTTTTTTTTTTTTTAAACGCCTGCAAGCAGTCCAAATATTGGGTAGGAACAGCATTTACTATGCTGGCTAGCCCTTCATAGTAGAGTGTCAAAATGTGTAAATCACCATAGCTCCACTGGGGCCAATAGAGATGGACTGGTTTAAAGAAAAAATGTTTCATTTGGTTACCCAGTAGAGTAAAGCCATGTTGTCAACCATTAATGTCTCTCTAGTGAATGTCCATTTGGAATGGATAACTTGGCCAAAGATTTGTTTGTCCATTATATGTTCTAAAAATCTTTAATGAAACCAAAGGTCAGAAGGAAAGATGGGTTGTAAACATGCAAGGTCATGGGAAGCCAACATCCTAATTTGGGAGGCGAAAGATGTGGATGCTGGGAGCAACTATAAAGCCAAGATTTGGGTTCAGGTTTGGGACAATCTAATCCACTGGGGACTGTGAGTGCATCTTTTCCCAATTTTTTCATATGAGGAAAGCAACACAACTGTTCATCTTTGTGCAATTTACTTGCATATTTTATGAGTAGAAATCTTGATAGGGTATTCAAAGGGTTATGGAGCATATGCTTGTGTTCAAATGATTTTCAAGAAAATCATGCTATTTTGGATTGTTATGCCAAACTGCCATTGCTTGCAATGTCCTTGGAAAACATAACTGCATTGTAAATTTTACAACAGATGGCATTGATCAATTCTGCAATCTTTAGTTTTAAAAAGCTCTTCCAGTCAGTTCTGAATGTAGTGTGCACTTCTTTGTCTCTGATACTGAAGTTCCTTATTCATAGAATAGACTTGGTACAGTGGACAGCAGGACTAACATGCACACTGTACCCTGACCAGTATTCCTCAAATCTTGAGGTAACTGCTTTATGTGTGTGCAGAGAATTCATTTTCCTTGTCTGCTCAGTCTATAGCCTGTTTGGTCAGCCTGCCATTTGTGGATGGTAGCTTTTCCACTGTGGACTCTTATCTACCTGGTGTTTCCCTAGACCTATTGATTCATTCCATACAGCTCTTAAATGGCCATTGGATCAGTCATTATCATTACTGATAAGCATGGGCGACACTGAGGTGAAAAGGTCATTAGCCTGTTAAGTCACTAAGCCACCCACTCCTCTATATTTCTTCTTTCATATACTTCATTTCCCCCTCTAAACATCACTAATGTGATGAAGCTACACAAGTGCTTTATCAGTAAAGCTTGCTCAGTCCACATCCTAGGTGCACAGATGTGCTGCACACATGAATTAATGGTCAGTAGTCTGTGGTGAATCACCACACTCATGTATTGGACTGTCCTTTAACTCAATCTTATAAGTGTGGCATTCAAGCACTCAGCTCCAGAGCAAATCCTGTTTACTTACTCCATAAGTTGTGGGGGAGGTGGATAGGGTGTTAGGTTGCTTATGAAGCACTTGAGACAAGAATCAGTCTCGTTCCATTTTTTGTGGTGTTGCTCAAGTGCCCATAGGGTGCTGCTCTTGCCTCCACACTGTTGCAAAGGTACCCACGCCTCCTAGCTAAATGAGTTTCTCAACTTTAGTTGCTTATGGACTAGTTGCTCTAAAACTTCATGAAACGGGTGCTCCTGGTTTTGTTGGGCACACTGAGCAAGGCCAAGAGTTGCCTTCTCTTTTCTTAGTTGGGGAGGTAGTGTCTCTGGTAGTACTGACAGCATGTTGACTGCTGAGTTCAGGGCAACATCAACTTTGTTGATGTGGCTACTGCACTTCCATGCTTGACAGGAGTATTCAGCAGGTGTGTATACTAATGCAAGTGTTGATGTCCTTAGAGTGGTGAAATTGGTGCTATAGGACCACTGGCAGGAACAACCTGAGGAGCCAATGTGCGAGTTGACCTTAGGTGTTTTCAGTAGGTGTTCTTTGTAAGTAAGGCTCCTATCCCAAGCTACTCCCAGGGGTTATCTGAGAAAGGAAGTTCATTATCATTCAGGTCAATCTTGATCTTATGTGCCGTAGGATTACAGAGGTGGAACTGTGATGCAACATTTTTGTTTGACTAAGCTTGAGTGTCTATGGATACAGGTAAGATGCTACTGTATTCATAAACTGCTTTGTCTCTGTATCTATTTTTGGAGTGGACAGGGCCAAGTCAAAGGTGGACAGGGCCAAGTCGTCTGCATAGGTGTACTTTTAGCTGTGGTGGGTGGAATGTCAGATATATAGATGTTTAAAAAGGGTGAGTGCTGGCACCTGGTGGTACCCCATTAGGCAGATGCTTGTATCTGCTTCTGTTGCCTCTACTGGTGGAGAGGAAAAAGGATCTGTTTGATATTATATTAGTAATAAAGGCCACCATTCTTCTATCTAGAACCATCTTGAGTAGTTTGTACTCTAGTCCTTTCAGCCAGATGGTATCATATGCAGCCGTTACTTCTACCAGCACAGTACCTGCTTTTTCCCTTCCTTGAAAAGCACCTTCAATGTCTTGAGTAAGCCTTACTACTTTGGTCAGTGGTGCATCTATTTTTTTGGAACCCTACCTGTTCTGGTGGTAACTGTGGATCAGTGTTGATCCTTAGTTACCACCAAAACAGGCAGGGTTCTGCAAAGATAGATGCACCACTGACCAGGTAGTAAGGCTTACTCTTCTGTACTTTGTCTGCCAGATACCTGACTGAAGTGTGTTGAGACACCTATTTAGTGTATTGCCCTACTGGTTACTTTCTGTTGTGGTGAAGGTATTGGACTGGGATTTGGGAGATATGAATTAATCCTTAGCTCTGCTATTGCCTTCCTGCCCCACCTAGACTTCAGCTCCTCACATTTCCCTGCCTCACTATGGATGTTGTGAAGCTGAATTCATTAAGGCTTGTGAGATACTCAGATATGACCAAAGCCAGAGAAAATCCCATAAATGAGTATGCTGACTAAGCACAATATGGACTTTCACCTTTATGCAAACTTGTTTTTTTTAAACCAAATTTAATAGTTTGGCCAATTTGTCTTTATCTATGCAATTATGCTATGCAATATTCAAACCAGAATGAAAAAAGATAAATTCAAATAAGCCCCAGAATTAGATACTTGGCAATAAGAAAAGCCTAACTGAAACCTAATCTCCTTGGAAGGTAATGTATTGGCCATTTCCACTTTGGGAAGACATTGGGGAGAGAGAGCTTTGAATGGAAACTTGTTCTAATATATATTCAAATTCAAAAGCAGCTTCTTAGTTTAGGTTTATCTCAGTTGAAATCCTGCCTCCCTCTTGCAATGCAGAACCTGCTCTAGAGGCAATGAGTTACACTCATATTATCTCTGAATTTCTTCATTTGTACCTTTTTTTAAAGGTGTCACCTTCACAAAAAAATTCAACTCCTCCACAATGCAAAGGCCGAAATGTCCCTGGTACTTGCAGAATAGCATGAGAAATATGCTAAGTTCTATTTCTGCACTAATAAAAGTTCATTAATTGCCCACTTAGGATTCAATAGAATAATTTTGGTTTTAGATTTAACTAATTATTATTATTTATTTAACTTTATTATTATTAACTATATCTCCTGGATTTCTTTAAAAGCTTGGCTCCCATATAAGCACCCAGGTGAAATGTCCAGGATTACAGCTAGCTGTTGGAAGTCTTTTTGTTGTAGAATTTTCCCCAGGCCATGGCTACATTGCAAAAAAATAAACAAAGCATGAGACTCCCAAACTTGATATGAAAATCTCTTCAGTCTCGTAGCTGACACCTTTGATGGGTGCTGATTTGCATTTGAAACTGCATTTCTTTTTTTTTCCTTCCCTCAGTGCCATTACATTTGGTTGGCTGGATTGAGACACCAAAGACTCTGGCAGCTCGTATGATATTCCTAAAGGAAATTCTATTTTATTAAGCCTACTCGGATTGGCTCATAGCACTGGGAGTTAAACAATGGCACTTTTGGTCTGTCTTGCTCCTTGAACTTTATGGTCCCTCAGCTGAACTTGTCAGTAGAGGCAAGTTGAAAGACTGATGGAATTCACTGGAATTGCCACCGGGGATATACAATGAATATTTCTAGCAGATGTCACTAAGAAAAAGGTGCCCAGTAAAGGGCTGCATTGTCATGCTGCTGAAACCCAAATACTTACTGCATGTGTAAAGGAACTGTATTCATTTTTAATATGGAAGCATGATCCATGGAAACTAGCATGTAGTTGGCCAATCTGAGCTGAACAGGCCTCCTTTTTCTTTTTCTCTTCCCATTCATGCTTGTCCTGATGCTTGTCCCTCACACAGCTTCTCTGGCTCTTCTTTCCTTGCTCAATGTAATCTGTTGTGCCATGTGCACAATGAAGAGCAACATGAAACGTATTGCATTTAATCTCTTTTCAGTAGAGCCAGAAATGTATGCAGCACAGGAAAACTGCTGTTCACAATTTTTCTATACTGTGAACCTCCTCTGCCTGCGCAAAAAAAAAAGGCAGCAATAGCGAGGAAGGGAGAAGAGGGAGCATGAAACTTAACAGGTCACATGTGGGCAGGCAGAAAGAAGCATATGTTGGAAACTGGAAAATAATAGGAAAATAATCTGTTAATAAATATAGGGCATTACAAAATTAATGAATCCTATCACCGTTAAGAAGCTAAATGAATATAGGATCATAAGGTTAATAGATGACTTGAGTCATTTTGTCCTTCCCCTTGCTCAGGGAATGATCATCCTTGTCTAAACTATCTTATAAAAGTTTGTCTAGCCTGCTCTTAAACATTTTCATGACAGAGATCAGTGGTGCTCTTGAACAGTGGTATTCAACCTCCAGCCTACAGGCTGAATGCAGCCTGTGGGACTGTGCCATCTGGCCGTGGGACTCCCCACAAATCTGGACATTTGGTGGTGGAGCAGGGGTGGCAGCATTAGCTGCAGCCTCCAGAGCTGTAGCAATTAATGCTGCCACTCCTGCCCTGATGCCAAATTTCCATACCTGTGGGGAGCCCTGAAGGACTGGGTCATCTGGTCTATATTTTGGATTGTGTGAAGTTGCTCTGCAACCTGTTCTGATGCATGGAGCCTGATTAGCATGCTAGATCACACCCATGAATGAACCTGCGCTGGTTATTGCCTGTAGACTGACCCCGCCCATGGGATCTGGCCTGGGCCAGTCAGGCAGTCTGTAGGGCCTCAAGGTTGGTCAGACTGTTCTAATGTTTCAGTGCTTAACCACCCTCATGGTTTGAAAATTCTTCCTAAAACCTGACTTAAGATCCAACCATAGATATAATTTAAGCCTGTTACTTATTGTTCTGTTCCTGTTGACACAGCACAGTTGATAACCACACCCTTTCTAATAAATCTTTGTGAACTGTTTGCAAATCCCTTAGTCTTCTCATCTCTAGACTAGCATTCCTCTATTCTTTCCTTGTATATCTTGTTTCATAGTACTTTAATCGCTCTTTTCTTTTACTCTCCTTCAGATTCTTTCTAATTTCTCAACACTTTTCTTGACATGTGGTGTCCAAAATTGGACACAACATTCCTGCAGGAGTCTCACCAGTGCTGAAGAGAATAGAAGAATCACTACAGCTTATCCAGTTTTCTGTTTGTATTTTGTTGTTCTTTCCAATGATGAATTTCCAAGTCTAGAGAGAATTAGTAGATTTTAGCTGAACAGGTCTCTGGCAGGGTGTGGTCAGGACCACCAGGGCTGAGACAGCACTTTGTAGTATAGAGAAGCCCTAAATGTACACTTAAGTCTATCTTCCCAATAATTAATGAAGCTATTGAACAGTTCAAGACTCAAGATCCTCCTCCCAATCTGATACTGAGCCACTGATGATGACTCTTTGAGCTTAGTTATCCAACCTGTTATGCCCTCTCTCTAGCAATTTCATTCAGGACATATGTATTTAGCTTACTTTTATAAGAGTTTTGTGGAAGACGGAATCAAAAATCTTTCTTAAATCAAGGTATATTGCATATGTTTTGTCCCCACCCCCAATTCACAGGCCCATGCACTTGTTATAGAACAAAATAAGATTGATTAGGTATGATTTACTCTTGATAAATCCATGTTGACTGTTCCCTATCACCTTGTTATCCTTTTGGTGCTTATCAGTTAATTATTTGGTGATATGCTCAATACATTTCCAAATTATAAAAGTTAGACTGACTGGTCTGTAATTCCCTCTGTATTCCTTTCCCCCTCTTTTAAAGATGAGCACTCTTTGCCCTCTTTCATTCTTCTGGAACCTCATGTTACTTTTATGAATTCTCAGAGGTGACAGTCAACGGCTCTGAAAGTGATTAAGCTAATTTCTTGTGTACTCTAAGATGAATCTCATTAGGCTCTGGTGATTTGATAATATATTGCTTAATTTAGGCCCCTGGCAGACATTCAAGTAAAAGCATGATGAGATCTGGTGCATGATGCCAACAACAGTGCCCCTTGCCATGAGCTCCAATAAGCTGATGCCTGACCCCACATTCAATTTTAAGGCATGATGGGAACCAGCCACAAAGTTATTATACAAAAAATGTTATTCCTTGTTTTATTGCACCATTAATTGCATTAACATATAGAGAGGTTACTAGTTAAGATGTGATTAAGTGTCAATCCTGTCTTAAGTGCAACATCTGCCAAGGGCCCAAGTAATCACTACCTTGTTCTTTCTGTACTATATGTTTAGTATCTATGCTCATGTCCTTGATGCTACTGCACTTGTCATCCAACATATGACTTCTTATGTTAAGATGGAAATAAAGGTGAAAAATACTTCAGCTTTTTCTGCATTCAGCAAGTACCTACACTTTCTTTGGCTGTCGTCTTACTTCTAAACTTTTTATATAATGGGTTTTTGTTCTCTTATGTCTCTTGCTAGCTGTATCTGTTTTGTTCCTTGGATTTTTTGTTTTTGTCCCTGAATGCTAAAACCTGCATCTGAGTGTCTCTTACCAAGTTACAATTCCCTACCAATACAGTTGCCATGTGCAGGGTCCTAGATCTTCCTGTTAACAACTTGTTGTCTTCTTTTTCCCTCTTTACCCTGGGCCAAGATAGGATGCATGACTATCTGCTTATCTTCAGTTATGCTAACACATTCCAACTATGTTCTATGAAGCTATCATGTGCGAGGCCCCATATCCTCTTTAATCCCTGCGAACTCATGTAACTAACTATGTTTTTAAAAATATTCACAAATAAAGTTTTTATACCTTGTGCTTATTCTTAGTAACATGGTCAAGCTTCCATTTTAGGATTCTTTCTTACAATGTAATCTTTATTAGGTTTCCTTTTCCAGAATCAGTGGGTGCAGACAGAAGTGCAGCTCCCCACTGTAACTGAGAGCACTTTGTAAGAAGTGTTCTGGGTTACAATGATCCTCCAATCCCCTGGACCAAACAGAAATCCATTGTTCCATGGGGGAAGGGAATCTAGCTGCTGGCTGCGAGCCTGCAGCTGGTTTCCTCCTAGCAACAGCCGCTCCCTCTTTTCCAGCCTGTCCTTGTTTCAGAATAGGAGGGGGGGAAAGGGAGCAGAGGGAGCTCATTCATTCTAGGGGTTCCCCAGCCAGCTCTGGAGAGTGAGGGGGGGCTCCAATTCACCTGCCTCACCCTTCAGCAGGGGCTGAAACCACCCCCAGACCTAACTCCCTCCACTCCCCTTTTCCTGCTCCCATTCTGAAAACAGAGACAGGCTGACAGGCGGTGCAGACCAAAGTTACAAAAGATGCTCTGTTTTGAAACATCTTCATCTGACCCCTCATAGATTCATAGATTGTAAGGGGCCAGAAGGGACCTCAGAAGATCATTGAGTCCAGCCCCCTGTGCCAAGCTGGAAAGACAACTGGGTTCAGGTGACCACAGAAAAGTGACTGTCCAGTCTCCTCTTGAAGATTTCCAGGGTAGGCCATTGTACCACCTCTATTCCACAGTCTGGACACCCTAGCTGTGAAATAGTTTTTTCTAATGTTGAGCCTGAAACAGTCTTCTAGGAGTTTGGGACTGTTGCTCCTGGTTTTCCCCCAGGGTGCCTTGGTGAACAGTTTTATTCACCAAGCCCTTAATGTACACCCTTCGTGTAGCTGTAAGCCACTACCAAGTCCCCTATCAGTCTTCCCTTTTTTTAGGCTAAAGAGTCCCCGGTCCCTCAGCCTTTCCTCGTATGGTTTGCCACAGAAGTCTCTGATCAAAGAAGGGTGACCCTTCTTTGGACTCTTTCCAGCTTTATCACGTCCTTGTCAAAGTGTGGCACCCAGAATTGGACACAGTACTCCAGCTGTGGTCTCACCAATGCCAACTAGAGTGGAAGAATCACTTCCTTGGTTTTTCTGGAAATGCATTGATTAATGCATGCCAGAGTACTATTTGCCCTGCTGGCTACAGTGTTGCACTGCTAGCTCATATTCATGCTGTGGTCTATTATTACCCCCAGGTCCATGTCATTTGCAGTGCCAAGCTTGTAGGTGTGTGAAGTGCGCCACCTTATCCCCAGGTGGAGCACTTTACATTTCAGGGCTCAGATTTTCACTCAGCTGGCCATTTTTAAAGCTGCCTAAAGCTGTGCACTTGTGTTTAGTCATGGCTATAAATTGCTTTCTGTGGGCAGGTTAGGTAAAAACTGTCACTTCTGTCTATGCTCAATAAACTCACTAGTGATGTTGGATATCCTATATGAAAGGATACCTCTGCATCAGAGCAATGTGTGTATTTTCCAGAGTAAAGAATGCACACCTCCAGCCTAAATTTTTTTTTTTTCTTTTTAACAAGGGACAAACCCATCTCCTACTACAGTGCAACTGAATCTAAGGCTCAGTTTTTCTGGTTGTAAAAAGAGGGAAGGGAAAGTTGAGATTCCTGGGACCTAATCTAACCCCAGAACATCTATGTAAACAAGGAGCAACTAGAAATCTAAGCACAGACCTTCAGGACGTGATGTTTCTCTCACTCAAACTGGTCTGAATCAAAAGCAAATCAACAGTGTTACACTGTTATAGACCCAGTATGTCAGGAGAATGAACCTGTCTGTCAATAATTTTCCAATTTCCTCTCAGCCAGCCTTTTCCAGTATTTTAGCAATATTCTTTGCATTTCCCAGTGCCTCTTCTGTCCTATCTGGTAATAGGAAGTTGCTAATTTTCCCTGGGCATGTCCCCACATATAGGGGTATGTGGCTGCCATGGCAAAAATGGCAATGGAACAAATTTGTGCCACTGCTTTTTGCTGCTGTGCATGCCACTGCAAATTGTCTGGAGTGAGGTAAGGGAGGCTGGGGCCAGCACCTGTGTGGCTCTGGCTGGCCAGGTCCTATTTTTGGCTGGGCACGTTGCTTCTGCATGTATCGTGCCACTTTTTTCAGTGGTGGCTTTTTTCACACCAGGATCTCCCAGTGTCAAAAAACCCATCACACTGCAAATTACCAGCACAGTGAACAGGTGCACATGTGCTGCATGTAGTTTGCCACACCTCAAACTGCTTTGAGGCACCACAAACTGGGCATGCATGCTCATCTGGATGTGCCCCTGGTACCTACCAAGATTCTCAACATTCTTTATATGAAATTATTTGAAGAGCCTTCTCTGCCTTTCAGTGCGTCCAGCAGCCTTAGTAGCCCTTTCCCCTGTGCACTCAGGGAGAAGAGACTGTCAAATTTTGGCTTATAAGGAGAGAGTTTCTTATGTTCACTTACTCACTATAAAGTACACTTAAGCAAGAGACCCTAAGTATTTTTATCCAAGTTTTGTCCTTTTGAACCTTGGCTGACTGGTTTGGAGCTTTCCTTCTATAACCTATTAATTAGCTGTTCTCCTGCTGGAATTTCCAAAACCAAACGGGAAACAAAACATACACCCACCCATATATTCAGCCCTACCTAGTCACTACCAGCAATACACTTATGGGCGCATCTAGATGAGCCCACGTGTGCTTCTTGCAGCATCTCAAACCCCTTTGATATGCTGCAAGAGGCAAGTGCAGGAATGAGAAAATGTACCCCACGCTTCAAGTTGGCAGCATGGGGCCAAATCAAAAAAACCTACAGAAAATAAAAGTGGGGTAGGGCCTGAGGCAACCAGAGGCTGGGTCCTCCAGAGAGACACTCTGGCTGCCAGTGTCTCTATGGTTAGCCCTCATGTTGGTGTTGAAGTATGCTGCCTGCCCCTGGAGGGCAGGCAGTGTGCCAGCAGCAGGGCTTCAGTGCCAGTAAGTAAAGGGTTGGGTGGGGGGGCCTGAGGAGGGGACCATCATGGGGTGACAGTAGACAGTATATTCATGTATTAATGAATTCATGAAATATGTATTTAGAGTTCACTTTAGTATTATGATAGCAACACAGGTAGTTTTCCAAATTGCTTTAACACTGTAGATATATCAATAAAGCATTGCCAACTGATCTCTCTCTCTCACATGGTCTTTTGTTTTACTTGTGGAGGAACATGGATTTAGAGGTATTTTACAGTGACTTTGGGATTTTTTTTATCAGGGATTTATCAGTTTTCCAATAGGGAGCACCATAATTCCTGCTAGGGAGACCAGTGGCAGGACCCTGCCTGCTCGGAGCTGGCACCTTGGACCCAGCTGGCTGTGGCTGACCTCCTGGCCAGTTGGGGCCAGGAGGGCATGCTTTGATAGTTCAAAGCAGGCCACCACACCCAGAACATCTTCCGAGTGTTAGCTGCCCAGACACAGGGCACACATGGCAGTAGCGCCACACAAAGGCCAACTCTGCAGTCACAGCCCGCTGGCAGCTGGCCCAGAGGGGCAGAGGCCTCATCTGGGTCTGGCAGGTGCAAAGCAGGTCATAGCCAGGCAGCAGCCCCCACAACCAGGCTGCTGCAGTGGGTAGAGAGTTCAGGGAACTCTCAGGGCTGCTTTAGCAGTCTGGCTGCCACAAGGGGTAGTGTCCCCAAGTACCATTTGGCAGGGACCCAAAGGCTCCTGAGAGCAAGTTGCCCTGAGCTACCTAACAGGGCAGCTTTTTGTACTGATGGGGCCAGGACAGGGCAACTTTTTATACTGCTGGGGACAGCACAGGTGCTGGCCCTGGGCTCTAGCTCCCCTGGCTACAGATCCAGGAGGAGCCAGGCAGGGTTATTTTGCCCCAAGTGGCACAACTTGCCCCACACCAAAGTGCATGTTCAAGCATGTGCGCTGAAGCAAAAAGCCCCGGCTCAAATTTGCACTGCTTCTATTTGAGTTGCTGCAAGCACACGTGCTTGCATGTGTGGACATCCCCATTGAGAACATATTGGATATTAAGTAGAACTGAGTTCATAAATTATATTGCATAAGATAAAAAACAAAGTTACAAGTTCTTGCATGGGTTTTATTGAAGAAAATTATGTTCTTTAATTAAAGCTGTTGAAGTGACTTTTTTCAGAATATATCATTCTTTATTTTTTTTCTTTTCCCAAGTGTTAGTTATCGGCACTCTTAAATGCATGTGCCTCTTTCAACCTCAGGACAAGAGTCAATGTTCCTTGTCAAAAACTCAGAGGCACACGATAGAGAAGCTGAAGGATTTGACTCAGCTTTTAAGAGTTCAGTGAGCAAGGATTATTTAAACCAAAGGAACTACCAGACAGAAGGTACCAGACATCCAGGCACCTGTGTCATCCCATGCCTTGCCTCAGCAGATTTGCAGACTGAATACAGACTCTACTATTTGTTTTAACCTTTCCTTTCTTCTGAGCAATGCTCAAAATACTCTTGTATCATCTAAATTTTTCTTCTTTCTCTGGTCTTCCCATTCATTTCATGCTCTTCTGACTCATTCTATAATTTTTGCCATTCTTGATGAGAGCACCTACTCTGCTGCAGACTGTCAGCCTGAACAGTCATCCTGTATTTCTAGTTTAACTGATCTAGCATCTAAGTTTAGACCAGTGTCTGGAATAATCAAAACACCTGACAAGATGTTGTAATTTATACCTAGCTACTTGTGGTCCAGGAAGATTTCTGCCTCAGCCAGGGATCAACCATTGTAGAAGTATCCTAAGCATGTTCCCTTTTCTCCAAATGATAATCCATATAGTGATGGCTGGGATTTGAATGACATTAAATGCTACAGTGGTGGTTGTACAGCCTGTGAGGATTCCTTTGCTCAGGTTGAATTCTCCAGTCTTCAGATTATCCAGGTTTATGGCCACATTCTGCTGACAGCCAGCATGCAGTGGCCACTGAATCTCTAGCATGGGTCAATATTTCCTACATTTTTCTTTCCATGTGGGGAACACAGCATTAAAGTATGGTCTTTATTATGTGAAACTTCTCTTCCTGCTGCTGCTTAATGGCTATGCTGTGAAATTAGCCAGACCTACGAGTTCCCTCTTTCTATACAACATGGGTTTGTGAGAGAGGAAATAGACCAAGACACGTGGGACCTGGGTTCAAGTCTAGTTCAGCCACAGAATTCCTGTGCGACTTTAGGTAAGTCACTTAATTTCCATTTTCTCTTGTTCTCCAGGTATAAAATAGAGATCATATCTGTCTTCCTCATAGGGAAATTGTAAAGATACTATATAATAGTTGAGTATTTATCTTAGTGCCAATTACATGGCTTAAGTGGGTTTTTTTGCAAGTTCCCTTCTCAACAGACTATATAGCTTAGGTTGGTTCCTTCCATAGTGCACTTTATCAGTGTTCCTCATATCAAAATTGAGAAATGGAAGCATTTTACTCAGAGAGAGAGAGAGAGAGCTCTCTTCCACTGCAAACTCATTTAAACTTAACTTCATAGTCTGGACAGCTCATGTGTAAAGTCTGTTGGTCACGGCATCTCTTGGGGTTTGACTTAAGGCAAAATGTGCATGCAGCCTTTTAAGAGGAAACTGTTCTGTTTAAATACAAAGTGGCATTTTGGTGTCACTGGAGACTTGAAAAAATTATCTTAGTCTGGGTTTGGCTGGGAGTAGATGTCCTGCTGTTGATTTCAGAAGAAGTAGGCCTACAAGCTTACTTTGAAGAGCAGCAGTGCCAAACAAAAAATAGCTTCTATAATGCCAAGGAAGGAACATTAATTTTGCAGCTGTCACGTAGAAAGCAATAGAACCTCGCTACTCCTCATGCCTGGGTGTAGAGTATACGGAAGTTCAATAGCGCCCTACTTTTGCTGTTGGTGGATGAGGAAGCCGATGTTCTGCAGAGAAGAGATCCACACACACCACACCAGAGAAGTAGTTTGTCTTTGTCCCTCTCCCCACTACTTGGGGCCAGACTTTCCTGTGAACAAAATGGCCAGTAGTCCCGGGGAACAGAACTGGAGGGGTGCCTTTTCTATAGCTGATTAATGAGCAGCAGTTTCCGATTGGTCAGTGCAATCAGCTGTGCAAACATGGGGGAAAAAGGCTGGTAAAATCTATTTGGCTCAGGGTGGTAAAACAGCCTGCTCCCTCTTGCTTTCCATCTTTGCTCATGGGTGCAGGACAGAACAGCAATATCCCTCTTCATCACTCTGTCCCTTCTGAGATGCCTTGTACGGCAAAGGCCATTATCAAGGATGGCATTTGTGGCTAGTTTTTGCAGTGCAAGTTGAAAAGCCTCCTTGAAACCTCCTGTCCTTTTACACCAGGTCTTGATCCTGCAAAGTATTGGGCACTTAGCCTTTGACTTTAGTGAGAGAGTTTATGAGCAGTCAAGTATGTACTGCAGTGATTTACTGAAATGAGGCCAGCATTTCAGGACCGGGACAAGCACAGTCCAGTCCACAGATTAAAGTCTATGCAGGAATAAGGACCCAGGAAAACATAGATTAGAGTTCAGGTTGGAGCTGGAGAGAAGGTAAGACCCTAGTGAGATCGCTCGGAGCACGAAGGAGATGCTCTTTGTAATACCCTTCAGCGGCCAAACCGGTTCCTTTATCAAATAGATCAATCGGGGTCCTGCCAAACGTTCAAAATAAAGCTAAATAGAAACCAGCTATTTTCAAGCACTAACTCTATACCTGGGTGGCTCTTTTTATACCTATAGAGTGACTTTTATGGTGTAATAATTACTTTGTACATCTGACTGGTCTAAATTTATTGTGTGATTAACCAGGTAGTTGTGTGATAATTACTTTGCACTTGTGGTGGGTCTAAATGTATTGTGTATTTAACCAGTTACGTTACATATATTATGCAAATAACAGGGGCCTCAGAAACAAGGGTCTGACAGCAAATAGACATGGGAGGCTGAGTTATCTTACCTGTGTGGAGGGTGGGGGAGAAGCCATCACATGCTGTGCATCATCTCTTGCAGGATCAAGTCTCTTTTCTGCAATTTGCACTAACTAAAGCTAGGTATTCTTTCCTCTCTGTTCAGTACAGATTTAATGCTAAGTGTAGCAACACATTTTCATATCACTACATCTTCATTATTTCAAGTGACTAAATCGTAGCACTTCACCAAGAGCTAGAAACAACTCAAATTAACCTGTGAGAGCCAACATCAATAACCCAAGTAGATCCAGTTTCCTTTTCATTTTAGAATGTAATTGTAGCTTTGCTAATTGTCATCATTATGTCAATCATAATTGATCTCAATTTTTACCAATTTTGTACCAAGCATCCTTTTGAAATACAAGTAGCTTGACCACTTCCATAGAGGAAATCTAGACCTCACTTCATTCACAGTGTATACAAAGAGGAAGGAGTTGATCTGTGGAGGAAAGTGAAAGGCATTGTGCAGAAACAAGTTAATTTATGGTTTTATGATGCATATGATGATGTGACACTATTTAGACAGGTAAGAGACAGAAAGTCACACTAATGAGACAGAAACCTCCACATAGCCAGAATTTTACTTTATAACGTACAGTAGAAATGATATAAGCCAGAGGAAGCCATACTGTCATTCTGCTTCAAGAAAATTTGGGAGGTGTTGGCTATTGAAATATTAACCTTTCAAAAGCCTTAGAGAAAAGCAGATGGCTCTGACGTTTGCTGACGTATTTGTTGAATTTAAAGAAACCTTTCTGGCAGCCTGAGCCACACCACAACTCAGTTATTTGTTGTCCGTATTAGCCAAGAGATGATTATATCATTTTTAACCACTCAATATGAATAAAAGCTATGATGAATCATAATATCTGTTGGTCAAAGTGAGCACATTGTATTTTTTGGGGGTTTTTTTTTTTATTTATCTAGCATTTGGCCTCCTAAATGTGGAAGGCAACACTCAATAAATGTAAAAAAAAAAAAAAAAGGAAACTAAGCTGAGAACTGCTGTGGTAGTTTTGATGCAGTAAAAAATAGAGGAAGAGAAAACTAATGTTCTGTTATGTTTTAAAAGATCCAGGAACTTGCTTCTCTTAACTTCTTCTCTCTGTCTTCATAATCAATTTCATAATCAAAGTTTTAAATCAATGTCCATTCAAGTTTATCAAAAGATTCACTACGACTTTAAATGAGCTTTTGATCAGGCTGTAAGAATTTAGGGGACTGGGCCCAATGTCTGTAAGCACTTTAGTGGGTTTTTAATTCCAGATAAACAAAGTTAAATAATATAATCAAACTAATAAAGAAATTAAATGAAAAATAGAGACAGAAAAAGGAGAACAGGAGGAAAAGAAAATGAACTTACAATAGCTGAAGTTTCCCAGATACACAACAGGCTAAATACGATGAATATTTTCATCTGTAGTCTTACAAAAAATTCTCTGCAAAACCTATAATTGAAACCAGTAAGGTCAGTTCAACCCGGGCTGTGCCCCCCAGCTAAGATGACCAAATGTCTTGGAAAACCAGAAATGTCTGTGTTCTCAAATCTTGTCAGTGAGTGTTCCACAAAGCAGTGCTTTCTCCTAGTTACTTTATCCCTTTGCAGACCCTGCCAGTTGAGTAACTGCTATTTAGTGAGCTGTTCAAAATGACACCAGCTGGCTGAGCACATAAAACCTTCTGCTGAAATGGCTCCTCCTGTGTCTGTTGCTCTAGGTTTTTATCTTGGGTCACATCTCTAGCAGAAGAAAGTGTATGTGGACTGGGGATACAGAAGGGAAAGCTGTCAATAGCTTTTGCTGTCTGCTGGCTGGGGCCCAGATGTGGCTACCAGAGTGGTATAAAGGGACCTTAGTACAGTATAGGTAAGAATCAGATCAGAGGACTTCAAGATTTGGCCCAAATCATTTCTATGTTAAACATTAACAAATGTAGAGTAACTAGGGGCACTTTGATAGCTAGCTAACTTCTGAAGCTGAACACTGACTAAATGTGTGGCTTTTTATTGGAGTGTCAGACAAGAGCATCACAATACTAATCAGGGTGCTGGGTAAACAAGTCTCAGCAGAAAAACAAAACCTACTAAGCTGTTTAGATGTCTCATGATAGATGAGTCAGAAACCCTGTTTCCATCAATATTGATACCGATTTAGCATAATGTGCAAAAAAGAAAACAGTGCTGTAGATTGACAATGATATAGACAAGATAATTTGTAAAAAGACACCCATGACTGGTGGCATAGGTAAAAGGCAAGATACAGCAATTACAAACCACCAGAAAGCCAAACATAGATATAAAGGATACATATATAGATCTCACAAACAACAGAGAATTCAATTTATGGGTTATCCTCATTTCCAAAGATTTTCATCATGCAGAAGCAAATGCTTCTTCCAAAAAGCTGCAGTTGATGGATCAGGGTACATCTTTTTCTTGGTATCAACATAGCAGATAAATATTTTGGCTTTGGTAATCCTATATAGGATCACTACTTCGAATATAAAGGAGAAATAAATGTTTCATAGTCAAGCTTGGAAAGCAATGCTGTGCAGAAATATGCATCTATAGAAAACAATAGAATTGGGATTGAGTGACAAAGCTATAGTGGGGAACTAGAGGAGAGGTACATTTATTAAAGGGGGTTTCAAATTCAAAGCAATCCAGCATAGTTATATTAATGTACTACAAACTACATCCTGACAGAGTAAAACTCAATCCAAGTGTAGTTGATTTATTTCAGGTCCTAACTAAAACTTTGGGTACATCTGCATCCTTATGGCAATGTATGTCCTGGCCTTGAGGCATCTCCTCACCCACCTGCTCCCACACCTCTAAACCCAGAAACATGCAAGTGAAACTTATCCAGACCTGCCCTCGGGCACCTATATATGAACAGCAAGACTGCTCAGATGCACTGTGATTATAATGCAATGTGGTAATTACCGTGCTCCACCAGACTCCAGCATCTCATGTACCAGCATCCCTGCACGGAAAAATGGTGGTGGGGGCACTTTAACTAAAGCTTGTACAACAGGCATTAGTTAAAGCTCCCCCATTGCCATTTTTCACTATGGGGATGCTGATACACAAGATGCTTTGGGCACTTTAATTAGATTAACTCCGAGAGCTGCTCTAATTAAAGCACCCCACCACTACTTTGAAAGCATGTGTATAAATTCCCAGTGCCTACTTGTAAGCATTAAAAAAGTGTATCTATAATTTTTGTCACTGGACTGTGTGCTTCCTCTTTTCAATAGGAGTATTGGTGAGAGGGTTTAGAGAGGTTCCAGTTCAGAGAAAAGCTGTAAGAACTATTAAGAAATCGGAAAATATGCTTTATCATGAGAAACTTGAAGAATACAATCTATTTCCTTTTTTTTTTTTTTTTAAAAAAGGGATGACTTAATTATAATGTGAAAGTGCCTGTGTTGGGAACAATGTTTGAAAATAGGCTCTAAACTGCAATGTAATTCAGTGACTGCAAACGAAAGCTAGAGAAAATTTAATAGTAGAAACAAGGCAGAAATAGCCACTGAAATGTCTTACTAAGGACTGTGATGGATTCTCCATCAATTAGAATTTTATACATCAAGATCTAGAGTTTCTCTAAAAGAGAGATTCTAGTTCTAGGGCAGGCAAAATGCAGCCTGCAAGCTGGATATAGCATACCAGATGATTTTAATCTGGCTCAAGAGTGCCCACCAATTAATTATTTTATCCAGCCTGCATGCTTTGCTCCCACCCTTGTGAATGGGAGGCCCCAGCCCGCATGTGCAGCTTCCAGGTGGGGCCATTGCTGCAAATGCTGGGGGACCACATCAGCTTCCCTGGCTTCTAGTGGCTTCTCTTTGTGTCTCTGATGCAGTACTCACTTTGTGCAGTAGATAGGGAAGTGCAGCAGGCAGGGGAAAGCTGTAGCTGGGCATGAGCCTGGAGTGTGGGGCTGGGGCTGGCAGGAGTGCAGAGCCTGGACCCCTTGTGGCAGCAGGAGCATGGAGCTTGGGTTGGCAGGGGGTGGTTGTGGGGTTTGAGGGAGGGTGGGAAGGTATGAGAAACACCCCCACTGCCCCACATGCCCTCTCCATGGTGCACAGCCCACACTGCTGGCATCAGCAGCAGCAGGTGGCAAGTCCTCAGGGGTACTCCTGGTCTGTGCAGCCGCCTAGTGGAATGCATCTCTGTCTGGTTCTGGGAGCTGCAGGTGACAGCGAGGAATGGAGACAGGTCAGCCCATCTCTATTGCATGGGGCTCCCCATATTTCACTTGCAGCTCCTGGGACTTGCATGCCACAGGGCAGTAGCCCCATGCAATGGAGCCAGCTGCCTTCTCCACTCCTTGCCATCATGGGCAGCTCCTCAGATGTTGCTGGGAAGTAGGCAGCAGGGCTCTATGCCACTTCCAGTGGAGTCCTGGGAACTGAACATGGTGGCAAGGAGTGGGGAAAGCAGCTGGCTTCATCATGTGGGGCTTCCCCCTTGTGGCACATGAGTCCTGGGAGCTGCATGTGAGCCAGGGGGAGCCCTGTACAATACAGGTGGGCTGGCCTGGCTCTGCTCCTTGTTGCTACCTGCAGCTCCTGGAATGGGCTGGAGCAGTGAGCTGCTGGGCTGCTGCACCTGCATGGCCCATGAACATCCCACGGGCCCGTTCCCTGCACCATGGGGGTGGGCACGTGGGAGGATCCACACCCTCCCTCACACCCCACAAAGTCCACCCCCCTACATATACACACAACCACACCCCCTCACAAACCGCACACACAGACCCACCCTCACATCCACATGCCACCATACACACAAACATACTCATCCCCAACCACATGCCACACAATATACAAGAATAAGACTCTATTTGAGCTGTTATGCAATCACATCTATATATACTACATAAACACACAAATCGGGACAATTTAAAAAAAAAATTAAAATACATTATAGTAGATGCCTGATTTTTCAGTATATAATTAGGATTTTTTTCTGGTTCCAAGACGACAACCCCTGCCCCAAAAGGAGTACTTCTAGGAGCAAGCAGATGGACTTCCAGTGGCAAAGGGCAGGGGTTAGGGGCAGGACTTCTGGTCCCAAGATGGTGACCAGGGGGCAGGGTACCTGCCAAGGGGTGGGGCTAAACCAACTCATTAAGTGGTCCTCCACCCAAAATAATTGTTTGCCCACCCTTGTTCTAGTTCAAACCAGAATTATTTCAGGAAAGTCCTGTGATATATGTCACAAAAAGAGTCGACTAGTTCCTTCTGTTCATTACAGATACCATTCAAGTAATTGGCTAATTGTGCAATTACCTTCAGACCAGCTACAGATACAAAGTACTTAGCATGCCATAAAAAAAAAAAGTCTACCCAGCTATAAAGTTAGACTGAAATGTGTATTAACTCTTTAGGTGGTTGCTATTTTGCTTTAATTTGCACATGTAGCAGGTTCTTCCCTGTGACTGGGAGCCCTGGCAGCTGACAGGGATCCGTGCTACAGGTTTGCACCATGCCCAGCCAGGGCTGGGAGTCCTGCAACTGAGGGGACTCTTAGCCCCAGCATCTGCTGACCTACAGTTGTGGGCTCTTGGCCCCAAGCAGCACAGCTCCTGGTGCCAGGACCCACCTGGGTTGCTGTAGTGTGGGGCACTGCAACTGTCACAGTTTCTCAGCTTTGGTGGTTTTACACACCCTCAAGGCTGGAAGACTGCAGCAGCTGTGCATATATGTGCATATGACCCCTGCAGGTCAGAGCCCCTCAGCTGAGAGGGCTTCCAGCGTGGAAGTTTGCTTCTTGTCTGGGCTCCCCCTGCACTGGCAATAAGGCAGAATGGGATCTAAATCATGATCTCACAATCAGGCCTTTTGCTATGTATATATGGCATGGCAGGAAGGACCATTGTTGTTTACCTGCATGTGCAGAGAGCCCCTAGATGATCCCAGTGAGTCTGGATTTTTGCAATCTAAGAATCCATGATGAATTTTCAAAATAAATCTTAAATTAAGGAGCCCTGAATAAAGATCTGTCTGTCCATTCTATTTAAATTTTTTCCAGGTGGACTGGATTAGCATAGTTAACTTTCTGGAGTCTTTTCTTTTTCCTTCACCAATAGTTCTCTGTCTATTATTTCTCATGCATTACTGAAAGGTTTGACTCCTTCCTCTGACTGGCCCATGGTGCAAGCCTCCATTTCCTAAATGTTGCATTTCCAGACAAGGACTTCAGAGTATTTTCATTTGCTGCCCTTTTGCCCTTAGGAGAAACTCTCTCTAAAAACACCTGCCCTGCTAGTATTATTGTCTTACTGCAAAAGCTTTCTTTAATCTTTCCTTTGCTGCCATGCCTAAAAAACACAGACTTGACAACAGTTAGGTTGCTCTCAACCACTGATCAGTACTCATTTTGTTGTTTCCTCAAGCTCCCCTATCCATTGTCTGTTGCCTAATATGTAGGCTAAAAGCTCTTTGGGGAAGGGACCATCTTTTTTACCTGCATTTGTACAGCACCTAGTACAGTTGAGTCCTGGTCCATGACTAGAGATCCTAGGCGCTACAGTCGAACAATAGCAGTACAACGTACTGTCCTCTTCAACAGCACCTTTCAACCTACAGTGCCTTAAAAAGCATGGGGCTTGATTCATCCCATGGTTTCAGTGTGTAAAACTTGCAATCCTCAGCTTGCATGGTTGTAGTTGCACCCAAGAGGGATTCCCAAGGGGAGGCCCTGTGGTAGCACAGTTGTGCCCCTCTTATGGATACCAGGATGGGAGCACAGGAGGTGGAAACTGCTTTATATTCTAGCTGGAGCTCACTAAAAGCCCTGCCAGTGGAGGTTGCCTGGGAGATGTTCTACATCAGTCCCTCTCCTGGATACTGTGGCATTTTTCTCCCTGGCTGACCCAGTCACTTTTTGGGCAGCACCAGCTTGCTCCAAGTTCCCTGACAGAGCAGGATGTTGCACTCCAGTTGCATTGCTGAATTTCTCTCTGTGGGTGAACTTTCTGCCATCGTGGTGCCCGCTGCCAAGTTTCTGTCAACAGAACTCATGTGGAGAATTGGGCCCATTAATTCAATCTCACTATCTGTGAGGTACATAAGGGATTAGAGGTTTCATTTCAACAGCCATTGAAATGCAGCCATTCAAGTGCACATTGTCACTAAACAACAGTTCAGGACAGGAAGTTCAGAAGTGTATTGAACCAGACTGAGACCACGGGGGATTTTTGGCAGATAAAGTGTAATTTTCTGTGTTAGAATTTGGCTATTACCAACCCACCTCTTCTCCAAAAGATGACATGACATGTAGTGACTGGAAGGCTTAAGCAGCTGGAGGCCTATTTTCCATTGATTTGTACCTTGCATAGCACTATCTGTGCAGAGGGAACTCAGGCAGTAATAGTGGTGTGATGGAGTGCAGCACTACCAATGATCTAAAGATGTGGCAAATTCTGATTTTGTAGCATTGTATACTCACTGTATGATGAAATTAGCTGTATTCTATGGAAATTCACCCTGGTGAGAGCAAAAGGCATTTGCTTCTGCTACCTTCTTTTGAGGGTGGTCCAATAAAAGATATCATGCTAAGAATGCCTTCCCTCTCACAATTCTGGACCACCATAGCTACAATGTCAGTCTTGCAGCTACATTGCTTTGAGGTTTTTGTCAGAAGGTGACTCTTTTTTTTGTCCACTGGAAGTCCCAGAGGAAGGTAGCAAGTGGAGGCTGCAGTGTATTGAATCAGAGCTCACCACTGTTGATCTAGCCAGATTCTGCAGTCACCACACCCTTTTCAGGCTCTATGGGAAGCTTATTGACCCACTGTAGAGGGGTGGTTGCAGCTTTCTTCCAGTGCCAGAATTTCCCCTTCAGAAACCTTTCCTCTGCCAGGAGACCTGTGTCCTGATTTATGTCAGCATAATCTGGGGTGAATCCAGCATACTGTCTGACATGCATGTCGGTCAAGAAACCCTATCATTACTTGTCAATAATAATGTATCAATGGGGCATGGTATGGAATCAAAAAAAGGCTGTCTTCTTCCCCACACAAATTGAAGCCAAAATGGCTGTGAATGCTCACAGAGAGCATACCAGCATGGTTAAAGTAAAGATGATAATTGTATGTTGTCTAATCTTATCTGGATATGTCCCCTCTAGTGGTTTCCTGCTGGTAAACCGCAGAAAAGTGAGCCAGTAGTAAGTGAGCTAGAGGAAATGAGATGAAACATTGTATGCCCCTTTGGTTAATAGGAGGTTTGTTTCAAGGATATTGCTAATTAAAACAAACAGTGTTTTCCTCCATCTGGGTTTTCACAATCAGTTTCAGGGGATGTGGGGGAAAAGCTGGTTGCACTGAGGGTTATTTGTAGTGTAAGAAAGCCATTTACATGAAATATTAGCATTGTGGTAACCTTCGTTTTTTTACAGACTTTTTAATAGTGAAGTGTAAAGTAGATCGTTTTACAAATTGTGATGAAAGTGGTTTCACTTGCACACAGTCAAAATAAAAAAAAAAAAAAAAAAAAAAGCTTTAGACTGTTGGAATTGATCCTTCAGCCCTGACCTGGGGCACAAAACCTTCCATCTCCCCATGTTCACTTGAATATTGGCTACAGCCTCTTCATGCCAGTTGCATTCAAACCTAGGGCTACTAGACCTGCAGAATTACCATGTTTACCCAAATCCAAAATGACTTCAAATTCAAGACAACCCCTCAATAATTAGATTCTATACATGGAGACTTATAACTGTGTTTATAATTTTCCATATTTAGAATCTAATTAGTGGAAGGTTGTGTTAAATTCATCCCTCCACTACTGTGGAGAAAGCAGCAGCATGGAGTGAGAGGCCAGAATCCACCTCTTGCTCCCTTGCCACCTGCTGCCCTCCCCATGCCTATCCTCCCTTGCTCCCTGTCTTCTCTACCCCCTCCACTTCCCTTCTGTTACTGAGGCCTTGCCCCACCAGGGAGAAGTGCCAGCAGCACTTGGTTGGGCCAGGTCAGGGTTGAAGGGACTGGGAGTCAGAGTAGAAGGTAAAGGTGGGAAGGGGAAGTTGGTGGGGACAGGCTGCAAGTTCTCCTGGGTGATCCCCCACAGCCACATAACGGTCTCCTCCGTTGCCTCATCCCCACCCTGCGATCTTCCCCATGCTCTCCCAGCTGCGTGCCCTCTCTGCTGCCAATCCCAGCTTGGAGCAGGCAGCATCTCAGCTCTCATTTCAGCCCCCAACCTGGGGCTGAGACCAAAGCTGAGCTGTCACCTGCCTCAGGCCAATACTCAAATCCAAGGTGAGAGGCTTCCCTGCCCCTCACCCCATGCTGATTGAAGGAAAAAACTTGGTATTGGATTCTAGTAAAAACAGTATTGATTCCTGTGCCTCTTCTTGATCTCTGCCAGTGTTACCTTTTACATTGGGTTGTGTTGGAGTGGCCCAAAGAGAGAGTGACTGGTGTGTGTGTGTGTGTGTGTGTGTGTGTGTGTATGTATATATGTGTATATATATGTGTGTGTGTGTGTGTATGTGTGTATATATATGTATATATGTATATATGTATATATGTATATAT
>NW_017728943.1:99413840-99418694 GCF_001723895.1 Crocodylus porosus
TATGTATATATGTATATATGTATATATGTATATATGTATATATGTATATATGTATATATGTATATATGTATATATGTATATATGTATATGTGTATATGAAAGCCATTGTGTTTGCATCTTCTCTGCCCAGAAGTCCCTCCATCCCAAGATGGAGAGGTTCAGATTATGCATAGGGTCTTCTATGAGTCTTCTGTACTTCTGTGGATTTCACTTTCATTGAATGCATAAGAAAATATGGACCAATATCAGAGGAAATATGTGTTGGGGGTGTGACCTTTCTAAATAGTTCTGTAATCTTGTGGCTGATATTTATTTATTTACCCGTTTTACTTGGATACCCGTAGCATGTGGGGTCATTCTGACATCCACGGGCCTGATCATATGGCCCCACGGGCCAGATCTGATTCACAGGCCATATGTTTGGACACCCCTGCTTTAAATCAGCCTGTATGGAATTTTTGAACCACCAGTAGGTTAGCAGTTTCTGAATCTGAGCTCCATATGTGAGTACTTGGGGAAGCATGTTATGCTGGTGCTGATTTGAAAGTGAGGTGGGAGTGGAGATTTGAAGAGATGATAACACTTGGTTTTTGTATATCCCAAGTGTTATGACAGGAGAGGTACCCTTGCTGGCAAAATTCTAGTAAAATAGATCCCATTGGGGTTGATCTGGAAGTCAAAGGAAACTCAGCCCCCTCCCATGTAACCTCGTCCTTCTCCAGTTACACTTTCCATTTTTAGGTTTTGCTAGGACTGGGCATTTTCACCCTCTTTCTCTTCCTCCTCCTTGAATGGATCCTTGTTAATGCAAGCAGCTCCTATTTACTTCTTCTCACCTGTACTCTGTCTCCTTTCCTTTGTTGTTGTTCTGTTGACTCCCTGAGGGCATACAGATGGTAGCCTGGCAGAAAAATGAGGTGATGCTACATGAGAGAGGGAGAGAGAAAAGGCTTCCAGCAAGAGTTCAGATCTCAGATTGTTGTGACACCATAGCATTTACTGTATGACAACAGCTGTTTATTGGACCTTGACAAGTTGCAGGTAATGTGGAATTTTAGGAAAACAGCCTAAGCACACCCACTACACTGCATGCATCTTATCACACCTGCTAATATACCATGTTCCTGCCATTTATCACATTCAGTAAGCTAACAAATATTTTTACCTGGTTGCACTGGTATATTAGGTAGGCTTTTTAAAGGTGAAACTTCCCTCATTTTCACAGTGCTACCACAAGGCCTAGGGACCTCTCAAATCAAATTAAAGGCTTTATAAAGTAGACTTTAAATGGCATATTGACCTTGTATTTCTTCTCTGCAGAGGTTGAGGGTGGGTGGGGGGGAGGAATTCATTTAACTTTAAGTGCAGGAAAGGAGTTAATAGTAAGGCCACAAGGTGCATACTTGTAAGGATTTCATAACATAGCTATGAAGGATATAGAAATGCCCCTGAACTTATAGGAAACCTTGAACTTTCAATCAATTTTCCTTAGCATATTGTTCCTTTGAGAAGATAGGTGAAACAGTAAATATTGTTGGAAAAATTGTTCCGTATCCAAGAAGCTTTATGAAATACATCTTATAAAAAGAACTCACCAAGCAGATGTCAAATGCTGTTTTTAGCTTAGAGGATGTAACAGTGCTGTTTGTTATGATATGTCAGCATATCACTATATCAGATTCAAAATATTTTACATGTAAAATAGCCACGCTTGTAAAACAACAGTTCAGCAACACTGGGACGTAGTAGGCAGGGGGAAAAAAATAAAACTAGCCACAGTAGGATGAGTCATTTAGCTAGACAAGTTAAGCAAAACAAAGCTAGAGAACTTAAAATCCTATAGGGAGATTGCCTGAATATAGTACTGTATTTCTAATACAGCCCAGCAATTGATAGAGGACACCTAGTGGAGGTTTGTAGAGACAGCACATTCCTGGTCAAGGCTTGTCTATATAGTGCTGCTCCTAACTTTCCTTGCTCCATGCAGCAGTCGTATATGAAATGTATGTGTGTGTGAGAAGGTTAGACATCCAATGAAACAAATTGCACCAGCCCTAGTGGAGAATCCAACTATGAGACCTTTTAGCCTCTTGTTCTCAGACTGGCAAGATCGTGGGAAACAAATTCTTGGTCAAATTGTGCTGTAGCTTGAGAACAAATTTGCCAGAGACCATTTTTCATGACTTAGTATTAATGTACATTTGTCAAACTGGGAACAGTAATGATGGGATGTTGAGAACTTTCAGTCCTGAGCCAAAAGGACCAACAAGTGGAAAATCTGAGTGGGGGAGGTGGAGGCTGAAGAGGAGCAAATAAGGGGAGGAAAACTGTAAAGGGATTGAGGGAACTTCTTGAGGGGATATTAGGACGGACTGAAAAAGTCTTTTTTTTTTTTTTTTTTTTTTTTGGTGCCATAACTTTTCCCTTAGATCAGGAAACTGAGTGACAGCAAGAGCCACAAGGAACAAGAACTGAATAACTGTTATAAAGAGCTTAAACTCTAGAGAGGCACTTGGTTTTCAGAGTGAGACTCAGAGGTATAAGTAGCCAAAACACTACAGTAATGAGACTATGGGCTAGAACAAAATTGCAGCGAATGCTGCAGACTGTGCTTTGTCTTTCATTTAAATCTATCTTAATTCTCTGGGTTGAGAACTGTTTCTCTTGATGTGAGATTTCCTGGGTTAGCCAGGGTTTTAGAGGAATTATACTTCCAAGAAAGAGAGTGTTTATCAAATGGTCATAATGGAGAACCTTGTTGTTTCACTTGCTGGTTTTTTTTCTCTCCGAGTTTCTTTGTTCCTCTTTCTTGTTTTGATAGACAAACCTTCCGTTGCTTAAGCCGCAATAGTCACTTCAGCTAAAAATAATAATATTCAAAAAGGAATCCAAATACTAAGTAACTTACATACCGTTTGTCAGTGCTTGGGAGTAAATCGTGCATGTGTTTTGTTTTCCCCTCTGTTCACATGCTTTCTGTGTTCAATCTACTGAATGAGAGGCTAGGGATATATTTCTGATATTAAAATAATCTAAAAAGGATGATGAAGGCTAAGAAACTGCAATGTGAACTACCATGTGTCTTTTGAATGATGGGAGTACATGTGTTATTTCTTCTTCACTATTCCCTTTTGCTCTGTTCCTATAGGAAGGGTAGGCAGTAAAGTGAATTTTACAAGACAGCAGGATACTTGTAAATGTCAACACGCAGCCTGCTTGCAAGGCCTGAGACTGGTACAACCAGAAAGTTACATACACAGAGACAGGAAAAAAGGTAGCACAGTGGGTTTGCTTCTGTATGTTCTCTGTGTTGGTTTTTTTTTTTTTGGGTTGGTTGGTTGATTGTTTTTTGTTTAAAAGATATATTGCAGGCCTTGTTGTTTGAAGTAGCTGATGAGAAAATATCACAGCAAGGATCTTGATGAAAGTTAACCTCATACTTATTTTGGACCCTCATCTTGGTTGGCTTCATGATGGCACATTTTGGCATTTTTGTCTTAACTGATCCTGATAATAAAAGTGGGGAAATTCAGGGTGGTTTCTTTGTCAAAGTAAAAAACAGATGTTGATTGAATCAGCTATTACACCAGACTGATACTGTGACATGGACTACAGACCAGCAGCAAAAAGCCAAACGTTTTCCAGCAGCACAGCCTGGGGTTGTCACAGCTCCTTACTCCACATGAATGTCACTTCTACTTGCATATGCATGTCATTCATGGAGGCTTATTATTTTTTTTTAACTGGGTCTTTGGAGTGCTACCCGTGCTTATTCCTGGCTATCTACAGTTAGTGCTCTCCTGTCGGGCTCCCAGAAGAAATGGGACTTACCCACCCTGGTCTCATTCAGATACCTTGGAATCTGGGACTGGAAGGTCGTTCAGTGCCTTATGGCACAGAAAACTGGAATAGGAGGCCATGGCATGGACATAGGAGGAGGGTGGAAGGGACAGGAGCAGCCACATAGGAGAGCCTAGAGGTGGGCTTTGGCAGAGTTGCCCAGGGTCTTTAAGGAGAGGCCAGTTGAAATTGCAGCATCAAGGGCCTGACAGATTCCCTTTGGCTTTCTGGTGCAGGGATGAATCCTTGAAAATTAGGGTTGGAAGGGACCTCAGGAGCTCATCTCGTCCAACTCCCTGTGCCAAGCAGGACTATCCCCAAACAGCTCATCCTAGCCAAAGCTTTGTCTAGCCGGGTCTTAAAAACCTCCAAGGATGGAGAGTCCACCATGTATCTGGGGAACCTGCTCCAGTGTCTTACTACCCTCCTAGTGAAAAAATTCTTCCTAACATCTAACCTAAACTCCCCTTGCTGCAACTGGAGACCATTGCTCCTTGTTCTGCCATCCGCCACCACTGAGAACAGTTCAGCTCCATCCTCTTTTGAACCCCCTTCACCGATTTTGAAGGCTCCTATTAAATTTCCCCCCTCAGTCTCCTCTTCCACAGACTAAATAAGCCCAGTTCCCTCAGCCCCTCTAATGGAGCCCTGCCCCCCAGCCCCCTCACCATTTTCACTGCCCTCCACTGGAGTCCTCCTGGGGCTTGCCCATCTACATCCCAGCACCCTCCTGCCCAGGTCCCCCCAACAAGACCCCCCCCCACGGCTCTTCAGCACCCCCTCCTTGCCGCCATTCCACGAGGGGCGGGGCCAGGGGCAGGTAGGCGTGGCTTCGCCGCGGGCAAGTGGCAGCGCCGGCTTCTAACTGCGAGTGAGGAAACCGCTGAGGGCTGGGAGTGGGGGGGCGGGGCCAGAGGGAGGAGCTGGAGCGCGCGTGTTGGGGAGACAGGCAGAGAGTGCGAGACAGAGGGCGAGTGAGCGTGCGGCGGCGGGTCGCGCTGGCCCCCCTCTCCC
>NW_017728943.1:99418985-99450330 GCF_001723895.1 Crocodylus porosus
GAGGAGGAGGAGGAGGAGGGGGATGGCTTATGTAAACCCGCCCGCCTGCCTCTTTCTTCCCTCTTTTGTGTGCGCCTTCACTTCTGCAGCTCGACGCTAGATGGCCGGCTTGGCCCAGGGATGGGCGCTGCCCGCGGGCTCACGTCCCTGCCCGCCTCTGCCCCTCTCTTCTCCCCTCCCCGTGCTCCAGCTGCCTCCTGCACGGGCCCTGGCAGGACTTCCCAGCCGGCTCGGGAAGTCCTTTTTTTTTCACTTGTTATTTGGCGCTTCCCGCTGCTTCTCTCTCTCCATCCTGGTGTCCTGCCTGCTCTGGCTAGTGTAGGAAGCTGGCTTTTTTTATTTTTTTTGAGTCTGCATCTCCAATTGCCAGAGGGCATTTGGATAGACAGATGTGTCTGTGGAGATCCTTGCTGACTCTAGAAATCCAAGGATGCCCTTCATGGAGAGTGATGTGGCAGCGAGGGAAGTTTGAGGTTGGATCTGAGGGGAAAAAAACTTTCTCATGAGGAGGGTGGTAAAGCACTGGAGCAGGTCACTTGGTGCAGCAGCTCTCAACCTTTTTTTTGGGCTCATTTGTAAACATCGAGGGCCAGCTTCCACCCATTGCCCCTCGCTCATGAAGGCCCCAGCCCGCCCCCCCCAGCAGCCCCTCTCAGACTGGGACTCTTGCAGCCTGCAAGGGCAAAGCTCTGGTTTCCCAATTTATTTGTCTTTTAAGTTTGTTCATAGCCCTTTCATATATTCTTGCGACCCATTTTGGGGTTGCATGGGTTGAGAAACGCTAACCCAGAGAGGCTGTGGAATCTCCATCCTTGGAGGTTTTTAAGACCCAGGTAGACAAAGCCTCGGCTGGGATGATCTAGTTGGGGATGGTCCTGCTTGGAGCAGGGGTTGGGCTTAGATGGCCTCAGAAGTCCCTTCTTCCAACCTTCATTTTCTATGATTCTGTGGTATAAGGACAGGTATCTTCCACTTGGAAACAATGCCATTGAAGTTGCCCCTTTGTCTAATAGTTTGATGGTGTTTTTAAAAGAATAATGTTGTTTGTTTATTTAATCTTTTTCTACAGCAGGCTGTTGGCAACTACGGCTCCCCTGAGTTACCTGTAGCAGGTTAGGGTGTTAGGTCTGTGTTGTGTCCAGGGTGATGGGAGTCTTATGCAGAGTTCAGCTGATCGATTGTATGGGGTGTTTTGGATAAGGATGATCCTGCCTCAGGCAGGGGGTTGGACTAGGTGCCATCTGGAGATCCCTTCCAGCCCAACTTCTCTCTGATTCTGTGTCCTGAATTTCTGTTCTGCCCATCCTTTTTTGAATCAAGTGGCAGGGTGGGTTAAGAAACTGCTGTCATTAAGCAGTTCAATATGAAAACCTGCTTTTGGTCAAAAGAACATCATTCTCAATTTTGTTTGGAACAAACAGTGTGACATGCTGTTTTCTCCAGACACCACTGGGTAGGCAGATTTCAGCTTTAGATTCTTCTAACTAGGACCTCCTATGCATATATTGATGACATTTCATGAAAGCTAGACATTGGGACCTTTCTGTGGCGAGTTAGGGCATTAGATCTCTTTTGTAGAGTTTATATTATGGATCTTATGTTCTTCAGCAGTCCCTTGTAGTTGAGGAGGATGGTCTTCCACGATTGTTTTATCTGTGTGGCCAAAGATGTCTGATGAGGTCCATCTAGGACTGACAGACTAATGCAGCTTGAATATGCGTTTCCATGTGGGGTGGGTGGTACTGGATTTTTTTTATTTGTCCATGACACGTTGTTTCTTTTGGTCCTGCTTTTCTGTTTCCTGTTGTCATGCAGTCTCAAAGTACTGAGATCCCTGCAGCAGACTCATCCTCCATTTGGGGCAGTTCTGGGTGATTAGTCTCCCAGGAGTTGACATTGATGTTGCTTGGATTGTAGAGGATGATCCTGCCTCATGCAGGGGGTTGAACTAGATGCCCTCTGGAGGTCCCTTCTAGCTTAACTTAGGTCTGATTCTAAATCTGCAGTTATTAGGTTTGCGTAATACTTCTGGTTCTGTCATGATACTTTTCTGATTTAATTTAAGGCACAGCGCACCAGACCTTGCTAGGCTGATCCTAGGCCCAGTCTTTTGCTTTTTGTTTAATGTGCTCAAAACTTAGTGGCACACAGGAGTAGGCCCTCATATTTGCAGTCTGTCTTTGGAAGATTTGTTTTTTAGAATCCAGCTTTGAAATGGATTTTATTATTAATGCAAAAGATGTTTAAATTGTCAAAGATTGTAATGCATTATGGAAAGTTGAACATCACCGAGGCTCCACAACAGTTGATTCATAATTTATGTAGTGTTCATATAAAACAAGATCACAGAGAGGTCTCTGAATCTATTGGCTTGGTTTTGCACATCCAGTGCGTTGTCTTTACAGTTCATGAGGCTCTTGGATATAATATGAAGGAATATCTACTTGTTAGGGTGCAATACCATTTAACCAGTGACATTTTGATCAATGATGGAGCACAGCATTCTCTTATACCCAGAGTATAACATGAAACCTAGAATTAAGCTTAAACAGAAACAGAATCCCTCATAAGTGGTATTCACATACCACACCTATGTTAGGGTGTTTTTAAAATGTTTCTCTCCAAGGAGAATCAGTATTTGTTTTGGCTCTGATAGCAAATAGGATGCGGATTCTTTTTTTGGCAGACATTAATTATTGATGTGTGCCATTCCCCAAGTGCATTAAGAAACACAGTTTTGAATGAGCAGAGCCAAAAGAGGAACTAAGCAGAACAGTGGTCAAAACAGGCAAAATCATTTCTCTTTCCCTTATGGCTTGACATTTACAAGTGAGCTGAGGCAAGCCAGCTTTCAGTTTCAGCTTTGTAGTGGACACAGCAGTCAGTTATCGAACCCAGATTTTTAACATGTAGAGCATCAGTTTGTTCTGCACAGGCAGTTTGTTTGTTTGTTTTTTAAGCTTGAAGCCTCTCACAGATTAACTGGTTTGGTAACAATGGGCAAGAGCTGCTGTGTAATTATTAGGGAGATACAAGATTCAACTTATAGATATTGCGGTTGTGGAAGGAGGGGTGGGGTTTTGGATTATCTGGTTTCTCACATTAGTCATCCATGACTCCCAAACAGTAGCAATATCGACAGCTTGAATTGAAATCTTGCTTTTGATAAATGCCGCTTTGAGTGCAATTTTTGCGTTGCAGTTTAAAATGCTTTACTATTCTTCTGTTGTTTATGCCTAGACCTGACAGGTGATTGGACAAACTAGATTGTGGATCTGGGAAGTAAAGAATATATGACTATCTTTGCATTGCATAGGTTACAGTATTGGATTTATAGTCACAATCTGTAATATGATGGTAGTTTAATAAGTATCTGATTATTTAAAGCTATGACTTCATAAGCTAAAGACAACTAAAATGTTATTTAAAATGGCTTTTTATTTTTTTTGCATAGAATCTTATCCTCTCACAATCTTAGTGGGCTGGGTAGTTTTGAGTTTAGGGATACCTGTTCTCTCTTCAACCTATTCATTCTGCCTGAATTTGTGGGAGGTACTGGGGGCTTTGTTATCTCCGGCTGTTCAAATGACTGCACGATGACACGTAGTTTATAGCTCTGATAAACAGAATAATTGTTCTGGTACTTGAAAAGGATGACTGAAATACTTACTGGTGTAAAAACATCACATACATTATAAGAATGATGATAATATCTACAGATACCTGATGCATAATAACTATTTACACTCTAAAGAAATTATAGGAACTTAAAAGAAGTGCCAGTCCCTCTCTCTCTCTAACTTGGTTTAATTTTATTGCAGCAATGTTAAAGACAATGTTAATGTCCTGACAAAGGTAACGTTGGTGAAGACTGGAGATATTGTTTTTGTTGCCTGTACTATGAAGGCCTCTGGTCAGTGCTTTTATAAAGCCATATGTAGGAAGAACTAAAAGAAGAGTTGGATGTTTCCAACTTGTAGGTCTTGGCTTCAGCTCAAAAAAAATAGACCAGAATGTTGTAAGTTTTTAGTGTTATGCTAAATTATTTATTAGAACCTAAGTAGGAATTTGGGATTGGATCATGAAGATGTAATTACGTTCTACAAGTGGGTTGCTCCAGTTTCCCTAGTGTTTTAAAGTAAGCCGTTGACTTTTACAGAATTAAGGATTTCTTTTTTAAAATAAAGTTTATAATGTTGGTTTTACTCTTTCAAATTTGTAATGAATGTGAATATATGCTCTTGTCTGCCCACAGCTTCAGGAAGATTTCTTGGTGCTGCTTATACATGTTAAAAAGGAGTAACTGCTGTTTGAGAGCAAGGACATTTTCTCAATTTCACTGCTGATGTTGAGGATTTTGTGGGCTTGTCAGATAATGAAACTGATATGAACTATGTTAACTTCACTAGAGCCGTTGTTGAAGGCTGGAAGTACTGTAGGAAGGTCCTGTAGCTGTTTACAAGAAGAATAAATAAAAGAGGCTGAAAGAGAGACAAAGAGTGACCAAGGGGCAGGCAAAGTGGAGGTGATTAAGTTGAGATACTTCTCCATTGTCTCAAGACTCATAGAGTGACATTTTGACTCGGAATTCTGAGAGTTTTGCCAGTGATTTCTATGGGGTCAGAATTTTGCTTTCATGCATCCTGAAGCTGATATTGAAGGGACTCTTATGTAGGCTTCAGGACATCATTCTGGCAGGAATCCTCACTGTACTTCTCTTCTTCCTTAGCTTCCCCTAGGGAAACTGAATTTTTAAATTGGGCAATAGTTGCAGACTTCATTGATGTTGTATTGCTGCTCTGTCTCCTTTACTATCCTGGAGCCAAAGAAGATGATAGGTGTCTGGTTTAAAAAAAAAATCCTGAATTACCTGGGAAGGATTTGATGGTGTTTATAGTAGAGCACTCTCAATCCAGTTATAACGACTGGAAGCTTACGGGCAAATTCATATTTCCATTTTCCAAATTACTTTCATTCCCTCAATCTTTCTTTATTTTACACTTCAACAAGTCTTTGATAAAGGTATGGAATTGATGTTATCTATTAATAAAACTAATGTCTAGACTTTGCATTAATACTACAATAAAAGCTACTCTGAACGTATGTCAAGGGATGGAATAACAGTATTAGATGAAAATCAGAATGTTTCTTTTGCCCAGTAAATGCTCTCCAGTTGTTCAGTTAATGTATTACTAGGCTGCTTGTTTCTGAGCAAGCATTGAGCCACTGTGCAACAGACTGCAGGGCCAAAGCTACCCATCTCTGGAATTTCTTAATGATGGATTTACTTCATAGAGGATTTGCATTCAGCACAGTCAGGTCTCCAGATAAATTGTTACAGGATAGGAAAGAAGAGTGGCAGAATAGAAACAAGGACAATATACAGCTCTTAATAGCCAGTAAAGTTGCATGTTAAAATATTTATGGCATGTTTTTCCTCTCATAAGAATGAGTTAAAAGGGAGCGCTGCAATTAATACATAGAGGAGCTGGCAAAATTCTGTTACTGGAAAAGCAACGCAGCCTTTTCATTTTGTATTCTATGGAGAGCCTTTGTGTAAGTGACAAGTTAGAAGTTAAATCTTTTTGTTTCTGAGCTTTAGAAATTATACCCCCTTTGGTTGTATTAATTTGTGGTTTCTAGTTCAGAATGAACCATTTCCTAGTTTTAGGTCTGTTAAGTTGCCTTCAAGAGCAACTCTTTCCTTGGGCATGTTCATACATTCTGGGTACTGGAAGCAAATATTTTAAATGTTCTTAATTTGAAATGCTGTTTCAATACTAGCATGTCCCAGAGTAAAGAAAAAATGTACATGTTTGGATACATGTATCTTGTTATGATTATTTTGCTTACTCCTGTGGCCAGCTGCTTTTGAAGAATGAGGAACACTTTAAGGTGAAGAGGTTATCCTTGCTGTTTTGGTGGAGTAAAGTAGATCCAGTCATTGCTTTGTCAGGTTGTCAGGACAACAGCTTATTGTTCTGGCTGTTTTTTTCCCCCTTTATCAATGGAGGGAGCTGTTCAAAAGAACGATTGGCTGCCCTGCCACGTTGGGGCTGCAAAGATTGACATTTGTGATTTGGGTTATGTATATTGCTCTGGATTTGTCAAGTAAAAATTCCCATTGATGAATGCAAACTCACTCTGAGAATAATTTAGTTGCAAAAATGCAAAACATTTTGTTTATGTTTACGTATCTTTGCCCTATTTTTCTCAGTAGCACTTTCATTACATCTCTGTTTTCTTCCATTTTGAGACTCAAAGCAAAATGTTTTAAATTTGACAGTGTGGAACTTGTGATATGGGTTGAGACAAGGCAGGAATTGGTTTAGGGGCTACATTGTGTCAGTTTGCATAGTCTGACATTGGAGAGCTAACAAGTAAAACCACTGGGGATCCCTGCTCTCACTAGATTTATTTGGTCATGTCTGCCATGAAAAACATTTCATGGAGTGATTTGATGGAGTGTCTAGTGATAAGCTATTTGCTAATCTTATTAGTTTTGCCAGATGGAAATTGGATACTCTTTTCTTCTAAAAGTCTGTATTCTCTGTAACATACCAAATAGATAAGGAATGTCCATTATTATACCAGTGACTTGCGCACGAGCAACATAATTTCTAAGAAAGTAGCTCTCTAATTGTGGTAAAAAATGTTAAATAATTATAACTATATTTATTTTAGTTTGTTGACATGCTCAGGAAAAGTCTGTGGAGGGGGAAGAGACTTTTTTTTTAAAGAAACAACATATGGGACTTGTTTTTATGGATATCAGTGCATCAAGAAACTGTCTTCTTTCTTGGTTTAGGAATTGCTTAGATTTATGTGTTGGGTGTATTTGTCAATTAGCAGTTGTTTAGGTACTAAAAATCTGTCCATGAGAACAATGCTCTACCTTTACCAACTGCCAGACCAGCAATTTTTCACTCCTGCTTTCATTCTACCGTGAGGTTTGTAATATGTGCCTACTCCAGTTTTTATCTTCTTGTATCTTTATTTAGCATTTGGCTGCTATTTTATGTATTTTGGCATATTACAGTTTTATGAATACTGCAAATGTCAGGCATTGTTTCAAAGTCACGGATATGCAGATATTAATTTGCATGCCCAAATGACCAGCTAGGTATCGAAGTCACCATTTGCTTGTGAAAATACTGTGGCTTTGTGTAAAATGCATATTTGAATATATGATCTCCGTGTATCTGTGAAAAACATCCAGACTGACACTCCTCACAAATTCTTTCTTTTCTCTTTCCTTTGTAGACTGAATCCAACAATGTCAGCATTCCAGTTGATTCATTTCACTATATTCAGTGTCCCCGTAGGTCAGAAGTTGTCAAAATTTTTCACTGTGAGGACAATGTTTAATAGAGATTCTCATGGTTTATTTCTTCCTCCTTATACAATTCTGTGAAATATGCAACTCTTGAGCCCTGCAACTGCAGAACCTTTTTTTTTGTGGGGGGGCAGTGATACTAGTCCCTTATGTGTACAAATAATACTAGTTTAAATGTGTTAAATCCTTTCCTATCTTTTATATGCAATTTAGCAAGTAGTAGACTGCAGTATCTTTTTTGCATAGTAGCCAGTTCTCTGTAGACTACCACCATGTGGTTCACAGATTGGCATTGGTGATTGGAGCAGTCTGAGAACCTCTGCTAATCAGAAAACAATATTAACAGGTCTTATAAGCAGAGCATATTATATCCCTATAGTGTTGCAATCCTAGTAATAGTTTTAAGCTGGTGCCCAAGTGCTCAGTCTGTTCATCTTTCAGACCACTCCATCAACATCTAACTTCAGCAAAGCTACATTGTTTGCAGAAAAGCAATCTGGAGCAATTGTAGTTTTGTGTAAAATGTGAATGTAGAGATGTCTTGCAGTTTGTGAGGATGGTGGGCTTGGTATAGAATTGAGCAAGAATTTCAGTTGTTATTCAACTGTAGTATGCTTTTACTACTTATCCATAGTAAAAAGATTGTTTTTTGTCACAATGTTGACACAAGTGATGAAATGTCTAAGATGAAATGAATATAATATACTTTTCTTGTGTGCTGGGGTAGGTGGCAGGGCATTGAAGAGGTCCTGGAGCCTATGCAGGGGAAGAGGAGTGCAGCTATACTGAGCCCCCAAGATTGGGGATGGGGGGCAAAAGCAAGTCACTTTTTTTTTTTTTTCTATTTCTAAAATGGGAGGTGATGGCAGCCCTACCAGTGTGTACTGAGCCTCTACATAGAATTTTCTCACAGGCCCTAGAAAACTTGCTAAGACTCCAGAGACATGAGTGTTATGGACTTGTGCTAAAGTTTGTCCCCAGTTGATTCAGGTATAAATGTTTTCGACTCCCCAATCTAAAATGACCAAGTAAGCAGCCAGATTTGATGCTAGCACATTATTCCCCTTTTTTGCCATTGACTAGGAACTGGTGTTCCTTACCTATATTGAGCTGATCATGGAATTGGGAGGTCTTTTGACTTTACATGTGCCTTGATTAAATAAAACAATAGTAACCCACTAAAGGAATGCAGATACTTACAAGTTTAAAACTATAATTTGGGACTCAACAAAAGAATAAGCACTTAAAGAAAATAGCATCCTTTCAGGTTTTGTCCCAGATATAACTTACTCACCTTGTCACTGAATTATAAAACATGAATAGCAATGTTCATGTTTGAGCATGTGAACATGCACTAAACTACTCAACTGGCTGTCTTCCAAAAGATTGTTTCACAGTTAGAGTGAGCAGGACAATTTGAGTTTGAAGTTGGCTCTCAGCCAATCAAAGCAAGTGATGTAACTACTGATTCAGCTTCTTTGCCCTGACTACTAAATTTAGTACAATGAAGCCTTGGTAATCCATGCTTGATTTATCCATGTGGCTAGATGGATGAAATATTTTGGAGGCATTTTACAATCTATTTTAGAATCCAAGTGTAAAGTCCTCGAGACTGATTATCTAAAAATGATTGGTCTTCTATGTGTAGTCCAGGTGTGGATCCAGAGGGGTGCAGAATAGGGATGTAAATATCATTTAAAAATTACCTGTTTAACCTCCTCAAATTTATATTGGTTAGACAGTCCCACTGCAGACAGTCAGGGTGGTATGGGGAGCTGGAACCAAGGGTGATGCATGGGACTGGCAAGTTCTGCTGTCAGCTGGAAGAAGTCTGTGGCCACAGCAGGTTTTGTGTGGGGAGTGGGCATGTAGCAGTGCCTGCAACAACAGTGCAGCGCAGCAGGGTCCCCAGCTCCACGCTGCCCACTGTTGGGGAATGACTCTGGCAGGGGCTTCCTGGGAGGTGGTTTCATCCAGGCTGCAGTATTGTGTGACTTCTGCAGCAGGGAGAAAACTAGCTGTTAGCTGGGGGAGTGGGGTCAGGCAGAGCTGTGGCAGAGCCAGCAGGGCTTAAATAGGAGTGAGCTCAGTGGCAGGGCTGCCATCATGTGCTTTAGGGGTGGGTTGTATGGAGCCAGGAACCCCCCCATGACTCCCCATAGCATCCACAAGGGCTCCCGCCTGCTGGGACAACTGTGTGCTTATGTTACGACCAGGTGTCTTCAGCCTGTGGGCACCCACAGCCCAATGCAGCACTTCTGCCTGTTCATCCACCCCCCGGACTTTGGCAGCTGCTGCTTGGGAAGGACCCATGGTGACTCTCCCAGCCTGGGGACGTGGTGGATGGACATGTAACACAGGATTGCACTTGAGGCATCCATCTGTGGGCTGAGTGCCCTCTGCCAGGAGCCATGGCACTGGGGCAAGCACTCAGCACAGCAGGAGAAGTGCTGTATCCGCTGCTGGCTCTGTCTGCATGGGGAAGGGATCATGCTGCTACCTTTCTCATCTGGGAGGTGAATGTTAAACAGTGTAAGTGTAATTACCACTTAACCTTTTACATCCCTAGCATGTATGTACTCCACTTCCTGAACACTTGGCATGGGCAGCAGTAAGGGACTTCTTTAAGCCCTCAAAGCAAGTAAATTCACCCCTTGCTACTTCTTACCTTTCCACATTCAGAAACCTGTCCCATTTCCATCCTCTTCCCCTCTCCTGCCCCTGGCACAGCCACCTGTCCCTGCTGTTTTGTGGGTGAGGGCAGCTCCAGAACTGTTCCTGTTGGGCTGCCCAGGGGGTGGGCTCAGCCCAGTCCAGCAGTAGCAGAAGCAGCAGAAAGCAAGTTTTCCCCTCCCTGCCTGGTCCCTCTGCGTATTCTCTGCCAACTCAGGAGTAGGTGCGGGGAAGGGAGAACTCAGCCACCTGCTGTTGTGTCCTTGGGGACAGCATGAACACAACAGCACCAGACCAGAGTGGGGGGCAGGGGGTATACTTTTAAACAGGAAGAGGAAGGGGGGATTTTTACCTGCTTTGGAGACTCAAAAAATCCCCAGCTGTTGCTCCTGTGACTTGGTCTGCCTGCTTTTTGGGGGAGGGGGTGTGGACTGTGGGTCAAAATACAGTGTTTGTTTGGGAGGGTTTTGATAGTTGGTTCTGTAAAGATCCTGAAAAACCCTCTAGCTTTAAAAGGTAACTTTTTTAAAAATACTTTTTTAAATCTATGCAAATAGTGGTTGAACCCAAGTGAAAGGTGTGAGTACATGCTTAGCATAGCATAACAAACACTGTTGTTTTGAGCCAGAAGTGTATTAGATAAATGCACTTTTATCTGATAGAAGCAGGACATAGAATGGGGAGAATTTTATGTCTTTTATTAGGGTCATTTTAATCCTAGTGCTTCTCAAGTGGTAGAGGAGGCTGGCTTATTGCTTCCTGAAGATTATGCTTGCTGGGGGGGCGAGAGGGAACCTTCTCTTTCCACCATTTGCCTGATGTATGAGATTTGGAGAATCTCAGGACCTGTCTACATGTTCATAGATATTATCATATTAAAGGCTGCAAATACGGATTTTTATTGCAAACCTGTCTCATTGGGGTGCTGGTGATTTATTAAGTTTTGGATTGGCAACCCTAGGCTGAAACCCTGTTTAGTCCTAAATCATGGACAGTACAGGAAACAATAATACATATAACACTTGAGGAACTTGGGTCATTGAATCTTGTGCTCCCTGCTCCCTCCCTCCCCCCAGGCTACATTCAGGTCATTAATGCTTTTCATAAACTGCTCAAGCATTATCTTGAATCTAAGTTTTTTTTGTTGCTATTGCTCCTATTGGAACGCTTTCCAAGGATCTCCTTACTTTTAATCAGTAGGAACGTTATTTTAATTTCCAGCTTGAATTTGTTCTTGGTCAGTTTATACCTGTTTGTTTTTGTGCCAGAATTGACCATCACTTTAAATAGCAATTCTCCATCCGGTGCTGATAAAAAAGCAGTCATATCCTTCTTGCTCCTTATTTTGCTAAGCCAAACAAGCCAAGCTGTCTCCTAACCATCCTCCTAGTCTGTCTCTACACCTTGAACCTTTCTCAAACATGGGTGACCAGAAGTGCACATAGTATTCTAGGTAACACCTCATCGGTGACTAGTGCAATGGCATTAATATTCTCCTGTCACTTGGAAATGCCTTTCCTGAAACACCCTGGAACATGCTGTATTTTCCTTTTTTGCTGCTACATCACAATGTGGGTCATGGGCACCGTGCAATTTGAAAAATATACTTGTCTTTTTTTTTTCTTTTGTCATTTCTGACCAGTAGGGTATAGTGAAAATTTGAACTAGCTCTTAGGTGTATGATATTCCACTTCATACTATTATATTTCATTCTGCTTCTGTTATCCAAGTTGTTAAGGTCTTCTGGTTTTTCCTCGGTATTGTAATGCTTCTCTGTATTGGTTACATCTCCCAACTTTGTGAATTCTGCATATGTCATTAATGCACTCTTTCTAACACGATGGCCATTAATGATCCTGGAAAAGTTCCACCACTAACCTACTTCCATCCTGATAGTTCTACCCTTGAACTAATTCTTGGACTGATTTGTGTCTTCCCTAGGTAATTAATGAAAATATTAATAACTGTTAGTCCAAAGCCTGATCCTTGAGGAACTCCAGTAGTAAATACCCTCCATCCCATAAATTCCCCTTTTCTCTTTCACTGCAAGCCATTATCACCGTATCCTTTTTAGTCAGTTCCTTTTACAGTTTGTATTTTTTTACAGGTCACTTTACAATTCGTATCTCTTTCTATTTAACTAGCAGTTTCCAATGTAGCACCATATCAAATGCTTTATTGCAATCTAGATTGGATCCTACTGCATTTCCTCTCTCTGTAGAGTCAATTGTCTTGACAAAGCATCAGATTTGTCCAGTGTGATCCTCCTATGATAAATCTATCTTGTGTTTTTATACCATTTTTCATTTTTTTTTTTTTTCTGATTTCTTTTTGTTGCCTTACTAATGTGCCTCAGTGTTGACTCAGATCACTTTAAAGGACAGAGGGCACTTTAGGACATAATGACTAGAGTCCTTTGGTACTCCTAGTAAAGTGCCACCACTGCAACATCATCCCAAAACTACCACAGATGCTGTGATGTGTATGCATGTGTTTGTTTTTTTTTTGGGGGGGGGGGCAGTGTTTATATAATAGGCAATTTAAGATGTATATAAATTTTAAATACAGATGAGGAATATATAAGCTTTTGCTCAGGGGTTCAAGTCTAGGTTAAAATACATAATCTAGAGGCAAAAAAATTTCACTTCTTGCTCTGACAGTGTGATTACTTGTATATACATAAACTTAGAGTGTGAGGGAGTCTCCTTAATAGTGTGGTTCGCTAGATTTGAATGTTATTCTTGGGATGAAGCAGGTTACTCCTTAAGTAAATATCTGAAAGTAATAGGATATCTATTTAAAGGCAGTTACTATAGTAAATAAAATAGGTTAACCTGAATTTATCTTATTCTACTATAAAAAGATTTCAGTTTGTGAACTGATTTGTTTGTACCAGCTCTTATGAGAGAGAAGGACAGTAAGTAATTGCATTGGAAAATGTTTAATCTTCCAAAAAAAAAAAGCTTAAACAATCCTGGATGTACTATTGTGTCTTTAACTGTTCTAGGGGAATGACCCAGTAATTCATGAGCAACTGTTTCTCTCTAGCTAATGTGGGAGTTCCATATTTTTGTGAAAAGTCAAGTCAGTTGCTTGTTAAAGCATTCCTTAAACATGCATAGGTTAAATTTAAGATGTTGGCAAAATGAGTTAGGAAGTGAGAGTATTTATTTTGAAAAGACTTTGATAGAACAAGAAGATATGTCTTTGCCTTTTGAGTGGTCAGTCAGGTGGTATCATTCAAATTGTAACTTGATAGTTAATTATTGTACATTAAACATGATATTGTTAAATGTACATAGTTCTTTGCTTATTTGTAAATATAAACAAGTACAAGTTTGCTAAAAATACTATATTATAGGAACTTGTGTTAATAAGTGGAGAACAAGGGAATAATTTCCAGTAGTGTGTATATAGACTCTCTTTTTTTTTTTCATTTTCCTCAACACTTACCATCTTTACCCTGTCTGTTTGATATCATCCATAATGCATGTACCAGTAGGATCCTAAGTACTTTACTTGGGTTTTAAAACAAAATCAAAATAAAGCATTCACTACAAATGTGCCTTTTCTGGTCCAAGATGAATGAATTGCCCCCCCCCCCCAATACCTCATTTTTCAGAGATGACTACAGTCAGATGTCCTAATAATGAGACTTTGCAAAAAACTGATCTTTTTTAAAAATGGGGGGGCGCTCTGTTGTTCTGAACATTAAGGTAGTGGGGATTAGGTGCTCTGCACTTCATGGACAGCAAGTTGCTAGTTGTGCAAAATACAGTGCAATCCTTCAGCGTGCTTGCTGACATTGACACTTTTCCAGAATTCAGTGGTTTATCTAAGATGGGGCTCTACAGCCTGTGACTCATGGGCCAAATCTGCCTATGGAACCTTTGGATCCAGTCCATGGCCATAGGCTATTGGCAGCATTTGGGAGAGAGGGGCATCGGTCGTGGGTGCTCTCCCCATGCTGGAATGAATGCCAGCGGGAATGCTAGCAGCTGCCCATCTTATTCCTCCGTCTGTAGGTAGAAAAGGTGGCCTACCCTTGGTATAAGGTATAAAAACACAAGGCTCAAGTCTCCACCCAAAAACGTCAGCCTTTAATGGGTGTTGGGAACTTTGAATATCTAAAGCCCTTGACACCTTTCCACAAGTTTCTTGACCACTTGCAAGAGTAGGAGAGTCTTGTGGATAGGGAACAGAATACCTCTTATATGGTAGTAAACCTTTTGATCCTGGTCACTAAACTGCATATGGGCAGCAGTAGTCCTATGATATGGGGATGTCAGTCTTCCGGTAGATAGGGAAGTCCTAGGTGAATCTGGAGATGATGGCAGAGGCCAATTTGAGATTTGTATGTTTGACTGCATATGTAACAGTTCCAGAAAGAAGGAATCAGAACTCTTGGTAGAGATATGATAGCTTTTATTAGATCAACTAGACAGTTGCAAAAAAATTCCTTTATTTGCAAGCTTTCAGGCATGTACACCCTTTCTCAGGCATGGGAGAGTACAAAGATTGTAAAATTTCTTTCGGGTGGAAATGAAAATTCATATTTCACAGGAGAGCTGAAGGAAGAAGCTTGTTGACATAACCCCTGTTCCTCACTTGTTCATCTGCAAATCCAGATGGTCTCAATGATGATCTAATAAGCAATAGTAAAAGCTTCCTTTTTTTCATGCTCTCTACTTCCATCCACCTTAATTAGGTCTTTGACTTCCAAAGGGAGTCATGGATCATGATTCTGGATCAATCTTGCTGTGTGTGGTTGGCTTCTCTGCTTTGCTGGTCCAGATTGGCGGTAACAAATGCCTTTGTTTTTTCAAGTCCTTTTTACAAAGCTGGATCTGGGGTTCAGAATCAAAATAGTAGAAAATATAGAGCAGAACCTTTTGAAACTTCTTACCAGACTGCAATCCAACATCTGCCTGGTCAAAGTGAGCTCCTTTCCCCAGGATGCTCCTGTCACCCTTACTGCCCCCCCCTTCCCCGTATAAATGCGTGTAAATGCTTTTTATGATAGGTTTTCTTCACGTGAAATAAAGCCCACATCACAAATACCACAGCAAACCAGTACTGGAATCTTTGAATTGTGGAGGATAATTTTAATTTTATATAAAATAGGCAAAGTGACAAACTTAGGTGATTTATTTTTTGCCTACAGAGGGAGTTAGGGAGTTTACTTTCCTTTTGAGCCTTCTAGCTCAGAGACTTGCTTTTAATTATTGCACTTTTCTATCATTAGTGAGACAATGCGGATGAGGAGGAGGGAATAGTTAATGGTTTTTGTGGAAATCTTAACTACCCCTTGCTAACACTACCCTACGATTTGCATTAAACCCTTTCTTTTGAATCTGGGGTATTACAGATAAAATGAATCAGAACCCTTAAGGGTCAGCAGGATGTTTTTTGCATCTTTCTGAATATATGTAATGGTAATCTCTCTCTTTTTTTGGTGACTGGAAACATAAAGGGAAAGCTACACACAGATGTGTGTGTTGCTCACAAGTTTACTTTTTAAAATAAAATAATATAACCCTGAGCAGAGCAACTGATGCAACACTTTCAGTAGTTTTCTTTTAACTTAGGAGGCATATTGCTCTTAATTCATACCAGCCATTTTAAAAAAACAAATCCTGAGCACTGTACAATATGTAATTCACTTAATGAACAATTAAAGTTAAAAACAGCGTGGCTGTAGGTAAAAAGCTTTTCTGCATGTCAGATGGAAGTGGGTAGCCACAGGTGGCAAACTTCCTGAAATAATTCCTTTTAAAAATATTTTATAAGTAAAATGTATCTAATTCTCTCCTAATCTGCATAGAATTGTTGAATGTTCCTCCCACTGCTTATTATTTGTAGTCAGGTTACCTGTTTGTCTATGCTTGGCTTTTTTTTTAAGCTTCACACCTCCAGGTCTCAACTGTCTTTCCCTAGGGCCCTGGCTGTCTCCTCTTTTAAAAACCTTATTAAGCTGAAGAAAAAAAATGTTGTTTTCCTTTTGACTCAGCCTGATAAAATTCAGTGTTCAACAGTGACTCCTCAAATCATGACTGAAAGAATATTTTTCCCCTTCTTTCTTTCCTTCTGGATAGCACTTTGAATTCCAGGCATGCTTCCAAACTAGTCCAGCAGCACCTTGGATCAAGGCTATATTTGTTCTTCCTGGCCAAACTGTACTGGTCAAAGGGAACAGAGAACAAGGAACAAAAACACATCAAGAATATGAGAATAGCTTTATCATGTTGCTAGTAGCGTAGAGAGGGAAAGGAATGAAGTTGGTAATGGTTCAGAAATGGAAGAGAGAATTTTTTCTTAGCATAACTGATCTCTTTTCATTAATGACATACCCTCTTGATACAGCATCAGCATTGCGTACGATTGCATTATAACTAGTGCTGAGAATTCATTAATATGGGCATTTTGTCTGACTTGTAGAGTTCTGTGGGTGATCATGAAGTCTTGAAAATTTTTCATTTGCCAGAAGCTTGTCTGATCCCTGAAACCTCTCCCAAGAAGGGGTTATCTCAATTGAAATGGGGATTTTGAAAATGATGGCCTTCAGACATTGTACACTACTGTCATAATCTCCAGTCTCCTGTTATTGCTGTGCCTCACTTTTTTTTTTTAATAGCTTTTGCTAGCTGTAATAAGCTGGTATCTGTTCAGGTCAGTGGTTTGGTTGCAACCTCCAAAAGAAAATGCATTTTCCATGTTTGTTTAGGGGTAGGTGATTACATTGTTTGCTGTGTTGAGATTTTTGTGATGAAACAAGGGGTGGCTGGTGCCTCCTGAGTCCGGGGGGCACAGTTTGTGGACAGGTCTGGCGGCGGGCCAAAAGCCCCATATCCACTCCTATACTGTGGCTTAGTGCCACCACCTTCCCCCTCCCCCCCTTCCCCAACACGCTGTTGGCCTGCACAGCAAAAAAAACTGCTCTGTGCTGTCGGGGGCCAAACTTAGGGGAGGCACGTGCCCCCCCATGTCTCCCCTAACAGTTGCCTGTGGATTAAACCATTCTTATTTAAGAAAAAAAGTCCATTTAGTTCCACCGAAATTAACACACGATGTGAATCTACTTTGAGTTACGTGAAACAACATTGGTCATTAGCATTATGAGGATATGGTCTGAACTTTTGATGGTAATTATTTTAAATGTAGTAATAAATCTTGAAGAGGATTTATATGTGAATTAAAGACAAATTAGCGTAAAGGATGTGGCATTGTCATAAACCTTTTCTTTTCTTGTGAGCCTCTAAGTTTCCCCATCAGCTACAAAGTGTCAGTCTGAATAAACCTTTGTAATATCCCAGTTAAACCTATTTGCTCTCTTCTAAATTTGCTGTTACTTAAAGGATCAAAGCAAGCTCTGGGAGGAAAACTCACCCCTTTTATTATGGTACAAACTTCTTTAATTATTGTTATTATTATTATTATTATTTTTAAAATTGTATTTACAGGTCTATCAATAACATTTTTTTTATAAAGAACCCAGGCTATACATGTATTTGGTGACAAAAGGACTGTGATGGACAACCATACAAATACACTGATAGAAGCACCACACTGTCGTGCTATAAGTAGAATGGGAAAACTTCCTGATTGGATGCCAGTCCAAGCTTTTGCTGCCAAACTGTTAAGTCTAATGTACCTTTTTGATTTCCTCTTAGAAAACTGATGGTTTTGCATTTTCTCAGTACTTACGGTAAACAAACCAATCTAATACAGCCCAAGCCCCAGTCTGAGGCAGATTTCTTAGTGGGGAGCTTTCTTCTTCCACCTGCATTTCTTACCCACATTCAGAAGGAGTGGGCTTCTCTTTTTCTTTGCTCTGGGACTTACGTAAAGAGAAACGGATGAGAGTAGAGCTATTGAAGGCATTCTGTCTTCACACTTGCTCAGGCATGGAGAGATTAAGTAAAATGAGGGGATCTGAGTGCAGAAAAATACTGAAGAACTGAGCCTATCAGAGTAATTAATCCCTTATGCTAAGGAAGGCTTATACACCAGTGATGAATATCCTGTTGGAGAACCTCAAGCAGTCAGATTTTCCTGGGAACACATTACTGTAAGCTGCATAGCTTAGTTGGTAGGGTGACTGGTAGTGAACTGGAATAATTTGGGTTTGATCCCAAATGAGGGAAGTGGGTTTCTACTTCTATTTAACCTCCTAACCAGGAGCTACTTGGGGCTAAAAAGTGGCCAAAGTGCCAAAGTCACCTCCTTCTTGTGTCAAAGTTAGAGATAGTGGAGCCCTGCCTCTGTTGCCTCAGTGGGCCTGTAAACAGGGCACCTTTTTTTACATTGCCCTAAAAATTTACTGCTAGGCTTTATGATAAAAATACTAGTATGGAGTCTTTGGCTAAATCCAGACATGCAGGCACATGTGGTTTGTGGCACTGCAGAGCACTTTGTAGTACCACAAACCACAACCGTTGCACATTAAATCATGTGCAGTGTTGCTGATTTGCAGTGCTGGGGCAAAATTTGATACCGGGATTTTGCAGTAGTAAAAAAAATAGAAAAGGAAAAATGAAAACTCAACAAAGAACACATGCCAAAGTGGGTTACAGCGTGCGTTGAAATGGGGGAGCAGGCAGTTCTGGGCTCTGCCGTTTGCTGCTTCCCTGTGTCCATGTGCCTGAACATAGGGGCTCTACCTCCTCACCTGTCTTGAGTCTGGGAAATCCTAGGGTCAAAAAAACCCTTGTGGATAAAAAGCAGGGCGGTGCATGTGGTGCAGTGCACACTACCCAAAACTGAAGCCTGGCCAGCTGGAGCCATACTTTAACTGCTGGCCAGGCTCTCAGCTGCAGGAGTGCTGTGGCTGCAGCTTTCCCAGTCCCCAGGACTTGAGGTAAGATTTGTTGGAGCAAGCACATTTGCTGGCCCCAGCCTTCCCTACCACACCAGGGGTAAGTTGCTGAGTGCCAGAGCATGTGTGGCACAGGCATTACCTGGGAACAGGTAGCAGCGGCGTAAGATATGCCACTACTACTTGTCCCAAGGGAACCAAATGTCCGTGCTTGTCTGGATGTGGTCTTTGAGTTTTGTCAGTCAGATGTTCCAGTTTGCTCCTACAGAAAAGTCGGTGTCAAATCTATCCTCAGCGTGTAAGAGGGTGATAATTTTGAGTAGTAAAAAATCTAATCATATGAGGTAAGGCGATTCAGATATAATTTTCAGCTCGTGATACGTGTTGGGTCAGGATAAAGTTCTTTTCACCTACACAACGTTGTGGGCATGTTGAAGTATGGTGCTTTACTTGCTTTCTGATCTACTGGATATGGGTCACTGCTAGAAACAACCTGATGGATTTATGTTCTAGTATAGTAAATCCTGTATAGTGATTCTTGTCATGTAGCTGGTAAAAATGGTAAATAAGTTTTACATTTCCAGTATCAAGTGGAACCATTTCCTTTGCATCATCTATTAGAAAGTACTACCTCTACAACTTAAAATAATTATAGACAAGTTGCTATTATGATACTGGAAGAAAAATAAATGATGTTTCATCAGGATTTGTTCTTGTCTTTGACTTGCTTGTATTACCTTGTGCTTTTGATTGAGGGGCTTTGAACAGACTGTTTTATAGTGCTTTGAGAATGACATTTTGTAGTGTGAGGAAAATGAAGCTACAATTAATTAAAAATAAAAACCCAACGATTTATGGACAGTGTTAATCTGTCATAGGTCATTTTAAAGTAGAGCTGCATTTGTTTGTGCACAAAGGATACTGTTCAAAATTAGAATGCGAGATTGTTAATGAATCATTCTTCCCCATGAACTGTGTCTCTCTATGGGATGCTGACAAGGTCATATTTTGACATAACAGATTTTTCTCCAACTAGCTTAAATCTAAATATGACAAAAAGTCAATGTGGTCAAAACACTCCTAACTGCTGAAATCAGTGTGACCTTTGAAGATCATGCATGTTTGTACATATAGTATCAGATTTACTGATATGTGTACATAACTTTTTTGTTTCAGAAAATAACCTGCTGTGTATGGTTACCAATGAATTTATGGCACTTTTGAATTAACTGTTGAAAGGGCAGTTTTATAAATGTAGTAAAGTTTTCCATAATTGCATAGTTACATCTCAGCTTCAGCCTCCTAAAGGCAAAAACATCTTTCCCCCTTTTTGTACTTGGTTTAGGGCTGTTGCAGCTTGTCATTTTGTCGTTTAGGAGTTAGAGTTGCTAGCCTTCAAGAGTCATGTGTTACAGATGGGATGGGTTGATGCTGTTAATATTCTGCCAATAACTGAAGGATTCATGAAACTTTCCCAGTGATAAGGACACAGCTGTTTGTGATACTGTCTTCTTCAGAGAAGTTATCTTTGGAGCTGTGATTTTTGATTTGGGGCAGCAGTAGCAGCTAAAGCAGCTGCAGATGGTACATTTTCAGCTTGATGCTGTGGCAGTTTGAGAGGGTTTTTTGCATTTCTTTTGTTGGCATGTAACAAAAGAGTAGCATAGTGCTTGACCAGCTAGATCAAGAGCATTTACAGTCTAAAAACTTTTTACAATACAGATGTTTTTTTCCTCTGCTAAAATCAAAATACAGCACTTCTGTTTTTCAGAACAGAGGCAGCTATTCCAGGAATGTAGAGTCTGTACTTCATGATTCGCATATACTTTCAAATAATCCTTTTCTGCCTGTGTTTGTGCCACTAAGTTTCAACAGACTGAGAAAAATAAGTCTGCTCTGGGTCACGTGGCACAATTTTTTTTTTTTCTTTCTTAAGCACCCCGCTCCCCACTGAGTATTTGGTGCATCACAAGCCTGGTAAATACAAAGAGAATCTTACCAAGAGTGCTTTCTCTGCTTGGAGACGAATAGAAGCCTGATGTATTACAAATCCTTTTCTAACTTTTTCGTTAACTTTCTTCCAAATGGGAACCACAACATCTAATAAACCTTAATTCCAGTCCCCAGGTTTTGTGTCAGTGTAGCTGACTTGTAGGCCAGTCTGGCTAATTTGTATGATTATTCCAAATACATTTCTGGCATACTGGAAGTGTAATACACTTGAGACTTGACCTTCGTTTGTCATCTTTTTCTCTTGGCACCTTCAGGCACTATTTACAGTCTTCTGATCAGAAGGTGGAGTCAAACAGACAGACGTTTTTGTCATTGTCTACAAAATGGAAACTACAAAATTTATGAATAGGGCTATTCTGCTTTCACCCAGTCCCAGATTCAAGCTGTGGCAAGTAATAAGAATCTCTTGTCATATTTCATAGATCAGGGTGTCAAACTCATTCAGCTCAGATCAGGCCCATGATCCCCTCTCATCCTCTCTCTCCCAGCATACAGAATCCAGCAGCTTCTCTACATTCATGAAGTGCAGATTCTGGAGCAGCAGTCCAGCCAGGGACATGTAGCATGGTGCCCACCCCAGCTGGACTGTGCCACATGTGGCACCCACTCCGGGGAATTGCACTCTAGTCCATCTGGGACCCATGCTGCACATGGTGCTCAGAGGTGCAATATACAGCACGGGTCCTGGACTGGTTGGAGCAGGTGTCATGTCTTGTGCAATCCTGGAGTTGTTGAGGGTGGGCACTATGAACAGAGTGGGTTCTGCAGTGGACGCTGCATCTGGCAGACATCACGTGCGGTGTGACATTGACCCTGGAAGGTCTGGGATCTGTACTACATGCCCATGGCTTCCCTGTGCTGCATACAACACTCGTTCCAGCTGCTCTGGTCCCCAAGGATTACACCACTCCAGTGGAGCACAGTTGCAGAGTGACTGAAGTAGGTGTGACATGTGTCCTAGGCTCTGCCAGTAGGACTGGTTTGGCATGTGCCATGTCTCATTTGGGTCTCTTCTGATCCAGGGGCAGAATCTCAGGCCAGATGGTGGGCTCCATATCTGTCCAGCCCAGCCTGGCCCTGTGGGGCATATATTTGACACCTCTGTCATAGACTCTCTATGGCCAGGGACAGGCATTCATTTTCCCCAGGGAGAGTTGCTGCTGGATTCCCCCATCCCCGTGGCCTCTGCTGCTGGCCCTGGACACATGGAAAGAGTGGAGGGGCTTGAGCTGGATTGCAAGGTGCTGGGCACACTGCTGAGAGCATGAGGGGCTGACATAAGGGTTGCCTGGGGGTGAGGAAGGGCAGAAGAAGGCAGCAGCAGTGGCATTCCCAGAGGAGCAGCCTCAGGTGTCACTGGAGTATCTGAGGCAGACTCAGAGTGCTGGGACTAAGGAGTTGGAGCATTTAGCTTCTCCCATGGGGAATCTCACAGCACACTTCTGTTTCTTTTTTTTGTGACGCACCCTTTCAGAATCACTGCTCTAAACTGTATCTGGAATAATGCTTAATTAGATGTTCTCAGTACATTGAGAGAAACCCATGCCACTGTGCATCATTACAAAGGCCCTTGCCTCTTTTGGATAGCAAAAACTTCTAGGGAATGTCTGGGATAATTACTTACCGAGGATGACATTTTCATTAGCAGTACCTTCGTATATCACTCAAACACTGTAACAAACAGCCTGTACTTAAATGGTAGTCCTGCACAAGTCTGTCGCAAACTATAGCCCAGTTTTACATTGCCAGCCCTTTCTCTATGTACATGTGCGTTATTGCCCATGTGAAGGGAACAAAGGGACGTTTTCTTTTGAAAAATGAGGTCATAGAGACGGACCGAGAAGGAAGGAGTCTTTTTCTAATATTGTATGTGAACTTTGTAAGAGTTACTGTCTCTGTTACTGTCCCTGTCTGCATGAGACACTGACAGCAGTATCCTGAGACTACTGCGCAGTAGCATCGCATGGCAGCAACCATGACACAATGCTACTGCGCAGTAGTCCCAGGCTGTGCATTCGGCATCACAAGAAAGCTGTTTGTCAGTGCTAGTGCGCAGTAACTCAGGTTACTGCATGGTCATTTAGTACTTGTTTATATTGACTGGACAGTAATGACTGAGTAGTCAGCATCTCGCATAGCCACTAAACATCACACTCACTCTACAGACTAAAAAATTTTTGTGCAAAGTAGCATTCCTACTGTGAACAGTGAAATGTATAACCTGCTTTATTAAAAAAAATGGAAATGAACACCAATAAAACACTTTTTTTTCTTTGGTGGTAATGGGGGAAGAGGGATAGGTGCTGGGGCATGAGAACTTTTGAGGGCTTGAGAGTTGTATAAATAAGTTAGGAGCTATGTCTAACAATGAGCCATCAAAATCTAGTTGACTTTAACTTTCTTTAGAGGAAAAAACCCCCTGCAGATGTACCTTCCTGTAAGTTTCTTCTTTTTTCCCCCTTCAAACTATTTCTATGGTTTTAAAATTTAAAAATTTCTATGCATTTAAAAATTCTTCTCTTCCTTTTTTTTGTTTTGTTGAGTGAAAGACCAGTGAAAATGGGAAGTTAGTGAACATGAGAAGAGCATGCAGCCAGTTTTAAGTGCTGTCATATGTACTGGGGCTGAGAAGCCAGTCAGATGACTAGTTTATTTGCCTGACCATGATCAGAAATTTCAGCAAGCCAAGAACACTCTTATATAGGCAGTGGTTTGCCTTTTTTGATTGCATCATAATGTCATTTGTTAGGAAGGGCAGATGTAAGGGCTCTGTGCCCTAGCACTGGGGGACTTGGGATGGAAGTGCAGGAAACTCTGTTAAACAACATGGAAAGAGATGGAGCATGCAAGCTGGCGTGGGTTACACATGCCTAGGACTGCCTCCATGGGTGCATTTCCCTTGCAGCAGCAATTGCACCTTTTAGCCCTGTGTGATTAGGGAATCTGTAAAGGATCAGGGAGGGGGGGGTACTATGCTTGACTGACTGGATTTTCTGGAAGACTAGAAGTTAGTTACAGAACTGAGCAGCCACTAACTGAGACTGCATATGCACATTCAAATAACCTGGGAGAATTCTCTGGGTAGAGAAACTTACCCAGAGCCACACGTACAGACATTTGAATGCTGAAGCCCTGAAGAGTAGAGAGCTTGTATTGCTGACCCTGTACAGCCAGAGGAGCACCATATGCACTAGAGGTGTGTCATTATGTTAACCCAATATTGGATTGGCACCAATTTATAAAGAAAATTGATTGCTTTGGAAATTGGCCTGATTTGGCCGATTAAATGCCCATGTGTGCATGCAGCCACAGCACAGCATGCAGGCATCAAGGAGCACAGCCTGGCAACTTGGACATCTGTGTGCAGCTGGTAAGTGTGTTGTGGAGGGAAGGGATGTGGGGAGGGCAGATCAGTGCCCCCTGCAGTGAGGGAGGGAGTGGGGCAGGTGGTCTAGGAGGCGCCCCTCCCCACCTCATGACACTGCATGCACCCTGGGAGGGCACAGAGGGGGTAGTGTGTGACCCAGATCTGTAGGGGGAGGTGGGGGTTGCAGCTGCGGGTTGGGGCCGGGGCTGTGCTCGGTTCTTCCTGGTGCATTTTGGTGGGGTGGGGGGAAGAGATTTGGGCTGGGGCTGTGCTGGGGGATGGGCAGTGGTGGTAGTGCTAGGAGGTGGGGGCTGCAACAAAATTTGGCATGGCTGTAGCCCCTCCCTGTAGCCCCCTTCCAGCACTGCTGTCGCCCACCCTGAGTGCAGCCTGGGAAGAGCCCAGCACTGACCTGGCCTCAGCCCACAGCTGCAGCACACCCCGTCCTACTCCACGCAGATCTGGGGGTACATATCTGCCCCATGCCCTCCTGGCATGTGCGCAGGGGCCTGAGTTGCCTGCTATCCAGCGCCCCCCAGACAAGCTGTGGCTCTGTCCTGTGCCCAGCCCCATCCCCACTCCCTCTCTTTCTACCGTAACAGACTTACCAGATGCACGCAGCTTTATCGGAAATCGAGTCGGTATTGACCGATTATGCCTCCTTAAAAATCAGCTATCGGTACCAGCCTCCAAAATCTCTATTGGTGGACCCCTACTGTGCACATCTCAGTGTGTTCTGTGGGCTTCCTTTGTTGGCCTAGTGACAGATGGCAGTAGTGATTAGCTGACCCAGATTGTCCATGGTCAGTCTGTGTTTCCCTGTAGTGCAGTATGAGGATGGGGAAGGAGGAGTGTTCCATAGCAGGAGTCCAGCGAGCAATGCAGTCTTCCTGGGGGGATGCAGGAGAAGCTGGAAGACTATGTTCTCTTGTGCGAGAAGCCATGACACTTATAGACATTTACTGTCTCAGCAGAAACAGTGCCAGGATGATTTAACCCTAGTTATTACCAGGTTATTTTTGTCCTGGAGTGGCTATTTTTACTCTAGGAGAAAAAGCTTGAATTCTGGTTCTGTACCTTTTTTTTTTAATATGAATTTTGCTACTCCATGCGCCTCAGCATCAAAGGCTCCTACTACTGGGAAGTCTTCAGATGGTCATTGAATGTACACATTGTTTCTCTAGGGAGAAAAAATGACTCTCCCAGGAGAAACTGAATGTCTGCATGTGGCTTGAGTGAAAGATAAGAGAAGCTTTATAAAGCAGAGATTCACATTACAGCTTGTTAGACATTAATAAATTATGGAGAGTCCGAATTGTTTGTATGGACACTTTTTTTTTTTTACTAGAAACTAACTTGGAAAACCTAAAGCTAAGTGTAATTTGTGTTGGGGGTGCTGACACGTGTCGATAAAATGGAGAAATGCCACCTGAATTCTTGCTATGGGAGTTAGGTGACTGTTACAGAGATTATTGCGGTCAAACCACAAGATAGAGAAAACATCTGCATCAAAGCTTATTTCCTTTTTCATTAGTCTTTTACTCTTATTTTGGCAGCATCATCACGTGGAGTCTTTTGATGAAGATATGAGTGAGAATTAAAGTGAAGCTAATTCTGTTTTTGCACCTTTTAATAAGAATGTTGCTACTCAGTGTGCCTTAGTACCAAAAGCTCCTACTACTGAGAAGTCTTCATATGGTCATTGAATTTAGTGATAGGGTGTTTTTGGATCAAATGTCTGATGCTTATGAAAATGACTTTAAATTATCTTAACAAAACACATGGCCACTTCAGCAGTATGTCATATAATGTAGCTGAAAGTTCTTGTGCTATACTGTTTTCATAAATTCATGTCCAGTTTATAAAGTGCATAGTAGGCTTGCAGGAAGTTTAATGTCAAGACTTAGAAAAAACCCCCAAGTACCAGTTCCTGCATCATTTTGTGTAGCACTCAGTTACATCCACACTAAATAAGTGTTGCCATGCTTAGAGGTATAATAAAAATGTAAGATCTTAATACATGCAAGTAAGCACTTCAGTCAAGTGCTGTTGCAGGGGTGTCTGAGTGTTTTCTTCAGTAGATCCTCACTGACACTGTAGATGACTGTCTTGGATGTGAAACTCAAAATTCATTTCAGTGCTTGAATCTGTAGCTCAGTCTGTTCCCAGTATGGAAAATAGTACATCTACATATGCCTGATGCCAAGAACAATTTCCTGCATATTAAAAAAAAAAAACTTATTTTGTAAGAATATTAAACAAAGTCCAGTTACGAAATCTGAAGCAAAGAAGATAAGAGACTAACATCATGGGAAAATCAAATGATTGCTCCCAAAAATAATGCTGTTACTGTTTTGATTCATGCTGTTAGGGTTAAGACTTTTTTCTGATGGCAACTTACGATTTTTGTAGTTGGTGTTACAAATTTTAAAGAGCATGAAAACAAATTAATTCTGGCAGAGTTTAAAAGAAAAAAGCGTATTCACTTTTTTTTTTTTTTTTAAACAAAACTATGTGGAGTGCAGTCATAGTAGTTGAATGAAAAGAGCTTTCACTTTTATCATGGTGGAAAGGATTGAGTCCTCCTTGTGCAGTTAAATAATGAGGTTATAGAATAAATTTTAAAAAAACAAACAAAAACCTCTTTCCTGTGACGGATACCATAGATTACTGAGAATTTAAAAAAAATAAAAAAAGTACAAAGTAGACTTGTCTTTGCTTGAACAATGAAGGTAAATCAATCAGTTTTACTTTGCCAGTATTTAATCACTCTTGCTTTCATTCTCATGCATTTGCTTTATGCTGTGTTTTTGGCTTTGTAAGTAATACAGATGGATATTCAAATTTCCATTTGAATTAGGTAAACAGAAACTGGTAATTTCATTTGGTTTTTGGTTAATCTGTAGCCTAGTAAAGGTGTGATTTACTTATTTATTTACTTTTCTTTTTTCTTGTGTGTGTGTGAGAGAGAGAGAGAGCATATCTGCACTGCTTTAATTCAGTGAATGGGGGTATGAAGTAGTAGACTTGTTAGCATGGATTTCCATGCAGGTTATACAAGTTTTCCAGGGACCTGAGGTATGCATTTATGTTGCTGGCCATATATCGGCGCAGGCCTATGTTGCTGGCCTGCGCTGATGTATGTTGTCATTTTTTCAACTTTTTGTTACTCTTGCTAAAAGCGCATTGGCTGTAATGAACATGTACTGTTAGTTTCAAAACTGTTCTTTTGACTCTGCCTGTTTATACCATAATACAGGGTATCAAAAATATAGCCTTCAGGCTGGTTATGGCCTGTGGAATGTAATTATTCAGCCCCTGGTGCTACCCTGGCTCTGGAGTTGACCCCCCACGCTGCACGTGGCACCTCCCTCTGCTGGTCTGGAACCACCCAGTCAGGGGTGGGTGTCATGAGCAGCGTGGGTCTCAGACTGCCTGGAGAGAGTGCCATATGTGCTTAATCCATCATAGAAGCAGGGGGATGTGGCTCTGTAGCCTCTGTACTCTGGCCCACAGGGCTGGCCATGTGCTATTTACAAGCCTGCAGTGCCAGATGTTTGACACCCCTGCCACAATAGAGCCAAATTGTGCCTTTGTAGCTAGTCTCTTCACACCTGCATGACAAGTGGATTACTCCTTAAACAGAAGCAAGAGACTATCCTTTCCTCCATACCATCTCCATGGTATAGGTCAGATTACCATGTTTTAAATTGCATCATATTCTCACTGGTATCAGTACCAATACTTGTATTGCCTCCTATTATGGGGCCAGGCTTTCTCCCCTGTTAGCTTTTCATCCCACAGAAGAGAAAGATATCACTTGTTGTTATCTATCAGACCATTCTGGGATAGTGGGACTCATCTGTCTTATTGACCTTCCTTAGTTAAGCTAGGTATACTTAGAGTGGGATACTACCTACACGATTAATCTCTTACAAGCATCTACCCTCCAGGTATAAAATGGATTAGTATCTTTACCTTGTCTGCTCAACACATCTTGGCTTCTGTCCCAGAATAACTGAAAACACCAGAGTTACAGCTTCACGTTGTATCCTTCTCATGGATCGGAAAAGTTGGGAACTAACTCGAGCAGCATACAATTGTCTGAACTCATATATTTCAATCTGTTAAATCATGTAATATATGCAGAGGGTGTGTAGGGCTCACTGCACTAGATAATCTTTTCCAAGCACTTCCTACCTTTGTTGACCCTATTTGACCTCAGCAGTGCTAACATTGTTTTAAACGCCATCGTGGGCGTATTTATACATGCCCTTTAATGCAAATTAGCCTGTTTTAATGTGCATTAAAACATTGCTGAAAAAAAGCATGAGGCACTTATTTATACACATGCACTGGAGATCGGCCGCTTTAGACCAGATTCAGTTGATTGAATCTGCTCTGCACGTGAGCTGAGGTGACCTGCACTATGCCATGTGCAGTTGTATAAGTGGGGAAATGCATGTCAGTGTGCACAAAATGGTAGCGGTGCGCTTTTGAATTAAAGTATCTCTGAGGTGTTTTAGTTCAGAAGCGTGCCACTGCCATTTTTTCAGTGCTGATGCGCCTTTCACCACTTGTATAACTGCATGTGTCGCAGTGCTGGGCAACTTCAAAGTACCCTGTGCTGCAATGCATATATGTGTAAAAATGCCCAGGCTATTTACTTAATGCACATTAAAATAGGCTAATGCGAATTAAGCATCACTTTGAAACTGTGCTTTATAGCTAATGTGCATTAAGACAAGCTGCTGTGTATTTTCCTAGTACCTGACAATGGAGGTATTAGATTTAATGCACATTAACTAAAGCACATTAATGCAGAGATTAAACATGTTCTGAGCCAAGTTAGAAAAAGCCATACTTCAAAATGGTGATGGTAACTAGAAGGTGTTCTTCACCAGAGATGCCTGTATTACTAACTGCTTGTAGAGCTTAACCACTGTTAAGAATGGCTGGATGTTTTTTCAGAAGTTTGTAAAGCAAGATCTTGTTCTGTATGTGTTCTGTTTCTTGTTTCTCGATCATGTGTCTTCCAGATCCCACTGGCAGCAGGCAGCCGAGATTTAATTGGCCATCTGACAAAGTTGAAATAAATACTAGTACTGGATGCATATCCCAAGGAGACAAACCTTTTTTTTTTTTTTCTTCCCCTGATGCTCTTCTAATACCTAGAGTACATCTCCCTGGCCTCGACTGGATGTGTTCTGGGAAGACTGGGGTGGGGGTTTAATAGTCAAGTAAAAGAAGACAATACTTTTGGAATACTTGGGTTGGTTTGTTGACTGGTAAGGTTTCTCACCCTCTAGTTGGAAGGTACATGTGTTTATGGGGGCAGAAAATTTTTTAATACTAATCTTTATGTAAAGAGAACTGGAAAACTTCCTAGATGCCAGAAGAAGTATGCTAGATCATCTTTGCACTTAAACTGAAAGGGGCGGGGGGTAGCAGGTGTTTTGTTTTAAAATGTTTTATCTCAAAACATTTTTGCTTGGTGTTCAAGTAGGTGTTAAAAACAGAATTTTCAATGGTCTGACTTGAGTAACACAGTGAGAGAACTTTGGAATTTTTCTTTTTTAGCAATGTCATGTTTCTTGAATTTTATGTATCTTCGTGTCTTCAAGACTGTCAGACTGAATTTTTGAAAGAAAATAGTTGGTTTACTTAAAAGAATGTATGCCTTTACTGTACATGTAAAAAGAAGCAAAACAAATGGGTACTATTATTTTTATGTCCTTTGCTGGTTTTGCTGATCTTAATTAGCCTTCATTTTGAATATCTTGTACTCTTGTTTAAAGATCTTTTTAGTAGGTTATACTTCAGTTTTGAAGGTGTTTGGGCTTGGATTTTTTTTGTCAGGGACTCGTATGGGAAAATTTTAGCACTAGCAATGCATTTTAAAATTAGTTATAATATCATTACATTTGAAAACTCTAGTCTTTTTTGGAGGTGTGGTACTGTATTATCATTCTTGCAGACCATATCTATGTGAGGCGCTTTATGGCGCAGTAGACTAAGCTACCCGCATATGCGGGCAGTAAATTCACTGCACAATAAAGCCAAATAGCATTAATTGCATGTGTAGATGCACCTACTGACTATCAGCTGGAAGCACTGAAGAGCTGCTGAGAGCTCTTTAAATCTAGGTCCTGATAGAAAAGAAACACATTTCCATTAGCAACATTTTTTTTCAGTACCTTAGAGGTATAAGGGGAAAAAAAAGGAAAATTTTGAAATTCAGGGAAGAAGGTGCAAGCTAAGATTGGCTTCTACTCTCAAAACCTCTCACTCGGTTCTAAAGGACTTGCAATGAAGATTCTAAGATATACTATTATGTATCTGGTTGAGTGGGGCCTGGTTGTTGTAGAGAATAACACTGGAACCCAACAGATGTGTTGGGGTTTCAAATGTTTAAGGCCTGGATATCTTGATGGGATTATTAAGGGCAGTGATGGGAGGCTGAAACACCTTCACAGAGAGCAAAGGTATACATAGTCTGGAGAGTGAGTGATTGGAATAACTATCTGTTTAGTTGGTGGTGACTCTCTGGAATGACTGATGTTTTCCTGATCTTCATTCTTCTCCATTAAGTCCTCTGTAGGTTACAGAAGACCGTTTTGGTGCTTTAATTCTGTTTTGTGACTTCTGAACATTATTTGTTAACAGTATTTTAACTCTTCCCTCCCACCCCCCATTAACTGAAGTTCGTTTACAATCCGCTCAAAACTTAATGAGGCAGTTTGCCTGGGAATAAAATAAACTATTGTTCTGAGAACTTTTGAGTCATAGACTGAAACATGGCAACACAATTGACTTGTAAAGTTAATCATTAGATTTTTTAACAGCAGTTCAGTTGATTTTACAACAGTATAAATATTGTCATGTTTAGGCTGACCATACAACCTCCTGCAGTTTGAGATTAGATGAAGTTTTGTAACTAATGAAGCCCCTGTTGCTCTCAGCTGCATCAGTATTATTTGCCATTGCTGTAATAAAGCAGAAGTCAGTTTTCAGTAGTTTGTTGGATAACATATGTAATTATATTGAGGAGAATCACTTATTCAGGCCAATTCATTTAAAATAGTAATTGGTACCAATTCAGATATAAAAGTTCACTGTGATTTTTTTTTTTTTTTTTTTT
>NW_017728943.1:99451065-99486717 GCF_001723895.1 Crocodylus porosus
TGTGTGTGTGTGTATGTATATAGATATATGTATATATATATATGTATATATAAAATATGTATGGTTTTTGCATGTGTAGCAATTTAGTAATTAGGCAAGTGTGTTTTATTTTTTTTATTTATTTTTAAAATGTGAATAAGATTACAAAGCTTTTTACAAAGGAGTTTAGTATTATTATCCCCCCCCATATCTCTTACGTGCAAAATTGAGGCATGTAGGAGAAATGACTTGCCTGAGGTTCACTCAGATAGCCAGCAGTAGTGTAGGGAATGGAACATAAGTCTCTTGAGTCTCAGGCAGTGACCAAGCTAGATAGTTATGCTACCCTCTTTTACATTTAAGCCCTCTCTCTTATTATATCTCCTCTGTAATGCATTGGTCTGTATTGTTCTAACATGGTTTTGGGTAGTATGTACACCTGTAGAATTACAGATATGAAAAACTGCATCTTGATATGGCTTCCCTGTGTTAATCACTTTAGCTTTATTTGGGGCTTACAAAGACCATTATCTATGAATATCCATATATTAAAACAAGTTAATATCAATGTCGTGTCTGTTGTAATGGTGGCAAGCACTTAAACATCAAATACAAGGATGTATGGATATTTTCTTGTGCAAATATGTAGAGGTGTATACAAAGGAATAATAGGTTTGGGGTTTTTTTTGGTTTTCTTTAATTCTGTTGACCAGCATAAAAAAAAAATAGGTACATAACTTCTTACATGATAAGACATAACAAGTTAAGAATACACCGAATGGCTGCTGTGAGTGTCTGTTTTTAAAGAAGGACGGGGTGAATGAAAGGTCTGATTATAGATTCCTTTTTAAACTCTGATAAATGATGAATTCTCAATTCAATGTCAGTTTTCTAGAGATAAAATATGAGAAGCAAGATGTTTAATACTGGATGAGAGGAGGCTTTCTCTCTGTTAAAGATCAGACACTAGATGTGTATATATTTCCTGAGTTTTCAAGGAAATAGGCATATCAAGTTTTAAAGGCTATTTTAAAAGGTCATCAGATTTGGGGAAGGTCCTTAATTATTAAAGTGGATAAACCCCATTGTTTGAAAATGGAGTGAAGGGTGAAATAAAAACTGAAATCTCCTGAGCTCAATTTTGAAACTTACCACTGCCTGCAGACACTTGGTGGGAGAGCATTTAGAAAAACAGTTTTAAGGATGGCCACATATGAATGTTGCCAGGGAAGGCATTTCATGGTTGGTTAACCTGCAGCATTCTTTTGAAGAATTTACACTGAGGAAGAAATAAGTAGTTATCCCAGCTAGAAGGCAGGGTAGATTTTGTGGCAAGGGGACCACATGTGTAGCAGTGGTCAGGAGTCTGTGTGTGTAGAGTCTGAGTGTGGTCAAGCATTGGAGCAGGATACCAAGAAATGTTGTGGAATCTCCATTCTGGAAACTTTGGATAGATGCTTGACTGGGATGGTTTAGTTGGGGATGATCCTGCTCTGAGCAAAGGGGCAGGACTGGAAGACCCTCTGAGGTCCCTTCTAGCCCTAGTTGCCTATGATCCTGTATCAGTGATTCTCAACTGGAGTACTATGGCATTCCAGGGTGATGGAGATCCTTTCAAGGGTGCCACAGGGTGCTACCCAATGTTAGCACCGTTAGGTGTACAAACAAGAATTAACAAGATAAAACCAGAGATTTTCAAATAAGAATTTGCAGTGTAAATCCATTCTGACCTGTTGTCTGTCTTCCCCACCCCCGAGTTCTTTGCAACAGTACAATTGTTCTATTATTTTTTTTATTAGAAAAAGTGGACTGAAAACTAGGAGATGACACATTTTCCAAGGACTGCCTTCAGTCTATCAAGGGGTGCCCCAAGCTTAATGAGGGCTGCCTTGAGTTTATCATGGTGTGCCTTCATTTGCAAAGGTTGAGAACCACTGTCCTATATTGACAGAGAACATGTACATGGTACTGAAATATAAGACAAAACGAATAATGGATAGCATGACTTCCATCTTTTCCCATCCTGAAACAAATATTGGGCTTGTATAGTAGGATTATGGACTATATTAGGCAATCATAACTATAGATGTCAGCTCTGCTGGAAATGCTTGCAAACTTACTGTTACAGTAGGGTCATCATGTATATGAACTTTGCTGCCACTGTTCCTTCAACATCTAGGCCTTGTCCAAAACGTGCCATGTTTTCCTGTATGGCAAATTGTAAATCAAGTTCTTGCTTTCTGTCTTGGTATTTTAGATTCATTTTGTTCAGTTTCTAATAAGTTGATATCTTGAGTATTATAATCACCTTCTTTTAACTGTTATATTCACCCCCACTTCCTCTAATCGATACAAAACATATCTGTTAAAATAAGCTGTATTTTAATTTGATTGCTTTTGGGTCTCTTCAAACCAACTCTAATTCACTTCTGACTCCTGGTTTTTATGGCTTGTGAAGATAAACTCTTGTTTTTGTTTGTCTCTGCAACCTATGCATCAAGCTTACCATTGGTTGTCTCAGTGTTGTTTTTCTACTTCTCTTTCAGCTATATTTAGGGCTGATTCTGCTTCTCAGTCTTCTGAAGTAAATAGATCAATGTGTTTTCATGGAAAACTTAGAAGAGGGGTTGTCAACCGGGGTTACTTGAGAAGGCCCTAGAGGGTACATACGGGCGCCACCAGGCACCATCCCGCGCTGCTGCCACTTGCCTGGTCAGACGCGGGAGATTTGCGGGGGGGGGAAGCTCGCTTGGTGGCTGTGCCACACCGTCCCCACTCCTGGCATCTGGCCGCCGTGGGTACGCTGCTCCATGTCCGGCTGCCAGGGATACACTGATCGAAACAGGTTGAAAACCCCTGACTTAAAACATTTTAAGACCTTCTCTGCTACTTGCCTTGTATTGGTTTGCAGTCTTACTTTGGCATTTACTTATAAGCATTGGGATGTTAACCTTAGTGTTGCTGTCTAAAATTTGCTTCTTTCCTTTTTTCCTCTGGTAGTCAGCCTTTGCTTAAAGAATGCTATGTTTGGTGTTGTATTAATTTAACTTGTAGTCACCTTTTGAGATCTTTTAGGTACTAGATACAAGTCATAAATTACTTACATGTGGAGAAAAGATAACACGGCTTTTAAATGACTTGTAATCTCATCAAGTCATTCAAAAATAAACACTTAAATGGTTGCATTTAATGAGAAACTGATGCATATCAACAGCATTCTGTCACACTCTGGGAAAGTAGCTGTATATATAATAGGATCCATGGAATCACATTGTGTACATTTTAGGGAAGTAAACCAAAGCTCTTGAGTTAGAGGCAATATCTTTTATTAGACCCAGTGAATAGTAGCAAAAAAATTCCTCTTTGTAAGCTTTTAGGCACCCTTCTTCAGGCTGAGGAGAGTTCAAAGATTGTAAAAGTCCTCTTAGGTAAAAAATAAACTCCGTTTTGCACGGGGGAGGTAGAGGCTGGAAGTGTATTCTCCCCAGGTATCTGAGAGTCCTTTTGTGACAGTGTTGCTCTGTGATGGGCTGCTCCCTAGAGGTGTCCAATGTCAGAGGCAGCCAGGGAGGTGAAAAAAAATCTTCCTTTCTTGTTTAGCAAAGAAGCGTACTTTTCCAAACAGCTAAAATACAACATCTTCCATGTTTCAGTGATCTGCTTTGTAGCTGGGTTGGACTTTGAATTCTTCTTGTCCTGAATCAGGGTGAACCTTTGAATTCTCCTCAACCTGAAGAAGGGTGTTTGTATGCCCCAAAGCAAAGAAAGGAAATTTTTTTTGCTACTGTTGGTTGGTCTAATAAAATATAATACCTCTGACTCTAGAGCTTTTTGCATTTCTCTTTCTTAGACCAACACGGCTACAAAACGGATCCTTCAAATGTGCATATGCATTTTATAGGAGTTGGAATATCTGACACTTTCTAGATGCACCTAGACACAGTCATTTTGGGGGCAGAATGGAGTGGAAGGAGAGGAAAAGGAGCAGAGAGAATGACAAATCTTAAACAAAAAAGCATCTCCTTGCAGAATTATGATCAGTTGGAAAATTGTGAATACCATTTATTCGATTAAAGGGCTGTCAATCAATAATAAGCCTGTACAAATAACTGCCTTTCATGTTTTCATTTTTAGACTGAAATAAGAAGCAGCTATTTCAGATGTGCTTAAATCAAACATGTCTCCATTGAAATGAAACAATCACCTCATGAAATTCATGATTGCCTTCAAACTATCACAGTGAATGCTGCAGATCTGTGTAGACTGCCACAATTTCAGGCTGAATTTTAAAACATTTGCAATTTATATTATGCAAATTCCAAATCAAGTCAGCATGACTTCCCACAAGCCGTTTTTTCTTCAAGTCTGTGTCATTTTATAAAGAGCAGGGTATGACAAAATAGAAGAGTATGTTTGTAAGAATTCACAATCAGGTAAGTAGGTCTGAATATCCTTGCAATTTCAACTGAACAATAAAGATCTGTCAGAAAACTTAATGTTATATAGCATGATGGGGCGATGTCTGCAGATAAGCAAAAATTTGTGAACTGAGCTTCTCTTTGTGTGGAGCTGTCACTGCTGCCACATAGCTGATAGAGATTCTTTTCAGCTGTCACTTTCAATACAAAAGAAAGAAGCAGCAGGGTTTGGACACTTAGTCCCAGTGTACTAATCTGATCTTACCCCACTAAAACTAAGTTTACGGTCTCCAAGGTCATCTATTGTTTCCTCTGGCACAATAGCAGGATCTGGAATCCTGGCTTTTCTGTACATCACATAATCACGGCCACAAATAGGGATAAACTTTTAAGGCCTCTCTCTGCATCCAGAGCAGAAGGGTCCCAAATATTGGTTATTATCTTGGGGCACAAAGTTTGAGCAGTGTAATATACGCATAACATTCGTTTATCCTCACAAAAGTCTGAAGTGTATTAAGTGGATAAATGTGTTTCTTATAATTTGTAGTTATCTCTATTTGTAGTTTTCTTGTATAGATTTGTAGTATAATTTGCTATAGTGGTCTCCTGGAACCCTTTAAATATTATAAAAACTGGTATATCAGCAAGCATTTTAATTCTTTTGCTTTCAGTAGCTGCCATCACTGTAGGTATTCTAGTTTTAGATGCAGGGGTTTAGGGGCTTTTAAAAAAATTGTCCAGAAGACTTATGACTGTCAGTCTTCTCTGAAATCATGAATGTCAAAGTAATACCAATTAGAAAACAAACAAAATGGGCAATTGAATGTTTAGGACACTTGACTGTCAGCATTTGATATCCCTCAAACACCTGTAATGCAGTTTTCTCCCACACAGGTGTTTTTTTTTTTTTCAATAGAACAAAATCCAAACCTGGTATTTCCTTGACAAGTCCATCTTGACACTTCTGCTGTTTTTAAATTGTTTAAACTGTCTGGAGTAGAACTTTCCCATAGATTGTAAACAATCAAATCTGGCTTGGATCAAAATCTTTTGATGTAGAGTCAAGGTGTGTGTTTTGGGTTTGTGTATGTAAGTAAAATGTAGACTGAAAATTAGAAGGGTATAACTTTACACAAGACCACAACTGATTTCTGTTTTACGGAGCCAACTTAAATTTTATGTGCAGAAAATTTCTTCTTTTTTAAAACCTCTTTCAGTCTGGATTGGAGAATTGTTTCTTTCAACTATTTCTTCCTTTCTACATCCCATTGTGTAACATATAGGGAAGTTTCTCTGTGGTCCCTGTGATCAGGTTTCTGAGGCCTGTTCAAAGTTTAAACTTTCTGTTGGTCTTTGGACTTTCAGGATTCAAATATAGCATATTTCCCTGCATATTGCATGCCCTAGAACATAATCCAAATGTTTTTGAAAGGCAGAATGGAAAAAAAAGAGATCCTTTAGTAAATAACAGAGTAGAAGTAGCTAAGGAGAAGAGCCTCCTCATTGTGTGCTCTGTGAGCTGCATTCAGATTTTACATTTTTGCTTCTAACTGGCAGAAACTATTCAAGTAATGTACATTACAATTTGTAGCAGCTGTTTTGGGGGCAAAAGTGCTTCTTCCTCTTTCTTCATCTTGTAAATGATGCTTAAGGGTATGGATATGCTGCATAATTATAAGAGAGTCAGGTTTCCTCTACAGAGGAAGGCAGAAACCTCCTGTATCTGTACCAGTCTGACCATGCGGTACAATTCTTTCCTGATCCCAGACATGGTGATTGGTCTGACCCTGAGTGGGGTGAGAACCTCTAACCAGGAATCTCCAGGTTTTAGTCCCAGCAGGAGCACTGGCACTAGCCTTGGCTGTGGCTAATGTCCAGTGCTTTTGAGTAAGATGACAACTTCTGAAACTACCAGTGGGAGGGGGAAAAATCCTTCCTGCCCCCATGTGGCACCTGGCAAAGTCCAGAATCATAGGAGAAAAAAGACAAATACCCTCTATTCTGTTTTGCAACCTAGGAACAGCAAACATAACTGCACACATCACACCCTCTTACTGGACAGTGTCTCCTTTCTGTATCCCATCCATGAACTTATCCCAGCTGCTTTAAATCTTCTTTGATAACTAAGCTGATTTGTGGAACACTACTGGAAGATATCCAGTATCTTCTGCTGCTCTCAAATATCCACCTGCTCTAGGCTGCATAATCTGTTGGAAGGAAGAGGTGCTCCTAAACTGCCACCTGTTTTTCTTTACAGAGCATTTCAAGCATAACTATTCCTAAAACATCCCAACCCAATTCCTATCCAACTTCTTCTTGAAGGCTTCCAAGGATGTAGACTTGACAGCTTCCTTGGACAGTCTATTCCACTGCCTAACTGTTCTAACAGGCAGGTTTTTTTTCTGATATCTAATCTAAACCTACTTTTCTGCAACTTCAAGTTGTTGATCCATGTCCAAAAAAAAAAGAAAAAAGGTGTCCTCCTCTTTTTATAACAGTCCTTCAGATACTTGAAGAAGCTATCATGTCTTTTATGTATGGATTCAACTTTGTACAACTGGGGGTGCCAACATACTTTCCTCCTTAGTTTTGGGGATTTTGTCCAAGCTCCCTTGTGAATGTCTCCTGAACTTGTCCCTATATCAGAGAATCTCAGACCAGATGCATGGCACTTTGTATATATTTTTCAATGCATTTTCCTTGGATTTGACAAGTCAGAATGAATGCATATTCAATGTACTTTACAGACTGGTTTAATGATATCATTTATTAAACCAACTTTATAGCTGGCAGAGACATTAGATGTTAGACGAGCTTTCAGGCACAATACTCCCTTTGTTAGGTTTGGGAATGAAAAAGATCCAGCCTAAGTTAAATACCAGTAAAAACAATTACTAATGGGGCTGTGTGAAGCTTTGGGTGGTGATTTGATTTGGAGGAGATTTGGCCCAATTTTTTCGGTGGCCGAATCTCCAAATTGAATCAGGGGACCAATTAAAAGGTCCAAATCGATTCAAAGCTTTCCAAATCTTTTCCAAATATTTGGAGAGCTTTGATTTGGGCAGTCCCTGGTGGTTGTAGTAGGGAGCTGCACCTGACTCCAAGCTGTTAAGTACTAGGGGCGGGGGGAGGGGACCATAGGGGGACCCCTGCCGGCCCCAACTCCTGGCTCTTTAAAGAAAAGCCCCGGTGCTCACCAGGTAATGCCAGGCAGGGGGGGATCTCTGCTGCCTCCCACTGCTCCACGCTGCATGGGGGGATCTGCATGGGTGCCCCACCTGGGTCAGCTCTGGCTCTTTTAAGAAAAAAAAAAAAGGAGAAAAGCTCCAGGACTCACCACTCCTGGTGCAGCCTCGGGGCTCATGCAGAAGCTCCCATGTGGTGTGGGGCAGCGGGGATCTCCTCCCCCCTCCCCCCCATAAGAGTGAGTGTGGGGCTTTTCTCAGGTTTCATTTTTCTTATGTAGAGCCCCACACACAGCGTGGGGTGGGGGGGAGGGAGGGCAGTGGGAATTGCCCCCTCTCCCCCTCTGCCCAGCAGCACTTGGTAAGCCAGGACTTTTTTTTTCCCCCTAAGAGCCGGGAGCTGGGGCAGCCATTGCCGGGCTGGGAGATTGGGTAGGGGATGGGCGTGGCTGAGTTGAAGATCCAGCTGAATCAATTTGGGCAAGTGATTCTAATCACTGAATCGAATCGCTGTTGCCTGAATTGGCTAAATCTGAAGTGAATACTAGCCGCTTTGCACAGGCCTAATTACTATTGTTTAACCACATAATTAAACTACAGTAAAAGCTCTGTTATCTGGCACCCTCCAGGAACGGAGGATGCTGGATAACAAAATCAGCTGGTTAATTGAGTGGCCCCGGCTGCTGCTTTTCATGGTGTATCTGGGGCGTCCCTCCACCCCTCCCACTGCATGCCCAGACAGGGAGACGGGTCCCGCATAGCCCTGCACAGTCTGTTATGCCCCCAGGCCATGAGGGCTCGGCAGCACAGGACAGGGAGGCTCCTCTGCCATGGGGGCTTGGAGAAAGCGGAAATGCCATGGTGGGCACTTCTGGTTTCACTTTACAAGCGGGTTAGTGGAGCATGCCAGCTTGTAAGATGCCGGATAACAGAACTTTTACTGTAGTTTACTTGGTCTGAGTATTCCTGTAAGTAACTTCTTTGCTCCACAGGTTTACTTCCTACTTCCCTTTTTAAGTGATCAATTTCATTTAACTAAATAGGTTTAAACAGTTTTAAACTTTTAGCTTCAGCTGTATCTGCTGCTTTCCTAGATGTGAGGAAGGGCATTTTATGCCTGAAAGCTTGTCCAACATATAAGAACTTTTCCAACGATAAAGGTTGGTCCCACTAAAGATGGTATTTTAATTTTTAGAAAATCCTTCCTATTCCCAGATGGAAAGGCAGTTAGGCATGTTAATCTGAAGTCAGATAGAGAACACCAACTGAAAACCAGTGATCTTTTGCACCATTGGGAAAAAATATTGAGAATACTATATGTTGGTGTATTTCTGTTGAGCATAACAAACAAAACATTGAGGAAAGAAGTTGCTGATTTATTTATTTTTTTTACTCTAACCGCGTTATCCAACATAATGTTGATTTCCCCCGAAGGACAGCTTTGAGTAAAGAGAAAATTTTGTATGTGACTGTATTCTTTCTAGTGTTAGTTCTAAATTTATTTTCAAGCTCAAAACAAGTTCAGAGTTGATTGGTATAATTTGTCTGATATGGTTAAGGTGATATGTGGATAGGTTTGTGAAATCCACCAAATCTGTAATAATTAGTGAGGATGTATATTCAGATGATAAACTCCTCAGGGAAAGGGATCTTTTGTCTGTGACTCCATTGCCACTGCTGTGGCACAGTATTATTTCTAAACAGGTTACATATTGAAGTATGAGTGGTTCGCCTTCTGATAAACAGGGATTTTTTTTCATCTTGTGGGTGACCATTTTTTCCTATTTATACATGTTGGATAATCGTAAGTGTCTCAATTTAAGGACATCTGTTAAAATTGGCAGCAGGTGGTCTCTTCAAATACACAAGTCCAGATAATATCTCATCTAAAGATGGAAAGAAAGTAATTGTATATGGCACATTGCAAAGTAAAATTGTCATCACTGCTAATTATTCACTGATTTAAACATGTGCTGTATCTATTTTATTTCAGATAGTAAGTGTCTGTAAATGCCTATGCTAAATACTCCTTTTGTATAAGTACAGGAAACTAATCTTAGTAGTAGTAGGACTTTTTGTTTTACAGTAGAATATAAAATGCCTGTATATTTATTTTGCCATTAATAGTTCATTTTCCCTGCCATGTTCAGCCATAGCATGTGCTTTCTGGGATACTTAGTTTAGTTGTTTTACTTGGAAATTTTTGTAATACAGCTCTATCTTGTCATACGAAAATACACAAACTATATAATGTTGAAGTATCGAATGGAAATCTTTGAGATAAAGTTGGGTTTAAGAATTTGAAGCTGATATCAGCCTACCCAGGGATGTTTGTTTAAAAAAAAGTAGCACATGTGTAGCATTTGTTTATTAAGAAGAAAGAGGTTGAGGATGATTTTCCTTTGACAAAAAGCTGGGTTTAATTTTGAACTGTCCTATGACAGCAGTTTTTCTTAACTCATCCTGCCACTCAGTAAAAAAAAAAAAAAAAAAAAAATGGGGAACAGAAATGTAGGTCATAAAATCAGAGATGTAGGGCTGGAAGGAACTTCCAGAGGAGGCAGGATATTCCTACTATCCAAACCAACCTGTACAATCTATAATTTAAACTCTACAGAAGATTACTGTCAACCCTGACACAACATGATCCTAATGCTCTACCCTACAATGGGCAAAGCAGGGGAACTGGGAACCATGGCATCTTGATGAAACGTTGATAATATATTCTCAAGAAATCCTAGTAGAGGGCCGTATGCCCCTGGTACAGAGGAAGACAAAACCCCCAACCACAGTCCATACTAATGTCACCATGGGGGAAAATTCCTTCCTGACCTCAAATATGTGGATTGGGCTGACCCTGAGCAGAGGGGCAAGACCCTCTGGCCAGGAACCTCCAGCTTTAGTGTCAGCAGGAGCACTGGGACCCCAGTCAAATACCCCAGCCTTGTCTGTAGCAAATGCTCAGTGCCTCTGAGGAAGGCTTAAAAATACTATCACATGTAGCAGGAAAAAGGGGTTAGAGGGCTGGACAACCAGCAAAGCCCTTAAACATGGAAAATCTCCATAGAAAAACATAGGCATAGTCATAGGCAGTGGAAAACTGGTGATAATGGGGCTCAGTCCACCCAAACGTGGGGAGCAGTGGCAGTGCAGAGGGCCACAGGGCAGCTGGGGTGTGAACTTTGGTTGGCTGCATCAGGGAACGTGCACAGACAGGCATGCATCCTGTGCACAGCCAGGATCACAGCCTGGTGGCAGGTGGAGCACTGACTACCCACTGCAGCAGGCAAGTCTCTGAAGGGGAAGGGGCAGGGGGGAATTGAGGCCCCCAGAGAGGGAGGGAGTGTGGCAGAGGCAGGGGCTGGGGTGAATAGGGCCCTGGGTTGAGTCATGGATGGTTGGAGCCTAGGCAGCTCATACAGAGGTGTGGAGGTGCTCCCGCTGCTGCGTGCACCCTGAGGGAGGCACAGGTGGCACATATCCCCTGGACTCGTGCATGGGGTGGAGGTGGGCTGCTGCTGCGGGCTGCAGCTTGGCACCCTGCTGCCTTGGGAGCTACGTGACACTATGTGCCTGCCACCGCCGGGCTGTGCTGCATCCTCTCCCTACCCAGCGGTGGCAGGCACATGGCATTGCTCAGCCCCTGAGGCAGTGGCAGCAGCAGGGTGCAAAGCCCTAGCCTGCAGTAGCAGCCCTCCTATGCCCCCAAATCTGGGGGGCATATGCCCCCCCCCGTGCCTCCCCCTCAGGTGTGTGCAGCAGCAGGAGCCCCTTCATGCCTCTGGGCTCCAACTGCCCTATGACTTGCCCTGGGGCCTCATTTACCCCAGGCCTTCCCTGTGCCTCTCTGCCTCTGTCCCACTCCCTCTTCCATTGTGGGGGGCCTCAATTTGTCCCTCTCCCCCGTACCCCTTCTCCTCCACAGACTTACCTGCTGGCAGTTCCTCCAAATAATACTTTCTTCCTCTGCTTATGGCCTTAGTTACACCTAGATCATCCCTGATCAATGACTATTTTGAACACGTCCATTGATGTGGCGAGTCCACAGCTTGCCTAGGAGGTCTGTTCCATTGCCTCACTATTCTAAGTGAGGAAGTTTTTCCAGATATCCATTCTAAACTTCGTTTTCTTCAACTTCAAGCCACTGGTCCATATCCTCCTCTTTGGAGCAAGAGAGAAAAGGTGTTTTCCCTCTTCTTTATGGCAGCCCTTCAAGTATTTGAAGACTTGTCATGTTCTGTCTTAAGTGCTTCTTTCACTAGCTAAGCATGCCTAGCTCCTTCACACTGTCCTCATATGACTTGCTTTCCAAACACTTGTTCACCTTTTGGACCCTCTAGAACTTTTCCACATCCCTTTTAAAGTGAGGATCCCAGAACTCCATGCACTACTCCAGATGCGGCCTGACCAGTGCTGCGTAGAGAAGCACTATTGCCTCCTGTATCTTGCATCTAATGCTTTTGTTGATGCAGCCCAAAACTACATTCATCAGTTGTGCAGCTGTGTATCACACTGTAGATTCATATCGAGTCTGTCATCTAGCAAGACTACCAGGTCCTTTTCTGTAGAGCTGCCATCTAGCCAGGTGTCACTCCATTTCATAATTTTTTTTTGATTATTCCTCCCAATGTGTAGTATCTTGCATTTGTCTGCTTTGAACTTCATCCTGTTAGCTCTAGTCCAGATTCCAAATCTGCTGAGAATTGCTCAATCCTTCTGAATTGCTCTTGCATCCTTTGCATTCTTCAACATCCTCCTTTGCATCCTCACAGTATTTCCCATTAAAAGTTGGTAGCTGATAATGTTAATTTTCCTTTTATCGGTGCCGATTCGATATGGCACCAATATATTGATGTACCTCTAACACACATAGGAAATGAGATATGGGAAACTTTTCTGCTTATCTCCATAGGTTAGCTCAGTGGTAGGGAATTATTTGGGCTGGAGGGCCACTTAAGGAGTTTTGGTGAGCTGTTGCAGGCTGGGTTGGCATCTCTCCCCCCTCTGGTCCTGGTCTGCAACAGCTCACCAAAACTCTAAGTGGCTTTGCCCCAGGCCACAGCCTCATGCTGTCACTGCCTGGCAGTCCACTCCCCACACATTCCTGAAAAGTGCTTTGGTTCTGTGGGCAGGGATGTGTGGGGAGTAGTTTGTGACTCTGCCTTGAGTCTCAACTCTGCACTGTTACTACGCCGTGGTCTCACCCCCAGCCCTAGCCCTGCCCACCCTTCCTGCTTCCAGACTGTGCTCCCTACCTGGCCCCATCCCATCTGCCTTGGCCATGTGGGTCCCAGGCTGATCTCCATGGCGACCCTGCCTGCTCCATCCTGTGCCCCCAGTGGTGGGTGCAGGGTGAATGAGCTGGGGTGCCTGGGCAGCGGAGCCAAGTCTGGCAGGAGCAACACTGCCAGCAGTAGCTGCAAGGAGCTGCTGCTGCCGGGGCTGTCAGGAAGTGGAGTCCAGTTGCCATGCTGCCTCTGCCTCACAGTGCACCCAGGGACATGGACTGGCTGTACATGTCACAGCCTGGGCTGCCCCCTGCGCCTGGGCTGGGTGGGGCTGAATGAAATCTCTTGGTGGGCTGGATCTGGCCCACAATGCTGTATTTTACCCACCTCTGGATTAGCTCTATAACCACTGAATTAAGAAAGGGTTCATCAGTTAGTTAGTTAAGCACACTGAAATGTTTAGTTAACCTCATAGTTTCAGTTTAGGAGGAGGGATAGGACTAGATACGTAAGGGAAAAAAAGAAGGTTTTTTTGAAGAGGCTGTTTCATAAATTTAATTGCCAAATACATAAAATTTCTCTTCTGTTCTTAAAGGATTTACAGAATAATGTACTATGAGTACATAGTCTTTCTTTTTCAATCTGTGTCCCTTTTTTCAATGAAACTTCTCTAAATTTGCTGTGACTAGTAACTATATTTGGCAAACAGGTATCAGAAAGCAAATCTTACTTACTAAGATATTCTCCAAAAATTCTGATTTACTTTTTAAATAAGTGTAAATATTTATTTCTCTCAAATCTAATCAAGGATCATTTCAGTCAATAAGCTCAGGTCAATACAATGCCTTGTGCCCCTCTCTTCCCCCCCGAAAAAAAGGAAAGGAAAAGAAAGGCCTTCTTTTGGGGGAGTGGGGGAAGAGGAAGAAAACCAACATTTTCATGGCAAAAAAACCCCGATAAAAGTTATGCTATTCATAGAGAACAGTTTTTTGCTATTGTATGCTAGTCTGTGTGTGGATACCTGTGTGTAGAATACAGTACTATGAAGGTTGGGTTAAATGCGCATTTAGTTTATAATTTGTGAATAACTTCTTAACTCATCAGGATGAGGAAAGAATTGAGTATGACTTTCTATTTGGTATCTGGGGGGAAAAAAATACTAAAGAGAAAGTCACATTTAGGCATAGGATCATAGGAAAGAGGGGCTGGAAGGAACCACATGAGGTCACCTAGTCCAATCCTCTATCGAGGCAGGATCATTTCTGACTAAACCACCCCAGCCAAGTGTCTGTCCAGCCAACTCTTGAAAATTTGCAATGTTTGATTAGCCTTATAGCATGAACATTCTCCTAATCTTCAACCTAAATTTCTCTTCCTGCAGTTTGAGAACGTTGCTTCTGGCTGTGTGCAGCCCTGTGTCTCCCAAGAGAATATATATACATCCCTATATTGCTAGGGGCAAGTGGTTTCTTGTTTAGATTAATAGAATTTATGCATGCATAAACTTATAATTAATGGAATAATCCCCTTCCCCCTCCTTTCTGTTTCCTTTCAGGATGCAGTAGCTACTTAAGATAGTATACTAAGGGTTGTTGATGAGTTAGTTACATGTTTTACACATTTGTATTTTGAATATGTAAAGTTGAGAGGGCCCTCTCTTGAGAGAGGAGGTTATGTTGGGAGCAGATATTGTTGTCCATTCCAAATAACGGTTACTTGTTTTGACTGCGTGGCTAAAATGTGTTGGTTTACCAGTTTTAGTAAATAACACATTTTTAATAAAACAAGAGAAGTTTACCAATATTTTTTTGAAGGCATAATTCATCAAAGTATTTCTGGGGGTAAAAGGAACTTTCATATCAAGTTCTGATGCAACATTGATGTGTGTTTAAATTCTGTGTTTTATGCTAATATGCTAATGAGGATAAATTTTTTGAAGAAGAAAAAATATGGTTGAGGTACAGGAATAACTTCCATGACAAAATACAGAATGTAGGAAGCCTAAACTAGATGGTGGAAACTATTGCAACTGTCTTAATACTTCCTGTACTGACTTTTCTGAGTTGACTCTTGAGCAGTACTAAGAATTATTTTCTTTTGGTGTCAGCGTGCTGTTTGTGTTTGTTCACTGTGTCAACTGCCTGCACTTGTTCATTTTTAATTGGAAATTATCAGGTACCACCTCTTCCTTTTGCTCTTTGTTCTTGCCACTAACATCCCATTTTTTCACTTGCTTTGCTGTGAATACCATATGCAATTCTGCCTCATTTAGTAACTTCGATTCAAGATCTTCAATGCTATCTCGAAGACAGTTATTAACATTTTCAGCAAACATACACCTTTACACCCTCACACATTTTTGTTTCTCTCTGCATTTAATTGATATTGGAAACACTGCAAGTCTTGCACTGCTTTGCATTTAGGCGTAGGTTGTTTAGGAGCCGTCCCTTTTTTTCCCCTGAAGTGTGTTCCGTTCTGCTTTCGATATTTCAGAGTTCATAATATTAGTCAGCTTCATTTCTGTTCCCCTTAAGCATTCTGCTCTTTTCTTTGTCGGCTGCTGTAGAGCGCACCATCAGACAGACAGGAGGTGGGAAGAATGTAGACACCCAGGACAGAAAATGGACATTTATTTGCCTTGGCAAAAGGCCCATGGATGATTTATGATATCTCTCCATGCCTGGTCTGTGCAAGCCCTGATCTTTATGGCAGGGTATTCTGCTCCTGCTCTAAAGATATCTCTTTTATCCTTTATAAATGAGAGGTGCAGCAGTCAGGTAAAGGTGTGATAGAGTGGTCTCTTATTTGAGTTTGTTGAATGTCCGCTAACTGAAAATCCAGGAATTGAATGCACGTCTCTGGAGTCGCAGGTCAATGTTCTGTCCACTGGGACATCTTTTCATTCTTGACACTAATGTTGGAGTGGAGGTCTCAGAAAAACAGGAAGTTGAAAAATTTTAGATGGGGCTTGAGGGGGAGGACAAGAATCTGGATGACTTGGGTTGTGGGTTGGGGAGGGCAGGAGATATGGTGCTTGTATTTAAGGAAGGGAGGAAAAGTAGCTTAGTCTGGCAGACAATCACACTGTAGTGATTTAAAAAGGGGGCAGGGAAATGCCATAGAGCACCAGATACACTAACCATCTGTCTCCCTGCTCTAGCCCTAAGCTAAACCAGTTTACACCTGAGTGAAAGCTGCCCTGGTATAGCTATGGCTTTTTTCACTGGGCAAGAGCAGGCAGATGGATGGTTGTTACTATGTATCATTGTACCTTTCCCCTTTCTTACTCAATTCAAGGGGCAGACAGAGGGGGGTGAAGGCCTTGTTTGTTGGGGCCAGAGGGGAAATAATTTCAGTCTTTCTTTGTATTTGATTACTGTCTGGTTTGGAATGAAAACAGTAGATCATAGAAGTGCTGTAAAAGAGGGAAAAAAAATGACAGAATTTGGATGTGGTCCATATGTGAGATAGAAGGAAGGAGAAGGAAATGAAAGTAACTCAGGTTGTATTTATGAATGGAGGTGGTGTGCTGGCCAGTTCCAGAAGATTTAGTAGTGAAGATTTTGGAGGAGAAGAAAGAAATTTTAGACCTAAATTATCAATGTTTCCAGCAGTATGATAAAGATGACCTGTGTTGTTGTCATTGGAAAGTAAAGAGTTATTGGACAAGACTTGCCTAAGGTGGTTTTAATATGATGCATAGTCCGGAGGATAAAATTGTATATAACCTGTAGATCCAACTCTAATTCAGCGCAAGAAAATGGGTAACGAGCAAAAAGGTTATTTCTAGTTGAAATGTGCTAGCATTTTCCTGATAATGTAGGACCATATATTTTTATATCCAGGGCATAGGCAGGGACAAATATATCTGACTATGCACAAATAAGTTCACTGTTTGGATAAGAGGCAGCTTGTTCACATTGCTACTATTAGTATTCACAAGATAGCTTTCCTGTCCAGTAGAAATCCCACTCTCTTTCAGTTTCACTATTTAGCAAGAGAACTTCATTTTTGGACACGCATAAAGGACTAAAGAATGATAGATAATTCGGTAGGTTGTATAATGAACTGTATTCAGCAACCAGTTTGAGACTAGACTAAACAAAAGCTGAATGGTTGTCAGTTTTCAGTGTATAACTACACGTATGCCATATAACTAATCATTTTTAATTAGCAAATTCTTGCTTTTATAGATAAGCAGGCCACAGTGATACAATTTGCTTGCCCCAGACATTTGTCATGTAACATGTCAGTTCAGCTTTGCATGCATTTGTACTGGATTTATGTATTCCACTGGGAAAATGGCCATGGCAAATCAAGATCTGGTAACTCAGTTTGAATGGCAATAGGAGTTGATTTAAGTTGAGGCGACTGCTGTATGCAAGATGCATGTATTTGTATGTTGCATACATACATTAGGTTAAGTATGTTAATAGGAAGTGAAAGATGTACAGATGTATTGAAAATACAAAAGAGAGATCATTTACGTGTTCAAAAGAAACTAATTATTCAGATTTTGGTATATAACGTGCTTAAATATTAGGGGTGCACTGATGCAGATTTTCTTTGGCTGAGATCAATAGCCAATTATTCACCAGGCACATTGGCCAATTCCAGTCTGATAATTGATATGCAGCCATTGTGGAGAGAAGCTCCCTGAACGCAAGTCTGTGGTGGAGGGAAGGGGTGTGGGTGGGGGAAATCGAGGCCCCCATGGTGAAGGGGGAGTGGGGAGAGGCTAGAGCTGGGGATGGGGGCACTGCATATCCAGGGTGGTGAATGTACTCCTGGGGCTGGGGTGGGGAGCAGGATGGGGCTGTGGGTGGTTTGACCAGGGGATGTGTGTCCCAGCACTTAAATGGTGTCAGGGGTGCTTAAATTAAAGCTCATCAAATGAGCTTTAGTTCAAGTACTGCTGCCACCATTTTTAAGCGCAGGGATATTTTTGGGAGCTGAGCCGAGTGGGGTGATGACAGATGCAGATTACCTGCTGTGGGCTTGGGGCTTTCCGCCCTGCTGCCTTTGCTGCTTGGAGCCCATCTGGTGGCAGGAGGCACAACTCATCACCCCCAGAGCTGTACGACAGGCAGGGGATGTGCACCCATCACACAGTTCGTAGGGCAAAGGCAGCAGAGTGGAAAGCCCTGAACCCACAGGAGGCAGGGTGCCTCTGCCCCGCACACGCATCTGGGGGGACAGATACCCCCCATGTCTCCTTTGGGGATGTGTGCAGTGGCAGGAGATGTCCCCTACCTCAGCTCTGGGGTCCTATTCACTGTCTTGGCTGGGCAGCACCCCCTGACCCCAGCTCCAGATCCAGCCCCTTCCCCATTCCCTCCCACACCATGGGGGCCTTGATCTGCCCTTTTTCATGCCCCTTCACTTCCAGAGTCTTGCCTGCCTGACTGTGCTTCTGGCCGTGTGCATGCTGTGGCTGTGCACATGCATGCAGTGTCCAGGGGCCCCAGCCAGAAGTTTTATTTTATTTATTGGTACGTTACTGACTACACCAGCCAAAAAAGCCGGTAGCCAATAATATTAACTTTCCTTTTTTTCCTTTTATCAGTGCCGATCTGATATGGCACCGATATATCGGTGTACTTCTATTAAATGTTTATCTTGTTAAAAGCTTTTTTTTTTTTTTTTTTTTTTTGTAGTAGTGTTAACTTTCAATGCATCTTTTTTAACATAAACTTAATAGATTTCATTATACAGTACTTAATTTGGCCTTTTTCTTTTTCTTTTTTTTTTTATGAACTTACGGAAACGTAGTTTTCTTTTAATGATGGGCAGTAAAGACATATGAGGCAAGAGTGGTGATGATCTTAGATTTATGTTGCCCCTCTTACTGTGGTGGAGCTCAGTATATTTCAAATTCATAAACAAGTACACAGATGATGAGATACCTCTCATCCTCAAAAGTTAGTACTGCCCATCACATCCGTTCCCTTCAGTGGCGCAAGGCAGGAAATGGAGAACAACCTCCACAAGAAATTTCTGACGGGAGTTTTAAATAGACATTGAAACTTTGCAGATTGAAATTTAACTTAATTTTCTCCACTTCTCCCTCCTCCCCTGCTAGTTGCTTTGCCTTTTGAGTTTCAGTATCTCTCTCATTGGGCAAATAAAACTTTGATGTTAGTCATCTTGAACATGGTACGTTTGCTGTATATGTACATTTGCCGTAAGTATGTGTGTTGCTAAACACTGAAGTATATCACTACTTCCTTAATTCTGTTCTGTTTCCATCTGTTCTTTGAAAAGAAAAGCAGCATAATTTCTCTCCTGGAAAAAAATAAAGAATTTAAAATACATGTCTTGTATACAACACCTGCACAGTTGGAAATGAAACTCAACTTTCTAGCTCTTACTGTTGCACCGTGAGACTCCTGTTGCCTTTCCTGCCTGTAAACAAAAGTAATCAGTTAAGAGAGTGGGAAATAGATTGTTTACAGGATGTTTTCTGTATGAAAGGAAGGAAAAGTGCTTTTTACAGAGATCAGCCCATTGTGTTGGGGATGTTGCAAGTTGAAATGGAGTCTAGCTTTCTGAGGGGAAGTAAGGAACAAAATACATACAGTCATTTCAGCCATGACCTTGAGAGGTGCTGAGCTGCTCTCAGTTGCTGAAATCAGAGGTGTCATTGGATGTCAGTGTTTCTCAAGGGCAGTCCCTGAGTAATGCATTATAACTAACTTGATTAACAAACTTGATTAGAAGTAGACACTACACCTTTAATTAAAAGTTTGAAGGGTTTGCAGAATGTGAAAATATTAATCATACTTCATATGAAAGGACTATAATGTTGAAAATATGCAACTTAATTATTGCTCCATAATGCTTTGCTGGGCCCACTTCCAGCTGGCAACCTTTGAAATTCAGTCTTTTCTACACCCCCCCCCCATCAGATATTCCTGAAATAGTGGTTTCAAATGTACGAAGTAAGCTTTCCTTAGGTTGGCATAATTCTTAAGATGTGATTCATGTTAAAAATGAAAATGAAGTGGTTATTCCTTCATCAGTGAGTTTGTTGATCCATGGGAGCCAGCCTTTTTGACAGGCTTGCCTCATATTAGCCCCACATCCTTCCTGAGGGCCACTCTGATCACTATCACTTACCCAATTTGCTGCTCAGTTTTCTGCTCCTGACCAAGCTCCTGCATTCTGCTTCCTGCCTGAGCCGATGCTTTGCTTTTTGCTTTCTGCCTTACCTGCCAGTGTTGCCTTTCCCCTCCCCAGTCTGCTTCATGCCATGCATAGTGGCTGCCTATGCCACTTGTGGTGCCCATACCCCAAATTAAATCATTGTGCTTTATTTCCTGCACTTCCTGCCCCCACCCCCACCTTTCAGGCATATCAAATTAATGCTTGTGATTTTTCTTTCTCTCCCCTAATGCTGTACGGTTTTTCTTTCTCTTCTATGGCATCATTGCTGTCAGCCATCATAAGTGGCAAAAGTTATTTTTCAGTTTCAAACCAAGATGCAGAATAGAATAACGTGGTTTTCTTGAACCTATCATGTTAGCTGGTGGTGCAGATAACAGTATAGAATTTTTATAATAAACTAAGAAGTTATGAGACTGTTGCAGGGAGTTGTTATACAGTGTAACATGGTAACATTTTTATTTAAATTTCCCCCCCCCCCCACAATAATTATGGTTGGCAGTAGAATCTTACTGTACCAGTTCTAGATTTATGCCCATTCTCCTACTTCATGTTTAAGGCATTTAATAGTTGTATAGTAGTAAAAACATCAAAATACATGGTTTGAACCATAGCAATGAAGGCACTAAGAATCAGCTTGTTTAAAATGCATTTAAAAGCCAGACGTATTTTTTGTATAAGGTTACTGATGTATAAATTGGAGTATATTTTAAGAAACAATGTGTCCTGGTAAGGATGAGTACTTTTGTCCCACATGATGATTCCAGTACATTAGATGGAAATTCTAACTTCTGGGTGTTTATCCAATCCGCTGGCTGAGGGGTAAGTAGTGGGGGTTGTTGGAACCTGGAATTAAAGTGCTTTTGATTCCTGGCCTCTTTTGAAACGACTCCGCTCTTTGCTAGTATGAAGAAGAGGAGATGTTTCTTCTCCTGATATTCATAAACTTTTCTGCTAACAATATGTTTTTTCAGGACAGAAATCTCCCTTCTTTTTTCTTTGCTCTCTGTCTTGGTTCACCATTAGACTGCCTTTAAATTTAGAATCATGTTTACAGCAATATAGCGGAGACATGGAAACTAATCCTGAAGATTCTTTAGCGTCTGTCAGGGTGTCAGACTTGCCTGGAGCCCCAGGCTGATGCAGACCACAGGACTCCTTGTGAGCCAGATTTAGCCTGGGGTGTGAAGGTTGCCACAGTGGCCACTGTGGTGGTGGTGGCAAGGGGTCTGGCGGCAGCAGCAAGGGATCCACTAGAGCGAGTCTATGAGCAGCAGCAGAGAGCTGTGCTTGCTGCCCATGGCTACACACCACCCTTTCAGTACCCACTGGTAGCCTGTTGGCTGTTTTTTGACAGCACTGGAGCCTATTAACCAAACCATTTCCTTAGTTTTGCTCATTTTTCTTGGTCTTTGGAAACTGTACCAGATTTTCTCCCCTTCTGGATATATAGAAACAGTAGCATAACTATCACGGGGCAGGGGTGGGTTGGGGAGAGGTGGAAAAATAACTCCCACTACACCAGTGGCACAGGGGCGGCTGGAAGTTGCCACTGCCTCCATGTATCTCAGCTGTCCTGGGTACCCAACTGCCTTACTCTGTTTTCTGTATAGAAGCATGAAATAGTGTTTGCTTGTAGTTTGCTTTAGGTTCACCTAGTTCTTTTGTTGATTGGATGATACTTACTGTGACTTTCCACTTTCTCAGAAGGGCCTCAGCAAGATTTCCTTAAAATATGACCAGGTCTCCTGGACTCCTTCCCTCCTCAGACTGATCCTGCCCATCAGTTCCCTGAGGGAGTCGAAGTCTGCTTTTCTGAAGTCCAAGGTCCTTACTCTGCTGCTCTCCTTCCTTCCTTTCCTCAGGATCCTGAACTTAGTCATCTTCTGGTCACGCTGCTGCCCAAGTTGCCATCCACTTCTACATTCCCCACCAATTCTTCCCTGTTTGTGAGCAGCAGGTCAAGAAGTGCATGACCCCTAGTTGGTCTCTCCAACACTTGCACCAGGAAGTTTTTTCCCAATACTCTCCAAAAACTTCCTGGATTGCCTGCCTGTGCACTGCTGTATTGCTCCCCACTCCTGGTGTCTGGGTGTTATAAAGAGAACCAGAACCTGGTTAGGAAAATTCCACTAGCTATTTGAAGAAAGCCTCATCTACCTCTTCCTTCTGGTCTGGTGGTCTGTAGCAGACACCCACCATGACATCGCCCTTGCTTCATAGATTTCATAGACTTTAGGGCTGGAAGGGACCTCATAAGATCATCTGGTCTTCTGCCAAGGGACAGGAAGGTCAGTTAGGGTCACAGGATCCCAGCAAGATAAACATCCAAATGTGTCTTAAAGATGTCCAGAGTAGGTGTTTGCACCACCTCTGGGGGGAGTCAGTAAAGAAGTTTTTCCTTATGTCCAGCTCTCCCCTCTGACCCTAATCCAATGACTTTCATCAGGCTTGTCTCCAATTTCATATTGGAGCTCTGAAAAAATCATACAGCTCTTTTACATAAAGTGCAACCCCTCCTTTTTTTTCTGGAACAGTTTATACCCATCCATGACAGTAATCGAGGCATGTGAGGTATCCTAACATGTCTCTGTTATTTCAGTCACGTCGTAGTTCTGTGACTGTGCAAGGACTTCCAATTCTTCCTGCTCGTTTCCCAGGCTCTGTGCATTTGTGTACAGCACCAGAAGTAACTAGTTGGTTGTTCTCCTTACTGAGGAAGAAGGAGAAGACCTCTTCTGTTGCCTGCTCCTGCTTGTGCTTCCCCCAGGTCATATACTTTCCTACTTAACTCAGGGCTTTGGTATCTCTTTCCTGGCTTATCCAGTTTTAAATCCCTCCTCACTAGGTTGGGAAGGCTGCCTGTGATGATCCTCTTCCATCTCTTCGTCAGGTGGGTCCCATTTCCTTCTAGCAGCGCTGCTTCTTGAAACAACATCCTGTAGTTGAAGAAGCCAAAGCCATGCATTCATCTGCAGGATGTGTCCACTCCTCTCTGGGCCCTTCCTCTTGACCAGAATGATTAAGAACACCACCTAAGCCCCTGTCCCCTTCAGTCTTGGACCCAGAGCTCTGTAGTCACTCTAGATCCACTCAGGGTTACACCTGGTGGTATCCTGGGTGCCCACATGGGTGAGCAGCATGGGGTAGTAGTTAGAGGGCCAGATGATTCTTGGTAATCCTTCTGTGACATCTCAGATCTCGGCTCTGGGCAAGGAGCAGACCTCCTGAGACATTTGCTGGCCTGACCTGCTAAATGTCTCCACCCACTCCGTGGAAAGGAGTCTCCAAACACTACCACCCATTGCTTCATTTTGTGGCAGTGGTCTCAGTCCTCCCAACCCTGAGGATGCTTGGCCTGGCCTCTTCCACCCATGGAATGTGCTCCTTCCCCTTTGTTGCTAGGGCTCCATATCTTTTCTCTAGGCAAACCGCAGCAGGCAGAGATGAGGACTTCTGCTTGCCCTGAAATGATTCATGGTGTTTTAGACTGACAACTTTAATATGTGCAACCACATCTATTCCTGCTATTTCCCCCACCTTCATCTGCATTGATACAAACCTGCATATAAAACTTAGCTTTTATGTTGGAAGCATAAAAAAGTGTCAGTTCTGCAGTGTAGGTCTGTTGACAAAGATATAAATTAGAATCCTGTAACTTCCTTGGAAGCACAGTCTTTTGTAGTATATATTCCTGTGTGTTGATGAACTACTTCATAGGCCTTCCTCATTTTAGTTTCTTTTCATACAAAAAGATTCATTCTTAATCCTGTGGCCTAGTACTCTGTAGACTTTGGTATTTCCACGTCAGTGTTTCAACAAGTTCCATTTTGTCTTGACGAATTAGTTAAATGTTTAGGTGTTTTGTAGGCAGGAATAATTTACATGTTATATTAATTGTACCTAGGTATGTGCAGCCCTAAAATCATAAAGGGTTCAACACAAAGATAGGTTAATCCAAGTGTTATGTCTGCATGTACTAACTAGGATTAGGTCACTTTAAGTGCCAAATTGTACACGTATTCAGGGTCTTTGGATAGGGCAAAAAATGGCCGGCCCAAACTAAATTAGTTCACCTGAGGAGGTATGCTACATAGATCAGGCTAATCTGTGCCTAAATGTGTGCATATTTGGAGCTTAGTCCCAGGGCTGGGAAAGCCCAGCTGCTTGCCCCACCCCTGGGGCTCTGCTTTTTCTATCTCCTCACCCTGACCAGGTTGTCTTTTAGGCCTCCAAGCTCTCTCCACCCCCAGCTGGATGACCCTCGCCCACTTGTAGACCTGCTAGCCCTTCCCTTGATCCTGCCTGTCAATCCCCCAAACCCTGACTCATATTTCTGGCATAGCTCCCAGCACCAGTGAAGGTGTGCAAAATTGGGGACCCAACCAACAGTCATGTTGCTTGAAGTAAGCTGTGTGATCCTAGATCAGGTCCTGGGAACATCTGCATGTGAATGATGTGTCCTTAAGTAGTGCATAGTTTGAGTGCGTAGCTTTTTGTTCTGTATTGAAATAGTAATTTAAGGTTAATTTGTTTATGCCTGCTTCTGATATAAATGATCTGGGTACCTTCATATAGAAAATAAAGGTTTCTCATTTTGACTTCCAGGCTTCTGTTCATTTTACCAGTATCAGAAAACAGTGAAGTGAAAAGGCATCCTTTGGGAACCCAGATAACCAAAGGTAAGAATGGATATTACTGTGATGTACATAGGTAAATGCTGTTGGATACTCCAGTTTAATTTTAAAATGGCTTTGAAAACTTTTCCACCACATCTGCATGTGATATTACTGTTCCCAGCAGTGACACCCTCAAACGTTTCTCGGTTCTCCATGTGGGCTGCCCCAGGAAGCAGCAGCAGTACTGTGAGAATGGTAATTAGTGTGGGGCTTGGCTAATTGGCATGGTCATGCATCAGTGCCTGCAGTACTACATAGAGGTGGCTATACTGCTTCCAACACAGAAGGTAGCATGAAGCAGCATGGCATGTTTGGTGGTGCTGGTGCCAGGTTCATTTAGCTTGTGGTCTAGACATGGCCTTTTTCATAATGATTTAATTTATATACAAAAAATGTAGGCACATGCAGAGCTCTGTTTGACTGTAGCAACAGTCAGTTGTACTGACAAAAAACTTGAATGTACATATGGATATTTTTTTCAACTTGTGGCTTTAGTTTGCTAGTTTTGGAGAGGCTTCGTCATTGATCTAACTTTGATTTATTAAGCAATAAATAGACGTCTGCTTTGGGTTATAACATTTCCTGGTAAAAATTCTGATTTTTTTTTTTTTGTTTATTTTGTTACTCTGTCTAATAAATTGGACAACTGCAAAATTTAAATGAATGATTAATAGGTATGATGTCACTCAAGTAAGTTAGGAAGAAATGGTTTTATCTTTAATTTGATTAGGAAAGGTCTAATATACAAGCCTTTATCATACTTAGCACCAGGACCGTTTGCAAAAAAAAAAAAAAAAAAAAAGTGACTTTTCATGTCCCCAAATTATTACTTACTTATTGCCGTTACAAAATTGAGCATGTGATGATGATTTTTCTAAAAGCCAGCCCTGCATTAGGATTTTGAAGATCAAGCTGGGTTGTTTTATCTGAGGTATCATGGCGAGCAATGGCCTGGCTGATAGCCCCTGTGGTCATTGCTTTCCACAGGTGAATGAGAACTTGGTAAACAATCATGTTTGTGTTTGGGAAGCCCAAATCTTGTATTCGTGTCAATGATGGTGGTATGTTATGAATAGGCTTAATAGCAGTGTTTAATTTAAAAAAAAAAAAAGGGGGCGTTTTTCATTATTTAAATTAAGTAATAGAATATGAAAAATGTACAGGTTTTTGTAAAATAACCAGTGATATTGTCAATATTTTTCTAACTGGCTTCTTTTAAATAATTTGTTTTTGTGTCCTGAATCGTATGTATTCTTACAGGGGGACAGAGAAACACTGATAAATCTCTTCAATAACTCTCTTACATCGTTAAAGAAAGAGGCAACACTAAAGGACAACTTACATTACGGAGCACTTCCTAGAAAAGTTTCTGAAAACTATACTTGGTCTTACTCATAGTATAGCTCTGTGTTATTTTTCTGTGACTTAGTCCACCCCCTCCTGCAAGCTTATGTAAAAACAGGACATTTTGTGCACTGTGGTTGATTCCGAAGGGAAAATGCCAAATATATTTTTGAGTCACAGGAATAAATTATCACCCATAGGAATGATTTAACAGTAACAAGGGGTGAACACCTCAAAAGGTGGAAACATTTTTCCGATCTTTCATTTGTACTTGATGGTAGCATTGTAAGCAAAAGTTCCTGAGAGTCATATTTTCAGTGCACCACTAGTGCCATGGATTGGAAGTACGGTATACAGAATCAAAATACCAAGACCTTGCAGCATCTGACCTGTCTGTACTCATCCTCCTGCTGCCTTTAAAGTTGGAAGCCTTTAATTTCTGATGAAGGCATGTGGGATTCACTGTATTCAGTGAAATACCGCAGCTGCCTTCCTGGACCTGCTGCTGGATATACAGGATGAAAAGGAGGATGTGTGATGGTGGCAGAAACCTCACTGGACATGTACAACAAGCTCTCTGCCCTAGTCTGGCAGCCAAGACCAGAGTTCTCAGTGGTACACTGGCAGTGAAGTGGGGTGTGCACCCACCCTGGATCTTCTGTATCTGCCCAGTGTTTCTTTCATAGGAGCTCTTGATGTTTTCCTGATATGAGAAATAGAGTATTTGCAAGGAAATGTTTCTTTGCTAAATTTAAAGGAACAAAAGTGGTAAGGAACACATTTCATTTCCAAGCTTCATCGAGAATATGGCATTACAGACAAGAGGAGATAATAGATTTGGGGAAATATAGCTATTCTGATGCTGTCTTTTGTACTTTTTAATTAGAATTTCTCATTTATTTTAAACTTCCTCCTTTTTCTTCCCTTTTTGCCTTTCATAGGATGTTGCTTAAAATATACATACACTAAAGACACAATAGCATTACAGTCTGACACCATTCCTAAATACTGTTTCCTTAAAAATGGGCATTACGCAAACTGAATTTTTGATGGTCTGTTTTTATGGTTACAGACAAAAGAGCTAGCGTCCCCAAGTAGAGTTATTTGGTGATTATAACCTAGGGTACAGGTAAAGCCTAGTGCTTATTGAAATCCACATTTTGGCGATTTGTCTTCACTGAGGACTGTAAATGTGAGGTACAGGTATTCAAAGAGCCTGAGGCAGAATTGATCCGAGTTGCGCAGTTTTCTGAAAGCAATGTAGTTCAGATTGGTAGTGAACAGAACAGACATTCACCCTTTGATGGGTGGCAAATCTTAGACTGGGTTCTGCCATTTTTAAACCAGTCTGTGCTTCCGTTTTGTTATAGGTCTAGACTGGTTTTGTGTGCCGAACTTCTGTTCAGTTGCAGGTCTGGACCAATTTCTGATCACTAATACTGGTAAAAGTATAATGTCTGTATGTGACCTGTATAAGTATGGTAGTGTTATAAGGCATGGTTGCCAATCTCATAATGCTGAGGAATGATGCATTCCTACTGTGCTGGCTGAGTCAAAAATAAAATAATATTTTTTTGGTGACTTGGCAAACGTTTAGGTTGGTTAAGAGACTGTTTCCTGGAAAAGACGGAACTGAAAATTGAAAGCAGGACCAATACTCTGAAAAATGGTGTTTTTTGTAAAGTTAATTAGGCTGCTTATGGAAATTTGTAGGGGCTAAGGTTGCCAAAAAAAAAAAAAAGTCCCAGTGTGTGCTGGAAAAGAAATGTAATGGTGATACAATAACTTTCCCTTTGTGGTTCCTCACTGTGTATACTCCTTGATTTGGTCCAAAACCAGTGTAATGGATTGTTTTATAGCTTTAGCACAAAGCCCAAGTTAGGAAGTACTTCATGCTGGCTGAACACAGCATCTGATTACCATCTGGTCATCAAATGCTCCCTCCAGCACAATACAGAAATGACTGCTTTGTTAGAGAATGAACTCCCACTGTGTGTGTGTGTGTGTGTGTGTATGTGTATGTGTGGGGTGGGATGGGATGGGAGGGTGGCAGTGAGGAAAAGATTAATTGGAAAAGATTTCTTTCTGGGAATGTATGGAGAACTTTAAACTTCAGTAGTATCCAAAGGTTCAGGAAATATTTAATGGAATTTTAGATCATTTTGCCTAAATTTTGCCCCTTCACAAGCCCTTCAGATTCCTGAAGGTTAAACTGCAGCAGAAAATAAGTTACTTTGCTTTTTTTCTTCTATAGTTTCATATTTATAAAGATGATACATTTACAACCAACATTCTAGATTGTAACATCATTTCTGTTTCTCAATTAAGACTGGATTTTTGGGGGATTTGGAGCGTTACTTTGGTAATAAAAAGTAGGGAGATGTTACACTTCTATATTTGTATAGAACTCACTTGAACAGCAAGTGCATAAATATTTTGAGTCATCTTTAGATGAATGAAATCTGTAATGTGTGTAAACTTGAGGGGATGCCCACACTCTGTGTTGTATATACTTTGTTATATACAACTGGGTAGCTCTATGACCTTAAATTTACAGGAAAAGTAAGTTGAGAAAACAAAATAATAATTTTAATTGTGTAGGCCTTTTATTTGGGTCAGTCTCTCAGGGTTTCCCTGTCTTTTCCTTAGTACTGAAATATCTCAAAAGTCAAAGGGGGCAGGAGGGCACAAAAGCCCCATGGCTCCCCAAAAGCATCTGGGAATGTCTCCTAGCTAAAAAGGAGATGCACACCCAATGGAAGGGAGGGGCCATCACCAGGGAGGATTATACTGTGGTTGCTCGGTGATGCAGGGGGGCAGTCAGGAAGGCCGAGGCGGAGATGGAACTGGGACTAGCTTCCTGGATCAAGGACAACAAGAAGTCCTTTTTTAATTACATAGGGGGCAAAAAGAAGGTTCTGGGTAACATGGGACCCCTGCAGGACAAGCTAGGAAATTTGGTTGTTACACCAGATGACAAAGCTAACATATTTAATGATTTCTTTGCCTCCATTTTCCTGAGCAGGGACTGGAACAGCCACCCCCGCCTCTGGGCCCCCCCTTAGATTCCAGGGGAGGCGCACCTAGGCCCAGGGTTAGTGAGGAACTAGTTAGGGAACTTCTGGAGGGACTGGATGTATTCAAATCAGCTGGTCTGGATGATTTCCACCCCTAGAGTACTGAGGGAATTGGCTGAGGTCATTGCAGGACCCCTGGCACGGCTTTGTGAGCACATGTGGTGCTCTGGTGTGGTGCCAGAGGACTGGAAGAGGGCCAACGTGGTTCCCATCTTCAAAATGGGAGGAAGGAGGACCCAAGAAACTATAGGCCAGTTAGTCTTACCTCAATCCTGGGCTTTTTGAGAGAATTATTCTGGCACATGTCCGCAAAGGGCAGCAGGGAAGATTATGCTTAGAGGCAACCAACACAGGTTCATTAACGGCAGGTCCTGTCACACCAACCTGGTGGCCTTCTACGACCAGGTCACCAAATCCTTGGATGCAAGGGTAGCAGTGGACATAGTCTTCCTGGACTTCCGGAAGGCCTTCAACAGTGTCTCTCACCCTGTTCTCATCAAGAAACTGGGGGACTGGTGTTGACACCCACACAGTCAAATGCGTCGCCAACTGGCTGGAGGGCCGCATCCAGAGAGTGGTGGTGGACGGGTCATTTTCGACTTGGAGGGATGTGGGCAGTGGGGTTCCACAGGGCTTGGTCCTTGGGCCCGCACTGTTCAACATCTTCATCAGTGACTTGGATGAGGGGGCAAAAAGCACCCTGTTCAAATTTGCTGCTGACACTTAAGATGTGGGGGGATGTGGGCATGCTAGAAGGGAGAAATAGGCTGCAATCAGACCTAGGCAAGTTACAGGGGTGGGCGGATGAGAATAGGATGGGATTCAGCACTGACAAGTGCAGGGTGATACACCTGGGGAGGAAGAACCAGCACCATACCTACAGGCTGGGGAATTCCTTTCTCATCAGTGCAGAGGCAGGAAAGGATCTTGGAGTCATTATAGACTCCAAATGAATGTGGGCCGCCAATGTGGAGACGCAGTCAGGAAGGCTAATTGCACCACAGATGCACCAGAGCAGGTCCAAGGAGGTGATACTCCCCCTCTGTGCGGCCCTGGTCAGGCCGCAGTTGGAGTACTGCATCCAGTTCTGGGTGCCGCACTTCAAGAGGGATGTGGACAACATGGAGAGGGTCCAGAGGAGGCCACTCGCATGATCAGGGGAAAGCAGGGCAGGCCCTACGAGGAGAGGCTAAGGGACCTGAACCTGTTCAGCCTCCAAAAGAGAAGGCTGAGGGGGGGATCTAGTGGTCTGTTACAAACTAGTCAGAGGGGAGCCAGCAGGCATTGGGGGAATCCCTATTCCCCCAAGAACTACTAAGAGTGACTAGGAATAGCGGTCACAAGCTGGCAGAGGGTAGATTCAGGCTAGATATCAGGAGGTGCTACTTCATTGTCAGGGTGGCTAGGGTCTGGAACCAACTTCCAAGAGAAGTGGTGGTGGCTTCTATCCTGGGGGTCTTTAAGAGGAGGCTGGATATACACCTTGCTGGGGTCGTTTAACCCCAGTACTCTTTCTTGCCATGGCAGGGGGTCGGACTCGATGATCTGCTCAGCTCCCTTCCGACACTAGAAACGATGAAACTAAGTTTCTGTTACTGTTCTTCTTTATTTCCTTCATTTAGTTTTTGAAATAATATTCTGAGCTCCTCTTATCATCCTTCTTTTATGTGTATATTTTGTATTAAGGGGATACTTTTGACATGAAATTTAGTTAGGTAAAAAACAGAAATAGATCATGTCTAGATCAGGGGTTCTCAAAGTTTTTATGCCACGTACCGGCAAACCATGTCCCAGGAGTCTCGGGGAGTCGTAGTAGCCGCAGCTGACTACGGCCGGAATTTTCAGCTGGAAGACAGGTAACCCTGCGCTCCCTGTGTGGGAGATGCTATGTAATGACCTGGTCTCAGCTAGTCTCAATCAGGGCAAGTCATCCCCTGAACAATATCCCCCTGCAGCAATCCTAGAGCAGTGCCCTTGTGCCCACTGGGCTGCATGGGGCAATTAGGGAAGCCCATCTCCTGAAGTCACATGCAATAGGCCCCACTTGCTTCAGCTCTTAAAAGCCAGGTCCAGTATCCTTGTCCAGTCAAACTGTTAGGCACTGGAGCATGGGTGGTCTTGCCTATTGGTAGTCACCTGAATCATGGATGCAGCCCATGTCAGTTCTAGAGGTCCAGAGGGATCTAGAGTCTGACCTGGATTTGGAAGCTGTAGCCAAAATCAGGATAGGTTGGGGTCAGAAGCCAGGGCTGGAGGAATGGTTAAATGAGGGTTCACTGGGATCAGAAGCCAAAAGCAAGTGCCAAAGATTAAGCCAAAGACTGACTACAGGCCTGTGAAAGAGAGGCCTGAGTGCAAGGCTGGTGACTAAGAGCCCTAGCTAAAGTTGACAAACTAGTGCTAGAGGTGGATCCTTAGATGAGCAGCCATGGGGCTCTTTAGCTTGGAAAAGCGCAGTCTCAGGGGTGATCTGATGGCCACCTATAAGTTTATCAGGGGTGATCACCAGGATCTGGGGGAACGTTTGTTCACCAGAGTCCCAAGGGATGACAAGGTCGAACGGTCATAAACTATTGCAAGACCATTTCAGTCTGGACATAAGGAAGAATTTCTTTACTGTCTGAGCCCCCAAGGTCTGGAATAGCCTGCTATAGGAAGTGTTTCAAGCACCTACATTGAACACCAAGAGCAAATTGGACACTTATCTTGCCGGGATCCTATGACCCCAGCTGACTTCCTGCCTTCGGGCGGGGAGCTGGATTCAATGTTCTTCTGAGGTCCCTTCCAGCCCTAATGTCTATGAAATCTATGACTGCTAAAACTGAGGGAGCAGGTGGGCAAAGTCCAACTTAAAATAGAGATGCTTTGCTCAAAAGTCGAGAGGGAGGATTGGGGCAGATAGGCCTCCTGATGATGAGCAGGGCAGAGGAAATTGCCTAAAGTGACTGAAGGCAGCCTCCCAAATCATAACAGTAGTCATTGGGGAAAATGGTGCCCTGGGTGAACTTGTATTTTGGCATTATTTCTTTTGAGCTTAAGTATGTAGTAGTATTAGGAAAAGTTTCAGAACTAAAACCCTGTGAGGAGCTGCTTGGCTGGATCGGGAGACCTACTTCCCCATGGTATCACCCAGTGATGGCCAACTAGGGTAGGGGGAGAAGGATGGGGAGGTTTGTCTTTTACCAGCCTTGAGGTGAAGATGATCGTGAGCAGCACCAGGTAGGCACCCATGATGATGAGCATCAGGAACATGAGGCGTGGGTGCAGTTAGTGCATGCAGTAGGAGGACTCGTAGAGCTAGTCACAGGCATGGGTTGGCAGGCATTGGTCACAACCTGCTTGCTCCACCCTGTCCAGCAGGTAGTGGTGCCTCCTTATCACTGAGCCCCGCAGTTGGCCAACTTCTACCCACCCTCTCCCCACCCCAAGTCAGTGGTGCTGCTACAGGCAGGTGGGCAGGGACAGTCTAGTGGGGAGGTGGAGGCAGGGTGCGTGGGTATGTCATGCCCTGGGCGGTTGTCCTTATCACCCACCTCTAGGACTGGCCCTAACAAGCCAACATCAAAGGTGGCATGGTAGGTGGAGGAAAAGATCTAGCTAAGAGGGTGTAGAAGGTGGGGACTGATTGCCAGGGGACATTAGACTTGACATTGTAGTGCTAACCCTGCTACAATGAGGTGTTAGAATTAATAGGGGTTGAGCAGTAAGCCATCTTCATACATAGCTAAGTACAAAGACCTGATCCTCTTAACTGTTAGTAAACAAGATTTTTAGAGAGGCTTACCAATAAGTTCAGAGATCCTTGGAGGGAGTGTGTGAATGGATACTAAGGGATACATAGTAGTACTATAAAATACTCATTTCCCCAAACAAATATCAAGGAAGCTATATTTATGTTATATGTAGCCTACTTTCCTTTCTCAAGGGGCTGTTTCCATTCTTTCTGTGTTCAGTAGTTGTCCTGGCACTTAAGGCAGCCCCAAGAAGTCCACTGAAGTACAGTCATTGCTGCAGAGAGGTAGTTCAGATGTAGAAATTGTTGGAAGAAACTATTCAAGACCAAATACATGCAGCAGAAGGTAAGGAATAGGGGAATAAATTTCCAAGAACCAGTGCAACTAATAATTGTAGAGTAACATAGTAGCAGAGCAAAAAAGTCATGTTCTTTTCAGCCTTTTGTTTTTAAAGTACTTTCCCTGGTAGCCAAGTATCCATAGTGCCTTCCTTATAGATGTCAACAATTATTCATTTGGTCTTCGAGGAGGAAGATGAGTTAAAATGTAACTTGTATCAGTAGCAGCCTTGAACTGGGTGGGGATGAATGGAATATAGGCAAGTGGTTTTCAACAGGGTTGCCACAAGATTCCCTCTCCTCCCCAACAGCCACTGCTGCAGGCACTTCTTGGTGCAGCACCAGACATGTCTCTCAGAAAATGGGGTGCTGCTAGTTTCTGAAAAGTTAGAGGGTGCTGTAAGCCAAAGAAAAGGTTGTGACCCAGTGGTGCAGACTATGACTAACAAGAAAAAATGGAGGCAGGTACCAAGAAAAAAATAGACAAAAGTCAGGCTGGACAGTGGATCCAGTACGTCTGTGATTTAAAAAAAAAAAAAAAAGAAAAAAGAAAAAAAGTGTAGTGTATTGCACTTCACATGAATGGCAGCTATTACAATTAGTTATCTTAATGGAAGAAGACTTTCTGTGTTATGATGCTTCACTTAAGAACCAGTATCATCATCAGTGAAATATTTGGACTAAGAAATCCTTTAGATACGGGAGGATAGAATTGAGGACTGGAGCATCAATGTCTCATTGGAAGTTGCTTCTATTTGTCATGAGGATGGGATATATTAGGAAAGAGGGGAATGCTATAAAGTGGGAGAAACTTCTAGAAGAAAGTTAAACAGAAAAAAGAGTGCATAAAGCAGGTTGAAAATGAGGTGTAAGTGAGCAAAGGCCACTTGAAAAGAGTGTTGTAAAAGATAGTTAGTAGGAGAGAAAAATGGAACTGGAGAGTAGTTGGAACAGGAAAGAATGCCGGGGAAACGAGACACCCGTTTCATATGGGGGAAAAAAATGCTGGCGTAAAAAACTTGGCATTTCAATATAAGAACATCATCAATTTCTAGTACATCATCTTGATGTCTTTTAATTTGGAAGGAGCTATAGGTTTTCACATGTTGTGGTCCAAGTATTTTTATTCTAGTTAGAAAATGTTTTTATCAGGTTCATAGAAGTAGGGTCATAAGGGACCTTGTAGATCTTCAAGTCCAACCCCCTGCCTGGGTAGGAGAAAAACTGGGCTTAAATGACTCCAGCCAGGTAAGCATCAAGCCTCCTTCTTAAAGACTCCCAGGGTAGGAGCCAGCACCACTTCTCTTGGAAGTTGGTTCCAGATCCTAGCTGCCCTGACTGTGAAGTAGTTCTTAAGGATGTCTAATCTAAACCTACTCTCCAACAACTTGTGGCCATTATTCCTTGTTATGCCAGGGGGCGCTAGGGGAAACAAGGTCTCTCCCAAACCCTTCTGGTCCCCCCTACTGAGTTTATAGACTGTCACCAGGTCCCCCCTCAGCCTTCGCTTGTGAAGACTGAACAGTTTTGGGTCCCGCAGTCTCTCCATTGTAGGGTCTGCTCTGTTGTCCCTGGATCATACGGGTGGCCCTCCTCTGGATCCTCTCAATGTTGTCCGCATCCCTCCTGAAGTGGGGTGCACGGAACTGGACACAGTACTCCAGCTGTGGCCTGACCAGTGTTGAGTAGAGGGGGAGGATCACCTCCTTGGCCCTGCTTGAGATGCACCTGTGGATGCACAACAAGGTCCGGTTAGCCCTGCCAACCGTGACCTCGCATTGTTGGCCCATGTTCATCTTGGAGTTAATGACTACTCCAAGATCCCTTTCTGCCTCTGTGCTCTCAAGAAGGGAGTTTCCCATCTTAAGTGTGCTGCTGGTTACTACTGCCCAAGTGCAGCACCCTGCACTTGTCAGTATTGAAATGCATCCTGGTTTTGTTAGCCTACTTCTGTAACCTATCCAGGTCTTGCTGCAGACTTTCCCTGCCTACTAGCGTGCTCACCTCACCCCAAATTTTGGTATCATCAGCAAATTTAAACAGGTTGCTTTTCACCCCATCGTCCAAATTGCTGATAAAGAAATTGAACAGCGCAGGCCCAAGGACCGAGCCCTGGGGGACTCCGCTGCCCACTTCTCCCCAGGTTGAATATGACCCATCCACCACCACCCTCTGAGTACGACCCTTGAGCCAATCTGCAATCCATCTGACTATGTAGGCACCAATGCCACAGTCGCCTAGTTTTTAAATAAGGATGGGTTGGGAGACTGCGTCAAAGGCCTTGCTGAAGTCCAGAAAGACTGTCCACAGCGACACCTGCATTCAATGCTTTTGTGACCTGATCATAAAAGGCAGTCAGGTTGGTCTGACATGACCGGCCCCTAATGAAATCGTGTTGGTTGCCCTTGAGCATCATCCCTGAAGCCAGCCCATCACAGATGTGCTTGATGATCTTCTCAAAGAGTTTCCCTAGGATTGAGGTAAGACTGCTGGGCCTATAGTTGCC
>NW_017728943.1:99487058-99502822 GCF_001723895.1 Crocodylus porosus
ACCAGATTGCCCAGCGAATCTTGCAGGGGCCCCACATTTCCCAGTGCTTTCTTCATCCTCCCTATATATTTGAAAAAGGACTTTTTATTATCTTTGATCTTGGACGCTAGTCCTAGCTCTATGTCCGCCTTAGCTTTCCTGAGAGCCCCCCTACAGGCCCAAGCAGAGGAGGTAGCACTCCCCTTCCACTGGGTGTATGCCACCTTTTTGGCAGTCAGGCATTCCTGGATGCCCTTGGTGAGCCAGGGGGGCTTTTGGACACTCTTGGCCCCCTTGCTTCTTGTTGGGATGGTCACCCCTTGGGCCCTGAGTATTGTCTCCTTAAGGAACAACCACTCATCTTGGGCACTGAGTTCCCCTGCCCTCGAGAACCCCAGTGCCTCTCCCGCTAATCTCCTCAGCTCGTTGAACTTGGCCCTCTTGAAGTCTAGGGCTACTGTCTTGCTGCAGGCCCTTGATACCCTGCGCTGGATGGTGAATTCCAGCTAGTGATGATCACTATTTGCCCAGGTGGTCGAGGACCTGGAGGCCCCTTACCAGGTCGTTGCCTGTGGCCAGGACCAGGTCCAACAGGGTATTTCCTCTGGTGGGACTGTGCACCTCCTGAATTAAGTGGAGGTCCTGTATCTCGGCCAGGAACCTCCTGGAACAGTCCAACCAGGATGTCCGGGTAGTTTTAAATCACCCATGACAACTACATCCTTCACCTTAAGTGCCTCTGCAAGCTGGCCTGAAAATTCCCAGTCTAGCTCCTCCCGTTGGTTGAGGGGTCTGTAGTAGATCCCCACCATTAAATCCCTCTCCCCATGGCCTCTTTGTATCTTGACCAAGAGCACTTCAGCTTGCACCCCATTCTGCTGGTAGAGGATGTATATTGCTCCTTGACATAGAGTGCCACACCCCCACCTTTCCTTCCTTTTCTATCCTGCCTGTAAAGCCTATAGCCCCTAATGCTAACTGTCCAGTCGTGTGATGAATCCTACCATGTTTCTGTAAGCGCTATTATGTCTGGGTTTGAACTGGCTATTCTGAGGGCGAGTTCTTTCTGTTTGTTCCCCATACTACGAGCATTGGTATATAGGCATTTAAGGCCTTGCCTAGCTGCATGTGCCACCCCCTGGATTTGGGATACTGTCTGGACCTGTGTTTCTTACCTGGGCACTCCTTGCATTTGTCACCTGTCTTGCTCGGGTGGTGTCTCCACGTCTTTCTGTGGCCCCCTTCCCCGGTGAGGCTAGTTTAAAGCTCGCTGTACGAGATCAGCCAACCTGGAAGAGAAGGCATGCTTGCCTTTAGGATAGAGGTGGAACCCATCCTGCCCCAGCGAGCCCCCCACCCTAAAACATGGGTCATTATCTAGGAACCCAAGGCCTGCCTGGTGGCACCAACTGCATAAGCGCCAGTTGACCTCGCCAACGCAGGCCTCGTGTTGCTGTCCCTGCCTACTCACCGGTAGAAGAGAGGAGAATACTACCTGTGCCTCCGTCTCCTTAAGCTTGTCCCCCAGAGCTTTGAATTCCTTCATAATGTGGTCAGGGTTGCCCCTGGCCACGTCATTCGTTCCCACATGGATGACAACCATGGGGTACTGGTCTGCAGGTCAGATGTAGGCCGGGATCCTCTCCGTAATGTCCCTAACCTGAGCCCCAGGCATGAAGCAGACCTCTTGCGCCATGGGGTGAGGCCGGCAGATGGGACCTTCCAGTCTTCGTAGGATGGAGTCTCTGATGATGGGGACCTGGCGTTTCTTCCTGCTGGTGTTCGCTCTCTGCCCATTCCTTGTCATATGTTAGTGGACAAGTAATTTTTTTTGGATTTTGGCTCATCTTAAACTCTCTCAGTTACTATTTTTCTGATTATCATGATTATAATGAATCAACTAACTGCACCAGAAGGCTCTGGAACATTTTAATTTTGCCCACAGAAACATCTGAATGTTAGCCTTCAGGTTTATAGTCCTAAAATATTGATAATATGATACAGATGACCTTTTGTTATATTTGGTCTTTTCCTGGGAAGCCTGTCGCATATACTCCCTATCTAAAAAATGCAGACAGTTTAAAATAATCTCTTGGTGACTGACTTGGTCTGGTTATTAACCCAGTGTACTCTGAGCCATCCATATCTGTTTGCAACGGGGGGAGGATAAAAGGTGTCTGATTGCAGAAATAACAGTCTTACAAGTACATATTTATCCTTGTTCAGAGCTCTCTGGGACTAAGTACAGACATTCAAAAAGCTCAAGGTGGCATCTAAGTTATGCAGTTTTCTGTAAGTGTAGTTTAGATCAGTAGTGAATGGAACACACATTTGCCCTTTTTTGGAAGGGGTGGGGGGGAGAGGCAAATCTTAGACCCAGGTTCCACCACTTTAAAATCAGTCTGTGTGTCAAACTTTTGTTCTGTTATGGGTATAGAGTAGTTTCCGATCACTTATACCAGTAAAAGTGTAATGTCTGTACCTGGCCTGAGTAAGTGCAGTGTATGTTACTTTCCAGTGACTGGCTGCCTGCCTGTACATGTGCTAGGGTGCAGGGGGTGCATTTTAATTAGTGGCTCCCAAACAGCCACTCTAATTAAAATGGCTTGCTGCTATGTGTATTAAGCCCCCACACATTTCAAATTGGATGTGAGATGCTTTATATAAAATTTATTGAACGAGGCTTAGATAAAGCAGCCCCGCAGCCATTTTGAAATGCGCAGAGCCTTGATACATGTGATGATGAGGCAACGCTGGACCATTCTAATTAAAGCGATTAATTAAGTCTGCTCTGCGCTGTTTTAATTAGAACATGAACAAACATATCTGTAGGCACCCAATAATGTTAAAAGCTTTGTATCTGTTAGTTTCTTCTTTAACTTAAAAGCTTATCTTTGACCCAAAACTTTTAAAAATTTTTTTTCCAACTATTTAAGTTGGTCTAATAAAAGATGTAAGATTCACCCAGTGAACCTTGTCTTTAGCCAAAGGAATTCAGGATTTTTTTGTTGTTGTTGTTTAAGTGTTGCCACTTAACATAATCAAGTCATCTGTAGTCCACTTCACTTTAATTCTTCCAAGTGGATTGCAATTGCGTACTCTGAGGTTTGTTTTTTTAGGTTGTTGGGTCATGCAGTCTTTCAGCTGGGTTGACCATATATACGGTGGTTGTTGTTGTTTCAAAACTGATGGGATCAAAAGGCAAAAGAAGAATCGCATTTAAATTCTCCTGTTCCTTTTCCCTTACAATTCCTTTGCTATTTTTAAAGCAAGCAAGATTAACCACTTTGGATACCTTCAAAGGGGGTTGAAGGACACCGCTTGGGGTCAAAGATGAGATCTAGCCACTTCACCCTTCCAATAGAACCTAAGTTTAATTTGTGACTATTTTTGAGAGTCTTTGTAGTAAAAAGAAGTTTGAGAAGATGTTACCATTTTGTGCCATTTCTTGTGAAGTATATCAAATAACTAGCAACATTTTTTAGAGAAAAGGAGGACTCGTAGCTCCCTTGTAAAATCTTGCCCTTTGTCAATCTCCTGCTGAAGCTCTGAGGAAAGGGACCTTCATTATCAAAAATAACGATAGTTGCAAATTAAGTTTGGTTGATTGACAGTTCAGCTATCTAAATCTACTTTGGCTTGTCTTTATTTTTTGATTGACCTCAGAGCACAGTTTTATGGAACTTTACTTCATTTTTTCTGACTGATAGCTTAACTACATTTTCCTGTATCATATCCTAGTTAAGATGTTATAGGGTGAGCTGGATCCTGACTTGACTTGCTTCAGGTTTTTCTTGCTTTTCTATTCCACCCGTCAAGAGGAATTTTGTGGAAGCAAATGTTTTTTATTTAGAGATACTTCCATCTCATTTAAAGATTGAGAATTTGCAAGTGGATTCCTGCATCCCCTCCTGTTTGTTCCTCTTCAGCAGGCATTTATTTGGAATTTCTGAGGTCATAATGGGCTGTAAGTTTGTTTCAAAACAATTGATTTCCTATGAAGCAGATAAGCTGATGTCATGGTCTGGTCCTTTTGGCTACATATGCTAATTATTAGATTGCACTGGGCAGTTGGTAGCTTTGTCTGAGGAAGAGGAAAAGTGTAGGTTGTATGACAGCTGTGTGCGTTTCAGCTAACTCGGGCTTGAGGGTTGCCAGAATTTATGATACTTTAGATTTAGCAAGGTAAGTGTGTTTCATTTTTATTTTACATTTGATATAGTTTTCACCTAAGACAGTGTTCTTATACACTACTATACAGTAGACATGAGTTTAGGGATGTTTTCTTTTAATTTTGGTAGAAACAAGTTGGTTTATGCAATTTTATGTCAAATTTAGCTACCTAAGATTTTTAAGTGGTGCAACTGGATTGGAATCCTTTTTTGTCATGTTCCCTTGTGTTCTCAAATGGGATTTATTACTGCACTGGGTGAGTTGTTGGAACTGAGTCTACATACTAAGGTAATAAGAATGGAGTAAAAAGTGAAAATAAGCTTTTAATTTATTAACTTGTTAATTTATTGATATTTTGTTTTCCTGAACTAAGAAATAACTCTTCAAAACTGTCTGTTGTAATTTTGATGAAAATGCAAAGCTCATGCCAACTTCTGCAGATTGAATTTACCTTATGAATAACAACTTTTGAAAAAAGTTTAGCAATATAGTTTTGCTCTTGAACATCCCAACTTTATTTTCCTTATAAACTTTATTTTTTGCATATACATAGAAACAAGAAAGCAAAATATTTAATTGTGTATAGTAGTATGTTATACTATTGAATAGTGCTTTGCAGATCATATGAGCGGGTAACTTTTAGGTGTTAATTCATTATTGGAGATTTCTATTTTTGATTAAAAGCTTACTTTGGCATGGTTAAGCAAATGCACTTGTGACATGCGGGATTACACATGACAGTGTAGCAGCTGTAATCTAGAGAAGGCAAGAAATGTAAATTAAGAGTGATCACGTATCTGAAAGAAATCAGCTGAATTTGAGTACATAGTTATATTGTTATGATTCTGTGTGCATATATAGTGATTTATGTATAAAGAACATTTAAAAATAAGTACATCTCTTATACATTTCATTTGGACTGAGGACATTTGGTTTTAAGTAGGAGCTGTAACCCGAGAATGAACAAAGGTAACTATTTTAGGAAGACGCTGTAGGAATATTTCCCATAAGTAAAATTCCAGCAAATATTCTGGACAGAAAGAGTGTGTGTGTCTCCCCCCCCCAAGGTCATGAAGTGTTTAAATTTGTGTGTGTAGCAAAAAACTTGTGGTATATTAGGGTTTTGAGGGGAAGAGGCTTTACCCTATTTATATCCTTACAGCCTGTCACTTCATGTTTCTGTCAGAAGCTCCAACCAATTTGGTCAACCAATTAATAAGGCTTTGCTGACTGGTTAATTTTAAAATGTCTACATCAGGGGCTGGCAACAGTTTTGGGCAGAGTGTCAAAAACACCTACGACCTTGACTTGTAAGATGTTGGCGTGCTGGGGGGAACAGTGGGGGAGATGCAAGAGGCCTGATCCTTGTTGTGGCAGTGCAGGCCTGGCCCCTTCCTCTCTGTCTGCCCCAAGGAGCATGTGCCAAGCAAAATGCCTTTGCCCAACGTGCTCTGGCACCCATGCTGGGGGTTGCCTACCCCTGGTCTCCATCTTTGAAGCCACTCTTTTGATGTTGAACAAAGAATTAATGGTATTTAATTGAACTAAAGGCCTGTTATCATTGATAGCAGTTAAGCTTCTCTTTTTGGTTTTGGGTCACAAACTTCATGAATTTTCACTTTTGCCTTAAGACTTGTGCTAATGAAGTACTCTCAGCTAGCTTCATTTTAATGGTTTGTATGCAAAATAGAGCTGTTATCCCTTGGGGTATAAGTTGTAAGGTGTGTTGTATTTGTGGTGTGCAGGAAGAAGGAAAGTGGGTGTTCTTTTGGACAGTCCTTTATATGTTTGTATTTCTATAAGATTGCAGGGGATGGGACATGATGCCCTGAGATGTCCCTTCCAGTCCTGTGTTCCTTTGGATACAGAGGTTTTTAATTTCTGAAACTAAAAAAACAAAAACCTGTGCATAACCCTGTCATCCCTCTGAGGCGTAACAAGGCAGCTCCAAATCCTGGATAGCAGCAGTGCACAGCCCAGTTTCAGCTGCATTAGATTTGTTGAATATTGTTACCGTCTTAATAACATATGGATTGACTCTTGTCTTTATCATGACCTTCATGCAAGTTGTTCTGTCCTAGTCCTTTGCCTCCTCATACCCACTTTATTTCATCAAACCACCCAGCCCAACAACTGCTCCTGCTATGCCAGGTATGCTTTTTGTTGAAGCTAAATTCCAAATACATTTTTTTTTTTTTTTGTTTCGCTTTTAAATGTTCTTCCTCAGCTTACAGAGTAAAGCTAGAAGTTAAGCATGTTCAACCTAGTTGAATACCAAGGAAAAAATGGATAAATGTCAGTATAGCTTTAGGTTACCAAGTACTGTAAGATAGCTGGAAGAAGTATGTTTGTGTTTTGTCCCCTTTGCACTCCCGGTATCTGTATGCTTTGAGCCGTATGTTTTCTTCAAAAATATTCCTCTACTTGTATCCATGCCCCCTCTGGAAGGACAAGTATACATATTACATATGTGTCTCTTCATGTTTTTCGGTCCATTCTGGAATGGATGATCCTTTCATGTAGGCATGTGTGCCTTTTGTTACTTAACTAATTCATCCACCCCATAATGGTCTGTAGGTTGGTAGTTATGGCACTCATCTGGGATGTGGGAGACTGAGTTTGAAGTTGCTCATCTGAATTGGGAAGAGTTGGGACTGTAAGCTGTTTCTTCCATCCCAAATGAGCCCCCTGACATGGACATATGCAGGAAAAGGGTGAGGGTCCACATCCCCCACTGTCTCTCCAGCTCATGCACAGTAAACTATGAGCTCACTGAGTATGGGCTCCTGCTGGAGAAAACCTGTTGAACATCCTGTCCCTGACCTGGTGGTGCTGCCTGCCAAAGCAGCTGCTAACCTGTTTGCCTGCTGAGCTCAATAAATGCTATTGATGCCTTTCTGTGAGTGCTTAGGCTTGAATCTCCCATGGAGCGCAGCATGGCCATGACACAAATGACAAGGAATTGTCCATTACAACTAAAAATAGAAAAACCTACGTATAACCCTATGATCCCTCACAAGTGGAATGGGGCAGCTCCAAATCCTGGACAGATTTTTGATCCCATTGAAAGGTACATACTCTCTTAAGCACTCAAGAGTGAGGTGGGGAGCAGATGGGGATAGAACAGGACCTGGTGCCTTGGCTGAGCTCCATGCTTCAGCTGGGGTTGGGGGATGGGAGGTGGGGGTGGGGGGGAGCAGGCAATTCACTATCCCCTTGTGCCCCAGCATTCCCAGTTCCTTTGCGGGCTTCTTGGCCATAATAGCCTAAGAGAGGGCTGTGACTGCAGGGGTTGGCCTATGGTAACCTTGGCTTCCCATCTTGCCCCCCCTTCCTCCCCCTGCTGGGGCCTCTGTTTCCCCACAGGACCTGAGTTTTCATCGCAGTTGCATGGAGCTGGGGTAAACTGTACCATCATTGGCTGCTTGACATCTTCACACATAGCCTTAGTCTTCAGGAGAAGTGTTGGGAGAACTGGCCATGGGTCCTGTAGGTTGTGCCAGCAGTGTCTGCTTTGCTGATGCTGGGGGGGCGGGGCTGGTAAGTGCTCCATTCCTCCAGGGGAGGGCACAGAGATGTGTGATGGGACTTGGTCTGGAACAGCTGCAGCCCCTGTGTGGGAAATGGTGTCACAGGGCTGTCTTCTGCCTCCTCCAGTAGGGTCCCTGTGCGTGACTCCTCATTGACTGGGACTGTGGATGGGGCAGATTTATCCATGTTCTGTGATGGTACTTGTGGGGGCTCTGTCCGTGGGTGGGTGACGGTCTGGCTGCGAAGGGGTGGGTGGGTGGATGGATGGATGGATGGATGGAAGCTGTGGCAGATGCATGAGGGTGCAATTCCCAGTGTCGTTCTGGTTCCCACTTCAGAGGCCTAGGGCCCCTGCTTCTGTGTTTCCTGTCTTCTGCTGCTCAGGTTCCATCCATAATTTCAAAATGTCCAGGGACTTTCGGCTGACAGCCTGTGATTCTGGCAACACCATGCACCCAGCCAGGGCTATAAAATTCAAGGGTGTGCTGCCACATAGTACCTTAGGGTCATGGGCTGTCTCTGCTCGCCCCGGCTTGAAGTTTTGGTGCCCCCACCCAACCACATGCCCTCCACAAACCTAGTTGATAATCTAGCTATCTGATTAGTGATCACGTAGAAGGGGAGTCAGTCTACACTGAATGAGAATGAAGGATGTGGCAGGAGCCTTCTCTCTGAAAGAAAAAGAAGGGAGTGGAGAATGGCTTATATTCCGGTGGCTTCCAAAATTCTGTAGTTTTTAAGGAATCTGCTGGGTTCAGAAGGGAAAATCAAATCTGCTGCTTTTGCATGAAGCAGGTTGGGAAGAGAAGGAAAGAGTTTCCTTTCCTCCCACTGAAGAATCAGATGTTTTCTAACGGGACAGCACAGACACTGTCCTGGAGGGTTTTTGGGGTTTTTTTTGACTGCTGAGTGGGTCTACGAAAAAAACCCACTACGTTAAGGCTAGCAAGATGATTAGATATTATTAGTAATACAGCCATGAAAAGGGAGAACTGTAAAATGGTAACTAATAAAACAAACAATGTAGGAGCTTGACAAAAAAAGCTAGCTGCCCTGTGTATGGATCTGTGGGACTCACAGCAGCGTACCTGAAGCTCTGTAACAGATCTGGACCAGCTTTCTGTCATGTTCATATGGTTCCAGATCATGACTCAAGTGACCAGAAGAGCAAAGAAATACTCACTGCTACTTTGTGGGCTATTGAATGCACCCAAGATTGCTGGGACTTTGTATCAGTGAGTTGGACACATGTTCTGCATCCTATATTGAGCACAGGGAATGCAAGTGCTTCTCTCAACCTACCTTTTACATGAGCATTTGGTTTCCAAAGACAAGTTGGCAAGTAGTGGTACTATATATTAGCATGCACAGGTGTGCTGATGTACATTTTGGGCATGTTTGAGTATATTTTTTACTTCCATTAGGGAACTTGCCCATTGCCAGCAATCAGTGCAGATGAATCACTTCTTTAGATAGGTTAACTGTGAGCAGAAGCAAAATGGCAGCAGACCCGAATTCAGCACTTGCTCATCTGTACCCTTGAGAATATTATACAATAAGAGAAATTCAGTAATAAACAGTTTTCTTTGTGTGGTTGGATCTATGCTACGTGGAAGGAGGACATAGGTGGTACTAGGGACAGAGGCTTCATTGACTTTTGTCAGTGATGGCCTGGGAGTGGTGCCAGTCCAGTGCTTGGGCAGAGGAGATGAGCTCTAGTCTGGGCTTGCCCACTGCCCTGTGGAGGGGGGTGAGTAGTGCCCCATGTGCCACAGTGCCCCATGGCTTGGTAGCAGGTTTACTTTTCAATAATTTTGACCCATCAGATCACACAGTGAGAAAGGCATAGACAGGGGCAGAGAATTATTTTAGGTGGAGGGCCGCTTACCAAGCTTTTCAGAAAACTGTTGGGAGCCACATGGGTAGCCTCACCCCTTAACAGAAGTCCCTCCCCTTGTCAATGGAAGTATTCCTCTAGGGAAGAAGGTTTGCCACCTTAAGGGAAAAACCCCAAAGTATATACTAAAAATAAAACACCCATAATAATATATTTTAATTTAATTAAATATATTTTTTGTCCTGATTTATGTGTGTTTGTGCTGTATATGTAGAAGTAATTGCATAACAGTTGTAAAATGCAGTCTTAATTGTACATTGTGTGGGGTGTGCAGGGGTGTTGCAGGGGGTGGGGGTGGGGTTTACTTGGAGCTGTGGGTGAGTGAGAATGGGGGTTTGTGGGGATGTGTGTGTGGGTATGGTATTGGGGGTATGGGAGCCACATGGTACAGAGCTGCCAGTGGGTAGGCAGGAAAAAGGGGAAAGCAGCAGCAGGAAGCAGGGGGAATGGAGATGAGCAGAGTGCAGGGCCTGTGTCCTGGGGCCTGCAGGAGCATGGGACATGGGCTGGCAGGGGTCCATGGAACCAGGCTGGGCTGCCAGCAGGGAGGGAGGGGACTTGGCTGATGGCTTCGTGGCTTTGGGTTGGCTGTGGTGTGCCTTGGCCTCCTGCTCCTTCCTGCCGGGCAAGGCAGAGTGACCCTTGTGGCACATGGAAGAGGAGGATGAGGTGGGCTTGCCTGCTGTCACCCTCTGTACCGTTCATGGTACTCCAGCCAGTGGCCTGGTTGCTGCACTCATGGGACAAGCAGCCTGCAGGGGCCAGAGCGGAGGAGGAGGATGAGGCAGACTTGGCTGCTGTTGCCTTCTCCTTGTTGCTGTGCTTGTGATGCTGCTCCTGGGCCTGACTGCTGCCACAGTGATGCTCCCACTGCACTCAGCTGCCACCACTGGCCCTGCACGTGCCATTTCTGCAGCCACTGTCACTACTGTTCCTGGCCACCGTGAGCTCCTTGGCTTGCTGCTGGAATGGTGCCAGGTGTAAGTGGCTGCTAGGCAAATGGTGCCTGGGCTCATGGCAGGGATGCAGCAGCAGTGATGGAAGCAGTGGGGCTAGCCCAGCTTTGCCCAGTGGCAGCTGACCACTGCCTCAGGAGTGAGGTGGAGCAGCCCCTGTGGTACACCTCGGCACCACCAGCATGGTTGCGGCAGCTGTGGTGGACGAGGCGGGCTCAGCTGCCTCCGCCTTGCACTTATTGCCATGCTCGTGGTGCCACTTGAAGCAGCCACTGCTGCTGTGGTTTTCCTGCCACACCTGTCTGCCATGCTCTGCCTCCCTGCATGGCTGCTGCTGTAGCAGTGGGCAGCTGCTGCTGGGCAATGACACCAGGCTGCTCCTGCTGCTGCTACCACAGCTGCATCCCTGCTGTGAGCTCAAACACCTCTTGCCTTGTGGGCACTTGCACTCAGTGCCATCCCTGCATCAGGCTGAGGTGCCTGTGGCAACCAGGAACAGTGGTGGGTATGGGGCCAGTGGTGGCAGCTGTGTGGGGAGGCAGAGCACGACAATCAGGCATGGTAGCAGCAGCAGCTGCTCCCACAAGCAGCACCATGAGCACTGCTGCGAGCACAGTGATGAGATGAAGGCAGTGGCAGTTGAGCCCACCTCGTTGTCCTCCTCCATGCCAAGGGGTGCTGCAGGGGTCACTCCGCCTTGCCTGGCAGGAAGGAGCAGGAGGCCAAGGTGCACCGCAGCTGGCCCAAAGCTGCCAAGCTGTTGGCCAGGTCCCCTCTTCCCTGCCGGCAGCCCAGTCGGGCTCCATGGATCCCTGCTAGCCCACACCCTGCACTGCTGCTGGTCGTGGGACAATGGTGTATGCTCTGCACTCCACTCGCCTCCTCCCCCTGCTCAGCCACATAGCTGGGAGCTGGCGGGGGATTGTGGAAGTCGGCAGGAGCCGGCCTGGCCCTGAGGATGGGGGCGATCTCCTGCGGTGCTCTCCTGCCTCCCTCCCTCTTACCTGAATTTTCTGCTCCGGAGCCAGCACAAACATCCCCACGGTCCCAAGCCAGAAGCCACTGCTAGCCTCCTGTCATCTTTGACAGGAGCCAGGGGAAGATACAGTTTTTAGGGGCCCCACAGGCTGGATAGCATGGCCTGGTGGGCCAGTCCATGGGTCATATTTTGCCCACCCCGGTGTAGAACCATGTGACCTTTTTTTAATTAGGGTTTTTTTTCTCCTCTTTTCCCTCTGTCACACTTCTGTCTTGGTGAACTGCAATGAAAGTTCTGCAGGATAGGGAATTAAACCTACTTTTGTATATTTTTACATTATACAATAACGAGATCCTAATTTAAACCCGTGGGCTGATACCACAACACAGATAAAGGAAATCGCACACTTTTTGATTTAGTCAGTTTATAAAGCGAGCAAGCTGTACATCTAAATGTGCAGCCTGCTTTTTTCCCCCTTAATAAAATCCTAAAATGTATTCATGAAGAGAGAGAACTTCAAAATAATAGAAAACTTGTATCCCTGTAGTTGATAGTTTCTCTGACTTAGCCTTTTGTGAGAATGTCTTGGGCTTGGAAGATACTTCTGTATTGTACTTTCTTTCTGCTCTGGATAATCTTTTCTGCACTGCTACTTTAGTTCTCCTATTTTCCACAAAGCTGCTTTTCTCTAAAAGACTCAGAATTTTGATGTTAATGGGTAGCATTTCCCTATTCACAGAGCTGTCAGTAGGGGTTGCATAATGTTCAGTGGAAATAATGCTAGTCTTGTTGAGCTTAAGCACAGTCTGTTAACTATTTTTTGTTCTATCTAACTGTTACCTGCCTGTCATCTCGCATGATGTATTTACCTGGCATATTTCAAGCATTTTAGCACATACTGATTTATGATTTTCAGCGCTATTGATTGCATATCAAAGAAATTTCATTTCATTTGTTGTATGAAAGGTATCTGGTTTTCTAGGCTGTCTGGGAGGTATATATTGATACTGATGTTTGTTTATTTAATTGAAACTATTAATAAAGAAATTATTGTTCAGTTTAAAGAATTATCATTCATTAAAGTAAAACATGAATGCTAAACTTGAACAGAGCGGCTTAGCAGTCTCTCTAAAAAACAGATGACAGCTGTTTTTCTTCAGGCTGGAATTTTTCTTTTCTAATCAGAAAGATAATTTTAATTCAGTTCTAGTACCTCTGGTAACCTTAAACTATACATTTAAATTAAAAATGTACTTAACTGAGCTTCTCTGGCTTAGGCAGTTGGGTAGGCAGTGAACAAAGGCTCAGCTGTATCACCCAATGATTTAAAAAGTGTAACTAAGTTAACATAGGACAACAGGGTAGCAACTTCCTGGTAGAAGAAGCTATTAGACAATTTTTGGCCTGGAACAGAAAAGTTCTTCAAGGAGCTGCACACCAGTTTGCAACCACTAACATTAAGTTTGTGATAAAATTATTATCTAGAATTTAGCTGTTCTGTCATTTGTTGAGTCCAGTTCTTTGCAATCACAGGCGACCATATAATTGATGTTGGAGCCACAATGACATCTATTTTGGCTCCCTCAGCTTACTACAAACCACTAAGTGTCGGTCAGGTGCCATATAACATGGTTAAGACTTTTACTGCAAGAAGATGAGCTTCAAAAATTGCTCTGTGCTCCAGGAAAAGAGCAAGAGGAGCCAAAGTACTGTCAATGAGCCCTGCAAGGGCAAGGGATTTAAGTGAAATATGCCCAGAGGAACTGAAGAAGCAAATTCTTCTTCATGGTACAGAAGAAGACAACCTCTGTCTGACACTTCTTTGTGGTTTGTGGGAACATTCCTACCTTCCTTGTTTGTCTGCTTGTGTATCAGAACAACTTTTTGTTTTAATGCTCTTTATGAGATCTAGCTCAACTAGGCTACTCTTGGCCATTCTGATTTTTGTTTCTGCACCTTCTACCTTTTTTGAAACAGCTCTCCTTTCTGATCAGTCCCTTTTCTTTTCTTGTTGATTGTCTTTTATGTTCTTAATATCTTGTTTGAGATGCTTGCTCATCCCAGTAGGTCTGTAACCAACCCCCTCCCCCTTTCCTGTTTTTACTCCTGGCTGGGATGCAAGCTCTAATGAGCATTTGCACTTTCAGCTTAATGAAATTCCCAAGCCTTTTCTGGCATCAGAGCTGTGAGCTTTTCAGTCCAGTTTTTTTTCCTCGAAGTTTGTCTCTTAGAAATTTTAAAATCTTAGTTTTATAGACCTAGTTTGTCTGTTCTACAATTAAAAATGATTTAATAGATTTCATAGATGTTAGGGCTGGAAGGGACTATGGGAGATCGAGTCCAGCCCCTTGCCCCGAATGAAATGTATAGAAATAAACTGACCAACCAAACATGACATGATACAAGTCTTCTATATAATCCTTGCTACTTACTAAAACTCAGCTTAAAATTGCATTCCATAATGTTGGCTCAGAGAAAATTTGTAATTTATTTTTCAGTCTATACATGTTACAATTGCACTCACTGTACAGTTATACTCAGAAATGTACTGTATTTAAAATCGCTTATTGGGGGTGTCTACACATGCAATTGATAATTAATGCGAAACAAAAAACTCTGGAGCTTATCGCTCCCAGGTGCACCATTTGAATGTGTGCCTGGGACCACAGCATGCTGTTCTGGGTCAGAGCAGCCCCAGCTGGCAGGGGTCAACCTGCCGGCCTGGGGCTGCTCCCCTTGGCTAAATGTGCTACAGAGGGGCTGGCTGGGGCACAAGGATGTTTCAGTGTGGGACTAGCTGGCAGGGCCCGCTCTGAAGCACCTTAATGCCTTAGCCAGCTGGAGCATAGTACATGCGTGCTGCTGCAGAGTAAATAAACTCAGACATTTACAGCTGTGGGGTAAATTAGTTTACTTCAGCCTAATAGCACATGTGTAGATGCACAATATTTATTGCAGAGCTAATTAGTCTATTCCACAGTAAGTGTCTCGTGTAGACATGCCCACTAATTACTCTTTCTTGCTTTTTTTCCCACAAACTTAAAGATCAAACCACTACCTATATCATAGGTATTCCCTGGCACTCTCCTAGTGTTAATATTTTGCTACTAGAGTGATTTTCATCCAAACAGGTTCTCTTTTCTCTCTCCCACTGTGCTTCATTTTTTACAGTTAACCACTTCATTGCTGCACAATGCTACCATGCTGCCTCTTATTTTTGTCCCTTCCTCCCACCTTAAATCACTTATATACCTCATATCTTGTATTCCAGGCTTGGCTGTATACTGTTTTGCCATGTTCCTGTTTTTCCTATGATATCAGCTTTCATGTCTTGCACCAGGGGTTCTGTCATCTCTATTTTATTTGTTGATTTGGGCCTTATTTTTTTTAATCTGACATTCTCCAAAGGAGATCACAGATTTGGAATTGGGTCTGTTGTCCCTTGTAACTATCTGTGCAGTTCGCGCCATCATCCATTTAGTGGTTACAAGAAATACTTAGCCTTAGACTTGCAATATTTTGGGAGCTCTGAAATGATGATTATTAAAGTACTGAAGTGGGTTGAATCGCTGGCTGATAGGCTTTTCTTTTTCTGTATTTTTCTTTCACTAAGAGTGTTAGTGAAAGAAAGTGTGGAGATAGCCGTGCTTTACTTCGATCAGTGGAGGACTTGTCTTCAGTAGAAAAAGAGAACTACTTTGTATTGTTCAAAGCTATTGTCAAGTGGCTCAGCCAGGAAAAGAAAACTCCAGCTAGCAGATCATTTCCTTATAAAAACTTAGTTTTCCAGAAAGAGGTGGTAATGTAATATGGCATTTGCATATGATCTTTTAAAGTGAGCCTTTTGTATTCATTAGCTACTTGTGTAAAGAGTAGTTAACTTTTTCCCCCTATTGACATGGATTTTTATCACTTTTACCTCAATTGTATGTCATGGACATGAAAAGAAGGGCTGGAAGGAGTTAGAGAAGGTAGAGGTATACCAATATATTGGTCACATATCTGATAAGCACAGATAAAGTGAAAACTAACAATATCAGCAATCAGCCTTTTTTGGCTGGTATAGCTGACAGTGTCACTGATAAATGCCACATGCGTGCTTGCCAGCTGCAGCATGCACAATGCCCAGGAATGCAGCCTAACAGCTTGGAGAGCAGCATCCTGCCAGTAATTCTTTGATGGGGAAAGGGTTTGGGGGGAGATTGAGCCCTCTGTGGTAAGGGAAGGAGTGGGGCTGGGGCAGGGACAG
>NW_017728943.1:99502922-99524949 GCF_001723895.1 Crocodylus porosus
AAATTTGGAGGGGCATTTTGTAGGGTGGTGGGGAGACGTACTGTTTGGGATTGGGAGAATATAATGTGGCCCTAGGGAAAGGGGTGTGGGGGTTGGCAGACTGAGGTCCCCACAGAGAGGGAGGGAGCGGGGCAGGGGCAGATGCTGTCCAGCCAGGTTTTATGAATGTGACCCTGGGGCCAGGAGCAGGATGGAGCCACAGATGGCTTGTCTGGAGGCATGGGGGATGGGTTGAGGAGGGCAAGAGCAGCTCCCTGCTGTCGCACACAGCTCTGAGGGAGGCATGGGGAAGCATGTGCCCTGTCGCATGTAAACTACCCTGCCCCCTCCCTCCATCCAGCTGGCTGGCAGTGGCTGTGTGGCCTACAGAGGGCCGCTGCTGCCCTCACTTGCCCCCTCCCCAGCCCTGCTCCTGGGAGGCAGGGGCACAGAGTGGTGGGTGGTGGCACTCCATACCTGCCCACCCATGCATACCACCTAGGTGGTATGTGTACCCCTGGTTGACAACCCCTGTGCTATACAGTTTGACCCCTAGGGGCAAGATCCTCTGGATATGACCCTCCCTCCAGGTTTTAGTTCCAGCTGGATTGGTACACCTCGGCCAAACTCCCCAGTGGCAGATGCAGCCAATACCTGATGTTTCCAGAGAAAGTGGAGGGCTGCAGTGAGGGAGAAAAAGGATACCTAGAAACAGTAGGAGAAAAAATTCTTCCTCGTCACATGTTTCTGGGCTTTTTTGGTTGCAACATGGGGAAAAAGCAGTCTGGGTACAGTTAACTCCACAGGTCACACACCACTGGAGAGCCAGAATGGCACTTCCTTTTGTCCTTCCCTTCCATACACTTATCCCAGTCCCTTTAATCTTCTTTGGTAGGTGAACTGTTTGTGGAGCTCTGCTTCATATCCTGCTGCTGAGCATTGTCCCTTGCCATATCTTCCTGCTCTGGGTTGCAGAGCTGTTCTCAAGATCTTTTAGTGATCTGTGTTTAAGGTGACATTGACATGCATTTCTAGGTGTTTCCATAGTGCTTTCATTGCCTAAACTTCAAGATGATTCAGGCAGTTTTGTCACCCTAATAATTGTTCAGGAACTCCATGAAATGCTTAAAACTACCACTACGTATTGGCATATCCTATTTTGGAATAGAAGGGAGATCACCAATCAAATTCATTTAGATAATTCCTAATTAAAAAAAAGTACTGAAACTGGCAGGACTATCATGCTCCATGTTTCTGATGTTAATAGGTTGGTTGGCTGCAGTTTAACATGTAACCTGGAAATAACATTTGAAGTTGCCTCATTTATACTAACAATCTACTTCAGTTCTAGTATAGGATAAGTAGTAATAAAAATAGTATATGTTGATATACTAAAGGTATATCTAAAGGTCTTCAGGTTTTGGAGTGTCCTTCTGGCTGTTGTTTGGAATAGCCAAAACTTGTCGACTTTCAGGAAACATCCTAGGCCCCAGTTTGTTTTTTCTGGCGTTTGAGGAGAGGTGATGTGCTGTGATATATAACTATACATGTAACTTGGCATACATCCTTTAACAACAAAATTGCATAACTTCATTTCCGTTCCCTGCCAGAGGGGGGGAGAGGGAGGAAGGAAGAGCTACATATGATGGATGCTAACTGTTTGGTTTAATCACTGCTGAGTAGTGCTTGAATGCCAAAGTAATGAACCTGAATAGAACAAAAAACAGCTAATAGGAGATACCATCAGATAATCCTGGAGAAAAAAAGAGGAGAAATCAAGATATAGAAGGAAACAGTGTAGGAAAGGTAGAAGGCACACAGAGGAAAACGCATTGAAAGGGAAAAATAGGGCAAAGCTGAAGAATGAAGCAGAATAAAAAACAAGCGCTATTAGATAAAAGGTTACAAGGACGAGTGCCTGCAAAATAAAACTCAATTCAGATGTTAAAACATTAAAAGTTAGGCTAAGGGAAAACCGTGTAAAGGACTATGCATACTTTTTCCTCAATAAATATGAACAAGTGAGCTGACTTAAAAGAAACAGAAATAACAAAATGAAAGAAATGACCTGATAAAAAGATGCTGTATGGAGCCAGAACAGATTGTGGGGATTGGTGAAGTGCTTATTTCTGCAATAAAGACTTGACATTCTGAATAGTAAATGCAGCTGGGTCCACAAATTTAAAGACAGTGATAAATGGTATGACCTTCTTTTTAAGCTAGCTATCCTGGTTTTGAGTCCTTTATAGTTTTAGTTCATTTTCTTCATCTTCAAAGCAGTCAGCTACAGTTATATAAATCCTAAGCTGGTAGCCTCCACTAGCCATTAGTGTAGTCTAGGTGAAATGAATAGAAAACCTTTTATTTTGAGAATAGGGCTATAAATTAGGGTGGGGCAAAGTCCGGCCCACAGACTGGATCAGGCCAGCACTGGACTCCATTTCCTGGTAGCCCCTGTCCATGTCCCTGCAGCTGGTTTCCATGGAGACCCCAGGAGTAGTGGCTTCCATGGAGACCAGCCCCAGCCGCACTGGCAGGGTCTGCAGCTGGGTGGGGAGCTGCTCCAGGGCTGGGATCTTGTGGTGATGACAGCATGGTCCAGAGCAGGGGCAGAGCTGCAACCACTGCCCACACGCCCTGCGCAGGGGTGTGTCAGCAGCAGATCGTGACTCTGCCTTCAGCTTCTGACCACACTATCACCCCTTCAAGATCCCAGTCCCAGAGTCAAAGCAGCTCCATGCTCAGCTGCATCCTTTGTCAGTACTGCTGGGGCTGGTCTCCATGGAAACCCTGGCCCATGCTGTCACAGTGCTGCCACTCCTGGAGCCTTCATGGAAACTGGCCACAGCACTGCAGGCATGGGTTGCTAGGAAATGGAATCCAGCTGTTGGCAGGATCCACCATTTTGCCTACCTCTGCTTTAAATGGTTAACTAGTGAGTCTACATTTATCAGTTCTGCTTTGGAGAGTTGTGGAGTTGTTTTAACATATACTCCAGAGGCAAAGAAGAAAAAGAAGTATACCTTCTTTGCATACATTCAAATTTTGTAATGTTGACTGAAAATTTAGGCTGCATCTTTAGACATTTACCTTTTTTAAAGAGGAAATTCTTCTTCAGAATACAGCACTGCATAGGAAGGAAATCAGTTCATTTAAACCTAAGCCTGTGTACTAGAACAATCAAAGAATATGGTGAATGAGTGAGAAGTTACCAACAAATGTTACAGTTTAAAGATTACATTCAGCATGGGTACTGAAATTGTGCATGCACTCATTGCTTGTGTAAAACTAGCATCGACATATGCCAGTGGCCAGACAGGTAATTATAACTCTAGATACCCATTTGTTTATGCAAATATGGTATGCATATGCTTAATTGATGTGCATGTACCTTATGCCAGTGCAGCTTAAGCACCTGTTTTTGGGAATGTGGTGCTGAATGTGTGCAGCAGTTTTGTTTGCATTGGCCTTGGCCTGAAAGAAGCTGACATTTCTGGAGCTTGAAGCAACACGTTGCACATTCCAGTGGAAACATGCATATTTCAGATTTATGAATACTTCTTCAGATTAAGTTATCTGCATGCAAAAGACCAATTTCACTCATGACAGTTATGTTCAGTGACCTTCTGAATATTTCACCCTGTGCCCTTTTTCTTAGAAAAGACTGTCATCTGTGCTGTAATTTTAACATTTTCCAGCAAATAGAAATTCCAGTAGTCTTTATGTATGGCTGACTGCCTTTTAAACTTCCCTAATTGTCCACTTATTTAGCTTATTTATTTCATTTCTGGTCTAAAAATGGAATTAAAATGATTAAGTGAATGATTCACATGTAAGTTTACCTGCCTTGGAAACATGCTAGAAGCCAAGAGAAAACAAATCTACTGATTTTTAAACTTCTGAGATTTGTGGCAATTTTCAAAATATAAACTGACTTGGCATTACTCTTCAAATACCTTTTTAATGAAGTTTCTTCATTAAAAGAAAAGCAGTGTTGTCTTTCTCATTCTATTAAGGTAAATCCCAGGATTTAATGGGTACATAGTGCAGTTGGGCCCAAGAGCCCAGATATTTTTTAAGATGTGAATTGTCCTAGACAAACTAGAACGGGGGGAAAAAAGAAACATTATGTACTTGGACTCAAACCTTAAATGTGTTGGTCCTCACATTTTTATATAGTAATAAAAATCTCCAAGACCAATTGTCCTTTTCTCAGATTTGCTTCTGAAGAAATATCTCTGTAATAAGAATATGCAGCGTTAAAGGGGAGACACTATCACCAAGTAAGAACAGTTCCAGAAGCATACAGTCTGTCTGAATGATGAACCATTTGTCTACCTCTGGATAACTGAAAATATTATGCTAAATCAAACCCAAGTATTAGATTCAGAAATAGATTTCCTTTGCAGAGCTCGTAACTCAGTATAGTGCATTGTTATTGTAGTATATGAAATATTTGGGTCTGGTCATCATGCTGTCTAGTTTGAAGTAATTTATGTAAGGATCAAAGCTTCATAAGTCAAGTTTAACATCCTGTTAAGCTACATTAATTAAGAGCATGTTGTCCCAAGAGGAGAGCAAGACAGCAACTTCTAGATTAACCTGCATTTGTATTAATGTTGGCACCGGGTGATACCAAGCCTAATTCATACTTCCTATCACTTGACCTTGTCCCAGATTATTTGGGCCCACAGGCCACACAAGATGTTTTGTTGAGCTGTTGCAGGCTGTGTCAGCAACCCCTCACCTTGCATAGCAATGTGCAAAAACTCCCTGTATGGGAAGGGGCTGCAAGTGCATGGGGAGTGGTGTTCAGGAGTGGGACGGGTAGGTGAGGCTGGGGTCACAGGGCAGGGTTGTGGGATAGTAACCGAGTAGGGCCAGGGCCTAAGGCAGAGCCATGATCCCGTGCCCATGGAACCTGTGCCCATTGCACAGTGCTGTGTGCCTTGCCCAAGTGGGTCCTGCCCCTGCCGGTGGGTGCGGGTTGGACAGGCTGGGGTACCTGGGCAGGGGGACTAGGTCCAGCAGCAGTAGCCAGAAGGAACCGTTGCTGGGCTTGCCAGGAAATAGTGTCCTGCTGCCACCCTACCCCAGTCCTGCTACATGCTTGAGCATGGCAGAACTAGCTGCATGCACCACAGCCTTTTGTGCCTGTGTAGGACAGGGTAGAGGGACCCTCTGTGGGCCAGGCAAAATTTCTCTGTGGGCCAGATCTGGCGCTCGGGCTGTATTTTTACACGCCCCATCCTCTCAGTATTATTTCACATTGATGTGGATGTTGTTCAGGTACACCTAAAATACAAATTCTTATTTTGTCTGTTTTGATAACTTGCTTCCTTTTTCACTTGATGGTGTGTCTTCAAGCTTGGCTGTTCTTCCTCACTCAGTTTCACAAAGCAGGCAATTTACTTAAATACTTTTAATAAATTTTGTGGTTTGAACAAAACTTCCCCATCTTTTGCCTATTCACAGTAACAGAATTGGTTGGAGAGATGATGATATATACATGTGATAGCCATGCATTAGTGTCACAAAAAAGTGTGTGCCAGCTCTAATGCACAGTGCACAGTAGTGCTGATTATGGAGCAGTAAGTTAGTACCTATAACCACCAGGTTAACTATGTAGGCTGTGTCCATATGTGGTGTGGACATTGTTTCCCGAGTGGTGGCTTACCTTGAACCACCATTAGTTGTCCCTGGCTACATGCGCTCTGGCACACAGCAAGTTTCCCCATGAGTGGTAGGCCCCCCTACCGTGCTGGCCCTAGCATCCTTACCTTGGGTCCTGGGAGCCTCCCAGTGGTGATTCTGCTGCTTGGAGCCTGGCTGGCAACCACAGCGTGGCTCCAACTGGCCTGGTTCTGGTTTTGAGTGGCACTGCCCCCATATGTGCTGCTCTACTTTTTTTTCTCCTTTGGGTTTTTTTTGTCCTTGCAGTGCAGAGAACAACTGCATGTGTGGTATATGGCACTGCAGACGTGTCTGTGGTGCAACATACCACATGACTGCACTCATCTGGACGCGGTTGTAGATGTGCCCTGAATGTGTTTTTATTTCTGTTCATCAAGGTGATCAAAATGTTGATTGAAAATGCATGTTTATATATAGCGTTAACTTGTGTTCAATTTAGGAAGGTTGCTGAACCAACTGGGAGGTTCTTTTAAAAAAAAAAAGGGGGGGGGGTATTTTTGCACTGTAATTTTGACGATGGTTCTTGCCTCTTAGTTTAAGAGAAAATGTGTAGCATACATTCTCAGCAGGATATTTCAACGGTGATCTGTGATCGTGGCACGTTGCAGCTCTCCAGAACAAGAGCCACAAAAAGGAAGATAACATTTGTTAAGAACAAAAGGTTATAAAGACTTTATTATTGGAGTAATTTTGGATGCAGAAATTTAATTTTTCCAAAATAGTTGCAGCACATTTTGATTTAGAAACCTACATCAAACAAGTTTGGCTGCTTAAGACAACCATTTGATTCTAGATAAACTATCATGTGCACTGGATAGATGGGAATGGCTTTTGACTGCTATCAACCTGGGCTGAACTTTGACTTGATTACAGAACTGAAAAAAACCAAACACTAAATATTCATTGGCAATACTCTGTTTACTCTTTGCTCTTGTATATGTTAAAAATTATTTGAAGTTGAATAATAACTGAATCCTTATTGTTGTACATCTAACCTTGCTGAATGGTATAATAAATAGGAAGAAAGCCAGTACTGTTCATATTATTTGGGGGTGATGTTACCTATTCTACTCGGTAGGTATGAGCAGGGTTAAGTTCTAATTTACTTAGAAATCTACGTGTGGTGCTAAATTTGTTTTTTTTTGACTTGCATATTGCAGTGTGCCTGTGTGGGCTAGGTATATTTTGTTGCGTTTATTCTAGTAGACCTAAGGTGCAGGGCAAAAGGGAAGGAGATGAATTTCTGTGTTCAGAAAAGAGCTCATTTAAAAACAGTGTGTAGTAACACATTTTTAAGCTTACTCAGCATTATCAGAATCTTTTATAATAGAGTAATACCTTTCTCTAAATTGAAGGAAAATTATGTGAGAAATTACTTGCTGGCATCTGAAACCACAGGACCTCCAGTCATTTTGCAGGCTACAAAAAACTGGTCAGTGATATCTCAGTTTATGCTACCTCACAGTTCCTACCAGTCAGTAAGGAGCCAAGGTCAAACTAAAGCAGTTTCCATAAAGAACAATCAAAATGAAATGTAAGGTTTCCTCTTTCCATTTCTTAAAGCTTTTTTACTTTGACCAACCACTGCCATTACTACCTGTAACAATTTTCAACTACAACTTCAGAGGCGTTCTTATTGGCAAGTGACAAATCAGAAACCCTGTTTGCATCCAGCTGCATTTCAGTCGGGGCAAATAAAAGAAGCATGAGTGTTCGTTTTCTCCTCTCTTTTCCTTTGTATATGGGTTAACTCCTTTTGTACTTTTTTTTCCCAGAAGAGAGACAGAGTGCTGTATCACTTAAATGCTATTATGAAATATACAAGTACATAATTTTAAAATTAAATGTTGTTGTTTTATAATTTGCTGTGTTATCTTCATAAATGATTCCTCATCTATGCTTTAGATTTTAATTTGCACATAAAACTGGAGAGGGGAACAGGGAACCCAATTATGACAATGTATATAACTTTGGTTCATCTCCAGGAAGAGTGGTTGTGGGCTACAGGAAGGGTGGCTGCTCCTCAAGGGAGCGATTCTATGGGCAAAGGAGACAAGTACAAGTCTATAAAGAAATATATGCCACCTCACCCAAAGTCCAGAGCCCACAGTTATGCTTTACTCAACCTTGGTGCAGCCACAGCTGGAGTATTGTGTCTAGTTCTGGGTGTCACACTCCAATAAGGACATGGTAAAGCTTGAGAGGGTCCAGAGAACAGCCACTCATGTGATCAGGGATTTGCATGGCAAGCCATACCAGGAGAGGCTGAGGGATCTCGGACTCCTCAGCCTAAAGGAAAGAAGACTGAGAGGGGAGCTGATTGCGGCTTACTGCTATATCAGAGGCATACATCAGGGGCTCAGTGAACAACTCTTCACCAGGGCGCCCTGGGGGGAAACTAGAAACAATGGCCACAGACTCCTGGAAGATAGCTTCAGGCTGAAAATTAGGAAAAACTTCTTTACAACTAGGGTGTTCAGACTATGGAACAAGCTCCCCCCAGAGGTGGTGCAATCATCTATCCTAGAGGTCTTCAAGAGAAGATTGGATGGTCACTTGGCTGGGGTCATTTGACCCCAGATGTCTTTCCTGCTCGTGCAGGGGGCTGGACCCGATGATCCTTCGGGTCCCTTCCAGCCCTATGATTCTATGTTTTTTATTTTAGAGTGAGCTTTAGGTATACCTTCTGATAAGAAAAGGGGATTCAGAAACCTACCTATTTTTAACATAGAATTTGATCAATGGATGAAAGGACATAGCTGCCTGTGATAGCAGGGGCCTCAGCATAATCATCAGGCTATTCCGTCCAGTTGTATATTAACGTGTTCCTATTCAGATGTGTTGTATGCAGTGCCTAATGATGGAATAAGCATGCAGCCCTGTGCCTGCAAATTTGCTGGTTATGACTTTAAGGCTTTTGTTTTTGTTTCAACATTAATATGAAAGCAACAAGAGCTAAAAAGGTACTGTACTGAGAAGAGAGACTGCAGAGGCCAAGCTGGTTCTGGGGAGCTGTTGAGGCATACTATTTAAACATTTTATGGATCTGAAGTTAGGTACTCTAAGATACTCATAACTAGTTATGGATTGTATTCAGATCCTGTGTTGTGCATTTTGGATAATGGAGATTAGTCTGACATTTCCAAGTCCAGTGTGGATGGCTTCCTTTTTCCTGATGGAGCCCAAAGTAGCATCTTATTGTGAAATACAGAGTGATAATAGAATACAAAAGAACTTTTCACTTTGTCATTAAAAATATGCATTTCAACAATTCTGGTATGCTATAATTTTCAGAATCTGAAACTTACTTCTTTGAATAGGTTGCTTCAGCAGTCAAATAGGTTTATTGTTTTACCTTTTTGTTGAGTGGATTAAAAAGCTTTAGTTTGAGCTTCATTGTAGTTCCATTAAAAATGGAATTGCCTTTTGTGAATTCTTGTGGGTTGTTGCTTCAAAATGGATTAAAAAAATAATAGCGATAGTGTAAGAAATTTTGCCCTTTATAACACATTAGAAATTGTTGTAGGGCTACTGATGCAAGTAAAAACCTGTTGGATATTGAAATACTATTGCTTATTAGGGCTGTACGAAACTGCAGTCCCTGATTCGATTTGGTAGAGCTTCAGCCCAATTCAGTGGCCGAATCTCTGACTTGAATCAGAGGACCCTTTAATTTCTCTAAATCAAATCAGAACCCTCCAAATCGATGTGGAGAGATTCGGAGATTTGTATGTAGACACTGCCTTAAATGTTTTTTCTGCATACCTTTAGGTAGCAGGTGGCTCGTGAACGCTGCAATGCTGGGGCGCGTGGAGTGTCACACAGGAGTGCAGGGGGTCCCCAGTGTGATTTGGCAGCAGACCCAAAAGCACTTCTGGGTCTGCTGGGGAGTGTGCTGCCTCCCCCCCACCCCCCAGCTTGGCAACTGGTGCCTCCTGGGTCTGGGGGAGGTGGTCCACTTCTGGATTCACCACCAAGCACATGGAGGACCCCCCTGCACTCCTGTGGGACAGTCCGTCTGCCCCAGCATCGCAGTGTTCATGAGCCACGCTGGTACCTTGAGGTGTGTAGACAAAACTTTTAAAGCTGTGTCTGTCAGAATTGCTGATTTGCCAAATCTGCATCAAATCTTCAGATTCGGATTTGGGCTGAATCCGAAGTGAATAGGGCCTGCCTCACGGACCCCTATTGCTTATCCAAAGATGCATAAAACCATTTTGTGAAAGTGGCTTCATCATTTGTTGGGGTAAATATTATCTCTTTTACAGATTTTTTTTTTTTTTTTTTCCAAAATTGAAGTGTTTCTGAACTAAATGTATACCTTGAAGTATAAAGGCAGTCCTTAAATAACAAATGTATCTATGACCTGGATGATCTTGTTGAAGTGCTAGAAAAAATGAAGAAGCTGTTGCAGAGGCTGCTGGAGGAGTGGGGGGAGGTTTGTACTTGTCACTTTTAACTGGTTGAAACCTGGAAAGGCTTTTATGAGCTGTTAACAAGTATTCTGTATTACTCTGATCATGTTTTGAAACCTCCTTTATCTGAATAAAAACCCTAAGTCAAGTCCTTCTTGAATTAATGTTCTCACTTGGTGCACCTCTCTGCTGTTTCTATCACAAGGTAAGCCTGCATAGTCTTTGACCAGCTGCTAGGGAATTTTTTTCCTCCAAAGTGTGTGAGATTTGAGGACAGGTGGGCGTGAAGGCTGGATAGATTTCTATTGTGTCCACCAAAGTATCCCTTTATTAGGTGCAGAGGCATAGCTAACGGGGCAGGGTTGGCAGTATTGTGCCGAGCGTTGGAGAACAGTGTGAGAGAAGAGTCCTACCTGTTAGGGAAAGGAATCATGGTATTCTGGCTACTGATGCTGCTGTGGTCCAGGCCCAGGCTGCTATGGCTTTGGGTGGGCTCCCCACACGCTGGCTACTTCTGGAGTTGCAGCTCTGTTCTGGGCCCCACCTCTAAAGCTAAACCTGCTTGCCCAACCCTATCCATTATTGATCAGATGCAGAGGTACCAAAAAAAGGAAACTTTCAAGCCCAGAGGGAATATTACTCAGACCACAACACCTGCCTGGGGTTTTAGATTGCCAGAAACAATAGTTCTGAGCTGGGAACTGCATGCTCGTTTCAGTGGGTGTGAACTTGGAAGGTGGTGATACTTTGAAATTTCACTGTTCCATGCTTTGTTGAGCAGTGAAATACTTAAGCAGAGGAAGGTCATATTGTGATATCTACAATAGCATTCCCTAAGGGAAAGTTTGTGTCTGCTAGGGGAGAGGCTTTTAGTAACTTTTTTGAGGCTAGGTGTTGGTTGCAATTGACTTGATTTTTTTGCGGGAGGGAGGGGGAAATGGATTGGGAAAGGAGGAGTTCAACTTGCAATAATCAAATACCATGAAGAGAAAAAGCAATAGTTATTGTATCTTTAGGAAGGCTTTTGTTGCACAATTGAGTCTGGCCAGTCAGTAATGTAAGGAATATTGTAGAGTTTTAAAAGGTTGAACAATCATTGATGTGAGAGTTTTAGCTCTTTCCTATTCTTAAGCCAATTCTGTTAGTGCTTGCAATGTGTAAAATAACAGAGTATACATCTGTACAAACAGACAATCCAGTTTTTAACTTTGATGTTAGGGGAGGGTGACAAATCTCCCTCGGTTCAAAATACCAAACATTTATTTGGGTCCAGTGCACTGCCAAATGATTGCTACTCGTGCTTGCCCCTCTACTTCTCCCTTTCACTTGTTTTAATCCACCTTTCAGTCTTTACCCAATGCCTGCTAGAAGGAATGAGGGACTGTGTGAAAGGGTACCTTAAGTCTTTCCGGACCAAGGTATCTCCTTTTTCCACGGTAATAGGGTCAGCCCATAGGGTCCTCCCAAGTCCTGTTTTTCTTTGAGTCCCTCCCTACACTGGCAGTGACTACAAGTTGTAATAAAGTTACTAACTTGCTTTTATAAAGGTATAACTTGTCAAATGCCTGTATTTACTCATTAACCTAAAAGATGTCTCTCCAGGATTCTGAGAGTAAAGTGAAAAATCCCACATATGCAGTATCAGTCTTGTCTTGAGAGAAATTCCCACCTGATTTAAAAAATCTAGCAGTGTTGTCCAGTCTAATCAATGACATCAAGGAGAAGCAGAAAATTACCTTGCTCTTTTTTGTTTTTTCCTCCCCCTAACCAGGCATAATTTCCATATGTGTTCTGAATGGGAGCAGGGCCATGAGCAGCCTGCCAGGATCCCTAGGTCTTTCCTTTTGATTTGATCAGATCTCCTCCCCTTACCCCATGTGTAATAATTAGCATTTCGGGCATCCTTTAAGATTATGATCCTGTATTTGGAAATACTGATGAAAGGCGACATTTGATATTATAAATGAACAATCTTGAAATTACATTTTCAGATTATATATAAAAGTATCTGATGATGCAGAGAAATTTTAGTTTTTGTGAGACAATATGAATCATTTCAAATGTTCTGTGCTCTGTTAAGTTTTCTCCATGCCTGCTGTTGGACAGATTGTTCTCACTCTGTTTGAATTTCAAAACTATCTTGTTCATTGACCTAGAAATGCAACTAAAATAATGACTTCTGATGTGACTAGCTTTGGGAGAAGCTAGAATGTGTTCTTTCATATGTTTTTATGAAAAGAAATGTGCTTAATTTTGTTGCACATTTCAGGATGATTTTTTAGTCTACAGATACTGTAGAACAGCTGTGTTATGCTGTGAATATGCTGCTGGTTAAAAAATAATATGTTTTAATTTGCATGCATCTCCATTTGAAAGTGAGAAATGTTGTTTTAGGTTTGTTCAGTGAGTCTCTATCTCAGTATATTGCGGGGGATTAAATATTGTGGACACGAGCACATCCAGTAGATATTGATTAACTGAAGATGGTGAAGACGCTGCAGTTTTATTTTGGATGATCCTCTCTTCTAAATGAATGAAGATTCATCATCAGGCCAATCAGTAATTTAGGCTATGATGACTTTGCTTTTCCCCTTCCTCCTCAAGTCGTCTTGCTATCCTTGCATTACTCAAGTAGACTGATGTAGTGTAGCTTGAATGTGGTGTAGTATGATCCCATTTCTCATTCAATTTCCAAAGGAGACTAGTGTTGTTTTTTATTGTATGAAAGTTCCCTATTTATCTTGATATGCTTTGACTGTTGATTTGACTTTGTAGAAAAAGAAGTGAAATATTCTATAGAAAAACTATTTCCTGTCTGATCTTGCAGTTCTCTTGCTGAAGGAAAATTTACAAAACACCTTCGAGAGATGAATTTGAATAGGCTAATGAATTTAAAAACAAAAATTCATTAGCCTATTGGACACTAAGAACCAGGGATTTAACACAGACAATAATGTCTTGGCCCATTGTAATCTGAGTGATAGTTGGTAATCTCTGCACTTTTACAGGTGATAGCAACCCGCCTGAACAGTTTTGCTTTTCCACTTACCAAGTTTCTACTGCATCTCTCTTGTCTGTTTGTGACCTGATAAATTAAAACAGGATATAAAAGAAATTACCTATGGAGTTTTGCACAAGTCCTTGTTCCATGTGCTGTTTAGCTTTGCTGTGTCTGGTTCTCTTCTAGAGACCTGAGGGAAGTGTAGGTACTGTGGAACTCAAAAGTTTGTCTATGTCCATCCCAACTATATTGTTTGCCCAGCAGAAGATATCACTCTCAAAACTACTTTCCTCTCACATTTTTTCCTGGATGATCATGGCTACATCACCCCAACACTACTACATATTACTCTTGTGCATAGAAACTCCAGTAGTTGATAAGGACCTTATTGTGCTAGGTTCTGTACACATAGAGCAAAGAGATGTTTCTTTCCCAAAGCCAAGAGATGACAGACACAGGTAAGAAGTAGGTCTGTGTGAAACAGCGCCATTTCATTTTGACTTCTGTTTTGCCGTTTCGAAGGGATAGTGTTTCGTTTCATTGTTTTGTTTCATTTCGAAGCACTGTTCCATCTTGTTTTGTCAAAGCTGTTTTGCTGTTTCAGTGCTGTTTCGCCGTTTCACCCATAGGCTATAATGGGGAATCATGAAAACGCCTACAACTTTGTCATTTCTTACCTGATTCAGATGAAACATAGAGGTTATTGCACAATAGCTTAAATGAAGTCTTATTTTCACATATTGTGGGGGGTGGGGACATGGGTATAGGTTTGTGGGGGGATGTTAGTGTGTTGGTTGTGGGGTATGGCTGAGGGTGTGGGCTTGTGAGTGTGGGGTGAAGGAGCATGTGGGTGTGTATGTAGATATATGGGGTGTGGGTGGGTATGCAGTTTGTGGGAGCTGTGTGGGGGTAGGGTTGCTGGGGTGTGTGAAGAGGTGTGGGTGTGGGGGTCTGCGTGTATGGCAGTGTGGGTGCATGTGTGTGGTGGGGTGTGCGTGTGGGACTTGCCCTATGAAATCTCGCTCTCATTTACTCTTGCTTGCATTCTCTTGCTCTCTCTCACTCCTGGCCCTGGGGTACCAGCGTGAATCCCGTGTTCTTGCAGTCTGGTGATGCAGCTGGGTGCCATGTGGTGGTGAAGCAGCCCGAAAACTGGCAGACAGAGCTTTCCAGTTGGGGGGTGGGGCAGGGCCTGGCTGACCTTGTTGCTGGCTTCTGCTGGCTTCCCCTGAGTCCTACTGACCCTGGCTCCTGTCATCTTTGACAGGCAGCCAGAAGCAGGTAAATTTAGAAAATGTATATTTAGGGGGCCCATGGGCTGGATAGAATGCCCTGGTGGGCCGAATGCAGACTGCATTTTTGTCCACCCTTAGTTAGAGAAATGCATGTGATATAATATTTTATTCTATAAAATGCTTTGGAGAGGTACCTACTCCTGTTAAACTCTGTAGTACACTCACAAGCTCACTTTTGACTGACAGCATGGATTTCTTTTGGTCTGAGTAATCTCACCTATCATAGTAGAAAGGGTTTTAATTGTTGTGGTGTACAAGGTAATATTTCTGTTAGACTGTTGTTAGTGGTAGCAGATGACAGAACAAAGAGCAATGGTCTCAAGTTGCAGCAAGGAAAGTTCATGTTAGATGAAAGGAAAAACTTTCTCACTAGGAGGGTAGTAAAGCATTGGAACAGGTTACCCAGAGAGGTCATGGAATTTCCATCCTTGGAGGTTTTCAAGACCTGGCTAGACAAAGCCTTTATTAGGATGATGTGGTTGGGGATGGTCCTGCTTTGAGCAGGGGATTGGACTAGGTGATCATCTGAAGTCCCTTGCAACCCTAACTTTCTATGATTTGCTTTGCTACATTTTGCAGCACACTGGCATCTTTTGACATTGTGCTTTAGAAAGCTCTTGAAATACCCTGAATACTTCAAAAGCTATATAAAATTGATTTTCAGCTTATCTGTTGATTTGACATGGATATGTCATTATTTGATATGTAATGGCAACATTTATTGGTATTGTTGTTAGTATGCTTTTTTTCCTGATTAAAGCTAAACTGGAGTTAAAGTTGAACATATTTTGTTTAACTTAAGGGTAATCACATTTGTGGGAATGCTGTAGCTATCATCTAAATAAATATTGCATATGGAGGAAATTTAGAGATAAGATGAGACTTTAAAGTAATCCAACATATTAAGGAAAATACATGCTTAAAGCATCTAGCCAACCTCTGCCCTGAAGTGATGCCACATAACTGTGTAATTATCCTAACTATTTAAGTGTTTATATAATAATATTAGAGTCAACTAATTCTTTTTTCTTTTCCTTTTTTTTTAAATGCTATCTTAGGCTGCTTACAAATGTCAACCCCTCCTCCCCCCAAAACGACGCTTTCTTTTAAACTCTGTGTGCCTCTGTGCTGAGCACAGTGCATACCCAGAAGAGGCATTGCATTAGTTTGACCTGGGTTGTCCAATGCCTGTATAGACCTGGTGCTTCAGCAGGCCTTTATAACACTTATCTAATAAAGCTGATTCAATCAACTGTTAGATAAGTGTCAAAAAAGCCTGCTGAAGCACCAGATCTATACAGGCATTGGGCAAACCAGGTCAAACTAAAGTGCTTCCTCTTTTGGTAAGGCACCATTTTTTTTTTTTTTTTTTTTCTTATATCTGTCGGTACCCTTAGACTGCTTTTGTTTCTTTATTATACCATTACATAGCAAAGTTGAGACCTGTTCAGGCAGTCAGCAAGCTATGCTCTTTTTGCGATGTCTGGTTTCTACCAGAAGAATTCTCCCCATGAGAAGCCACAAGTGTTCATGCTGTTTATTCTGAACCAAAAATAGTGGTTGTGGGAGAAAAAATAAGCTGAATGCAATGAGTTAAGTCACTCCCAGGATATTTTCTCCCAGGAGAATGAACATTTGTACACTTTCCCACTGTTTAACTCCTTCCTGGAACCATAGAGCTCTCTCTGGTCTCTGCCTCTCCCAGAGAGAGGAGGTCAGTTGCCATCTCTTCTCCAGATAGTGGGGACCCTGGCATGTAAGGAACTGTGAGAAGTAGGCTGGGGTTTTTGCCCTGTTGCTTCATCTGCTTTGGTCCTGGGTACCAGGAGCTGTGTGGAGGCAGTGGTACTGCAAGCCCCCTGCTTGCTTCTCACACCAAAGTCCCTGGAGCGAAAAGTGGGCTGGGGGCTTTGCCATGCTACTCACCACCCCTTCCTTCCCCTCCCCTGCTCAAGGAGCCTCCACTTTCTACCTGTTTCCCAAATTGGACAGTCCCTGGTTCCAGGAAGATGCTGGGGTTTTGCGACTTCTGCTGGTTCTTCCCTCCTCCCCCCCCCCGATCAGCTGGGCATCAGGGGCAGGGATTACAAAGCCCCAGGGGCTGGAAAGTGGGCCAAGAAGAGCTTTCCCAGCTCAGTTCTTGCCCCCTGAGCTTTTAAATGCTGCTCCTGCTGCCAAGATATATGGCAGGGGCAGGATAGCTCAGGCCATACACCAGGAATCAGTCCAGGGGAGAGTGTCTCCAAGATTGGCTCCTTGCCCTGCCATAATCCCTTTGCCTCCCAAATCTCTGGGAACTGGGAGCAGGCCAAAGGGTGCAGAGCTGCAAAACCCTCTGTCTGGTTTTCAGACTGCAATCCCTGGTCTGAGAAGTGGGCAGGAGGAGGCTTTGCCCCACTACTCCAGTACCCTCCCCAGAAATTGGAGGATTGGAGCAGCCCATGCTTTCTCTAGACTGGGACCATCCCAGTCTTGGGAAGGCTAAGGAGCAAGAAAGAGGAAGTGGTTGCAAATTAAATGTTTGCACTACTCCCTTTCCCTGAATCATTTCTAGCAGTGGAAACACCGATGCTAGAAATAAATGTTTGCACACAGCCTTTGTCTTCCCACCCTCGAAACATTTAAGCTTAAGAGGAGGGAGGCACTATACCAGGGAATGACATGAGTGGTCCCATAGGTACTGCTACTTAGTTCACTGTCTCGGGCTGTACTGTCCTTATGTCTTCAACTCTAGGTTACAGATGGGTAACCTTCATTTGCCAGGATTCAGAGGCTTAACTTCTGAAGAAAACTATTGGTTAATAATAATGTAGGAGAAATGGTCTGTTTTCCCCCTTCCTTTTCTTGCCGTAAAAGGAAAGTCAGTGCTCCAATCTTTTTGGTTTCCATAAAAAAATTTTAGAAAATAAATATAGGTGTGTGTGGTGTTTTTTTTTTTAAATCCCCATCAATAAGTGCCAAGGGTATAGGATAGATACTCTTTGTTATGCTTTGGAAAGATAACAAAATAAAATAGTTGTGAACTGTACTCTTGTGTCCCTTTCATATTTAGTTAAAATGAATCTTTGAATAATAGGGATGATCATAATACTTGGCAGGTGGGACTCGCTAATCAGTTTCTTGTCTGGGTTCTTCAGCAGTCAAGGAATCTAGTATATAAGTGCCTTTTTAAGAAGGAAATCTAGGGTTTTTTAAATTTAGGTCTTTAGTGACAGTCCTGTCTCTTTCAAAAGTACAAACATTCTCATTTTTTTTCCTGCTCATTTACATCTGCTTTGTAGTAATGTAACTACACTGACATGAAAGGAATTGATACTGACTTACACCAGTGTGACGAATCCTGTGTTTAGTGTATAATCATAGTTGCTTAATTAAAACTCTTTCAAATCATTTAAGCTTTGGTTTAATGTATTTACTGGAATAATAAACTGATTTGTAAATATTTTCTAGTAATATTATGATTTCAGCAAGCTTTTTTCATTTTCTGCCTTACAGTTCACTTGCAACCAAAGACCTTACACATGAAGAAATAGAGCACAGATGAGTAAGTGTACAGCAGATATTCAATATATAGAAACTCATGTATTTGCTTTTAATCAAAATGAGAGTTTTATCCCATTTTTTCTGCTGCCTACCAAAATTTGCATATTAATTATGAATCTGAAGGATTGGTATGAAAAGTAACCATTTCTACTGTAGTTACAGTTTTATTGTAAATCTGATGTATAATTTAAGCCATTTTTTCATAAACTGGACTTGTAATTTGTACATTGTACTATTTCCCATCTATTTCTATGCAGCTGCAGTCTGGGTAAGTGGTTCAGTTATAGTTTGTGTTAGCCTTAAAGATTCACTGATATCTCACGGAAAGCCTTTGCAAAACATTTTGTTTAAAGAGAATTAATCTTAAATGTTGTATTTTCTACAGACATTTGTGTGAAAATAGGCTCCTTGCAATGTTTTACATGCTCTGGACTTTGGGTAGTAATTTCCTGTGTGACATCATAATCCACTGCTGTAGAAAGGTGTGTGATCTTATAGTCAAATATGGACAGAATTATAAAGCCAAATTGGATGAGTTGGACAACTAAATCCTTAGGTTTGGATACCTAAATAAGTGTCCTGGTTTTCAGAAGCACTGAGCACTTAATCTAATCTACAATTTGCTTCTGAAAAATCATACAATTTGGATTTAGGAAGTTCCCAACATAGAAACTTCTGGCCTCTGGTTTTAATGACTAGGCAGTAGAAATAGATGAATTCCAGCAACAAGTTATTTCCATGTACATTTTCCTAGTATCAGTTATTTAAAAAAAAAATAGCAGAAGCAACAAATGGAAATAATTTAATTTAGAATATGCCTACAAAATTATCAAGTTGTTGATTTTTATTTTCCATGTGACAGGAGCATCTGTTCAAAAAATATCTTATTTTAGAAGGTTAAGTATTCTTTCACTGAAGCTCAGGCTAACATTAGTGTTATTCCTTGTATCATCTGCTATAGAGTTTCTGAAAGGAAAGGTGACCATCTTGCTTATTTTCTTTACATGCCCCTGCTTCCATTGGGCTTGGAAGCATGGGTCACAAACTATAGTTACTTCCAAACTTGAATTTCCCGTGAAGCAGCTGATGCACTACAACACTGGAAAATTGCACTATAAATATATTACTTTAAATATTATTCCTTGCATACTGGAAATAAACTAAAACTCCTGTTACTCTTTTGACTGTTACACATACATACCACTGTGTAAAATCCGTCGCATGCAAGTCAAATGTCTGCTATCAGTTTTGGCCTGTTATTCTTGCTTACGTTATCAAATTGTTTCCAATTTTTTAAGATTAGGAGAGGCTGAGACCTGTGGCTTACAGAATTTTAATCTTGATAAATAGTGCAAAGATTAATGCTTTTATCAAAATTATGCATCCCTTTTAAAATGCTAAAATTACATAGTAATAACGGGCAGATTTCCATTTTCTTGATCAACAACAGAATGATCACAGAAAGGCCCCTTGGATAATTCATTTCTGTCCATCGAGGCTGACATGAGGCAGAGTTACTAAACAGCCTCCTTTTGACAGGATAGACCAATAGTACAGTTTTTATTCATTGCTGTGTTACTGGCATGGGACCATTTTGGGCATATATCCAGGTCCCTAGGAAACTTGGAAACGTTCCACTTTAAAGAACTGAAACTGTGGCTAACAAACCAGCTGCTGTATTGAGCTCAGAAGGAAGTCTTTGTAGTTCTGTGGAAGGAACTTAAGATATTTGCATAACATCCAGCAGTCCTAGTGGGAGGGATTGGCAGAGCACAACAGCTGGGGTAGGCATTTAGTTTTTATCTTTTGGCTGTGTTTGGCAGGGGTTCTAAAACTTAGTCAAAGGTGAGAAGAAGGGGAAATCAAGGAAACTACTCAGAAGATGATTTGTGTATGAGGAAGAGAGTTGCTTAGATCTGAGGAAAGAGATATTACACACGTTGATTTGTATTGGCAGTATTCATTGGAAGACATAAGTTTTGTTCAATTTAATGTCTATTAGTGCAAGTAAAAGCAGTCAGTAGTAGGTAGATCAGTGTTTTTTTGGCATCCAGCACCCCTCCATAACTCTTGTGACTTGAACCACCCCAATTTAGTATCTAATTTGTTCCAACCTTAACTCCTGGCAGAGTAGGACAAGCAGGGGAAGGAGGAACAAGCACTTAGCCCCACCACCCCCAGTGAGCAGGGGAAACCATGATATTTACCTTTTTGGACATAGACATGCCTATGCTTAGCTTCTTGCACAACAGGAGAGGAGTGAGCACTTAACTCCACACACAGGGACCAGCAGGGACAAATGTGAGCTTGCCCTGAGATGAGTTGATCTCCTTGCACCCTGCAGCACCCCCAAGAGTAGCTCATGGCACCCTTGTTGAGAACAAATGAGTAAGGTAGTGCCACAATCACTAAGTGAGGTGTATGCATGTAAGCAATTTTTAAAAGTTTTTCTTCTTTTGATGGGAGATGAACACGACAAAGGAGAATATGAACAGTATATATAAAGACAAGGAATAGTAACGTACTAGGAGGTTAATTTATTCATCTGACCCACTTCCAAAACAAAGCATTCTTGGTGTTCCTGTATCATGAATTTATGGAATAACTAATATTTAAGCACAAGCAACCAGTAGTAAAACCACAAGGATTATGTAAAATAATCAGGAGAACTCAGCACCAGAAGAGAATTTTGAGATTTAAAAAAAAAAAAAAAAGTGTCCAGGGATCCTGATTTTCCCTGTTTAAAAATAGCAGGTTCTCTGATTAAAATCCCAAATTCTCTGATTAACCCCCCCCCCCCCCCACACCAAATCCATGTTTTTCCATGATTAAAAAGAAATGCCACTACATGTGTGTGTCTGTATTGCGTTTAACTGATACCTAGATATAGATATCTGTATATATGTGTATAGGTATCAGTTGAACACAATGTTTTATGTATAATCTTTAAGCAATTCAGAAGCCTACCAGTGCCTCAATTATTATCATACAATAAATTCAAAATATCTTTATATTTTGGCATTTTGATTTTCTTTTATCATAAAAAATCACAGCTGTCCCTGCCCTCTTTGCTCACCAGGATGCGGGTATAGCTGCAGCTGTCCCCCCCAACCCTCCAACCCCCCACTTTGTGGTGTTGAGCAGCCCTGATATGCTGGTGCCCTGCCTCACTGTTGCCCCTTGCTCCCAAGCCACAGCCCCCCCCCAGTGTGTCTCACTCCCAAGCCACAGCCTCCCATCCTCCCAGGTCTACTAGTACCCCTTGCTCCTAACCTGCAGTCCCCCCCATCCCTGTTGGTATCTCTCACTCTCAACCCATAGCCCTCTACTCTCTCTCCCACCAGGTGCCCCTCGTTCCCAGCCCACAACCCTCCCCAGACTTGTTGGTGCCGCTTACTCACGACCTGCGGCCTCCTGCTGAAGGGAAGCCCCCAGCTGCTGGGGCTAGGGCCAGGCCCCCCATCCCTCTCTCCTTGGGATTGTGCACAGTGGGGGAGCTTCCCCCCACCCCCTTGTGCTGCCCCCTGGATGAGCTGCCTGTGGCTTGCTTCCATTCCCCCAGGTGGACTCCCGTGGCCATGCATTCTCACCCAGGCCCCACGTATCACCTTGGCTAGGCAGCTCTCCCAGCCCTGTCTCACTCCCTCTGTCACTGTGGGGGCTTCATTCTGCCCCTCTCCGCTCCCTGCCCCATACCAACCTGTGGGGAGCTATAGAAACTGCTCTCCAGGCTGCTTAGCTGCCATTTGCATGTACACACAAGCACATGGCACCCACTTCCTGATTGCCCTCCTTCCTCTTCCCTCAGCCTGAAGCAGTTCTAGCCTGCAAAGGAAAACCCACTGTTTCCTGCATTTTTTTTTCCTTTTAAAGGAGCATTTTTCCATGGTGAATAGAAAACCTGTATCCTTGGTGATGACTCTGAGACACCTCTTAATAGAGGTGAGGCCACACTTGGAGTATTACATCTAGTTCTGGGCTCTGCAATTCAGAAAGGATGTGGAGAAGCTAGGAAGCTTGGAAGAGTCCAGAGGGGCAACCAACACGGGTTCATCAGTGGCAGGATCTGTCAGACCAACCTGGTGGCCTTTTACGATCAG
>NW_017728943.1:99525941-99532706 GCF_001723895.1 Crocodylus porosus
TGACCCCAGTATTCTTTCCTGCCATGGCAGGGGGTCGGACTAGATGATCTGCTCAGGTCCCTTCCGACCCTAGAAACTATGAAACTGAGAGCCACATGCATGATCAGAGGGCAAGAGAACAGGCTTTATGAAGAGAGGCTGAGACTCTTCAGCCTGGAGAAGCGTGGGCCCGGGGGTGACTTGGTGGCAACCAGTAAGTATATAAGTGTTGTGCACCAGGAACTGGGAGAACGTTGGACCTTGTTTTCCTTTGGGGTGCCCTGATGAACGGATGGTCACAAATTCCTGGAAGACTGTTTTAGGCTGGAAGGAAGAACTTCTTTACAGTCCGAGTCCCCCAGGCCTGGAATAGACTTCCCCCCGAGGTGTTGCAAGCACCTACTCAGGCATCCAAATATTTCTTGAAAGTGTCCTGTCTTGCTGGGATCCTTGAACCTAGCTGACTTCCTGCCCCTTGGACAGGGAGCTGGACCCAATGATATTGCGAGGTCGCTTCCAGCCCTAATGTCTATGAATCTATAAATAGGATCTTTTTAAGAAAGCTTATGTTAAAACATCCTTGAATAAAGAGTAGCAAATTTGCAGATAGTCCAATTTAGTTAGAATAGTCAAGACTAGAGAGGACTAAGGAAGATCAGAATGTAACAGTACCTGAAATTATGTGGGGTTAAATGCAAGGTGTTCCACTCTGGATGAAAGAATTTGGACTACAGTATACATCACTAGATATTAAATGTTTTTTAAGAGATCCTGTCAGGAGAAATCCTGAAATTGCTGTGGGTGGCTCAGTGAAAATATTTCGATCGTTATTCAGTGTGAGTCAAAAAAGACAACAGTGTTTGGGTATGTAAAGAATACAGTGGAAACTGTTGAAGAGTTTTATAATTCTGTTTTATAAAAACCAATAGTAGACCCTCTGTTCCAGTAGTGTGCCCTGTTCTGGTAAGCACCTTTAAAAAGATCTTGCAGGTTTAGATGTTAAAGTTGGGAAATGGAGGATGATCATGATGGTCTTATTTGTATTACTAAAACATCTAGAGACCACCGCCCAACAAATTCTTATGCAAAGCACCATGCTACCAGCAAAAAAGGCTGTCCTCCTTCCCCTTCCCTGCCCCCTTCAGAGGCCTTATATTTTAAGTAGGGAGGTAGAATTCAGAAGAGCGGAGGAAGGGGATATGTAGTTTACATAGGACTTGAATAAAAAGGACAGAACAGTATGTCAAAAAAGGGTAAATGGGAACAGCCAGTTCATGTTATTGAAATAGAACATAGAATGGAATTAAAAATAAAAATATGAAATGTTACATTAAAAGAATTCCTTTTTTTTTTTCATGGTATGTAATTACTATGTAGAAGTTGGGTAGAAAAGACTAAATGGGCTTTTTAAAATTGTTTGTTTCTGTATATCATGACAACATACCTGGTTATGTTAGGATGGCAGCCATTAGTAGTGTTTTAATTGACAGGTACACCCTTATGTTTGAGGGCATAAACTGACCAATGACTCAACGTGGTATAGAAGAAATTCTAGATTTTTTTTGTGGACAGCTTCCACACAGGTATTTTATTACAAACGTAGCATTGGGATGGAAAACTGTACCGTATTGGACATGTACTGGCCGCTATTTGGCAGTGTCCCCGACCGGGCCTTCGTAGATCTCTACTAGTAGTCTGGCTCTCCGTTTTGGTGACCACCCTCTTCACTGAGCGTTGGTGTTACTAGGTTTGGCTGTATACCCGCTTCGCCAACCCCACTTCTCGCCTGCCATGATTTTGCTGTTATCCCAGTGGGGCAGGACTAGTTCATAGGTTCCTCGGTGTCCCGGGTTGGCCTTGTTGGTTACATATGGGGCTCCTGCCACCCCTACACCCCAGCCTCACACCACCTGTGGCCTCCACTTCCCTGCTCAGTGATGTTCCTGCAGACTTCTTTCCCACCTGTATAGATGTCCCAGCCCTACTGCAATGGATAATTCCCACCACCAATCTGTCACCCTACACCATCAGCTGCGTACTTCCTCAAAGTGATCCTTCTATAAGGCCTACCTCCCTGACCTATCACCAGCGCCCCTATGATATTGCCCAGGAGTAACGCCTCCTGGATGGATATTTAGCGCGGTCCCCTTATTCTTCAATCGACGCCTTCTATTCTAGGCGGCCATCCCACCCCAATCTTTCTCTCCTGCCAGGTGAGCCTTCAGCCTCACGCCTCTATTCGGCGTTTCCCACACCCACTGCCACGGCACTTGTTTCATGCGGCTTGGAATCTTCCTGGGTGGTCTTGATCCTCCGTAGCTCACCGGATCTGATGCTGCGGGCTCTATCTGCTGGTGATCCAGGCGTTCTGCCTCTTCTCCGGGCCACCGGACTCTCCAGCACTCCAGCTCTGCAGTGTCCGTCCCGCTGGGCTAATGGCGGCGATGGGTCTGCCAGCCGTTTGTTCACCTCTCCATCCGCTGCCTCCGGAGCGGCGGCCGCCATTTTTAAATTCCCCGGTCAGTGTCTGACGTCACCGTCAGCTGCTGACCGCAGCTGTACATAGACGTGGCTAATGAGCCGCGCAGGCTCTCCCTCCTTTGCAGCGTCCTGCTCTCCCGGTAAGTCGTCTTGGCTTCCTCAGGTCCCGGGACAGGCAGGATTCTGAATGAAATGACCTATTGATCCTATATAGTATAGCAGTTTATGCTCCCCTATCTTTATTTGGTGATGGGAAATATAGACTTACTACAAGGTAACTTTTTCTGACTTAATATAAATGTTCTAAAATACTTGAGAGACCCTTCATAAAAATAGGTTGTGTAGGCATAGGTTAGCATCACTTCAAAGGAAATATAATTGATCTTCATGGCAAAAGTACAGTGTAATATCTTTCCAAATATGCAAAAATTGATCGTTCTTTGTTCTGAATACTGTGCAAATTGTTACAAAATTGATAATAGGCAGAAGAATATGATAAACCTGGCTTCCTCTTATTTCATTGCTTTTATCTAAAAAGATCCTCTACCATTATTTATATCAATATCTGAAGAATACTCTTTGAAGATTATGAAGGAGAATCTAAGATGCTCATTTCATTTGTTTATATTACTCTAATTCATATGAAGTTCTTTTTGTATGTTGACTCTCTATAAAGTATTTTGTTCCTGATACTTTTAAAAATATATCCATTATATTTTTAGCAAGCAAAACAAAAATTTTTTTCCGAGAGATGTTAAACAGCTTCAGCTCAAAGCATTATTCAGAGACTTTAGCTGGCCATTGTGGGGCAAGTAGGGGAAGGAGGAACAAGCACTTAGCTCCCCCGTGAGCAGGGGAAACCATGACATTTACTTTTTTGGACGTGGACATGCCTATCCTTAGCTCCTTGTAATAGGCCAACTGCCTGCTTACTCGCCTGCCATGCCTTGATCTTACTTGATTAGAAGATGGTTGTAATCAGCAGGAGGCTGCCCATTTTTCTGCGCCCCGGTGACAGGAGGCGCTAACTGCGGCTCCTTTTCCTCCCCTACACCGCAGCCCAAGCCTCGCAGATGGAGTTGACGTGGTTTGACCTGGGCCTTGTTATGTTCTGGCCCTCCTCTTTACTCCCGGGGCTCCTCGCCGCCCCCTTCTCTCTGGGGCTCCTTGCCACCCCCTTCTCTCTCTCTGGGGCTGGGGCCAGTACACCCCCAAACAAAGCTGTGCCCTCTCTAGCGCCAGAAGACCCCACGCTACCGTGGAGCTCCTATGAGGCCTCCTGCACCCCTAATAGCCTCGCCCAGTCCTCCGGTCAAAACAGTAAACATAAAATATAAAGCCCCTGGGCTACAGCATAAAAACTAGACTGTCCGGTCAAATAACAACCTGCTCCCTACTAGAGAGTGAGGGAGCGGGGGGGGAAGGAGGGCTCCCCACCCTCAGCAGTGACCAGGGGATGCTTTCAATGCCAGAGTCCTCCCTTCTGTCTGTCTGAGCTGAGTCCCTACTTCTATGGCTGTTGGAGAGGGACTGCCCTCCTGGCCGCCTACCTGGGCTTAAAAAGGGATAAGCCCTGCCCCTTCCTGGTCAGCTGGTTTTACCAGTTGCCCTGGCAACCAGCACCTGTGCAGCCCTGGTGACTGGCAGCTGAGCCTCCCCCTTTCTGCCACTAGGGGTCTCCCCAGAGCAGTCTCTGCTCTCAGGCGCAGGGCACCTGAGTGCACTGCGACAGTGGGGTTTTTTACCTCCCCCCCCCCCATTATTTCCTCTCAGATTAAAAGTGTTTATAATAACATTATTTTAAGTGTTGTTTATTAACTTAGGTCCATATAATGTGTTTTACTCTTGCTGTATCAAGACAGGCAGGAAACCCTTAAAGTCTCTCTTAAGGCTTAAATTAAATCTCACTTCTGTAGATGTGTTCTTATTACAATAAATGCGGGGGGAAAAAGACACTTCTACTCTGTCATCCTTTTTACCTCTCCCCAACTGCACTGAACTATTGGAAAATTTCATATGTTCAATTCAATTTACCCTTGCTGTGCTAAACTGCTGTAACTGCATATTATCTGTATTTTCTGCATCTCAAAAGAGCATTATGTTGCCTCCTTTTTTCTCAAGTAAGAAAAGCTACTGTGGGAGCAAATAACAGGTAGTCTTGCTTCATCCTTAATCTTGTCTTTCATAGTGGGGGGGAAAAGCACAGGATATGGCTCCAAATGGATGCGCATACCCCAAGACTCCAGTCCACAGAATCATCCTGAAACCATTAAGAAGAGTTGAAAGATGTTCTAACATCCTGGTGGCTCAAATTTTATGACCAAATTAACATTTACCACCTTTGGTTGTGGTAGACAAGCTAGCGCATTGTGCTGTAGTATAGTATTGATATTCTCTTCAGCTAGCAAGCAAAGGAATATCAAACCAAATGAGTTCTAGTTATTTTGAATAAACAGGAGTGACAATAATTTAAATCTTTCAGTTAGGAAAATTGAAGGAAATTATGCAGGGTCTTTACTGCCGCTTTCTAGATTTGTTACAATGAAGGAATTTGCCATTCTTAAAAATATTCCTTTTAAGAGAGTTACCCTTTTTTTGTGTAGACACCCTTTCTAATGTTTTTGGCAGTTTCTGTCTCTATAGCTTACAGTACCACTTATATCATTGCTTACATCAAAATCCTTGCTATTCACTTTCAGAGATCAAGCTGCATTATGCCATTTTCCTTTGAATTTAAAATACTGTATTTAAAAGTAAATATTTCCTCTAAAAACAGTTAAATGGTTTGTGTCTTTTAAATCCAACTTTAAATAAACTTTAAATTAGTATATGTTATTTACTATAATGTTTTACTAAATAATGTAAAATAAATGTGATGCCCTATAAAAAGCATCAACAAAAAACCTGAGTGCAAGAAGATATGTGAACAGAAGCATGACTATTATTTTTCATCAATACTGTAGCTCTTACATGCTCCATTTAAGGTTGCACCATTGTAGATGCACCTTTTTATTTGATTTTTTTTTTTTTTCTCTCTTTAATTGAGTCAGAAAATGTGGGTGTCTTTAATTCCTGGGCTCCTTTAATTAGAAGGAATATAGCAATTTAGAGTAAATGCAACTGAAATGCTACTATATACAAGTTAAATAGTAGAGATGGGCCTGGAAAGAATTTCTAAAATTTTCTTGTTTAACTGTTCTGAGTGCAAGGTTGTTCCCTACTATACAGTTTTTAGTATTCTTCTCTAGTACTTTTTAAAACTACATTTATGGGAGGTTATTCCACAGGCCAATACACATTACCAGGAGAGTTGACCAGAGGATGAGAAGCTCATTTTGGTGTAAATGTTGATGTTTCAACGTTTGTTTTTATTTTACATTAGCATATACAATGAAACCATTGTATGCATGGTTTGCCCAAATAATGATATCAGTATCCAGGTTCAGACAAACACAAGTTTTTCAGTCCAGCAAGATGTGTATCAGCCTGTACAAACCATATTTAGTAATTGGCCTTGGGAGTTCTGGGTTCAGGTCCTTGTCTTGCCTGATTTTGCAACAGACTTCTTTTTTTTAATCTCAAGTCACTAATTCAGGCAAGACAGGAGCTGAAATGAGCATGTCCTATTAATATTTTCCTGCGTGAATGTTTTCTTCTAATCAGACTAAACTTGATTTCTTTCTGTCTCCCCTAGTCCTATGTAGCCAGTGAGACCCATACTTAAATTCCTTCTGCCTCATTTTCTTAACAAATGAAGTATTAAATCTTTCAGCAGCTACACTTACAGAGATCGTGACATTGGTTGAAGATGGCCCCTGTCCCAAAGTGCTTCATTTTTGGATATGGAGACAGAAGTACAGAATGTGTTTGGATACATCCAGGAACAAATAGGTTGGAGGGTCTGGCTTCTGATTCCGGCGCCCTGCCCCCCCATATTCTGTCTGTTATTGAATGGCACAGAAATGAGTTTTCAGATGTCTGAAGAAAGAGACAATGACCCTAGTGAACTGGGATTGGGAAGGCATTGAATGCATTGGGACAGAATAGAAGTCACAAATGAGGTTAAGAATAGAGGACTAACGTAACGGTGGTTTATTCATTACAAATTTAAACGCACAGGGCAGGCGTATATACATCCTGGATTTAAACTGGTCCAGTCCTGCAGGGAGCAAACCAGGAAAGCCAAGGCTGCAACTGAACTCCAACTAGCTTTGAGCATCAAGGACAATAAAAAGTCCTTTTTCAGATATGTAGGGAGCCAGAGGAAAAGCAAGGGCAGCATTGGACCCCTGCTGAACCAGATGG
>NW_017728943.1:99533018-99539250 GCF_001723895.1 Crocodylus porosus
TCTTAGAAAAGTTTATTAAAGAGGCCATCCTTAATGGACTGGCCTATGCCAACATCCTGAGGGATAGCCAGCACGGGTTTGTTGCAGGTAGGCCTTGCTTGACCAATCTCATTTCCTTCTACAACCAGGTGACCTATCACCTGGACAAAGGAGAAGAGATGGATGTCCTATATCTTGACTTCAGAAAAGCCTTCCATCTGGTATCCCATGATCACCTTTTGGCAAAACTGGCCAGTTGTGGCCTTGGGTCCACCACGATCTGGCTGGGAAATTGGCTCCGTGGTCAGACCCAGAGTGTAGTAATTGATGGAAGTTGATCATCATGGTACCCTGTGACCACTGGGGTCCCCCAAGGCTCTGTCCTTGGACCCATATTGTCCAACATCTTCATTAATGATGTGGACATTGGAGTCAGAAGCGGACTGCCCAAGTTCACTGATGACACCAAACTTTGGGGCAAAGTATCCACACCATAAGACAGGCAGATGATCCAGGCCGACCTGGACAGGCTCCGCAAATGGGCAGGCGAGAACCTGATGGTGTTTAACACCAAAAAATGCAAGGTTCTCCACCTTGGGAGGAAAAACCTGTAGCATCCTTATAGGCTTGGCAGTGCTACGCTGGGGTTCATCGTTGACCCCAAGATGAACATGAGCCTGCAATGCGATTCTGCGGCTAGTAAAGCGACCAAAACGCTGGCTTGCATCCATAGATGATTCTCAAACAAATCCCAGGACGTTATTCTCCTCTTGTGCTCAGCCTTGGTGAGGCCGCAGCTGCAGTGCTGCATCCAGTTTTGGGCCCCACAATTCAAAAAGGATGTGGAGAAGCTTGAGAGAGTCCAGAGAAGAGCCACGCGCATGATCAGAGGTCAGGAAAACAGACCTTACGACAACAGGCTGAGAACCATGGGGCTCTTTAGCCTGGAAAAGCACAGGCTCAGGGGTGATCTGATGGCCACCTATAAGTTTATCAGGGTTGACCACCAGTACCTGGGGGAACGTTTGTTCACCAGAGCGCCCCAAGGGATGACGAGGTTGAACAGTTATAAACTACTGCAAGACCGTTTCAGGCTGGATATAAGGAAGAATTTCTTTACTATGCGAGCCCCCAAGGTCTGGAACAGCCTGTCATCAGAGGTGGTTGAAGCACCTATACTGAACACCTTCAAGAGCAAATTGGATGCTTATCTTGGTGGGATCTTATGACCCCAGCTGACTTCCTGCCCTTTGGGCAGGGGGCTGGACTTGATGATCTTCTGAGGTCCCTTCCAGCCCTAATGTCTATGAAATCGATGAAACTAACTGTAGTGATATTTTATTATAACAGCCTGTAAAACTTTACATATTCATTACTTGTAAGATGAGTAATTAAAAATACTATAACTAGAAATAATGTCATTATTGCTGAGAAGTTTGAATCAAGACAGTTTTATTTATCTTTCCATTTCTGTAATGGTGTATAAGGTGGTCAGCATTTGATCGATTTTGTTTTTGAGAATATGTAGCTCACTAAGGGTATTTATGGTGTTTTAATATTTACGAATAACACTAAGGATTCATGATTCTTTGATATAAACCATTTAAAAATGCTTGTGCTTTCTCCCTCCTTGACCCCTCCCTTTCTCACTTCCCCCCCTCCCCCCCTCAATACAGGTAAAAGGAAAACTTCCAGATTCACTTAGAAGTGACCAGTTCGGAACTAAAGAAGATGTTATAAGGACCCATTATACTGGTAGAAATTTCAAAAATATGCTACTCTGACAGGTGCAACTGTACTCTGCTAAGACTATAACTGTATTTTACTCTTCAGTTTGCTGTTTCATAAAAGACAATGTAATAACAGCAGTACCAGTCTTTCAGGTAAGACGAGGTACTCCCTTACCCTTGAGTGGACATGAGCGATCAAAGGTCTTTGCAAGAAGATAAGCACAAACTCAGCAGAACCTCCTTAAAGTTCAAGGAGACTTCAAGAATTATGGAGACTGATGACTACTTTGCTAGAAAACTTAAAGTTTTGAATGGTAACATGGGTCCTACTTCTTTAAATGCCTCTGGCAAACATGAAAGTAATCAAAATAATGGTACACCTGCTATGCCTAAAATGGGTGTTCGTGCTAGGGTATCTGAGTGGCCTCCTAAAAAAGATTGCTCTAAGGAATTAACTAAAGCTACTTGGGAAAGTAGACCTCAAACCAGTTATGAGAGTGTTGGCTCAATACTTCCAAATGGACAAAATGACCAAAGTGATGGACAACAGGAACAATTGGATCTGGAATTTGCAGAGGCCAAGTATACCATAGGAGATCTTTTTGTCCATTCTCCCCAAAGGGGACTTCACCCTATAAGGCAAAGAAGCAACAGTGATGTCACCATAAGTGATATTGATACTGAGGATGTATTGGACCAGAATGCTGTTAACCCAAATACGGGAGCAGCTCTTCATAGGGAATATGGAAGTACTTCTTCAATTGATAGACAAGGTTTGTCTGGTGAGAATTTTTTTGCAATGCTTCGAGGATATCGAGTGGAAAACTTTGAACACAAAAGTCTTGCTCCATTTGGATTTCCTGAATTTTTCCACTGTGACTCTACAATTTCTCCAAGTCTTCATGCAGCTGCACAGATTTCCAGAGGAGAATTTGTCAGAATTTCTGGATTGGATTATATGGATAGTGGCCAGCTTATTGGTAGGGACAGGGATAAATCTTTCAAAAGGAGATTAAAATCGGAAGCAGTAGAAACATCTCTATTTAGAAAACTGCGGACTGTTAAAAGTGAGCATGAGACTTTCAAATTTTCATCTGAACTGGATGATGGAAGACTTGAGAGAAACATTCGTTTTTGGAACTGTCAGAAGTGTTTCGCCCATTATGATGTTCAGAGCATTTTATTTAACATAAATGAAGCAATGGCTACCAGAGTTAATGTGGGGAAAAGAAAAAATATTACCACGGGGGCTTCAGCTGCATCCCAAACTCAAATGCCAGCAGGCCAGACAGGAAATTGTGAATCTCCTTTGGGAAGTAAAGAAGACCTTAATTCAAAAGAGAATCTAGATGCTGATGAGGGTGATGGGAAAAGCAATGACCTAGTGTTGAGTTGCCCTTACTTCAGGAATGAAACTGGTGGGGAAGGAGATAGGAGAATTGCACTTTCTAGGGCAAACTCAGCATCATTTTCTTCAGGTGAAAGCTGTTCCTTTGAGTCCTCTCTAAGTTCCCATTGCACGAATGCTGGTGTTTCAGTACTGGAGGTGCCGAGAGAAAATCAGCCAATTCACAGGGAGAAAGTAAAGCGATATATCATTGAACACATTGATCTTGGAGCATATTACTACCGAAAGTTCTTCTATGGAAAAGGTAAAGTCTCCCTTTGTACCTTCTTTCTCCCCAGTTGTGTACATAATGAGTTTAATTGATGTTGATATTTAGCTTTTTATAAAAGAGTCTTTCCTTTAAGGTAGGAGAGTCAAAGATCCAGCCAGATCCAGTGCATGGAGCTTTATCATCCAGCCCTCAGTGCTGCTTGTTGCAATGCAGCGTGTCCTGGAACTGGCCTCCGTGCTCATACCAAATGCAGAGCCAATCTGGTATGGACTGCACATGGTGCAGGGCTGGACTAGGTGTGAATGCTGGATCTGAGTCAGTCCAGATTAGGTCTGTAGGTGGGTTGCATGTGCTGGATCCAGCACATGGGGCCAGTCTGGTATGGGTGCCACTTGCAGTGCATACTCTGGACCAACCCTGTTCACATACTGGAGGCAGTGCATGCTGCACACAGCACATGAGGCTGATCCAGGGCATGAAGTGTATGTGTTGTATACATTGTATTAACCAGCTCTGTATGCTGGATCCATTGCACAGGGCTGGTCTGAGATGGGTGCTCCATGCAGCGTGTGCTCCGGATGGGCCCTACGTGCCATGCCAAGGCAGGGCATGCTGTATGCAGTGCGTGGGGTTGGAATTGGCCTGCAGACTGGTTCCATGCCCTTCCTCTAGCCTGTGGGGACTGATGAGCTTGACACCCCTGCCTTAAGGCTTTCAAAACATCTTACAAAAATCGAATCTCTCAAGAGCCATCTGAGTTTCAAATATTATCAACTATGCTTGTAACTCAAGCATCATTGATAATGAAGCCCAACAAAATGTTATGCTTTCCTAAAGTCTCTAAGTAATATGGAGTGATATAGTGTAAAGCAGTTTTTTGTATTGGGCTTAATGGGGAAAACTTTGTGTATATTTTTTCCATCAGACTTCCTTACAGGTGAAGTCTAAAACCTTAGAGGAGATCTTATTTTTTGAGGATTTTCAATCCAGTTAGCTAGTACTTAACTAATAGCTCAGATCCCGCCCCTAGACTCCAAAGTACTTTAACAACATCTTCTACTGTTAGTTTTATTTGCTTCTGTCCCTTATTGTTTCTTAGCATTTTTTTTCAATCATACTTGCCTCAATGCTTTCTGTCTTCCTTGCTAAACTCCTCCCTCTCTTTTCTTCACATATCTCACACACTCTATCTGTACATTCCTTTCTCTGTCACCGTGCTTAAAAGCTCTACATTGTAACAGCCAATCTTCTAGTTACAAAGGGCTGGATGTGCCTGCCTCCTACAGGTAATTGGCCCTTTTCTTTCAGGGTTGTTCAGCACTGCACAGTGCAGTGCTTGGTAGAGACACCTAACCTAGTATATCCTCAGTAGAGATAAAAATACCTATTTTCCAGTGCTATAGACAGTATAGTTCGGAGGGGGGGGGTTGTTTTTTATCACTGTCATAAGCCGCTCTGTTTCTCTCCATAAAAAGGCTGTCTGATATGTAGGAGCCTTTCTAATATTGAATATCCTGTGACTTCCTAAATGTATCTGAACAGCAGGAAGGTCTTTACTGAATGATTTGCTACTTCTTCCTCTGACCATGTGCAAAGGATTCAAAAGGGGATTCAATACAGTTCTTGCTTTTCACATGCTTTGGACAGCTGAGAGTAGAGAGCTGTGGGCTAAATAGTCAGTGAGGGCTGAGAGTCTGTTCAGTAGTGGGAAGGAAGCAAAAATATGGAGACCTGTTATGGGAGGAGGTAAAGAACTAAAAATAAAGGCTCCTTGTGTACAAAGAAGGACTAAGATTCAAGTATACCAATTGTTTTTAAGCTTTGTGAGATGTTGAGGAGAAGGAGCGCCTGGGGGCCAGGAGTTGAGGAGGAAAAAAAGGACACTAACACTAGAGGGCTGACACGATTGGAGAGACTTAGAGGAGAAAAACTCATCTATAGGGAAATGGGGAACAGATGGATGATTAAGGTAAAAGTCAGTATGAAAAAAGATAAGTGTGGGGAAGAATAAAGGGAAAACTGTGAAATGGATTTCAAATTCAGTAATTACTGTACTGACTTGAATCCAAAACGATTTCAAATTTAAGATATCCCTCCAAAATAACCATATTTACCTGAATCTGAGTTGACCCTGAATTTGAGATCACACCCCAAATAATTAGATTCTATACATGGAAAATTTATAAATTTGTTATAATGTGTTATAATTTTCCATGTATAGAATCTAATTATTGGGGGGTTTGTATTTTAAATGCATTCCCATGCTGCAGTGGCAAGGGGTGAGGGGCCAGACCTCTTGCCCTTGCTGCTCAGCCTCCTTCCCCTTGCCTCCACTTTTTGTGCCTGTCCCCCTGCCACTTGCCCCATCACCACCTTCCCACCTGTCCCTCATGCCTTTGCCTGTCCCCTGCTGCTTTTCTCTTCTGTTTGCCCCTCCATGCCTGTGCCTGACCCTGGTCCCCTCCTGTTACAAAACATGATTGGTCAGAAGGAAATAAAACACAAACAGTCTGGCAAGCCAAGTTGCTCAGGACCACTTCAGAGAATATAGTTTACAGATTCCTGATTGTCATTCTGAAAAATTTCATAGTTGGTAGGGTTGGAAGGGACCTAAGGAGATCATCAAGTCTGACCCCCTGGCATGGGTAGGAAAGGATGCTGGGGTCAAATGACCATGGATAGGTGGTTGTCTAGCCTCCTTTTGAAACCCCCCAGGGGTTTCACCACTTCCATTGGAAGTTGGTTCCAGCTCCTAGCCATCCTGACTGTGAAGTAGTGCCTCCTGATGTTTAGCTTTAATCTACTCTCCGTCAGCTTATGGCCATTATTCCTTAAAATCATAGAATCAATGAGTTGGAAGGGATCTAGACAGATCGTTGAGTCTGATTTCCACCCCCCCCCCCC
>NW_017728943.1:99539898-99541083 GCF_001723895.1 Crocodylus porosus
GGTCCCTGCCTGCTGGTGTATTCACTTTACCCCACAGCTTGGTGTCATCAGCGAACTTGAACAGGGTGCTCTCCACATCCTTGTCCAGGTTGCTAATGAAGATATAGAACAGCACCAGCCCTGGGGGACTCTGCTGCCCACACCCTCCCAGGTCAACATCGACCCGTCCACCACCACCCTCTGAGTGCGCCCCTGGAGCCAGTTTGCCACCCATGTGACCGTGCATTCATCAGTTCTGCAGTCCCTCGGCTTGCCCACCAGAATGTGGTGGGACACTGTCGAAGGCCTTCTGGAAGTCCAAGAGACATCGATTTCCTTCTTCAAATCTAAGCTCTTTGTTACCTAGTCATAGAAAGAGACCAGGTTAGTCAGGCAGAATCAGTCTGGCACAAACCCATGTTGGTTACCCCTCAACATCACTTCCCCTGCAGGGCTCTCACAAATGTGGCCTTTGATATTTTTTTCAAAGACCTTCCTCAGGATAGAAGTGAGACTGACTGGCCTGTAGTTGCCAGGCTCTTCCTTCCTCCCCTTCTTGAAAATAGGGAACACGTTGGCCCTTTTCCAGTCCTCAGGGACTTGGCCCAAGCACCAGGAGTCCTCAAACAGCTGTGCCGATGGCTCCGCGATGACACCAGCTGGTTCCCTCAGCACCCATGGATGAAGGTCATCTGGGCCCGCCGACTTGGATATATCTAAGCCCTCTAGGTAACTAGGTCTGAACTAACAGTCGGGGGACGTGCATCCTTCCTGGGCCTCTCTATGCTGTCACCCGAGAGCACCCCATTGTCCGCAGACAGGAACCCGGAGGCAAAGAACTTGTTGAAGAGTTCTGCCTTCTCTTGCGCGTCCATCACCAGCTGCCCTGCCCTGCCCTGCCCTGTCACCCGAGAGCACCCCATTGTCCGCAGACAGGAACCCGGAGGCAAAGACCTTGTTGGAGAGTTCGGCCTTCTCTTGCGCGTCCATCACCAGCTGCCCTGCCCTGCCCTGCCCTGCCCTGCCCTGCCCTGCCCTGCCCCACAGGGGTCCAGTGTTACCCCGAGACTTCTTCTTGCTACCTATATACTTGAAGAAGGACTTTTTGTTATCCTTGATCCCAGAAGCTAATCTAAGCTCCAGTGCTGCTTTAGCCTTCCTCACCAAATCCCTACAAGCTCGGGCCAGGGAGGTGTACTCCTCCTT
>NW_017728943.1:99541183-99594352 GCF_001723895.1 Crocodylus porosus
TGAACAGGTTCAGGTCCCATAGCCTCTCCTCGTAGGGCCTGCCCTGCTGCCCCCTGATCATGCGAGTAGCCCTCCTCTGGACCCTTTTGATGTTGGCCGCATCCCTCCTGATGTATAGCACCCAGAACTGGATGCAGTACTCCATCTGTGGCCTGACCAGTGTCGCACAGAAGGGGAGGATCACCTTTGACCTGCTCATGATGCATCTGTGGATGCATGACAAGGTGTGGTTAGCCTTCCTGACTGCATCCCCACACTGCCAGCCCATGTTCATCTTGGAATCCATAGCGACTCCAAGTTCCTTTCTGCCTCTGTGTTGACAAGAAGGGAGTTCCCCAGCCTGTAGGCATGCTGCTGGTTCTTCCTCCCTAGGTGCAATACCTTGCACTTGTCAGTATCGAAACCCATCTTACTCTCATCTGCCCACCTCTGTAACCTGGACAGATCTAGTTGTAGCCTGTCCCTCTCTTGTAGCGTGCCCACTTCTCCCCACATCTTAGTATCATCTGCGAGTTTGAGCAAGGTGCTTTTCACCCCCTTGTCCAAGTCGCTGATGAAAAGGTTGAACAGTGTGGGCCTGAGGACTGAGCCCTGCGGAACCCTACTGCCCACATTCCTTCAGGTCAAAAATAACCCGTCCACCACCACTCTCTGGTTGCAGCCCTCCAGCCAATTTGTGACTCATCTGACTGTGTAGGCATCAACAGCACAGTCGCCTAATTTTTTTAATGAGGATGGGGTGAGAGACAGTGTCAAAGGCCTTCCTGAAGTCCAGGAAGACTGTGTCCACTGCAACACCTGTGTCCAAGAATTTTGTGACCTGACATGAATGAAATTTATTTTAATTAAGGTTTGTTCTGATGCCTGTGGAAACATGTTTACAAGATGTCTACTAGAAACAGGGCATGTTTTTGTTGAATATACTGAATACAGTCTAAAATATGAAGTGGAGAAGTTAACTATATGATAGCAGTTTAAAGATAATTTGGTAGTCTGTCTTATTTCCAGGGGGCAGGTCTTAGTGCTGTACAATTGTAGTTGTCACTAATTGGTCCCTAGGTGATCCCTTTCAGTCTTTGTTGAAGAACTTGCTCAATGAAGTGTTAGATAACTTGTACCACTACTTATCATGTTGTCTAGTTGTTCTTTAGGTTCACCTGTTCTAGAATTTGCTCTTTATAGACTACTGGAATCGGAGATGCATAAGTTGTCATGAACAGGAGCTCACTAGATTGCATGCTGTGAAAGGAAATGCAAAGAGCAGACTATTAAATACAACATGACTTAAATACAGAAGGCAAGTGGAAGGAGGGAGCTCCAGATCCTTCATGTAAGCATCTCAGTCAGATAAGGGTATAACCTAGAGCTTGGCTGTAGATCAGGCTGGGAAAAATACAGCCTGCTAAGGGATTCTGTCTGGCCCTAGCCCAGGCATGGAGGGGAGGGGGAGCCTGGGCCATGACATATGCATCCCTAGATGTGCAGCAGGGTGGGGGTGGCACTGAAGCTAGATTTGGCTTCCTGGTAGCCCCCACAGAGGTGGCTCAGTCTGCCCAGCTACTGCTGCCAGTGTCTCTGCTGCTACTGCCAGACCCAGCCCTGCTGCCCAGGCACCTGGCCCGTCTGCCCTGCGCCAAGCTCTGGGGATGCCAGATGGAGTGTGCATGCGAGTGGGGTCTCCATAGAGACTGTCCCAGGACCCTGCGGGCAGGGTGTGTTTGGCTGGGCAGATAGCATGGGGCTGTGAGCTGACAGGGACTGGTGTCTGGGAGTGGGATGGGCAGGCAGGGCTTGAGCTGGGGCTGGGATCTCAGGGTAGTGATAGCATGGGGCTTGGGCTCAGGGCAGAGCCATAGCACCCATCCTTGTACCCAGCTGGATGTAGTGCCTTCTGTTGTTGTACCTGCTGCAGTAGCTGCTGCTCCTGGTGCATGTGATGCCTGTGTGTACCCCCTGGCCAGACCTATGGCAGCTGCAGAGCCTGGCAGGGGTAAGGTAGAGGGGGTGTGGAGCAGCTCTCACAAGCCAGCCCCACAGCATGCCCTACCTGCCTACCCCATCCACGCCTGAGCCGGGTTGCAGGGAGGACTCACTTACCCTCCTGGCTTGTCATGAGGCATGGCTCTGGGGAGCTGCTGTGTCCCTGCTGCACACTGCGGTGGGGGCTAGAAGTGGCACGCTGGTGCTGAACAAGGGCAAGGGCACCCCGCAAGCCAAGCTGGAGGACACCCATGTGGGCCAGCTGAGGGTTGTCTTGCTGATTATCATTTGACATTTGTAATTACATCAGGTTAAATGATTATTTTTAAATCAGTGTTTACATCCCTAATCTCTACCCTGCCTTCTGCCTGACTTCAGGCTAGCATAGCTAATTAGTGTTCCTCTCAGTTCAAGAACTGATATGCTTTTTTTGTATCCATTTTATAATCACTGATTTGCTTTGAGTTATTGAGAACAGACTCTTGACTTGGTGCAATTCAAGCTGATGACATTTCTCAAGGTCCATAATGATTTCAGTCTCTTACTGCTGGGGGTGCACTGACAGAGATTTTGTGAGTTGATATTGATGGCTGATTTTTTTGACAAGCCATATTGGCTGATACTGATCCGATGGCCAGTATGCAGCCAGGCAGCATGGGGCATGGCATCCAGTTGGTAAGTCTGTGGTGGTGGAAGGCAAGGGGGGAGGGAAGGGGCTTAGGGGGATGCAGATTGAGGCCCCCGTGGTGAGGGAGGGAGTGGGGCTGGGGCTGGGGCAAGCGCTGCACAGCAGGGTTGGGGCACAGGACAGACACAGCTTGTCCAGGGGTTGAAAGAGGGGTGGCTGCCACCACTTCAGGTAAGTTGGGAGGGCATGAGGAGCGTGTGTGCCCCCATATCTGTGTGCGGGCTGAGGGCTGGCTGCTGCTGTGGGCTGGGGCTGGGGTGGTGCTGGGCTCTTCCCAGTGAGGGGGCCCGGGTCAGGCTGCACTTGCGGTGGGCAGGGGCTCTGGGAGGGGGGCTGCAGGCACCTTAGCATTCACCGTAGTCCCCTGAACCCCACCTCCCAGCACCACTACCACCTACCCCAAGTGCAGCTCGGCCCAGCCCCTTGCCAGGAAGAGCCTGGCACTGCCCTGGCTCCAGCCTGCAATGACAGCCCGCAGGAGCATCCCTCCCTCGCTCCACTTGCAAATCCGTGGGCACCCCCCATGTCCTCCCAGGGTGCGTGCAGCAGTGGGAACCGCCCCACCCCCCACACTCCCCAGATGAGCTGCAGTTCTGTCCTGCACTCTGCCTCAGACAGACTCCCTCCCTCCTTCCCTCGTCACTGAGGCGTTGATCTGCCCTCTCCCATGCCCCTTCTCTCGCAATAGACTTACTAGCTGGACCTGGCTGTGCTCTTGGCTGTCTGACTGCTGTGCTGTGACTGCATGCCAGTAAATACCCTGTGCATGCCATATTATTGGCCACATCAGCCAAAAAAGGCCAATTGCCGATGCAGTCAATTTTCCTTATATCTATGCCCATCTGATATGGGACTGATATATTGATGCATCTCTACTTACTGTAGTTTATATTTGGCATGGCACACCCTGATGGATGTGGTCATATACACCACTGAGATGCACTTCTGGGGTGTTTTCACACTTACAGGGGCACTCTTCAGCTCCAAACCCTTCTTTGCATATGCTTCTTGACCACTGAGAACAGGCTGAAAATGTCCAAATGTTACCTCCCTGACTAATGGTGAGTCAGCTCTATCTGCCCTCACTTAGGTCATGATAGCTTCTAGCAGAGTGGATTTTGCCAGCTAGAAGATTCACACCCTTGTCCAGTTATGTGCTCAGAAATTTTAGGATCCCTCCCCCTTCTTGCATAAAACTCTGCCTGTGTGGTCAGATATTCCAAAAATCACGGTTGTCATTAAAATAAGTATGTTATAAAAGATAACAAAAGGATTTATCATGAAAACAAGAACATAAGGTATCAGTAACCATACATTTAAATACAGAGATACAACAATAAATGAAAGGAAATATAAAAAAAAAAATTGCTCTTACCCTACATCTTAAACCTAAGAATGCAACTTCCACTCAGCTCAGATTAGAAAGTAGCTCTTGTCTCTGATCTTTCTATCAGGGCTCCCTGCAATTTTTATGTAAGCAGAAATAACCTAAGCCACTGGTTGAGAGTCTAAAGCCATTCCCAATAACTGGAAAACTAGTGATAAACACTTGCTCTCATGGCAGTGCTTAAGTATGGTTTCTTTTTTTTTTGGCTATTAACATACGTTATCCATTGGATTCTTGGGGAATTTATTCTGTGCATATAATTTCCTGTCTTTGTTTACCAGAGCAGAAGTCTTTCCCAATCTAATTATGACCAGGAGAATATTTACATGCTTTCAGACATATCCCAAGAATACCATCCCTCACTTAATTTTCCCACTGTGAACAATGTCCTTCACTGAATAGCTTGAATAGCCAGTGTTGTTCTCCCTACAGGTCTGTCTGTCTGTCTGTCTCTCTCTCTCTCATTTTTTTTATTGTCAATTTGCCATTGTCTGGAAGAACCTGGCTAAGTACATCAGACTTTGTCCCCAAGAGACTATTTGACCAGCTATTAAACATTCATGTCCAATGCTAATTCTCAGCAATTATTTCTCTCGAGTGTGAATGGGTGTGGAAAGTGTAAATTAATCATTGCCCTACTAATTCATTTTGGCTCAAGATATGAAATTAAAAAAATTACGTTCAAAATGAATATCAAAATTCATACAGACATAATAACGATAAGTCTAGATACAGCTTGATGCCACCAAGGCATAGAGGCTACTCATGCTGTAACAGTAAAACAAACTCAAAAAATATGCATGGCATTCCACAGATGCCTCCAAATATAAGTTTGTGATCCTTGGCAATGAGTGGTCTCTGAAGCTTTTGGCTCGCTGAGATTTATTTCATGGACATCTCTGAGTTTTCCACTGCTGTAAATGCCACAAGTGATGGCTATGTTTCACTATAAACTCCATTATAATTGTTATTGTTATTACAACAAGTAGAGTGCTGTTATTATTATTAAGCGACCTAAGGAGCTAATTTAGTCTAAACCCATGTTTGATGGAGGATCATCCCTACCTAAACCAGCACTCGGCAACCTTTTGGAGCCTTAAGCTGAAACGACCTGGCTTGGGGCTGAGATTAGTTAGCTGCATGGGCACTGCTCTCAGCTGCCTCTCCCCATCACAATACCCATCTGTTCCTGGACTGGCACAGGCCATGTTACCAAAGCCCCTTGCGTCTACAAGTCAGTCCAGTGGCTCCATGCCATCTTGCAAGCTGTATGTTGCTGTCCCCTTATGTAAAACAGGTGTTTTTTTAAATGATCTTAAACTACCAAGTATGGAGATTCCACAGTCTCTCTCTAGGTAATATGTTCCAATACTTAATTGCCCCTATAGTGAAACATTTTTTTTGTATTCAACCTTAATTTTCCTTGTTAAGAGACTCTACAGTGAACTGAATAAAGCATTTATCAAACAATATGTGTGCTCTTATAAAGAAAGGCATGGCCATCCTGAATGTATTTTTGCTTGTAAGGAGGTACCAATGAAAAATAAATAGTCTTTACACAAATCCAAGATGAGTGTGAATTTAAAAAGCCCCCCCAGTAATTGGAATTTAGAGATGGTAAATTTATACATTTGTGGTGAGTTGTCTTAAATTCATCCCGGTATCACTGTAGCATGGCAGGCAACCTGTGGTGGAGCCAAATGGCCTGACCTCTTCCCCTTGTTTCCTGGCCTTTGCCCCTACCAATTGCCTTTCTGAGGTGCCTGCAGCCCCTGGTGCCTGCCCCTGACCACTTGCCCCCCTTGCTGCCTGCCCCCCCCCCAATGCCTTTGCCTCCCTCACACCTTGCTACCTGAATCGTTGAATTTCTTCCACCCCTGCTTGCTGTCCTAGCACCCATCCTCCCTGCTTGGCTCCTCATGTTGCCTGTTCCCACTCTCCCTGTGCTGCCTGTGCACCCTGGCATCTGTCCCCACCTGCCATTTGCCTTCCCTCCTGCTCTTCTGTGCCTGCCTCCCCAGCTGCCTGCCCCCACTTAGTCTTCCCTGTTGCCTTCCCTCCCATTGCTTGCCATTCCCTCCCCTTACTGCTTATCTGCCTACCTGTTGCAGCTCTGGCTCTGGCTGAGGCTCCACTCTGCCTCAAGGCAGGGAGCTCATGCTGCCTTCTACTCTGGCCCAGCCATGCATCAGTAGCAGCTTTAGCTCTGACCCCAGAACCAGAACAGCCACCATTGCCTGTTGTAGTTGTAGGCCCTTTTCACTGTCTTGTATTCGAATCCAAGATGAAGGGCTCCTTCATTTTGACTGGTTGGGGGGGGCACACCTTATCTTAGAGTTGAGTAAATACGGTAACATTCTGCATAACTCATGTTTTTAGTTCATGATATCAAGATGCAACTTTTATTTTTATTGTACAACAGGTTAGGAGAATGCTTCAGTATATACAGCACTAACTATTTGCTTTCCTTTCAACAAATTATAGATCAGGAATTTGGTGTCTGTTCTGTGCAAGAAATCATGATTTAATGCTGTGTATTCTTGAAATCTTTAGCTATTGTAACAACAAGCTCCCATGTGACATGGATGGAAAATGTTTTAACATTAATTATAGAAAATATTTAGCAGCCGTGAATGATGATTTACAACAAGCAGACTGCTTTACTTCATATTGTAGCTGGCTTATTAATGGTGTCCTTTCATGGACCTCATTTTAGTGAGACCCCAGGGGGTGAGGACAAGGAGATGTGTATGTGTTCATTGTTGAAGGATAATTGAAAGGTGTTTTTACTGTCATAGAATTTGTTCATTTTATAGCCCTTTTTCCCTCAGGCAGTTCTCTCCATCGCAACTGAAAAGGTTCCCTACTATACTTCTGGGCTTGTGGGATGTGTGTGACCAGTTCTTAATGTGTTACTGAAGCTATTTATGAGGAGCAAATAAAAGAAATGTCTGTCTAGTAAAGAACATTTTAAGGGTAGGTTGAGTTGGAAGTCTGATAAGACTTTCAGTATCAGATGCCAGTTTCGTACTCTACAGCTTTGAAACAGCGTCTTTTTTTTTACAAATGGAATTTATGAATATAAGATTTGTTCAGTATAAGTAGGACCTTTGTATTAGAAGGAAAATTGACTGCTCTATCCTTCAAAATGTCTAAAACTTCATATTTTACTTTTTTTCATTTTGACTATAGGGCCTTTTTAGGTATTAAAGGCATAGGTGACTGTAGGGGGTGCATGTGCCCACTCTGACGGGGCTGGTGCCCCCCTGATGGCCAACACTGATGCTGTTGGTAGGACTGGTGCCCCCCCCCGACAGGGCTGCTGCCATTTGTGACTTTTGTGGGTGCCCCCCTAGATTCAGGAGGTACCAGTCATTCATGAAGGAGGGGGAGGGGGTGGTGTTTAGCCACTTCTTTTCAGTTGGGGGGGAAAAACTTTGTATTTAATGCTTTGTATTTTAACACTTCATGATTAGTTGCGTCTTCCATTAGATGCTGCTTTCCCAAAAGGTAAGAGAGAAGCAGCATCACTGTTTCATTTTTTGGCGACATTCTTTATTCCTGGGATTTCTTTTTTTTTAAATCATCTTACCCTACTACCTTTTGATTCAACTAAAATTAAGGTATGTATTTGAATTTTAGGTTTGTTTGTCTGGCCCCTGATGCTTTTTTTTCTAATGACATGATGGAATTTGTTCCCTGATCCCAGCAATTATGCCTCCTGCCATGCCACACTTGCATGCCTGCAGGATGTGTAATTTTTGGGATTGGGGATCAGGTCCCAAATGTGCCATAATTGCATAATCCCAGGCGTCCCCTGCACTGGTAAGTTAAAAGCTGGGTGCCTGGTGAACTGGTGCAGTCCTGGGGCTGGGACCAACAGTAGGCTGATTGTTGTCCTTGGCCCTTGGACCATACCAGTCTCCAGATGGCTTTGGGAGAGGCCTGTGCACTGAGCTATCAGAAAATCTGACCTGCAGTTTTTGTTTTGTTTTGTCTTTTTAAGGTCCTGGTGCACAGGGACCCCAGGGTCAGGTAACCTCTCCCCATCCCAGGGTCCTTGTGGCCAGGATGTGTTGAGTTACTTTGCTTTGCAGCTTCAGGGCAAGGCAGTCAACCTGCCAGGTCATAAGGAGCCCTATGGTTTCCTGCAGCGTGGTACCCCTAGCTCAGCTCACGATTTATCCTGAAAACAGGCTGAAGGCCCTGCACCAAAGGGCTGTCAACCTGTTGACCTGTGAGGAGCTGTCAGCTAAGCTCCAGCATGCAGCTGGCATCAGTCTTCATGGTGGGGATCCAGCCACGCATTCAATTTAAGGTGCAGTGGAAACTAGCTACAAAATTATTACACACACTTTGTGGAATAATTTTGTGGTTTGTTTCCTGTTTTATCGCACCATTAATTGAATGATTGTTTGGCTGGGTTACTGTTTAAGATGCAGTTAACTGGTTAATCATGACTTAAGTGTAATGTTTGCCAGAGCTCTTTGTCTCCTACCTTGGAGAAAACGCTTGCTACATTGGAATTAGATTGAGGAAGCTGATCAATACTTGCTGGCATCTTTTCTTAATGCAGAAATTTTTAAATGATAGGCTGCTTATTTCTAACAAAATGACAAATGACAGAAGCCAACATAAAGTTGGCACCTTTTCCTCACTCTCTCCTGTTGTGATTTCTCTTCTCCCCAGTGTTTCTTCTGTTCTAACAGAAGTAACTTCTTATTTCTCTGTGTTTTTCCAACCTAACTTTTTTCTTCACATCTTGAAAACAATAGTCTTTAGAAACTTCACATTGGTTCTGGGATGAGGTATTTTGTTTGCTTGTTGGTTGGTTGTTTGATTGTTTGCTTTCCTGAAAAGTGTCTTTCTGGTCAAGATTTTCAAAAGGAAATGCCTAAATTTAGCTCCATAAATCTCTGTTTAAGTACCTTCTAAAAAAAATGTTAACTAACTTTTATAAGTGCCCATCAACTCCATTTTTGTTTTATGAGAGCTGCTGAGTATGCAACACTTATGCAAATCAGTTCACTTTGGAAGTTAAAAATAGACTTTAGACTCTCTAAAATTAATCTCCTGGTTTTTGATAATTGTAGCTTATATATGATAATGTGGGTGGAAAATATCCTTTTAAAGACCTTGACCAGACTATGATCCAGCAATATGTCCTTGTTGCCAAGAAGCCTAATGGCATACTGGGCTGCATTGGTGGGTGTGTTGCAAGCAGATCAAGGCGAGTGATTATTTCCCCTTTATTCAGCATTAGAGGCCACATCTGGAGTACTGTGTTTGGACTCCCCACTACAGAAAGGATGCAGACAAATTGGAGAGGGTCCAGCAGAGGGCAACAAAAATGGTTTGGGGGCTGGGAGACATAATTTATGAGGAAAGACTGAGGAACTGGGCATACGTAGTCTAGAGAAGAGAAAACTGAGAGGGGATTTAATAGCAGCCTTCAACTATCTGAGGTGGGGTTTGAAAGAGGATGGAGTTACACTGTTCTCAGTGGCAGTAGATGACAGAACAAGGAGTTGTGGAAAGGAAAGTTTAGGTTCGATATTGGGAAGAATTTTTTCACTAGGAGGATAGTAAAACACTGAAACAGGTTACCCAGAGAGGTGGTAGAAGCTCCATCCTTGGAGGTTTTTAAGACCTGGATGAACAGAGCTTTGGATGGAATGATCTAGTTTGGGCTAGTCTTGCTTTGAGCAGATGACCTCCTGAGGTCTCTTCCAACCCTAATTTTCTATGATGCTACAATACAAGAGTAAGACTTTTATTTTTGAGCTGTTATGTAATCAGCTACGCAAATTCACAGAAATCAGGACAAAATAATTTTTTTAATAAAATACATTTATAGTAGATGTTTGACTTTTAGTATATGATTTGGATTTTTTCCCATTCCAGGATGGTCACCCCACAAGGGGCAAAGGGAGGGACTTCTACTGGCAAATGTAGTGGGTACGGGGGTGGGCCTTCCAGTCCCAAGATGGAAACCAGTGTGCAGGATACCTGTCAAGGGGAGGAGCTACTGTTGCAGCGCTCAACGGCTCACCAAAACTCATTAAGCTGTCTTCCAGCTGAAATAATTGCCTCTCCCTCTCTTTGGGTGATGGATTTTACTGGACCAACTCTGTAGTTGTGGTAGTTAGACAAACTTTCAAATGTAAGACATTCTTTATCAGGTCTGGTGAGAACAAACCAAGCGTAGCTTAACCTGTATTTAAACTGATCACCTGGAGGTAAAAGGTTCTGACTCCATTTCCATCCTGTCCTATCAGCTTGTCTGCACATTCCTGTCATGCAGCTTCTACCTGTAATTGTTTCAGTTCTGGAAAATAAAGTGAATTTTACACAGTAATATAAATTTGAAGAAAATTCAAGGAACTGGCTATAACCACTCTGAACAAAACTAAACAATGTATTCATTTCATTTTGTAGACAGAATGGTAAGACAGGGAATTCTATTTGCCAGGGCCATACCAATGGCCAAATTTTGAGGTCAGGAAGGAATTTTTCCTTCGTTAAACTGGCTTGGATCATTGTGGGTTTTTGCCTGCCTTTGTAGCATGGAGAATGACTTTTTTCCTAGGATTTTTTAAGTATATGTTAACTAACTGTTTCCCCCTTGCAATAACAGGGCTTTGGTAATGCCCTTGTTCCCTCTGCCCAGGGAAATATTACAGGGTGTTCTGGATGTTTTGGCTGTTGTGCCTGATAATGGTAGGCAAGGATTTGAAGTGGTGATTTTGGGTTTTCCTTGAGTTAACAACTGCCTGCAGACATAGGGGACTAGATTCAGAGTCCTAAGAGACCCCTTCCACTCCTATACTTGGGTTTGTATGGTGTTGTCAACAATGAGTCACTACACTACATATTAATAGATAAGATGAATAAGACTAATTTAAATAGAACTTAAGCATATCTCATTTGTTTGAAGTCATTTAAATAATTTGGCTTAATTCTTTTTCCAAATTAGTATCTCATCATAATAAATGCAGGAGAAATATAAATGTGGAGCAAAAGTAATCTTCAGCCAGTTGTGATTAAAAGTTATCGTCATGTGCATATTGGCTTGCATTGAAATCATATTGCAAAAATGGCACAAATTCAGATCACTCTTCAGAATCGTAACAATATTCTTAGCAAGCACTCCGTATATGAGATTAAAAAGTAGTTGTTTGTAGACCAAAAGGAATCCCACCAACTTTCTTGTTTTAAAAGCCATGTAGGCATAATGCATCATAAACATCGTAATATGATCTGTGAGACTGGGCCTTCAGATAATGACTGTTCTGTACTGAAGCAGCATCTTTGTTTCAAGATTTTTATATGCTTTGCGAACATTTTATAGATAGTCTCAGACTATCCCATTGGGGTGAGTATTGTCTGTGTTTACAAGATGGGAAAACCGTAAGACAGAAATATTGTGACTGAGGGTGAGTTGTTGAGGAAGCCTGAGACAGAATAAAATCTGACTCCTGTTGAATAATTGCAGGATCATCTAAATCTTTTCTATCTGCTTGTCTTCATACAAAAAACCTAATTTCTTGTAAATTAGCCTGGAAATAAGAATACATTCTTTCCAAAAAGTACAAAATTTTCAGTTTGCACGTCATTCATTAGTTTGATCATCTAGATTAATTTATTACATCATTCCCTTTAATAATAATAATAATGTAATAATCATTAAAATAATCTGACACTTATAGCTTGGCAAAGTGAGACTTATTTTACAAATGCTGCTGTAGAATAATGTCAGTTTTGTTTGCACTTACTGCAGTGAATTCTCCATGTTAATTTTTGTTACACTGTTTCAAACAAAATGTGACTCAATGGCAAACCATGTTACCACATTTTAAAAATGATTTTCTATTAAAATGTTAAAGGCAGCATAGTGCGGTAATTGAGAGACCTGTAATGTTTGGCTACCCATAGAACATGGGTATGATTTGGTTGTCTGTAGGGAATTTGGACTGTCACATATTTTGATGCCTGCACATCTCTAATCTCAACTAGAAAATTTGATTTCTGTTATCAAACATTGCAAAGCTTTTGGTGGCACGTAATACCACAGCGGTGGTCTCTGTTTGCTGCGGACTTTCTTTTATGAGACTTGGTGAATAAGTCTTTAGTTAACTATTTACTGTTTCATCATGATCTTCATTTCTTTCATTCATTCATTTTTTTTCCTGCTACAGAGCATCAAAACTACTTTGGAATAGATGAAAATCTAGGACCTGTAGCAGTCAGCATCCGGAGAGAGAAGGTTGAAGATCCTAAGGAGAAAGAGGGTTCTCAATTCAACTATCGTGTAGTTTTCAGGACAAGCGAGGTACTGTCTTTTGAGTCCTGAGGGGAGAGGGAAAAGTGTAATGAAACTTTAAAACCTGACTATTTCTCATTCATAGCCCTCTAGAAATTGACTTTTTAAAAGGTGTTCAACTTTTAGATTTACCCACTAGCAAGGGAGGGGCTTCTGATATTGTTAGTGCTGAGGCCTATAGAAAAATGTCCTTGCTTTCCTGCTTTAGGATGTCTTTTCCTTTTGTCGCTGGGAGAGGTAAAGGCAGAGGTGTATTGGTTTGAGTTACATTTCCACATAAACCAGGAAGGGAGCGTGACTGACTGCCTTCAAAGGAGTACTTGCTTGGGACGTCTGGCTTTGTCCAGTCTCTCCAAGTACCCCTGAAACCCGCCCATGTGTGACCTCTGGAGCAGGGGTAATTCCCGACTCCTTCCAATTCTGCGAGCCCAGCCTTTCAGCCTACCCCTGGATATCTGTGGTCATTCTCCAGAGAGCTGCCTTCCAGTTCAGCTCCTGAGATGGGTACGTAATTGGTCTTAGAGTGGAAAGAGTGCACCCCAAGTTCCAAGCTTCAAAACAGACAATGATTCTTCAATAAAGATGACTGTTGAGGCAAAGGTCACCCATCAAGAAGACCCTGCCCCCTCCGAAGGGTTGAGCAGTTCTCTGTCTGCTGTTCAGCCTGCACAGCTGTGAGCAGCCCAAAGTTATAATACTCAGCTATTCTCTCTCCAGTCTGCAGAGATGGAGTATCTCAGTATAGCCCAACTGTTTCTTTGCTTCAGACTCTCCAACTCCCAGGTTGACACCCTACTTTATAGACTGCTGCTGTGTTGTGATGCTTATCTCCCTCTCTTCCCTGGATGCTTCCTGGATGTCACTTACAATCCTGCTTTTTTTTTCAACTGTCAACAAGGTTCTTCAGTCCCCTGTTGGCTGGATGTGTCTTCTGTCATATAGGCCAGGCAACTCTAACTTGTGTGTCTCAGCCCTTTCTTTCTCCCCTGTACAAGTTAAGGAGATGGAGGCATGCAACATTAATCAGGAAAACAGACTTTACAACAACAGGCTGAGAGCCATGGGGCTCTTTAGCTTGGAAAAGTGCAGGTTCAGGGGTGATCTGATGGCCACCTATAAGTTTATCGGGGTGACCACCAGGATCTGGGGGAGGGTTTGTTTACCAGAGTGCCCCAAGGGATGATGAGGTCAAACAGTTATAAACTACTGCAAGACTGTTTCAGGCTGGATGTAAGGAAGAATTTCTTTACTGTCCAAGCCCCCGAGGTCTGGAACAGCCTGCCATCAGAGGTGGTTCAAGCACCTTACATTGAACACCTTCAAGGGTAAATTGGATGCTTATCTTGCTGGGATCTTATGACCCCAGCTGACTTCCTGCCCTTTGGGCGGGGGGCTGGACTCGATCTTCCGAGGTCCCTTCCAGCCCTAATGTCTATGAAATCTAATAGAAGCCAAACTCATTTAAAACAAAAATAGCACAATAAAACCATAGTTTTTTCAGGGAGCAGATGGGAAGCACATATAGGGTATGTAGTAGGCATTGGATGTTAAGTTTGGATTCTTAAGAATAGGTTTCTTGTGGCAGGAAGAGAGACTTGGGGTGCACCCACACATGCAGGCATGAGCATGTGCAGCAGCTCAAATAGAAGCAGTGCAAATTTGAGCCGGGGCTTTCTGCCTTAGTGCACGTGCCCATACATGCACTTTGGTGTAGGGCAAATTGTGCCCGGACATGCACTTTGGTGTGGGACCAAAATCCATGGTCTTCCACAATTAGAATGAGAGAGGGAGGGAGGTGGGCGTCACTGCCAGCTGTGCCTGTAGCAGAGCCTCAGCCATGCTGCCGCAGGGGCAGGTGTATGGCAACTTCCACTCAAGCCCCTCCATGACTGCCACCCACATATGGGATATCCCCTCACCACTTGTCATAGCCTCTGACATCCCCCTGCCACTCCTCACACCTACTCACGCCTACCCACACCCGTGAACCCCACCACACTTCTAACTTACCCTTGACAGCACCAGGGGTAGCAGAAGCACCACAGAGATGCTCTGGTAAGAAACCAGAGTGTCTCTCGTGGAGGACTGACTCCTGGGTTGCCTCTGGGCACGGTCTTCAACCATGCATTGCCCTGTTGTTTCATGGCACCTTTTTTTAGGTACCTGGATATCCAGGTGTCAGACTTTGCCCCTGCACTGGAAATGTATAGTATGAAGAACGTTTTCTTGTTTCCCCCATGTGCATCTTGCAATGTCTCAAAGGGGCTTGAGATGCCGCAGGAGGCATGCGTGTGCTTGTGTGGATGCTCCCTTAGGGGGAAAAGGTAGGGATGAACATAATTTACGTCTGTGTGCCTTCCAAATGACGGATAAGTCTCTTTTCAAAGGTGGTATACTATAGTTTGTCTGGAGTAACTTTTCCAAATGCCAAACCTCTGCTTCTATGTATTCATAGAAGAAATGAATATTAATTCTGTTGTAAAGGAGAAACTTCAATCCTATCTGGAGTAGAAGTGACCTTTTTATTGGGTCAGAAGAACACCCATCACACCTGATCAAAACTTTCATATTCATGCTAATTTGTGTCTTCTCCAAGTTGGTGTCTTCATTCCTTTGTTACAGTCATTAGCTATGTGGATCTTACTTTCACTGGTGACTTGAAAGAAAACATAAGGCATTACCTTTGTCCTTTGTGATAAGGAATTGGAAACTTTCCCTGATTCCTGAAACCTGTATTCTTCATCATGGTTAAAACACATGTAGCTTTGTTGGCCAGAGCTCCTAATCTATGCAGTTGCATTACCATTGAATATAGATAGTTGTGTGCCTTTCCCACACCCATTCATTGGCATTTATGTGAAGTGCTTTTTTTTCTTGTCCCTACTAGATAATTTACATATGTGATTTATGGCTGTAAAATCCTAGTGGAGACAAAGCACTTTAGTTTCTACCGTGAAAATTAAATTATTTGAATCAAAACTATTACCCTTTGCTCCTAGTTGGCCTTGCCTGCCTCACACTAAAAATATAAGGCCTTGTCTCCATTAAGATTTTACTGTGACATAATGATCAGAACCATTAACACAGACATAACAGAACCATTAGAAAAAAAAATGGAGACAATATATACCCTTGAGTGCTAAAAAATGGAGGACTGGCTATGAACATCTATTTTTCTGTACTTCTGCATACTTCTGTTTTACTCTGTGTTGAATGCTTTTGTTTAAAAACTGCAACAGTCTGTTTCATCTTCAGCTTTTAAGTTACTTCACTAACTTTTACACTTCCCATAGTAAGCTAAGCATAGGCATGCATTCTCTCCCTCCAGAACCTGAAGGCTGTATTTCTGGTTGTCAGCATAATATTAGAATGATAAATATTCATTGTAGTCTTTCATTCCTGCTGCAGCTTACTACCTTAAGAGGAGCAATTTTAGAAGATGCCATACCATCCACTGCCAGACATGGCACAGCAAGGGGCCTGCCTCTTAAAGAGGTACTAGAATATGTAATACCAGAGCTTAGTATTCAGTGCCTGAGGCAGGCTTCCAACTCGCCGAAAGTCCCTGAACAACTGCTTAAACTGGACGAGCAAGGGGTATGTAACATATATGATTTCTCTAAAGGCTCTTCGCTTGGGGGGAAAAAAATTGCATTTTTGTTGCTGGTATAAATTAAATACAAAACTGACATGTAAAGTGTCTTCTGCTGAACAGTCATTTTCCATGTTTTCAATAAGAGTCGACTCAACAGCTGAGTGTTTTCAATGACAAATCAGGTTGGATTCAAGAAATGGTGATAGGTGGTGGTTCACTGGCTGTAGAAAACGCATCTTATTGCAGAGTTACAAATATTCTGACAACATTTCTTCCCTTACGCCAGGGCTGTCCAATTTCTGAATGGTCAGAAGCCACATGCCATGCAGTATGGCCATTCCTTGCCCTTCCTCCCTCCCTCCTCCACCCCCACACACACAGTGGCATGGGTGCCACCCCCCACCATGCTGTATTATTGTGCAAAGGCGCACTAGGTCTCCAAGCCCCAGGGCTGCACTGCCTTGCTTCTTGGAGTGGGAACAGGAAGCTGAAGCTGTAAGAGGGAGGGATGTCTGGGGGCTCCTGCAACAGCAAAAGAGTGATATATCTAGACTGGAAGCTTCAGGGCAATGTGTTAGCCCCTTGTTTGTTGGCACTTGGATGCCTACATGCAGCCCCTGGGCTGGGAATTAGACAGCCCCGCCCTGAGCAATTGGCCTTTAAGTACCACTAGAGAATCTTTCAAAGGAAGAGAGGGATAAAATGTAATTGAAGTCTGAATTTTAAAATTTCTAGCAAAAAATATTTTTGCAGATGAAATTCAGCCTTTTTGATATGCAGATATTGGGTATAAATATAAAGGTCTCTACTGTGCTATGTACATGAGTTAGAATATAAAATCCTGAAGACAAAAGGTCCTGTCAAGCTTGTTTCTAAAATTGAAAATTAGTGGCATCGAATTTAAAGACAAAGAATTACTTATTATTTCAAAGTCCCCTAAATCCCAAGTTATAATTTAAAAATTTTTTTTTACTTAAATTAGTAGTCATTAATTTTTCAGAGGAGTCTTATTAAAGTGGAATTCTTGTTAGTTTGAACTGCTGGAATTTTAACTGGAACTATCTAAAAAGTTAGCACTACATCAGGAATGGAATAGAAACATTTTATATTCAGAGTGAACAGTAGTGTGTGGGGTTTTTTTCTTTTTTGTTTTTATTGGTTTCAGTAAGGTGAATCTGCTTCATTGAAAGACTAAGCAAACATTTTTACAGCTTCAGAATAATTTGTGGAGGAATGGTTTATGAATGCCTTCTGGTTCAACTTTACAAAGGGTTTTTTAAGATGTTCATTTTAAAGAAGTGAACATGTTGTATATGCAAATATCAGTGAATATTTTTTGAACGTGCTGACTTCCTAATATTAACTGATTGTGTCTGCCGTTTTGGTATATATAAAATGTTCTTCTATCTTTTTGTCTAGTATTAAAAGTTGATCATAAACAAGTAGATATAACTAGAAACGGAGGATTTACAAGCTGTAAGAATGTTAGTTTAATTTTGTGGTCCAAATTAACTTTTCCTCTGCTAAAAGGAAAAGAATCTTTTGATAAATTTCCATAAAATAATCCTGTTTAAACTTACTGTTGTGCTAAGTTTTTTTTTTTACTTTCTTTTTTGGATTATAAGAAGTTTATGCAAAATAGCGGTACAAATCAGAAGGATTCAGCCAGTCTTTACTGTCAGAGCTCTTAAGGTCTTATATCCTTCATAGGAGTCCTTCAAAATGTGGTCTGCTGTCACAGAGCAACATTACTCTGTGGTCACAGGTGAATTACTTCTTGACCAATGTACTCCTTTATTTTACCTGAATGATATACTCACAGCACTGGTCACCATTGCCCACAATCAGCAATTCAGATTCCCCATTGTGAGCGCAAGAAAGCAGTTGAGCTGGCCAAAGTCATGTCTGATATCAGCTGTTAGTAGCATTGGGAGAGCAGTATAGAACTCTTTTCTTCACTTTTCATGCTTGGTCTTTAGCACTGACAATTTAAATTCTGGTATAAAATAGGCTATAATCTGGCAGAATATATGATTCTTCAATATATCGTATGTGCTAGTTACTATAATTACTGGGGATTATGGAAAGATATACATAACACTAGCGTGACATCCATCTATGCTGTTTAATTCTTTTATGTACTTAATACATTGAATTTATCAATCAAACAACAAAAGAAAACATGGTAATGGATGGTAATGACTAGCTGAATTGCCATGCATTTTTTAAAAATATGGTTTTAGTCTAGAAGACTATTCATTTTTGAGAGCGTTAATATGATATGTTTGTTATACCTATCACATTTTGAAGAAATCTTTTGCTACCTAAAATAAGTACATGCAAAGTTTGCTTGTGTCCATTGAAATCTAGTATTAGTTATTGAGGAAAGCAATTCTTGTTGCTAAAAAAGTTGTCCCAAACTGGCAACAGCAAAATAGATATGAATGGAATGATTAACTTTATGCAAGAAAGTAAATAAAGAATCAGTATTTTCTTAATTGCTGAGTCAAACAATTAGATGATCAGAATCAGCTTTCACTGTTGTTTTGGTGGCAAAAATCAACTCTTCTTCTGAAGGTCAGGTTGCAACATTTTGACTAATAATAATTCTCTTCTCCTTTCTTAAGTGGGGGTATGTTATGTTTCACTGGAATGTTTTTACTAGGGCTGTGAAAAATTTCAGTAGCTGTTTCATTTTGGAGGTGTTTCAACCCATTTGAGCACCCGAAACATTGAATCTGGAGCTAAATGAAACTGTCTGAAATGTTTTGGATGTTTTGGAGCCAAGCTTGCGGGGAAACAGAAACTAAGAAGAGGAAGGGAGAAGAGGGGTGGAAGGACTGCTCTGATATTGACATCTGTAGCTGGCCAGTGTCTGCAAGCTGTCCCTGAGGTCTTTTCCAGTCCCAGTGCTCTGGGGGAGGGACGGCAGCCTGCTGTTATCCTGTGCACAGATCCAGGGGCCCGCGCCTCCTGTGAGGAGTCTGGCATAGCTTCACAGCCCTCCCGGGTGGCGTGAGCCCCTGTATCTGCATGCGGGATAACAGTACGTTGGCTAGGGCTAGTGTCAGCACCGAAGTCTACTTGGAACAGCTCATGCTGAGCACAGCCGGCAGAGCTGCAGAAGAATCCCCATGGCTGCCCTGCCCGGCCTCATCCCCCTGCTGGCACTTGAAAAACAAAAGAAACAAAGAAAAAGCCCTGCACTCACAGGTTGTAGCAGGGGGTTCTGGGGTCTCCTGGTAGAGCCCCCTGCGCAGCCCTGCTCCCCAATTTCCCCCCTCATGCAGCCCCTGCTACCTGATTTCCCTTCCTCCCCACCTCGCCTCCAGAATCTGGGCACTTGAAAAAAAGGAAAACCCCCCCCCAAAAACAAAGCCCTGCACTCACTGGCTGTAGAAGTAACAATTAGGGCATCTGGGCAGAGCCCCCCCCCCCAAGCAGCACAGGGCAGTGGGGATTGCTCCCTGTCTTGCATGGCACCTGCATGGCAGCAGCATGCTGTCTGGGAGCTGGGTGGCTCCACCTGCCAGCTGGAGCCAGAGCCTGGCAGTGCTCAGCTGCAGCAGCCCCACCTCCCAAACAGTGTGTGGTGCCCTGCCGAGCCATGCTGTGCCCACACCATGGGGCAGCTACCACACAGGTGCCAAGCGGGGTGGGTGATCCTCACTGCCCTGCACTGCATGGGGGTACTCTTCCATGAGTGCTCAGAGACCCCAATCACTACTGCAGCTGGTAAGTGCGGGGCTTTTTTTTTTTTTTTTTTTAAGTTCCAGGACTAGGCTGGGACTGGACGGGGATGGCAGCAATGGGGGCTTCTCCCGTGGCTGCCTCTGCCTAGGGAGAGGCAGGCACAGCTAGAGGAGCCGCGGGAGAACCTGCAGCTGCCTGGCTGTGCCTGACTCTCCGCGGTTGATCCAAATCTCTGAAACAGCTTTGAAACTCCGTAACGGATTTGACCAAATCAAAACAGAGCAGTGGTCCGAAACACCAGAACAAATCACTGTCCTCCAAAACGGCCGAATCCAAAATCGAAACGAGACAGCTGTTTTGCACGGCTCTAGTTTTTACATTCCACTTCAGAGTTTACAAAGCAGCACAAAGGAATTAGGTGCTCAAATGGCATTGAAACTCAGTGGATTATGAACCTAACTTCCTTAAGCTTTTTGCAAAATCACAGGCAAAAGGTTTAATGATATAGTATAGAAGTATTGAAGTTCTCTTCAAAGCAATCTCAGTAAAAGCTTAGGTCATCTTTTGCCCAATTGCTATTACTTATTTGGTAGTTTGAGCATTTGACTAACAGCTAGCTCTCCTTCTTGACTCAAGATTGTTCGTTCTACAAAATATTAGACAGTGTGAACACAGGGCCAGCTAGTTTATACTCTTAAAAGAAGTGTAGTTAACTCTTAAAGATGTTCAGAGGAACATTCTGGATTTGAAAAAGACAGTAATCATGGAACAATATACCAAAGACCTGATCCTATAACCTTATGCAGCTAAAGTGCCCTTGGTAATGTAGGATGAGTCTCCAAAGACTTTTTGCAGTTTTTCAACATTTTGTTTTTTACGTATCTGTATGCTTTTTATAAATAATGTAAAGAGAAAATATCAGTACTGCATAATGGTATTAGGAGTTTTGTACCATTAGAAGGATGTTATCAATCCCAAACAAGAAACTTGAGTCGCTTTACATGAAGCTGTTTAGGTGTTTAAGGTATTTATATAAACACCTAAACACATGGATATACGTTAGCTAGGTTTTGGTGCCCAAATCCAAATTTGTAATCCCCAAACCCTGTTCAGCTTCCACTTCACCCCTTACGGTACCTATTGAGTTTGGCGTCATCACTGGAGTTGACTGAAGTTCTTTAGAGACCAACCCAGAGTAGCCACAACCTGAGCAGCTTGGTATCAGGCTTGCACATGAGCCTCATCAGGATTCAGAAACTAGGCATCTATTTTCCTACTTTCTTTGAGGAGCCTAATCCTGAACAAACCTAGCATACGCTGGCTGCATGTCCACAAGCAGTGAACTGTGCAGTTGTTACTGTGCATTCATTTAGTACTTTCATAATCAAGTGAGTTGAGTGTGGAGATTCCTAGAACTAGTCAATAGGAAGAAAATGAAATTTGGGGCCTGCCTGGTATCTATGCATTTGATCCAGAGCTGCATGGAGAGTTCCTCCTTCTGCTCAGGGTCCCAGTCTTTTGAGGGGTGCCTTTTAAGCGCTTAAGTCCTTTCAAGGACCCAGAGGAACAGACTTCCACCTTCAGCTGCCTTTGTGCAAAACTGAAGTTTATTTTCTAAGTGTGGGGACTCTTTACCATCTTTATTTTTCCCTGAGCCTGAGGAAGGGTGTGTGTACCTGAAAGCTTTGAAAAAAAGAGATACTTTTTTTGCAATACCTTTTATTCGACCAACTAAGAAATCATCTCTGAACCTAGAATTCTAGAGTTTTCCATTTCTTTTTGTCTGAGACCAACGCGGATACCAAATGCATCCCTCAGTCCTCTACTAGTTCTCAGCAAAAAATATATTTTGTATAACAAATGCTCTCAAGTGCCCACTCCCATTTAATGTGCCCTTTAACCCTTCACACTCCTCTTGCTATTATTCTGTCATCCTTTTCGTACTGTTCCAGTTTTCTTTTGCCAATTCCATTTTGCCCCTTACTACAAGAATAGCATTTGCTTTGCATTTACACATTGTCCTTTTCCTTGTCATGAGCAATTCGCATCCTGCTGCATGAGTTTTTTTGTACGTGAGCCAGTAGACTGAATTCTGTTTTGTTAGATCACTGCTAGTCTTGACCTAACTTCAGTGAAGTTATAGATTTAGGTCAGACTTACACCAGTGAAACTGGCAGAAATTGTTCCAGTGAAGAGGTGTAATTTCATAACTAAGCATGACATCCTGGCCCCATTTAAGACCACTGGAATTTTGACTCTTGATTTCAGTAGGACCAAAATTCCCCTTTGACTGCATTTTGTAATGACTGGGTTCTGTGATTCTTTCCATCAGTTTTTAAAAATATCTGTGGCTTTTGACATTTGAAGATATTTAATGTGATTAGTGCCTGTGATGGTAAACTGTTAAACCAATTTCACTGAGAACCTTGAGTGCTGCCAAGTTAAACCCTGAGCTGCTTGGGAGACAGAACAGGAGGTTAGTAAGGTAGCAGCATCATGATGGTACAAAGGGCCAGTTCAGTAAATTCAGTGAGAGCTTTTATTCCTCCAGGGGTGATGGGTGGGGGTGGGTCCCCCTTTTTTTCTTTTTAATTAAAAAAAATACTTTTTGAAACTGCCATTCATTCAACTGTCCACTTCCATGGTTCAGGAGCAGGTATTACCTAAATGAAAAGGTAAAGATTATTTGAGGCTTAAAGCCATGCTCCTGACACTTAACTCTTCATGACACATTTTCATGATTTGCCCTTTTTCACCGTTCAACCTTTTCCTCAAATATTGCCTTGATAAAACATCAGTACAATATCACACCTGTGAGTTAGCATGATCTACAGTATGTTTAACACAGCAGTTCGTGTATAATATGTGTGTAATGTGAAGTAGATTTTTTTTGTCACCTTTGTCTTTTTTTAATTGGAACAGACGTATAATTATTCTTATGCGCGCGCACCCCCTCCCCCCCCGAATTTTGATTAAAAGAATACTTTACAGCTGGTGTGTAGATATGAGCAGTGGTTTATGGATAAATGTCTTAAGGGAATCTGGTGTGACAAATGTTCTCTGTCAGTTTGTGAAGCTCTAATAGCTGGTAGAAAGGCTAATAGGACTAATCTGCTCACGTGAGGGAAGGGTTCCTGTATATTGTCATCTTAAGTTTTTAAGGCACAGAAAATAAGTCGATACTGTTCTGGCGAGAATAATTACCATCTCTTCTCATAACATCTTGGTGGTGATATTTTAACAAATCTATTGCTATCTGTTTAGCAAAATTATTGAATTGCTCTCTGATTTCTAGTTCACTGCACAGTACACATATAAAACATCTTTACAGGTTATCATTCAGAGAAAACTGAGAAACTACTTTGGAAAAGGTTTTATGGATGAATAATATTTATCGATGGATGTTAAAAAAAAAAAAAAAAAAAAAAAAATCTGATGAAAACATATTTATAGCTCCTCATTTGAAACCTGTCTTCTGAATGGTTATTCTCATATAATGAGAAGGGTGGAGGGAAAGTACTTGACACAAGCACACACGACCCACTTGTAAAGTCTTAAATGTTAGAAACATAAAAATTGACTCTTTAGTATCTTCCCAGCCTATAACAAAAGACTAATTAGAGATTAGAGATTCTTTTTGTATTGATACCTGATTGGCCAAGTCTAAAGTTGTTATTAATTGATTTGTTTTATCCATGTTTGAATATTGACTGTCCACTTATAATTACATTATTCTTTTCTTTATCTTTGGCATTTCAACTTTCCCTTATTTTTTGATACATGTAATAGTTTTCATCTGCTATTATAATAAATGTGTTTAACGTTTACTATTTGTTTTACTGTTTGCCATCTATTTCCAATACTAATTTTGTGGGTTTTTTTGCCTCAGCTGAGTTTTCAGCACAAGATTGGGATCCTTTATTGCAAAGCAGGCCAGAGCACAGAGGAAGAGATGTATAATAATGAAACTGCAGGGCCTGCTTTTGAAGAGTTCCTTGATCTTCTGGGCCAGAGAGTACGGCTAAAAGGGTTTAGTAAATACAGAGCTCAGCTAGACAATAAAAGTAAGTTTTGTTTTTTTCAAGTATGGGAGAATCTGTAATTATCCAAAGGTAAGCGTCTTCGGTAAATACGAGTTCTTGTTCTCATGTAGGTGACCCTGGAAGTTGACTAGTAAGCTAATATTATACCTTAGATTCTCATAGATGACTAAGTTGAAATACATTCCTCAAGAGCCTGAAAGATGTCATACTGTATGTGTCAAAGAGAGCATCTTAAAAGAAGCTCCTGAGTGCTTCATTCTTTTCCTGCCTTGTAGTATCATGTTTTACTAAGTTTGCACCCTTTTTATATTTGCTTCTTTAAAGGAAACAACTTTATTTTTACCAATACACATTTTATCATCTTAGTTCTTAGTCTGAAAATATTAAGTAAAAGGTTATACTGTTTTTTTTAAGTGATGAACAAACCGCTGTTCTGATATTATCTGGAACATTGTGGACACACTTGGTCAGCAAGTCAGTGTTTATATGTAAGCAAAGAACATGAGCTGCTTGTAGACATTAAAAACAAAAAAGCTCCCCGCCCCCCAAACAAAAAACCCCCAGACTGGTACTTTAAACTTGGTACATTCCCATACCAAGCCCAGCACACACCCAGAAGAGGTGGTTGCTGTAGTTGGTCCCAGGTCGTCCAACATCTGTATAGATAGGGCACTTTAGTCTGGCTTTTTTGGTGCTTTTATCTAATAGCTGATTGACTTGGCTTTAGCTAAAAGCACCAAAAAGCACTGCTGAAGCACTCAGTGTATACAGATGCTACAGAGCTGGGTTGAAGTAATGCACTGCTGCTTCTGGTAAAGCACTGGGGGTCTTTTGGTTTGGTTTGGTTGTTTTAACATCTGTAAGCAACCAAGATGTTGCTAACAAAACAAACAACATGTTGTTTGTGAAGTACTCAAAAGGATACCCTACTTCCATGGATATCCCGCGTCCCTGGATCTGAGGATTTATTTCTGGCCCTTAAATCCTAAGCAATATAGTCCAACAATGCAAAAAGACAAGAGATTCATCCTGTATATTAGGGTTTGGGGTTTTTTAATTTAGATTCTCATATTGCTTTTGAAACATCTGAAGTATGGATAATATAACTTATTTGGCTTACAACTGACATGGCCATTCACTTGTAAGCTCACATAGTTGGTGAGTTGCTACTGACAAGCTCTGAGCTTATAACCATGAATGTTTCATTTTGAGTTAGCCAGGTTGATGTATTGGCAACAAAATTTGTCTTTTTTAGTTGAATATTGTTTTAAAAGTTTTGACATCAGGTCACTATAATCTGGTGGAATGCAATCTAGTTATCTCTACTGCACAGGCTTATTCATTTTGTTGTGATCTACAAACCATGAATTCTTTACTTATTTTTGCTACATTTCCAACTGTACAACATGAACAGCGAGTTTTAGGATGTTTGAGCCTGTGACTAGCTGCCTTTTTGGAGTCGCAAAATTTTTTCTTCTTGAGGCCACATTGTCTTGGAAGATGATATTAGTAATCCATAGAAACGTTTAGTTTTTGTACCCTGTGATTTGTGTCCAGTGCAGACAGAAGCCAAAGGGCCAGCTCCCAGAATTAGAATCTCAGATCTGGGATTTCTGTAGTGGACCTTGCATGTGTGGGAAGAAGGGGAAGTTCCAAAGTCTTGGGCAGATCAAAGTCCCCTTTGTCCTTATCCTATTCTTATCATGGGAACAGAAAGTGAGGGTGTAAAAGCTCAAACTAAATTCTATAGACAGGCTGAGTCTACCCTGAATTTTAAAGGTTGTATGGTAGGAATCCTGCAGTTCCTATACTGAACCCACTTAAATGTCTGCTATATGTTAAATAATAATAATTTTAAAAAAAAGCTGTACCTTGTAGTACAGATCCTGACTATGTAGTTAGTATATTCCATTTAAGTGTTTTACATTGCTAATTCAAGGGAAAAACTGATGTCTAGAAATATTATTGATACATACTGTTTATCAGTACACTAGGTTTGACTCGAGACTTCTGGGCTCCAGCCATGCGTTAACAAAAAAGATGCATCATCAGTGACCTTCTGGCACAGTCCTTTGATGCAATTAAAGAGTGACTGAAAATCGTTTGGCAGGTTCCACATATGAAAATATATTCTGATCTGATGTGAACAAATTCAATGCCTGCAGCGTGCTTAGCACACACTTGTCATGATTGGCTATAAACATGCATTGCTGATTTGTTTTTACCCCATATAGCTGAGCAGTATACTTTTGGTATTCTATGAATTATGTTGTGAGTGTGATGGCACAAAAGGTTGCTGTAACACCTTAAGTTGCTGCTACAAAGGGAGTGGAGTAAAACTGGGTGACAACAAGTAGTCTTTTGGTTTCATGATGAGCGTATACAGCACTGGCTTAATTGACACTTTATTTATTTGCATAACAATGTTCTTTTTGTGTGTGTGAGAAAGCAGAGTGAAAATTATAGGATTGCCATGTTCTACAATTGGAGAAAGAACTAGTCTTGCCTCACCTGACAGGCTACTCATATTTTTTCTTTATTAGCTATTTTTTCAGTCCTTCTGTATAGAGATATTAATGCCATAATGTGTTTATTTTGTTTGTTTTGTTTTTTTAATGCTCTCCACCTTAAAGCATTTCACACTGAATTACTTAATTAAACAGAGTTTTAAAAATTTATTTCTGTCAATTCCTAATGTTTATGAATCAATAGGCTTTGCACTTGATGCATTTATTTTTCAGTTAGTCTGTATACTGCCATCAGTGACTGGATGTGTCTGGGGTTATTCCATATTTATCTGCTGTATGTGCTAAATGCAAAACAACTCCTAATGCTGAGGTAAAGTCACCCAATTGCAAAGTTCAAAATGAAGAAATTGGAAGAATTAGATTGTATTGCTAGTTGTGTCATAATGTGCCTGTTTTATAATATTTTTTAAAAATAATGCATACATGCCATGTATTAAACCTAGTCAGCCATTAAAACATGACTGAATACCATATTTACTGGAATCCAAGATGAGGTTTTCTCCCCATTTAACGTTGGGGGAGGGGGGAAAAGCGCCTCCTCTTGGATTTGAATACAAGGTGGCAGGGGGGCAAGTGGTTCCTGCAGCTCTGGCCTTAACCCTGACCCAGGATTAGGGCTGGAACCACAGCTGGTGCCCACCTCCCCAGTGCCATTGTCCCCTCTGCCCCCCCCCCCCCCCCCCCCCCCCCCCCCTTCCTTCCAGCCCTGGCATGGCAGTAGCTTTTCTCCGCCCCAGCTGCCCCAGGCCAGCCTGGTAACATTTGTTGTGGTGGCACTGACTCTAACCAGGCTCCAGAGCCCAGGCCACAGCTGCTGCTGCCACCACCACTACAGATAGTGGGCAGGGAAAGAAGCAACCAAGCTAGAATGGGGTTGTTGTCATGCCAGATCTGGAGAGTAAGTGGCAGGGGGGACCATGCAGTGGGGTAGGCACCAGGGAAGTGGGTAGGGCAAGTGCTAGTGGGTACAGGAATGGGTGGAAGGGCAAAGGACAGGGGTCAGACTCATTGCCTGGCCTACCACTTCCTACCCCCTACTGGTTTCCTCACTGTGCCCTCCCACCATCTGCCCCCCTGCTGCTGCATTCCCCTTTGTAATGGTGTAGAGAGACAACAAATTTGACAACCCTCCAAAAAATAAATTCTGTATGTGGACAAGTAACAAATTTAGTCTAATTATTGGGGGTCATCTTGATGCCATTAAATTTAGTAAATATGTAGCAGAGATGAATTAATGTCATCAGAATTTAGCCTTTTCATTTCTTGACTTCTCAATGTTTATAACTATGTCATCTAAATTTTGTTATAATGGAATGGGGTTGGGAAGAAATTGGTTTTTATTTCTTTGTATTTCCTAAGAAGGGTATAAAGGTGAAGAAATTTCTGTAGCAAGAATATGTGGCTTACTGTGGTCTCACTTGCTGCTGCCAATGATTGGTTGAAGGCACTTTTCTAAGTTTGGGGAGTTAGTGGGTTTGTCCTCACACTCTGTAACTCCAAAAAATGGCGGAAGGGTTTTTGCTCAAGTTTTCTGAAACAAAATTCATTTCCAGGTAGAAATGAAGCACACACATGTCAGTTGAAAGGAAAATGTTTTAGAAAATGTATAAGCAAAAAAATTATTCATAAAAGCAAACATCTTAATAACAATCGGTGCTACCAGCTGCTTGTTGGAATAACTGCTAAATCAGAGGATTTCAATTTTGCTCATCTAAGGGGATCTAAATTTTACAATGTAGATTTACTGGTTCACTTCCAAGGTCAAGGTACTAAATCAAAAGCATTAAACTACATGGGATACTACCTTAAGAGAACACCAGTTAAAGGTAAGAAACTGGCTTTTCAGTAACAGTTATTAAAAGGAGAATGACTTTTTAAATTTTTGTTTCATTGTACAATGTCTGTTCAACTGCTTGCAAAGCACTTTGTAAATAGAATTACCAACAGTAATCTAGTTTATACATATGTTTAAACTGCACACATGGTGAATTATTCCTTCTTCACACTTATTTCCTCCATTTTACTTCTGAGGACATAAATAATATCCCAAGGTTTTAACCAGGTTACATTTTTCAGGGAAGATTCTGAAATAGAGGACACACATACACACGTTATGTTTTGTATTCAAGCGATTCATATAAGAAATGTCATTGGGAATTGTAGTCTGAATCCTGAAAATGCTAGTAGTCCATTTCAGTTTTAAGTACATACATACCTCTGAAGCTAGTGGTAACAGACAAGTGCTTAAATTTAAACATACCTAGGTTTAGGTTACTATCCTGAAGAGACATGAATTCAAACCAGTAGGGACATCTTTTATAACAGAACAATTGTTTGAAATCTAGTATGTTTTTAGGATGCTGTTGCAAATTACCTTTAAACCATGCCAAACGGTGGAATGTTAGGCAGTATTAAAATTAGAGCAGTTTCAGTGCAGCCACAGGTTAAAGCTTAATGCTGTCTCTAACCTTCACAACTGGGACTTGCCACTAGTGGGCCTGGCAAGTAGAGGCATGGCCAGGAGCCGGGATGCTATTTCTCCTCTGGGAGCGGAGCAGCTGGGGGTTAGCCCCAGCGAGAGCACAGCCTGCAGAAGCATGCCTCCCAGTGTGGAGCCACCAAGATTTACTGTGGTTCCAGCTATTCCATTTCACCTGTCAGACAAGAGTAGAGGAAACTCCTGGTTCATGCAAACTGTCCTAATGGGTCTGTCTTAGTCCTATCATCTAGACTTCCATGAAGGTACCAAAAATTTTTTTGTTAATCATATTCCCAAGACTCACTACAAGGCAGTGCCACAGTAGACAAATAATACTGGTTAATTTGCTATCACAGAAGAGCCTCACTTACTTGCAGCAATTATTCTATGTTTGATGTCTATAACTAAATCTTGCACATTTAAAATTAACACAATTATAAAGCTGCTATTATACATACCACAGTGCAGTTTGATATTTTGTAGTCTGATTAGTTTTGATGTTACATTTTGTAACGTATTAAAAATGTAGTGTAATGTCTTTTTATGGGTTTTTTTAAACAGCCTCTGTTGTACCACCTGTTAAATGAGAGGTGGGGAAACACTTGTTGATATTTAGTATGGATTAATGTATGCTGTAACGATTAGTAGATTGGAGAGATTCTATACCATAATCAGAAAATTGTGAAGTATTTTTCTGATTATTAACTATTTTGATTTGTTTGTGTGTTTTGAAAAACAAAATATTTGGCAAAGCTTAAAAAAAATAAGCCTTTGTTCAAGCCTGAAGCTAGCCAGCTAACTTTTTATAGTTAAGTAGCAAAAAAAAAAAAGAAAAAAAGTGATTTTTATTTTATTTCATTTTTACAAGGTGCTAAGAACCTGCAGCACCTCCTCAAAATGAAGTAACTTCAGGACCCAATCTTGCAAGGACCTCAATATGGACAGTTTCTTTCAGGGACCAGGGGCCTATTTTATTTATTTTATAAATAAAAATACGAGATTAAGGGATAGATCTTTTGGTGTTCATACATTATTGTATTGCTAACTAAATTTTAGCCTACGTTTAATAAATAAAATCTGAATTTTTAGTTGCACAATACAAAGGATGGTGTCCTAAAAACAGTATAAATGTTCTGTTTCACTGACCATCTTCTTGCAATGAAATCTGTTTTCAGCGGATTCAACAGGAACTCATTCCCTCTATACTACCTATAAAGATTATGAATTAATGTTTCATGTATCAACTATGCTCCCATACATGCCTAATAATAGGCAACAGGTATGTTTTCTTAACTCTCACTTTTTCGTAGTAATATATTGTGTAGGATTTAAGGGCTGAATACGTTTTTCATTTTGCATTTTTTTGAGTCTTTTGTAAAACAGTATTGATAGTGTCTGTAAATTATGAATATTAAGAATTGGCTTTACAGGTATTACTGACACATTAGAATGCTTATAGAATTTTTTAATTAGTCTTTAATTCGGGAACTTCTCCCACTTTTTCCATCATATGATTGTATTAAACAACCGTTATCCTTTATTGATAGCTATGGAGAATAAAAGTTGTCTAAAACTTTAAACTTGACTTAGATCACTTATGATTAAAGTATATAATAAGGTTTTGAAATTATTCTGAATAATTTTAATTTTTTATTGCCGTCTTCAAACCTTTTATGAATCTGCTGTTTTAATAATAAATGCCTCACCTTTATCTCTTATGGCATTTGATGGTAGAGACAGAAATTTGTGCAACAAACTTATTTTGTCTGAGAAATGCTCAGTGTTTACATGACAGTTCAGAATTATCTTAAAGCATTAAGGATGGCTAAAAACAACACGGCATCCAAAGTGTGTGGAACCCTGAGTAAGGTTATTTCTGTCTTTGCCTGTACTGTCTTTGCCTGTACTGACTCAAAAAATCATTAAGCATGAATATTCTTTTGCGATTGAGTTGAAAAAGAAAAGCACATTTGGTACAGCACATCAAACACTTAAGAATAACTAACAGAAGAACTATTCATAGATCAGGTTGTTGTTAAACCTACAACTTTTTAGTCTAGTATTCTGCATCTGCTTCTGCAGGAGTAGGACATCTACAGTGCTTTTGGATGACATGCTCAGCAATTGCATAATTTTTAGTTGTGCCAATACCTAGTAGCCAAATACCAGCCCACCCTCACTGTTTGGTGACACCTTCACTTTTCTGAACCTTCATACATTTCTTATTGTGATGTTAGAGTCTTTTATTTAGTAAGCGCTGTGTAGTAATCATTTTGCCTAGAGATTCATCATACTTCATTCTCTGTCATTAAAATTTGCTTTGTTTAACCTGGCCTTACTTGTGAAAATAACCAGTTTTTCATGATTTAAAAACATACAGTACATTTTCCATAGATCCTTTATAAATTTAAAGAAGAAGAAATTGGAGAGCGAGGTGATGAATTTCTATGAAAAACAGTTTCAAAGATGTCACTGTACTTTGTTACCTGATATAATTTGTAAAATGCAGATGCAGAATGTTTCTGAAGGTTGATCTTTGAGAATAAGCTAAAGGAATTTGTGAACAGATGTTGAATTGCAGCAAGATATAATATACTGGATGAGCTTGGTTTCAAAAATAGATATTTTCAGAGGTCACCACAGGCACTGACAGGAGACAGAACCTTACTTGAAGTGTGTCATTTTATTGTCATTGTGTCTTTCTTTAGTTGCCCTCATATGTGAGCATAGAAAATCCTTTAACCTTGATCCACTAATTTTCATTATCGTTTGCTGCTTGTCACCAGCACTGCTGCATTGCTCAGCTCACCCCTACCATTTTCCTATTACTTCTTCCTTCATCTCCCTTTCATCCTTTCCCTGACACTCCCTTTTATGTGTCTTCCTTTTTAGGTAGATGCCCAATCTTGATATAATTCCAAGACCTTCTAGTTTTAATTCCATGATTTTTCCCCAGCAACAAACACTCCCTTTCACAATGTTTTAGCAAACACCCATCAGTCTTTGTACCTCTTACAGTCTTGGTACTTAGCAGCAGTATCACATTGTGATCCACGGTTATCTTGGGATCAGAATAATGTGGCCGTTTTCTAAGTTGAAGCAATATGCGTTCCTGAAGACCCACCACATTATTTTTTCTAAATGCTGGAATCCAGCAGTACTTGCACAGCATGGGCACCTTCTCTATAAGGTGTGCCAGATGCACCCAAATACCCAGAATTTAGCCAGCCTTAATGTGTAAAAAAGATCATTAAAAATGTTTATCTTGTGCTCTTTCTTTGTGTAAATACCAAAATATGTATTGAAATTGCAGTGTATCTACAGTAGTATCTCATAAGTTAGGAAGAAACCTGATTAGAATGAAGAGTGTTTCCCTTGAGACATCTAGGAGTCTCAAGACCACTGTTGCAATTTATTTCATCTTCAGCACAGAGAGGCTTACAAGCCCTGTGGCATATAAGTACTTCTTTCTCAGCAGGACTTGGCTCAATATATCTACATACACAAGTAGGGAGAGAACAGGAAGCATAGCAACCTCTGTTTTTAGGTACTAACAGCAACAGTGGAGTCCAAACCATTTACATGTTGCACCAACCTATGGGGCATATACTGATGCTGAAGTGATTGTGCCCTCACCATTCTGAGTTCAGCCTCTTGTGTTCACTGGTTGAGGTGTTGAGGCATTCTTCAACGTTTTGGAAAAATACCTCCAATGAGCAGGCATCGAGCTTTTGTTAGATTTCAAATACCTGTGAGCCAGAAGTAGGCCACACCAGAATTGTCTGTTGCTTCTTCCAGGACTTAACTACGCCCTGCTTGGTCACTGATCAGGACATCCCTCTAGTTTTAGAGCCAGCAGGAGATCCAAAGAGCAAGGTAATTTTCACTTTGGCTGCAACATAGGCTGGGGCCTTCAATTCAGCTGCTCCTTCCATAGGACAGAGAGGATTACCAGCCCTGGTGTGGCCAGTTCCTTCTTTTATTGGCCTTCTCTTCAACTTGTAGTTCAAGGCTTTCCCTTTAAACTTTACCCTTACAAAAGTCCCTTTCCAGCTCATACCCTTGCAAGTTTCCTCTCCTCATATTTGCAGTCTGCTTCCTTATATATTGTCAGACCTGATTAATTCAAATAATTTCACACACTACATTTCAATCTTAATAAACAAAACCTAAAACCTAGATTAATGTGTGATTTCATTTGAACATAAGATTAGTCGCTGGTGAAATCAGACACATACCGATACATATTCAACTCAGTTTAACCAGGTCTGATTTGAAAAATCATTTAGCATTTGTTTTCATTGTGTTGAAACATAATCCAAATTGGAATTTTTCAGCCACTTATTTTAGATGCGTACTAAAATAAGTTTGAAGGTTTCCTTATCTGTACTGTCTCCACATTTCATCACTGAATTGAATGAAGAACAATATTTTTAAGCCAATGATCAGAACAAGAATCCCTTGTTTCTTACATTCAACCGGCAGTCGAAATTGCAGACAGGGATAGGTTGGTATGGCTTTACATAGCCTATAAGAGCACTACATTTTAAGATGGCCCATATTTTTCCTTCAGATACATTTTTACTTCTGAAAGTTAGAGTTAACTGTTGTGTTTATGATCTCCTGTTCAGTACAGTAACTAATATCTTTTTTAATTTAACAAACTGCTTTTCTAACATATTCTCCTGACTAGATTCCCTTTTGTTTTCTCAAGTTCTTGTATACAACTGATTTCTTATGGACTGCTGACTACATTTTACTGGTTCATTTTTACATTGTACCATACCAAGCTAGATTTGATACTAGAGTGATGTCAGGTTGTCTGGTGTCTCCTCTTTTGTGACTTGAAATGCACTCTTGAGAAATGCCTAGTGTACTCTAGTATTTGGTATGAGTATCTTCATAATATGTTAGAAAGGCAAATGAATAAACAGAACAGACATGGAAATGGAAGAGGAAACTGAACTTGAAAGTGGCTAGGGGAAGAAAGCTGGGAAGAGAGAGTAGGTGGAAGGGGCAAAGGTGAATGGGTAAACTTTTCAACTTAGCATAGTTTCTATCAATTCCTCTTTCATTTTCAGTCTACTCTCATTATTTATGCTTTCCAGATAAAATTTTCAATTTTTTTTTCTCCATTCAATAACTACACCTTCTGTTCTGAGCACTCTTCCCCCATGTTCCAGTTTACCCACAACTTATTTCTCCCCCGCCCCTTTCCGGTTCTTTGCATTCTGACCCCTTGTACACAGACATCACTCTTGCCTTCACTCACATTGTGTTGCACTTCACTGACTGTGTATGCATGGTAGACATTTTATAATGGTAGCGTTACATTTGACTTTGTTTCAAAATGCCGAAGAAGTTACTCAGATCTCAACAAGCTTGGTAAGGTTTTAAGAATGTTGATTTGACTTTTAAATTCATATTTAATGTCTTTTGAGATGTCTAGAGGTTTAAGAATGTCAACCAGCTTCCTTGTAAAGGACTACCGTTCCCAATATAGAGCTTTTGGTTCAAAAACTCCTTAGACTTTTCTCTCAGTAAGTGACTCCCATTTTTTGCTGAAAGCCCTACAATTATTTTCAGTTTAACTAGCACCTCTGAAAACATTTTATCGTGTTTACAAAGAACAAGAATATGCTTACAAGATGATGGTTACCTTGGCAACATACTAAATCTAATCTTACAAGTATGGTGCTTCTTTAAGTTGCAGTTTAACTGCCCTCATGGAGAGGGATAGAAATAGGCCCAAGTGCTGCCCTAACAAAAAGGAATAATTGGCTAGAACCAGCTGCACAGTAACAGTAATATACACACTAAAATGTTGGTGTCCTTACAGTATCTGTTAATTGGGAGGTCTGACACTAATTCAGCTACTGTGTAACTTTGGACCTGTAAGGCAGCGATAACCTCTAAATATGAATCCGGGCTTGAGTATTCGCATATAGATGCAGCGTTCAGCAGTTAAACAAATTAAATTTTTCCTGACCTATCTAATATAATAATAATAAATTCTTGATTATGAATTTCTAACACAATTTATATGCAGTGAATGTAAGTTGCTTAAGCAGTCATTTATCATGGCTTTACTCTCTGATAAATTGGAAACATTACATTACTTATTAGACTGGAAATTAATATTTGGCAAATCTTTTTCTGGGTATTATCACTGGTCAGTCTTTTCCTTTATAGCTGTACTGGTATTTTGAATGCATTTAAAGGTTATACATTTTTGTTAATTGAGTGCTTTGAAACATCATTATTCGGACCTTGCCCTTGGCTTCTGAGTAACCACTGTATTGATGGGCACAATGAAACCTATAAATGCATCTCTGCTATTAATATTTGGCCTATTTTTGGAAAATCGAGTTACACTATTGTTTGTTATTGGTATGTAAACAATAGTATAACTCTGCCTGTTTTTTTAGATGTCTGAAGTATTATTTTTGACATAACTAAGCAAGACAAGCAATTTAGAGCAGCAGTGCTCAACCCCTAGCCCACGGGCTGGATCCAGCCTGCGGAGCCATGTCATCTGGTCTGTGGGCTTCCCACGGTTCTGGAAATTTGGTAGCATTTGGCAATTAACACTGCCACTACAGTGCTCCCAAACTTCCAAGCCGCACGCAACTGCATTGGGCCCTAACATGGGCTAGGCCAGGCTGGCCCCCCTGCAGTGCACCAGATCAAGCTGATGAATTGCATTCAGTCTGCAGACAGACTTGGCACCAGTCATCCAGTCCATGAGGCAAAAAGATTTGGGTGTGGCTGATTTAGAACAAAGGTCAGCAAGCTATGGTCCATGGGTTGGATCTGGCCTGTGAATAGGTTGGATCCCTCCTGGGAAAGCACAGAGGATTGTGCATCACATAGTTATGCTAAACCTTATGTCCCCCTCAGCAGCACTTTGCTCCACACCCTTCCCTGCTGCTTTTGCACTTGCTGATAAGGGTGTAGGTATCTGCAGTCAGGGTAAATTTATCAGTTTAGCCCAGTTTTTGTCATCGTCCGCCCCAGCCTCTTTCCTACCCAGATTCCTATGGCTATAACTTGGGTAAAGTATGTCTACACTGTACTGCAGTGCAGTGCATATAGCTAAATAGGCTAGTTCAAGTACTAGAAGTAGCATACTTTAGTTAGCACAGAACACTATACAGGCTAACTTTTTTAGCTTTGATTTTAAGGGAGTATGTAATATTAGGGTGGATTAGAAGAGAACTTTGATAGGGCTAATGCAGCTCTACTATATTTCTGGTATTTAAGTTAGTTCATTTAGAGCTAGTCTGAGTATTTTTGTACTGTACTGCATTGCAGTGTAGGCACCCACAGTGGACACGACCATTAAAATAATCTCTCCAAAGTGACACTGTTTTTTTAATTAAGCTGTCAATTGTTTTTGCTGCTATAAACTAAAATATTGTTTCATAACTAACTCATTTAATGCCTGTTTCTCATCTGTAGCTTCTAAGGAAAAGGCATATAGGAAATGATATTGTTACCATTGTCTTCCAAGAGCCTGGAGCACTTCCTTTTACTCCAAAAAATATTCGTTCTCACTTTCAACATGTGTTTGTTATAGTCAAAGTACATAATCCTTGCACTGAGAATGTGTGCTATAGGTGAGTAGATATTTATTAAGTTCTAAATGTTCTCATTTGACTCCAGTGGAACATCTAGCAATTTTATATATCCTTGAGAGAGTCAAATTCATTTTTTCTACATTGCTTCAATTTTAGAAGTAATTTTTAAAACCTAGCTGCCTCTTCTGTACGTACAGTAAATTTTAGTTAGTTTGCTTTTTTATGGGATTTCAAATACTGAATTATCCAGTAGTAGGGGTGCACTGATAGAGAATTTGAGGGCTGATGCTGATAGCCAATACTTAAGAAGGTACATTGGCCAATACTGATCCGATTTCCAATACAGTTGCATGCAGCTGGTAAGTCTGTTATAGTGGAAGGGAAGGGGAAGCAAGGGTCATGTGGGAGGAAAATCAATGCCCCCCACAGTGAGGGAGGGAGGGGGCAGGGCAGGCGTGGTCTGGAGTCACAGCTTGTCTGGGTGGAGCAGCAGTTTTCACCACTGCGCGCACCCTGGGAGGGCATGGTGGGGAGGAGGAACATATGCCCCTGGATCGGGGCAGGCGGGCTGCAGCTGTGGGATGGAGGTAGGGCAAAGCTGGGCTCTTCTCAGCTGGGGCTGGGCTCCCAACAGCCCTGCCCTAGCTCAGCCCTGGCCTCCCTTCATGTGCCAGGAAGAGCCAGGGCTGTACCAGGTGGGTGGTGGGAGCTCTGGGAGCGGGGCTACGGTGAAATTTGGAGTGGCTGTAGCCCCACTCCCAGTGCTGCTGCTGCCCACTCAGACCCCAGCCCCTGCCAAGAAGAATGCAGTGTAGCTCAGGCTCCAGCCCACAGCTGCAGGACACCTGTCCTGATCCAGGGGCACATGGCCTCCCCTCCCACTGTGTCCTCCCAGGGTGCACGCAGTGGTGGGAGCCGCCCCTGCACCCAATGAACCACGACTCCATCCCGTGTCTGCCCCACCCTGGCTAGGCAGCACTTACCTGTGCCCCCTGCCTCCCTCACCACAGGGGGCATTAATCCCCCCTCCCCTTTCTCCACAACAGACTTACCACCTGTGCACTGCTGGGCTCTGCTTCTTGCTGCCTGTGTGCTGCGCTGCAGTTGCACGTGCGCACAGATATTTATTGGCCACTTCTGGGCGGTTAACCTTGTAGCCAACTTTCTTTATATCAGTACTGATCTACTATCAAACCAATGTAACAGTGCATATCTATCCAGTAACGATCAGATATTAGGACTTGGTAATTACAGGGGAAGAGGAGAGATAGCAACGCTGTTGGGGAATCATAATATCAGTTAAATTATGCTTGTGAATTAATTACAGTAATCATATATGTATTAATGGGCAAAATTTTGTAGACATACCTGAGGATTTGTAGATATGCTTAGGTGATCTGTGGGTGTAGAAAAAAAGAGGCCAGGTTGTCAAAATAAGAGTTATAAGCATAACAATGGGGATTATTTTGTTTTTTATTATTAACTTCCTTTTTGTAGGAAAGCAGTGTCCTTTAGTCAACCCATTTTATAAGATGCTTAATATCTATACTTAGCATTATACAAGACTGATAAAAGTCTCTCTTTTGAAGTACTGACACTCTGTAGAGGCATTGGCGTTAGGTTCCAAAATTGACAATGTGCCAACTCTTGCTGCCACATGAATTTGTGCTGCAAGTTCTAGGAAACTAAGCAGGATGAAGCCGATTGATGATTTATCTAGGAGTACTTCAAGAAACACCTCAGTGTTTCAAGAAAGAATTATTGATTTAGTGGGTAGATCTGTTCCTTTTTTTTTTTTTTTTAATTACTTGGTATTAAGTTAATGATTTAGCAAATTGCTGGGGCACACTATATCACTCTTTTAATAGATCATAAAACCAAGTTGTTTGTCTGAACTAATTAATCCAGATCATATTTCATAAACAACTTTTTTTTCTTTCATGGGTGTTTGTTAATGCTTGTAATGCGTGATCTTGTATGTGACTGTTTCAGTCATAGTATAAGTAGGCTCTCTGCTTAGTTTGTAGAATATATTTAAGCCCTTTCAGTTAAAACAGCTTATAAAAATGTCAGTTGTATTTATGATCATGTATTAAAGATGTTTTTGTTTGCCTTGGAATATCACTCCCTAAATTTTGTTTTTAGTGCTCCAAAATGAAGATTTAAGTTATCTTACAATTTCAATGTTTAGGCTAGACAGCCCCAAAAAACCTAATCAAATGCTCCTATCATATACATGTACCTGTCACCAGTGGCCTCTCCCTCAGTGCCAGATTCATACTTAAAACTTTGCTGAGGATTGGAAGATTGGATATTTATTAATTTTAGGGCCTCAGGGAATGTCCTTGAAATGGATGACAAGCCTCTAAACTTAAACCACAAATGATCATGGCTTAGTAACTGAACCCTTCTCTAATGCTGATCCTTTACCGCAGTCCAGATATCCTAGGTTTTATATTCTGAGTACTCTTAAAGCTGAGTTTCTGGCAAATTATGTCATTACACTTATTAGTAGAGCTGAGTTGGAAACTATTTTCCTACCCCTCCTAATCATTGGGACAAACCTGGAGATGTTTCAATTTTTTTCTGTGAAAAAGCAGTGTAATATAATTGGCAACTGGGACTTGAAGTATGTTTCAGGTGAGTGTTCTGGCTACCAGGCTACTGCCTATCCTGGGGAAGGTGTCCATCTGGTTTTGACCCAAAATTTTATCCTAGAGGTGCAAAATGTTGATGGAAGTTTTATGAAAATGGAGCATCCCCATGAAAAGTTTGTTTCACCAAATAACTATAGTCAAATACAATGTATTTAGGATGGTCTCTAATTATTTTCCTTTTTATTTGTAAAGCTGAGAGACTTTAAGATATAAAAAAGTAATCTGCATTGTTCTTGCAATAGCAGATTTGACATATATAATGATTGATTATTATCTGCTTCCACAACTAGGCCAGGAAGTGAGGATGATGTCCTCAAACCAGAAATCTAAGAGGTATATATGACTTTGCAACTAACCTAGAACATGGCATCTTTCTCATTTACAGTGTTGGAGTTTCAAGATCAAAAGACGTGCCAGCATTTGGTCCACCCATCCCTAAAGGAGTAACTTTCCCCAAATCGGCAGTCTTTAGGGACTTTCTTTTAGCCAAAGTTATTAATGCTGAAAATGCAGCCCACAAATCTGAAAAATTCCGAGCCATGGCTACCAGGACACGTCAAGAATACCTAAAAGATTTGGCTGAAAATTTTGTTACGACAGCTACAGTGGATACTTCAGCAAAGTTCAGTTTTATTACTCTCGGGGCAAAGAAGAAAGAGAAAGTGAAACCAAGAAAGGATGCACATTTATTTAGTGTTGGTGCAATTATGTGGAATGTGATTGCTCGAGACTTTGGCCAGTCTGCAGACATAGAATGTCTCCTTGGAATCTCCAATGAATTTATTATGTTGATTGAAAAGGAGTCAAAAAATGTTGTGTTTAACTGCTCCTGCAGAGATGTGATTGGATGGACATCTGGATTAATGAGTATCAAAATCTTTTATGAAAGAGGAGAATGCATTCTTCTTTCTGCAGTGGATAATTGTACTGAGGACATCAGAGAAGTTGTTCAAAGGCTAGAAGTAAGTATATTTTCCAAGAAGATGTGACAGAGTTTTTCTGCAAAATTATTTGTCTACTATGCTCTGAGACAGAACTGAACCCCCCACCCCCATTTTTATATGTTTATAGTGTTTCCCTTCTTCACAGAGCTTCACAAACATTAAACCTCACAACACCATGTGGAATAAATAGCTATAATTAGCCCATTTTTATGGGTGAAGAATCTGATGCAGAGAATTTAATTGAATTGTACAAGACTGCAGAGGGTTTTGGTGTCAAACCTAGTATTAAAACTTGTGTTCTTAGCTCCCATCCCTGTGGTCCTGTGGTCAGAGCCCACCCCTCAAAACGCTACTATGTTTTGCTTTAATAAAATAAAAATGCAATTTTGAAACATTGCTTCCTACAATGGGAAATCCCTTTATGTACATTTACATTAATTATCCTTGTACATTAAAAATCCCTTTACGTTAATTATTTTGCCTTGGATAATAACTTGCACAGAACCCTGAACTGTACTGGAGAGCTGTCAATCTACCTAACTGACTGGAGGAAAATGAAGGCAGTTAAATCAATTAAAACCAGATATCAGAGCCAATAGATGGAGTTATTCACATACTCTGTGCCCCTGTCATCAAAATGTTTTGACCTATAGCTGTTATAAATGGGTTTTGAAGGACTATAGGGTATAAAACGCTGATGTACCCACACTCCTATTTCAGTTAGACTTTGACCTTTTAGCCATTGTTTTAATGAGCTTAGTGGTGTCAGATTTTTATATTGAATTGAAGTGTTCATGGGGGGTGGGAAATCACTAGACCTAATTTTATACAGACTGATGGATCTGAAGCAGACCCCATGAACTGGCTAGCACTCAGTTAATGTGACATCAACTAATGCAGATACTGCAAAGCACTACCATCTTTAAAATCAGGATTTTATGCTTAGCACTGCAAAGGATCAGGTCCCAAATGATCACCTATCATGTCTGATGGATTCTTTCTTTCAGAGCAGATTGAAATCTTGGATAATATTTGTATGCTTGTGTTGTTGTTGTACAGATATTTTTGTTCTGAAAATTAGAAGAATATTATGTCTTACACCTTGATTCATTGGTCTAAACTGACTGTTACTTGGGGAAAAAATCTATGAATTGGCTCAGCTCTGAAGAAAATAAGGTCAACAGATGAACGTTAGTTTCTGATGTCATTGCCACATCATGTAACAGAATTTGTTGCGTTATTTATCATTCTTTGAATTGTCCAATATATGTAAATTTATTGAGAGAAAATTGAGGACTAAGCGAGCTTGAAAGCTGTATGTATTGATCCTCTAAGGGAAGTTATTCTATTATATACACTATGTGAAAAACACTTCAATTTTCAGAACATTAATTTAAGGCCTATTTATAAAAACTAGATTTTGAGGCTAAACGTTGCAACAAAATTAATTTGCTTTGATTTGAATTACTTTCAATGTCAGTTAATCTGCATAGTACAACACTTATTTGTGTCTAACTTGAGAGTGCTTTAAGGTAAAAACCATGTTCTGGGCTAAATAGCCTCTTAGCTTTAAGCATCCAATTTAAGGACAATAACAATTAAGGAAAGGTTATCACTAACTTAATTTTGATAACCCTTAATCGCTTCATATTTTTGTTCCATTGAATCATGTCCTCCCCTTTCTTTCTCTTACCCCTGCCTTCAAACCCCACATTTTTTATAAAAGCTCCCTTTCTCTTCCTCCTTTCTCTTCTCTCCTCTTCTGTTTTTCTTGTCTTTTTTACTGGGTGCGTATTTTTCCTTCAAAGTTAATTTGAAAGCTGCAGCACTACTGGTATTTAAAGCCATCTTCTAATAGCAAATGCATTAACCACTCAGTCACCACATATGTATACATAGAGATATCTATCTTATATAGATAGCTAGATATATGTATTTGGACAGAAGGCATGTGCAGAGGCATGCGCTGTGATGCAAAGTAGTGGCACAAATTTGTACTGTTACTATTTGTGCCATTGCAGGCGCACACCCCTGCACATCTGGATGTGGCATTTGTGATTATCTACATCAGCGTTATGTAAGTGCAGCACTCATGTCACAAATAGTCATATCTAGATATAGATATCTATATATTGATAGATACATAGACAGATTTAACTGTTTGTGACATGAGTGCTGCACTGACATAATGCTGAAGAAGGGACCTCTGACTGGATTTCTGAGTGTGCTTAGGATGCTCTGATGCTACTGATGAACTGTTTAAAAAATGAAGCATAACAAAAATGCATCTGAGGTGCAACAATCATCTTTAATACAGTGCCAGTGGTCACATTTCTCATCTCGTTAGCATTTTATAAATGAATCTGAATATTTTCTTACGGCAGTGGTGCCCAACCTTCTGGTCCTATAGACTAGAGGAGTGGCGTGAAGTTGGCCCATAGGCTGGATCCTGTATGGGGTTGGCACATGGAGTTGGTCTGCAGGTGAAATCCAGTGTGCTATGTCACTGAATGCCTAACCGGCAGTGTGTTAGAGAGACCCTACATAGGCACAGTCTAGCATGTAGGGCCACATTATCTAGTATGTGGGGCTTCCCAGGGGTCCAGAAGTTTGGAAGTAGGAGAGTGGCAATTAATGCTAACGCCTCCCTCACTCCCAAATTTCCAAACCTGTGGGAAGTCCTGTGCACTGGATGATACGGCTTTGTGGGCCAGATCTGGCCCATAGCCCGTAGGTTAAGCACCACTGTCTTGTAATAATAATTGTAATAAACAGCAGTTAGCCTTCTCCAGTTCTTTGTGCTTTCAGTTCATAACATATGATTAAGGACCTACAGAATTTGAGGGGGCTACCCACCAATTTTGCAGGCAGAACACAGAGTCCATCAGACGTTTTGTGGGTGTAGTGCAGTGGGCCCCCCATGCCTCCCACTGGCTTAGGGGCCCCAGTGGCTCTGCCTCTCGCCACTGTTTGGCTATGAGGGCTGTCCATCATGTGACACCCCCCCCACCCCTAGCTGCTGATTGGTGGAAAGGAGCAGTACTGCATGACAGGTAGTTGTCGTAGCCAGTCAACGGTGGGGGGCGGGGGTGGGCAGCAGCCAGCTTGCCAGTAGTGCTTCTAGTAGGCAGCCCGCCCCCCCCCCGCCCAAGAACTGTTGGCTCTCTCTGGTTTATTTTAAGTAAGTTTTCTTGTTTTATTTTTTTCCATAGATTTTGCAGCCAATACTGGATTTAACAAAATCCATGAAATTGTGCTTTCAGTAGGTTCCCTACATAGGACTGCTGAAGTATATGTAAGAACAGTAATGACAGGAGCAATAGATACTGTGCTGTTAAAGCAAAAGCCCCTCCTATGTTGTGTCAAGTAGAAATCATGGGCTTTATATATATTAATGCATGGAAAGCATGTTCCATGAAAATCACCACCTAAACTAAAACTTCACAACACTAGAAAAACGTGATGGTATCTGTTCTCACTTTTGTGTGGTATACATATTACTAGGATATTGGTATAACAAGTTTCTAAAAGTTACAGATAATCTAAATAATAAAAGATGAAATAGAGGAGTCTTGACAGTAGTGGGTTCTTAAAAAAAAAAAAAAAAAAAGGCATCAAAGCACAAACTGCCAGGCTAATGTTCGGTACCTTAGCACCTCAGTTTTCAAAACTGATTAGTCATTCCGGGAAGCCCAACTTAAGACTTCTTTTAAAGCAGTTTGAAATAGCTGAGCTGGGTCCCTCTGAGAAATGATTTTTTGTAAAATATCTTGCTAGGCACTTTTGAAAACTTGGGTTTGAGTATTTAAACCATCTATACCATTTAAATATTTTTATGGATAATTTCCCATTCAACATCATTCTTCATATAATTTTTTTTGCTTTAACATCTTGTTCCCATCATCTCCCCTCCTGTTATTAGAGATGCAAAAAGCATTTATGGGCTTAAGTTATGTAAATGTAAGTCAACAAAATGTTGACAGTGAAATGAATTCTGATAGTTGTTATGAGATTCTACCTAACTCATTTTCTGAGAAGTTCTAATTAATTGGTGACTCATGGCTTAAAAATTTATAATTTTAGCATCTGTGTGGGAAATTTAACCAGGTTTTTATTGTAACAGGATAAATTAAAGCTAACTAATACTCTTGTGGTATTTACTGCATATGTTAGGTGACCTGAGAAATCTGCTTACAAATTTTATTTTGTGATAAGAAATATTGAGTGTCTGTCCTTACTTTCAGGTAATAAGAGTGCCTAACATGACCATATAAAATTTGCCTCTTTTTTCCTTTGGGTCTCTCAGTACTTGCTTCTTGCTCTGATTACCTGTTCCAGTATGACTTCTCAAGATGTCTTGCACTATTCATATCACATCAAGCAAGTTAGCTTGCTGAGAGATGAACTAAGATTTATATGGACTTAGCTCTGTAGAATATTAAGGACAGCTTCAATCTTAAATACAACTTTATTATATGATTTGAAATAATAAATATTAACTATGGAAAAGCTGCACAATTTAGAAACACATTTATTTCCTCCCATCCTTATAAGCCTATTAAGCACTTAACTGGGCCCATGAGCAATGTCTTTGAGCTTGTCACAGGCCATGCATAAATTGTGCAAAGCAAAACCGTTCCAGTCAGCCATTTAATGGTTAGAATTAGGGACTATGAAGTAGATTATTGCCTTCTATTCCTGGTTCTTGGGGGGACAGCTCGTGGATGGGGTATAGACAAACCTGAAATGTAATATTTCACAGTGGTCCAATTATGGTCATCTTTTAAGCAAAACAGTTTTGTGATCTGGGCAAAAGAACAAAGAATTGTTCAGCAAACTCGTTTTAACTTGCATCGTAACTTAAACTTGCATTTCTACTTTGGTCTCCAAAGATAAAAGGTTAGTGCAGTAGCATTGCACAAATTCCTGTACTGCCTCTAGATTTGCTTTATCATTTGCAAAATGGTTGAGGATTTTTATATAGTAAGAGGGAAGTAAACAAACAAACAAACAAAAAATCTCATTAGCAAAAGCTAAAATTGGAAGTATTTGATTATTCCATACAATGCCAGACTTCCTTCCAATTAAGTATGAAGGAACTTAATTCCCCATTATTAAAATTCCTAGTGACATAAAGGGCACATCCCCATGAGCAGCGGTGTGTATTCCCAGGAAGCAACTAGCATGCACACTCTGGTGTGTGGCAAGTTGTCCCAGGTTGGGTTGGGGCTCCAGCAGTAGCAATCTGGACAAGTAGAGCCTGATTGGTGGCTCTGGCTGAGCAGGCTTCGGTTTCGGGTGGCACATGCTGCCACCATGTGCATTGCCTTGTTTTTTTCTGGTGCAGGGTTTTTTTACAGTGTCAAAAAAACCCATCATGCTTCAAAACAGAAGCACAGCAAATGCTTACGTGTGCGGTGTGTGCAGTTTGCAACGCCACAGATTGGTTTGCAACACCACAAACCACACATGCATGCTTGTGGGGATGCGCCCAAATAGTTTTAATCTATTTGTAATGATACCTATATCTGAAGATGATGTGTGTCTGTCTGGTTCAGAATCTGATTGTGTACCCAGAGAAACACATAAGATCTTGGCTAAGACAGAAAGGGAGATAACCTTCTAGAATTGAAATGTTTCATTTGGTTTGTCTTATCTTAAATCTCAAAGTTAATATTGTCTTGGAAAAAAACATCCACACACCTGCAGGCAATCAGGCAACAATGGACAAAGTAAATGGCAGGTTTGCATTTTGCTTGCCTTGTGTTTTGAAGCTAGGGCAACTGCTAAGTATTCAATGAAATATAAACATCTTCATGTTGTAGAAAAGTTAGAAATTTGACACAGGACAGCTGGTTTTTCCAGGGAAGTCAAATTTTAAGGCCCTGAAGAGCTTCATGTATTATGCTCTACACACAAGCCTCTAGTCCAACATAAATGACTATGCTATTGTCATACCATACCAAGCTTTATATTACCTGAAAACTGATTCTTTTGTGTTTCCAAGTAAATGAGTCTACAGAGACAATAGCATAACAATCTGATGCTCCTTTAGATAGTGACCAGAGGATGTGAAACAACGGAAATGACCCTGCGGAGGAATGGGTTGGGCCAGCTTGGATTCCATGTTAACTTCGAAGGGATAGTAGCAGATGTGGAGCCATTTGGTTTTGCATGGAAAGCTGGCTTAAGGCAAGGGAGCCGTCTAGTTGAGATCTGCAAAGTGGCGGTGGCAACCTTGACTCACGAACAGATGATTGACCTTTTACGCACATCGGTGACAGTAAAGGTGGTGATTATTCAGCCGCATGACGATGGATCTCCAAGAAGGTAACAAACAACAATCCTAAATGTGACATCTGCAACTATCTCTTCTTTCCTGCTGCTTATTATTTGCATCCTTAGCAGGTGGCTTACTTTGGTCTAGGCTCTCAGGAAATGGATATCATGTCTCCTATTTGGGGATAATAGAATTGTGGCCATTAAAGCAATTTCCTCCCTACTGAACACACCTCTCCCCCACCTCCCTGAAAAGCTATTACCTCCTAATAAAAGATAAAATATGATCCTCTAAGCAATTTAATGGGGAATTCACTTTATAAAGCTTGAAAGGATAAGATGTAAACTAAAGCACAGCATGGCTAAACTGTTACAAAAATTGCTTGTGACTTTTCTTCTTCCACAGGAGACAGTTTTATTATCTTTTAGATGTTGGGAATCCTTGCCTGAAAACTATATACCTTTATATCCTTTGAGGTTTCTTTGACTTCTAACTACTAAGATGCAAGATATCTTTATCTTAAACTGTAATTTTGAGAAAGCAGTGGTGAAATATTGGGGATGTTGGCTTTTACACTGTATTTAGTCACATACCACACAAACCCTTTTCCCAAATATTAGCATTCCAAAATTGGGGTGCGAGTCTGAAGTGGGGAAGCTGATTTTTCTGCCCAGATCAGATGCTGTAAGATGGCTGCTATTTCTTTACCTTCTTGTCTCTCCAGTAGACAGGGAAGGCTGGAGTCCAACAAGTGCAGGTCCAGCATTAGTGTGGTCACACCCCCCCTGGATTTCTGTTCCACTTAAAGTTTAAAACCAGCTGCCTAGCAGCAGCAGTTAGCATTTCTAGTCTGGTGACACCAAGGAAGTCAGTTAACTTCATTGTTCATTACAATGTACCTGATTCTTCCTAATCAGTCTTCAATCCACAGCTGTTAATGACCCCCCCCCTTCCTATTTAATAGTTTTGAAGTTCCACTAATCAAACTACCCTTTCTGCAGCATTTTTTTTCTGTCTCTTAGCTACTCTGGGTCTCTCTTCTCCTATTTCACAGCTTTGCAGATTGTTTTTAGCACTTTTCAAAACCCTGTCAATGGAGTTCAGTCTTCAGAAGCTAGTTTCAGCTTTTGGCTGAACAGTCGACTGTCTGACAGTTCAGCTGTGAAAGGGTTGAAGCTATAGCTTTTGCCTGTGCAGGAAAGGGAGGGTGGATGAGCTGAAGTTTAGGCTCTGTCCCAGCTCTGGAAAAATCTTTTTCTCTCCATTTTGCCTTCCCCCACAAAAAAAAATGCATATGGGGGTGGGGAGAGGGAGGGAGGGGGATGGACGGGTGTAGTATGTGAGAGAATCTAGGATTCATCCATGGCTTCTTTCCCATTTTCTGCAAATGTTTCAAAGTCGCACTCACATTAAATGTTGAGTCACGAGAGTGAAATACTTGGTTAAAGCTAAGAAGTCTTGCTGTAACATGAAATAAGTAAGTGCATACTTGGGAAAAGAGCACAATAACAATGACTGTACCATTCTTTTCAGGGGTGGGGTGCAGTCTTCTACTCTTGCCAGTGCTGCTCTCTGATTATACTGCTGTTCACCACCAGATCTTACCTCTCCTGTCCTTGAATAAACGAATATCAGCTGTCAACTACATTGGATTCAAAACTTCATAGAAATCAGATTTTTGTTTTCTTATCCTTTATCTAAACCAAATGAGGGGTTTTTTGTGAATAATTAGAAGTTCTCTAGAGTTGACTCATTTTCAAAGATATTCTTAAATCTTCTTGTAATGATTTTTAATTTAATTGAAAAACCAGGAAGTGTGTCTTGCTCTTGGCATCGAAACACGCCATAACATTTTACATGGCTTACAACACCGTGAAGTCAATGCCTACAAAGGCTGGTATGTTCATATTCAGTCAGTGGCAATTCTCCAACAATCATTTCCCTGATGAAATACAAGTGTTCTTCCTTGCCCCAACCTGCGCTTTCAACATCTGGGTTTCTTTTGAAAGAAAATATCTGGATGTATAACAGCATTGTATTTCCTGCTTGCATAGATTTTGCAATTAAGTCTTTCAGCTTAGCTTGGATTTTCTCACCATCCATTTCCAAGTATGAATTTTCACTGTCTTGTTAGGTATACATTCCCAAGCTTTTTTCAAAGTTTGGGCCGAATAAACTGATCACATTATGTATAAGATCAGATGTATATTTTTATAGTGTTTGTGGAAAAAGGTATTGCTTATGTGCAGTTTTTTATGTATTTTTTATGTATTTTATATGTGGTTTTTAATTAAAATAACACAATTAAAATGATATACAAAAATCCAAATGTTTGTATAAGACAAGACATTAAGACACTTGACACCTACTCAGTCTGTAACGTAAAGTTCAGTTAGCCTAGTGACTTGGAAAGGAGGCTTCTTTGGGAACTAAATATAGTCTTCACATTTTTGGGACCTGGGTACCTCATCACTAAAGGAAATCTGCAAATTATTTTAAAAAATAACTCAGTTTTTAGAAATGTAGAAAGCACTGGTCCTTATTTTGTGTCTGATGATGAAAAAGGTGTACAAAAGTACAGGAGAGCCAGAAATCTTCACTCTTGCCTCCTCTCCTAAAGAGTTCCCTTTTGATCCCACTGAAGCCAAGTCCAAGATTTTCAGAAGTCTGATAAATGACTTTGACTACTTGAAAGGGATCTGATTTTCAGAAAGTAATGAAGCCCACCATTCCCCAAAGTTTATCATCTAAATGGAGCAGCTGGAAGTTGGGGAAAGCAGCAGCATACATGTAAATGGTTAAAATAATGTATTTTCAGAGACCAAGGTCATAGACATTAGGGCTGGAAAGGACCTTGGGAGATCATAGAGTCCAGCCCCCTGCCCCAAGGGCATGAAGTCAGCTGGGGTCCAAGGATCCCAGCAAGATAAGCACTCAAATGTTTAAGAGTCCAGAGTAGGTGGAGGGAGTCTATTTCAGGCCTTGGGGACTCAAACAGTAAAGAAGTTTTTCTTTATGTCCAGCCAAAAATGGTCTTGGAGGAGTTTATGACCTTTGGACCTTGTCATCCCTTGGGGCACTCTGGTGAACAGGTGTTCCCCCAAATCCTGATGCACACCCCTGATGTACTTATAAGCTGCCACCAGGTCACCCCGACTACTTTTCCAGGCTGAAGAGTCCCATGGCTGTCCCTCTTGCCCTCCCATATCAGGTGTCCTAGATATACCCTGGGTGGTTGCTGAGACATCCTTGTAAGAGCTATCGTTTTGTTTCTGTAGGTGGGTTCCCTGAACAACTGGCAATTAAATAAACCTACCCTGCATAGAGAAAACATCTCCAATGTGTAGACACAGCATATAATGCTCAAATAACTTGTTCCATATCACACTGAAGCCATTCCTTTTAGGAAATGTTCAGAAAAGTTATTTAAGGAACAAAGTGTGTATGAAAACATGTAGAAAAATATCAAGAGGTATAGATTGTAGCCATGTTGCTCCAAGGACACAGGCAGACAAGGTTCCCTGGGTAAATCTGATATCTTTTATTAGACCAACTGAAATAATTGGAAAAATTCTTCTTTGTAAGCTTGTGGGTACAAATACCCTTTGTTAGGCTCCAATTGGTCTGTGCTCTTCCTGGACAGAATAGAAAAGGAGCCAGAGGCCAATAGGCATGTGAGAGACAGACAATGAAAAAGCAGATTGAGGCAGTCAATGAGTGAGAGACAGGTTGGGTGGGGAGGGGAAGAGGAATGTAGACATGGTAATAGAATGTAGCTGGTAAATAGTAGAGAGGTTACCTGAGGTGTCATATGTTAGGCATGTTATAATGTGCCATAAATCCGATGTCTATATTTAATTTATAATTTTTTGGTTACTCCAATAGGCTGATGAACTGGAGTTCATAGGTTCGTCTGTAAAAGTGTTTTGTAGATTGTACATCTAATGATGATGGTTGGATAAAAGCATGTTAAATGGATTGAGGAAGGAAATGGAGAATGGTACAAATTACTGGGGGTGGGGGGAGAAAGAAGAGATGGTTGTTTGGAGACCAGTGATCACTGCTACTGATTGGCTAAGATTTTTGCCCATATTGTTATATTAATCTTGCCTTCCCCACTCCAGTCTGCCTGCTATCTACTTGCTACATTTTGCCTTTTAGACTGTAAGCTATGGATAAGGGTTGTAAGTTTATATTATTGCACCAGGCACAATGGAACCCAATCCAGTAGTGGCCTTTATTTGCTAGTGCTATATACATGCTAAATATTATAATAACAAACCATTTCCTTTGTTGTTTGTCTGTGCAGGGCCCATCAGAATAGGACCCCTGAATTTGTAAGAAAGTGTACTTTTTATTTATTGGGTAGCTGCAGGAAAGTACTGCTGAAGTTGGATGCTTGAAAGAAACCTTTGGTCAAGGCTGCAGTCCTTTAATGCTCCTTTTTCCTGCATATATCTGAGCAACAAATTGTTGAAGTCTTGCCATTCTCCAAACTATTGAATACTGGAAAATTTAAATGCAAAAGGACAATTGCATGAATGATCTGAGGGACAGATTTTACATTTTATAGGTAGCATTTTATAGAAAAAGGTTTCCTCAAAACCTAGGAATCTTTTCTTCATTATTTTGAAGTCTTTCCTTTAGTAAGCCTCTATAGCTAAATATTATGCTCACTCTTAAATGTTTGGCTGAAGAATAACATGTACTTGTCTTATATTGGATCCATATGCACGTTTCTCTTCAGAAATCCTATTTCATGGGTATTTCAAAGCCATTTGAATGGTTACACTTTTGTTTTTGAAATGAGAGCTAGTATGTTTTCAGAACAAATCATGCATGTCCTCAGCTTCTCTGCAGCCAGGGAGAAGAGCAAATGTTTCTTTGCTTGTCTGTGGGAACCTTTCACAAAGGATTTCTTTCCCCCAACAAGTTCAATTTTCCTTCCCTACTCCTACCCCCAACCAAGGATTTTTTAGAAAATGCAGTATTTGAGGCATATTACCTTATCAAATGTTTTCCTAGCATTTGCAGCCCACCAAGTGTTCAGCAGCTGTTCACTAGCTTCTACATCCAGGAGTTTAGCTGTCTTCCGTCTTTGCTTTACAATGAATTTAAATACGCAGTTTTCAAGGACACTCTGAAGCATTAACTAATATGGTGTTATCTTAAGAGCCTGGCTGGAGACCTGGCATGTTTACAGGTTTCTGAACTGGCTGTTTTACAGGAATCCTCCCATGAGTAGAACCCTGGAAGCAACCTTTGCCGCAAATTCCTAGAGAATACACCATGTCAGTGTTACATGATAGACTGTTTGTCATGGTGGGGACCAGAGGGGAAGGTTAAGAATAAATGCTCTTAAAAATCATTGGAACCAATTTGCTACAGCCCGTGTATCTAGTTCTTTCTTTCCTTACCGGGCAAGTCAGCCACATATAAGAACGTTAATATTATCTAGCCACCTGAATGTTGTCTTTTCCAGTCTCTCCAAGTGCAGTTTTTTAAAGTTTCCTCAGTTTTCATTAACTTTTGTTATAAAATGAACAGAAATAAGATGGTTATCTTTCCCATGCTGGGTGGGGGAAGAAGCTGCAAGAATGCAGCAATGGCTTCTATTTTCATTTATTGCTATTTCTGCTGTGACTCTTATCATATGTAAGAGTGGCCTCTGGTTTTAGATCAAAGTCCTGCTATGGGCCCACACAGTCTCAAGAATAGATACACAATGAAGCAGAACCTCTTGTGAGAATTAATATATATAATCTTGAGAGACTCTGGATATAAAAAAGCTTCTAGCTTAGTCTCAGAGGGAAGTATTATAAATTGGTGAGAGTAATTCAGGACACTTTTAGGGTGAAATTACACAATACGTTTAGACCATAGTAGATCTGTGGAACGTTAAGTGGTGTTAAAGTTAGAATATTCTGTGAGCAGTCTTACCTTAAGGATTAATACCATTCCTTGCCTGTCCAGCTCTGACTTGCCATAGAGAGCTGGTGAACATGGGTCTGGCATCTGGCTTGGGTGGGGGAGAAGCAGTGCATCCTGGGATGTTGAAGGACTGCAGAAATCTTGTTTTATCTTTATGGAGCAGACAGAAGTTACCCTAACAGAAGTTAGGTAGCATGGCCTAGAGTTAACTCTCACTGGAAATGGCATTACTTTGAGACTCTTGGGTCATGTACAGATGAGCATGGACATGTGGTATGCAGTGCCGCAGACCCATCTGTGGTGCCATGTGCTACACGTGTGTATACGCAGGCATTCCCTGCCTGGTTACTTTGCAGTGCCAGGGGGCAAAAAACCCCACGCCTAAAAAAAACAGGGCAGTGCATGCAGTGGCAGCGTGCACTGCCCAAAATCAGAGCCTGGCTGGTCAGAGCCACATTCCTGCTGCCAGCCAGGCTCCATGCTGAAGGAGTGCTGTGGCTGCAGCTTCCCAAGCCCCCAGGATCCCAGGTAAGGCTGCTGGGGCCAGCAGAGTTGCCAGCCTCTCTTACTGTACCCAGGGCAATGCGCCATGCACTAAGGCGTGCCACTGCTGCTTGTCCCTGGGGAAATGCATGTTCCCTGCTGGTGGGAACATGTCCTGAGAGAGCACTTAGCATGAGTTAATGAGCTTTATTTAATGTGTGGATGCTCTTGTTTTAAGTCCCCTTCCTATATAACATGTAACATACTTCAAGTGCCTTTAATATGTAATGGGTAACTTCACCCTTAATTGACCTCATGGTAACAGCAAGTTCATGTAGACCATTAGAGGTCCAAGGCCTCACCTAAGTATAACTGGATTCAGAAGACCAATAGTATTGTGAAAAGTTTTTTGAATTGACTGACACACTGGTGGGCACTGTACTACCTCTTTGGAAGTCTGTATCTAGAGGGCATATTGGAATTAAGATCTCAATTTACTGTATTTCACAGTCCTTGGAGTGTCATTGTGAAGCTATTATTTCATAGACATTAGGGCTGGAAGGGACCTCGGAAGATCA
>NW_017728943.1:99594837-99598870 GCF_001723895.1 Crocodylus porosus
CCTCATCCTTTTTGAATTGTGGAGCCCAAAACTGGACGCAGTACTCCAGCTGCGGCCTCACCAAGGCTGAGTACAGGGTAAGAATGACATCCCGGGATTTGCTTGAGAAGCATCTATGGATGCAATTATATATTACTTTTGCTGGCAATCATGCCTCTTCATGACTGCATTCCAGCTTTCCTGGAGGTTTCATACAAATGTTGCTTTTTAATCTCAGTGTGGGGTGCCCTTTAACTTAGACAGTGAAATAGATCTGAATCTTCTTTAAAAATTATTGACTATTTTAGAGGTTGACTGGATATTGGTGATTGACCAGATAGTTAGGCCACTTTTCTAATGCAGTTTGGGAAATTTATATTTTTCCTGTAGATCTTCAATCATTTAGAAAACTACTTTTAAAATCTTTTTCTGTTCCTCCATCCAATCCAAAAGGGGTTTTTCAGATATTGCCAACAGAATTCCAGTTTGAGTCACCTAATTTCTTGCTAGCAGTCAAGGTCAAAACTCAAAAACAAGTCATTTGTAGGCCAGGGACTTCTAGTCCCTATTACGTTCTCTTGTGGGCAACACTAAAGGAAACTGTCATTCTCTTTCCCTACACTTGATTTAATTTAGAGAGAGAATTTCTTTTATGATAATAGATAAATGAGTTGTCAGTCTTTTAACCATAGTATTTTGAGTGTAGCTCTCTTGACTTTTTGGATTAATAGTTGTTTTCCCTACCCTCTTTCCCATAACACTGCCAAAAGCAGAAAGGATTACCTCCTTTCTTGTATAGCTTTTTAACAGACCTGATGTCACAGTGATATTTTGTAAGCCTCATCTAGTTCTGAGTTCCAGAAGACTTTATCATTTTCAAAAAAACTAAAAAGGCACAAAATTGGTGCTGGAAGTAAACTGGTTAAACCAGTTCATAGGGTGCCAAAAGTTCAGGATTGAAGCTGTTTGCAGTTTCTTGTGGCACTGTTCCACGTAGACTACCTAGCATTAAATTACAAGCAAGATGCATAGATAGCGACGAATACTGACTGCAGGCTCCTGAGTCATAATGGCAATAACACCTTAGGAGGTCAAAAGCCATTTTGGTCTCTGGACTAATAGTGAAAGCTAGTGGGGGGAAGAGGAGAGGATATTGAAAGGCTACCCACTGTTTCTTTGCAGTAGAAATCATTGATGAGAACAAGAACCAGTCTTGGATTGACCATTTTTTATTTTTGTTCCTGGAAATAATGTCCTAGATAGCACTGTTCCTTTGTTTCTTTAGCAGATCTGGATGCAGGAGTCCTCTTGTTATTCCTGCAGTGAAGGGCAACTTGATCTCAGATGTACATTATAGGAAATTAGAGCACTTTTGCTTGTATCCAGCATAGGTCTTTAAATGGGATGAAAAGAAGCACCCCAACCCTGTCCCCAGCTGTATAAAGAACATCTAGAAAGCTACATCCCAGGTGGATTCAGTTACTTTTCAGCTTATAAGCTTCCAGTATCTTGATCTGGATAACCTGAACAGGCCATGGAATAGAATCAGCTCTTTGTGTAGAGGTTTCCAATTCTCTTAAGGAACGTGTTCTCCTCATCTTTAAAAACATTCTTTTATTGTCAAATAGCTCCCGTGACTGGGAAAATGCATCTCCTACTGGTGACACGTCCTTCTAGTTCACTGGCATAATCAAACCTCTGTTTTACTCGAGCTTTATTGTATGTCTACACAATGTCTTTCCCTCCCCCTCTGCAGGGAAAGGGGAGGTTTGGGATGCTCTTGAGTATACTCCCTAACCCACTTCCCCTTACTAGACCTAGAAATGGATCAGAAAGCTGCTGCAAAGGCACCTCCTGTGGTCTTGAGAAAATCCATGAGTAAGGGGAACTGGCCCTGATGTGGTTTCACTGCTTCATGTTGTGTGTTTGGTGGGGATTTGGCACATACAAGCAGGTGCTGTTGAAAAGGTCATGATAAAGAATATATCTCCATGAGAGGGCTGTGGCAGGCTATATGCCCCATACATCTCTAGCAAGGGAGGATATAGAAGCAAAGAGGTTTCATGTGTAGGTGGTTTGCATTAGTTCATTTTACCTACTAATGTTTGATTTTGCTTACTGCTGAGGATTTATTTTCCAGCTCATTTAATGGGAAAAAAAAAAAAGAACCAAGGAGAAAAATAATCTAGTGTTTGGCAGAATGTGTGTGCGCAAGTGTGTATGCATGCCTGTGTAGTGTGTGTGTGTGTGTATTGTATATATGTGCTGCATTTCTTCTAGGGCAGGGCCTTTTAAGGGGGGGATTTACAACTGCAGTTGCACCCTTTTATAAAACCATGTTTTAATAATAACTGATGTATTTTATTTTCTTGTACTTCACTTTTTTTTTACGAGAGTATTTTAGTTTGAAATTAAATACAAGATGCATGTGCAATTACTTAAATACAAAGAAAATCTAGGGTTTCAAATACTACCATTAATAAATGTATCTCCTCATTGAACAGTAAAATATGGAACAACAAATGGAAGAAATGCTTGGGCCAAAAATATGGTACTGGATAAAAAGGATTCAAGTCTGTATTTAGCTGAGGAAAAACATGCAGTTTTCATTTAGATCTGTAAGAAGAGACAAAGGAAATGAACAAGAGAGAGAACAGGTGAGCTAAAGGCTGCTCAGAGTACATTTAGTGGTTTTATGCCAGTTACAGCCTTGTTGCACCTTATACTGTGAGCTGCACAAATGTTGATTGGTGGTAGTGTTTGCTCAAGTTTGGAGCAGTCACTTGAGGTCATCAGGGGCCTGGAGGACTGAAAGGTAAAAACTCCTCCCCTTCCCACCCCCATCATTCTGGGCTTTTCCTTGTCTCCTGGTCCCGTTCCTGCCACCTCTGCCTACTTGTAGCTGTCCAGTTCTGTCACGGGAGCAGGCAGGAAAGGGTTAAGCTGTTTGCCCAACCACCACTGCCAGGTTACTGCTCTTCCTGAGGCTTTGCCTGCTCCCCCAGGACAGACAGCCCAGACCGCCACTAGTAAGAAGGCGGGGCAGGGTGGGAGCAGTGGGCCCAATGTGGGCCAGCAGGGGAGGTTGGGCCAGAGGGTGTTTACATTAAGAGGTCACCTAGAGTGGCTACACCTTAATCTATCACAAACTGGATAACACAGATCAGAGAAAATCCTGCCTTGGAGTGGTATAACTTTGAGCCACAGCAAGTGCTTAACACCGGCTGTAGGTGTTAATGTGTGGACAATCCCAGGTGTTAAGAGCTCCAGGAGCTGCCCAAAATGACTGCCTAAGAAGGCCCTTGGATCTGGTTTAGGACAAGATACAACTTAAATGGGGGATAAAATAAGCATGTGGGTATTAATTAGAATGGAGTTTATTAGGAACATTTTTTAAAAAGTTGGTCTTATTGAGAGAACTTTTTTATGCTGAGCCAGACAACAGAGTACAAAAATCTGGCATCTTTGCTATTCAGCCTTGAACTATAGTTATGGATGAACAGTCTAACTTCAGATGAACCAAGAGAAGTGCTCTTATAAAACTTCAACTGAAACCTAAATGAAAAGTCCTTTTCCTTAACAGGTTGCCTACCTCTTCGATTTGTTTTTTAAGGCTTTAAGATTTAGAGAAATGAATTTAAAATTTTAAAAACTAGAATTAAGATTTTCTTTAGAAAAGCGTTAGACACATTAGACTAGACAAAAAGCAAGGTCACATACAAACAAATTCATTTGAATTGTCCATGTGGTTATAGACCATAGTCAAATGGGTCGCCAACTGGCTGGTGGGCCACACCCAGAGGGTGGTAGTGGATGGGTCCTTCTCAACCTGGGAGGACGTGGGCAGTGGGGTTCCACAGGGCTCAGTCCTCGGGCCCTCACTGTTCAACATCTTCATCAGCAATTTGGACGAGGGGGTAAAAAGCACCCTGTTCAACTTTGCTGATGACACTAAGATGTGGGGGGACGTGGGCACATTGGAAGGATGCAACAGGCTACAATCAGACCTAGACAGGTTACAAGGGTGGGCGGACGAGAATAGGGTGGGTTTCAA
>NW_017728943.1:99599325-99644901 GCF_001723895.1 Crocodylus porosus
TGGTGCTGGCTCCTACCCTGGGGGTGTTTAAGAGGAGGTTAGATGAACATCTTGCTGGGGTCGTTTGACCCCAGTACTCTTTCCTGCCGTGGCAGGGGGTCGGACTAGATGATCTGCTCAGGTCCCTTCCGACCCTAGAATCTATGAAACTAGATGAATGCCCATTTTACAAATTTTAATGTATTCACTTGATTTGCCTTAAATATTTGCTTGCTATGCCTCTGCTATTAAAATGGATCTACATTTATGTCTTTGAGTATTTGAATTTGGTTCCCAGAATACTTCTAGAGGTCAGCAAGGTTTGGGGATACTTTTTAGCACTGGCTTTTTGCTTGGATCAGATTCTGAAGTGAGTTTACACAGATTGGATCAGAGTTCTATGGACCAGTTTGGGAATTAGACCTTTCAAATGAAAATGAGTTTAAAAAGTGCAAGGGGGTTTCCAAAGCATTGATTTCTAAGGAAAATAGGAATAGAAGTTGTGGCTTAATCATTTACTTCAGCTGCTTTTTAAGTAAAAGTTATAGCTTTATGTAATGTATATAGCCTTCAGTCCTAAATCCTAGTAGGTTTTTAAATGCATCTTACATATGACCATATCAAGGATATTAACAAGAAATTTTTTAACAGTGAGTTTATTTTTTTTAAAGAAGAGCTTTTCCAGCCTAGATCTTTCCAGCAGAGGCAGAAATTATTTAGAATCTTGCTTGTATTCAAATATGGCTGTTCCATGGGTGAGGAGGGAGTGATAAAGTTTAGTATATCACATTACAACCTACCCAGTAGGTGTTTTCTAACCCTTTCTTATTCTGACCACAATTTGGCATAGAGAACATTGCAGGTGGATGTTGGTGCTCCTGATCTGTGCAGGATCAGTCAAGGGAATGGAGCCCAAATTTAACTAGCAAAATATCAATAAACTAGTTGTAAGATATAATAGGGCACTTCCTGTCTTCTTTCTGTTTCAAAAATGAAATCACCATACACAAGGTTGGGACATCATAATTATTTCTATGGTTACAGACTGATATTCACACAGACAGGGGAAACTGCTTTTTAAAACACTAGAATATGAGACCAACATGTTGTTCGATTTTTTTTTTTTAAATTTTTTAATGTATGTATAAAAATAGCTTTTTAAAATGTATGTTCTCCTTTATAGTTTGTATGTGTAAGTTTTATTTTAAAAGAAATTGGGACTGGTGCCTGTGCTGTCTGTTGTGGGGGAGCCAGCAGAGCCCCACAAAGCAGTAGCCTGGCCATGGTGGTTGGGTAGGCAGGTTAACCGTTGCTTGCCTGCTCCCTTGTGGCTGACAGCTAGGCAAATACAAGTAGGCAGGGGAGGAGCCCCAAGGGGCATAAGGGGTAGGGGCAAAGCCCAAAGATGATGCCACATATTTTGGTCAGTCAAGCTGAGTTTGGTTGCATATAGTTTTACAATCGGTTCTAAATCGTGTGCTGTTGTAATACCAACACCCTGGCTTAAAGGCTTTAAGAACAAATTTTCTCCAAGTCAGCCTTCTAGATAAAGCTAAATCAGACTGGATAAATCACCTTCCATGAGAGTGCACTTGAGAGAACACTCAATTTAGGTTAAAAACAAATGAGTGAAGTGAAAGCAGTGGGATGGACCAGGAGAAAAAACATAAGAGCAGCCACTGTGAGAGGTAATTTCCAATGAATATTGAATATTTAGCATCCTGGAATGATTTCTGGCCTTCACAGCTGCTGCTGCTACTGCACTCAGTTACAGCTGATTTTGATGCATTTCTTGGCTTATATTTTATGAACTGTATTGAAGCTATTATTGAGCACCACTGAAACTTTTGTGTGGCTGTTCCTCCAGGAACTTTGCTTAAAGCTCCTTGTCAATTAAATTTAAAAACTGTGTGATGGCTTTCTCTATCTTTTCAGTCCTGAAGTTTGTCCCTTTTGAATGACTGTGATCTAGGTACACTATATCCATTTATTTTTAAGTTCTGTTATATGACAAATAACCAGAAGAGTACTGGGGGGGAAAAAAAACCTTTCTTCAGCTGAAGTGGATGAGGTTTTCTAGTTTGGGGGGACTCTAGCTCTTCTTTTCTGACTTATTCACTACAACCTTCCGTAATTCTCCAGAGACCATCTGTTAGTTCCTGAGCTAAAGATCAAGCAGAATTCTTCCTTGAGATCCACTCTTTAAGTGAGGGGTAGGTTGCAGGCCTCAATGACCCACCCCAAGTCAGAGGTGGGCAGGCACTAGGACCCAGTTGCCACTTGCACCATCTCCCCAGCCACACATCTGCAGCTGATCCTCAGCCTACTGCCAAATGTAGAAGCCCTACATGCACAGGCTGGATGCAGCCTGCAGGCTGTAAATTGCTGTCCCCTGCTTCTAAGCTGTTAGGAATTTGTAATATAAAACTGACTCTGGTGATGCTTGAAGTTGTGAAGTTAAGGCAAAAAAAAATGAAACCATTCCTGACTTTTGGTTACACAAATTGAAAGTACCAAAGATATAAATGCAGCTTTTAATTACAGTCAGTATTGCAAGACTGAAATGGTTCAAGATATCAGAGAACTGTAATTTGAGAGTACTAGACTTTTTGAGGCAAATGAAAGACCTAGCCCTAAGGTAGCATAATGTTGCTTCTTTTAATCTATATTAGTGGGAAGTTAAGTCTGTACCAAAAACCATTATACACTGAGCTTGTGGAAAGGAGGGGAGGAAGTAAGGTGTTTTTTGGGTGTTTTTTTACTCTTTAGAAAAATGCATTTTTTTCCTGAAGGTTTCTCGGGCCCAGAATATGAGAGACTTTTGCCATCTGTATCCTAGCATGGTATACCCCCAGTCATTCCTTTTCACCAGATTTTTCCCTTTGTTTCACCTCATAAGCTGTAGACTATATTTGTCTCTTGTACCCACACATCTTTTTGAAATAATTCAGAAGTTTACTTCTCTTCAGAATAAAAACTGCAGATGGAAGCAAAACTCCTGTTTAAGTCAATGGGAGCTCTGCTCATGTTAGAATTATGCTCTTAGCAGGGGTCACTTGTAACCACTAACATTAATGACTTGAGTAGTATCACTTCAGTCCCAAAGAAAACAAAAGAACTGCTAGGCAGAGCTGTAATTTACTCCCTGGAGAGATGCAAATTAGAGTTGTTTGGGTTTTTTTTCCCCTGAAGTGCAAGAAGAATAAGCCTTTTTTTAAGCAAAGTCAGAAGAGTTTCAGCACAAAACCATGACTTACTTACAGGAGTTTATTACATAGCTTTGTCATTTTACATCTGGAGAAAAATTCTTTATTGTAAATCTATTTTAGATGCATCTAGAAACATACTCTAAATATAGAGTCATGTGGCTCTGGAGTGACATCTTAACAGAATTTATAGCTGAGTATTATTTTCCCATCTTAGAGTCCAAAGTTTTCTGGGCTTTAGGCATATCATCTTTTAATTAAAAGGCTACTTAAATGAAGGTCTGTATACTATTCTTTCTAACTTTCCATGGCTAAGAGAGCGAGGAAGAGTCCCATTCTTTTTAACAAGAAATATGGCTTCACCGTACTGTGCATTTCAGTGAATGCCAGGTAACATCTCAGCAATTTTCTAAGAAGCTGTTTTTCAGTATCTTTAGCTAGAATTCATTTTCTTTCCAATTGTCTTTTAAATTAATAAAGTTTTTTAAATGAATATCAGACAGCCTATCTGTATCAAGCGGGAGTTTTTGTTTTTTTTTTAATAGGCACTATTTTAATGTATATAATATATACGTTTTGATCATTGTATGTAATTAAGGTTTCCATTTTTCTCAAAAGATTCTGTAAGCCAAAACAAGAAATGTATAACGCTAGTTTCTTCTAATTTCTCCTTCTACCTACTCTGCCTTCTCCAAATTCTAGGGAAAAATTTGAGAGTTCTGTAGTAAAAATTGTTGCTCAAATTGAGCAGTATTCGAAATTGCACAATACAGAAGTGTCTCTCGTCCACAAGATGTTCATGTGCTAATAGCCAGTACTTTAGTTGCTTTAACAAGGATAAAAGGAAATAATTTCACTATTTTTTTAATAAGCCTTTATTTCCGACAGCCTGCTTTTAGTAAGTGAACGTCTCATGTTTATACTTCATGGAATGATTACTAAACTCAAATGACCTTTATTTTTACTTAGTGCTATGAGAAGAGGGTGACTTACAGGAGATGCACTATATAGAAGTGCATCAGGAAGATAATGAACACCTTTTCGACCATTGATTGAATGGTATTTTCAGTACGATTCTTGTGGAACAAAACAGTTTTGTTCCTTTTTGAGGTAATGGTAATAATAATAATGGTGAAGAGGGAGAATTGTGTGTGTCAATATAGTTTGTTCCATTATGTTATTACCCATATAATGGAGTCTGTGAATGGCAATAGCTTACTCTGTACTGACAAAAATTTGATAGCTGGGTTTAGCATGGTCAGCAGATGATATATAGGCTAGAGGAAAGGGTGTAAAAAACAAAACAAAACCAAAAAATGCAAAAAAGTGCCCATCTTTTGTTTTATTGCATCTTTCAAGTTTAACTAAAGGGTTAAGTACAGACAGTCAGTAAGCCTGAGGCTGAATCAATTCAATCTTAACAGGTTAGTCCAAGCTGCATAAATTGAACTGATAAGCAAGTAAACAGACATTCACTTTTGATTCCAGAAATGCAGCCATGTGCCTGCAGTGGCCAAGCCAGAAGCCAGGGAGTGCTAGAGCACACCTCCCTGCTCAGCTGGAACAGACAGGTTGGACCAAAGCTAGCCCACCCACCCTGTGACAAGGGGGTTGTAGGGGAGGTGCAAAGCATCCTGGGATGCTGGGCGACTATGAGTTAACTTGAATCTGGAGGAGATCTGGGACAGAAGTTCAATAAATTGATTTAATCCAAATCAGTCAAGTCTGATAGTACATCCATTCACGTTTATCTGAAACCAGTTTTGGCCATTTTTAAAGTGGTTTATGTGCACTGAACTTCTGCTATGTTACAGATTTGACCTGGTTTCCAATCCCTTATACCAGTTTGTGTAATGTCTATCCCTAGCCAAGGTCTTTGCCTCCTGCATTATGATGAGATGCACATTCATCCTTTTCTCACCAAGCAAACAGAAGGTACTTGGATCAGTGAAATTTTTCAATTTACTAATACAAGTAAATTTTCAAGTAAATTGGGCACATATTTTCAAAACACCATTAAAGTGATTTGATGAAATGCATCTTCTATCCACGGAAGTTATCCTGCAGGATCCTTATAAAAGGTTTGAAAACTAAGAAAGTTATTGTATTTTTTACGCTTTTTTTTTTTTTAAACAAAAGTATCTTCCTACTTTTAGTTAAATATATGATGTTTAAAGATTTTTTTTCAATAAGCATCTACATTTATATATACCTAAGCAAAATTCTTGTGTTATGTACTTATGTAGCAAAGCATAATGGAAGTTTCGTGTAAATTATTCCATGCACATCAAGACAAAATAATGGAAGTTTCATGCAGATCATGCTGAAATTTCCATAACTCTGTGAATGTTAAGAATTTCTTGTTTTTGTAGCTTGGTAAACGTACCTGTTTTGGTGATGAAGGTATATAAGGGCATGAAAGAAGTGATTTATTACAGATGGTCAATATCTTCTGAACTGATTCTTGTATTCACTTTTTGCAAAATGTTTCCCTCTGTTTTTACTTCTGAAATTTTATCAGCAGCAAGAACAATTTTCTGTATATCCTAAATGGTTTACAAAGACCCCTTTAGAAAAGATTGTTCCTATTGATTTTTCTCTCTAAAATTAGCACTTCTATTTTACTCATTACTTTCTCTGGAAGAGTTAATGGACTTTGTCTACCTCCAAATACCATAACTGAAAATCTCTAAAAGCACCTTTATATATTAGATTTGATGTTTCCTTTCTTTCCAAAAGAGGACTACTTTTCATATTGACTTTGAAACCTGATGTTGTCCTGAACCTCACTTGTCAGTTGTATGGTCAATGTTTCAGATATTTTAAACAAAATGTTGAGAATTCATACTTGGTATTTAGAGGCATAAAGGTGTTTTTCCTTGCAAATAATTCAGTTCGAGTCTACTTAACTGTTGGTGTACCTGAATAGACTCAAACTTTCATTCAATACAATATTGTTTTTTATCAAGGATTTTTTGCAGCCAGTAATGTATTAAATTCTGCAGGCAGGGGTGCTGCCCACCTGGAGCGGTGCATGGAGCTTGGGGCCCAGGGCTGAAATGTGCAGGGCCCTAGAAGGAAACAGATCAGATCTGTGGGCATCTTATCTGGGGAAGGAAGGCTTAAGGGGCACAACTAGGTCCCTACCACTGTGCACTCCCAGTGGAGGCAGAGGGAGCACATGCCCCCCATATCTGTGTTCAGGGAAGGGATGGACTGTGGGCTCAGACTTCCTGCCTTGCTCCCAGGGCCTCCACAGCCCAGCAAGTGAGACCTAGCATGGCAGAGCAGGGTGGGGCTGAGCAGGGAAGCTCCTTGCTGCTGCAAGCCCCACACCACCCTAGCAAAGTGCCTCCTGCCTACCTGGCAGCAATGAGGATCGTGGTGCAGAGTTGTGCTCTTTGCTTCTGCCAGGCAGGTGGGGGTGCTTCACCAGGACAGCACACAGCTCCCAGTGGTGGCAATGAGCTTCCCTGCCTGGCTCCGCTCTGCCCTGCTGTGCGAGGTCCCACTTGCTAGGAGGGCAACAGGGTGGGGAGCCCTATCCTGCAGTGAGCAGGGGGTTGTATAGGAAAATGTGATAGACAGGGCCTCCTTCTCTGGAGGAGAAAATGTGGTGTTTTAAGGGCCACTCTAGTATGGAAAGAGCTGCCTTCAGTATGAGATCAGTGGATAATCTGTTTTTGTGCCTGCCTGCTCTATCAGCAAACCTCCTTTTCTTTCCTTATCCTGCCTTAATCTCAGTCAAGTTATAGGAATCCACCATTTTTGACCTAGAAAGATATTTTTAGTACATTTAATGTGGCATTTAGCTTTTGCTGTCATGGAGGCAGTCCAGACTTTTTTTTATCCAAAAGAAGAATTATTCATCCATTAAAGATGATACACTTGGGAAATAAATGATTATTGTACAGCCACTAACCTTGCTGCTTGTCAAATCTCAGACTTGTGTGTTTTAGAAAACTGTCTGCTAATGCAGTTTCTTTTGTTTCTAATTTTTTAAAATTCTTATATACTTAATTCCTCAATGTAATGGGCTTCTTTCCAAAATTTGCTATTCCTAGCATTTCAGGGTCTCTCTCAGGAGAGAATTTAAAAAACTCCAGTAAAATTCACATTTATAAATAGCCTGAATATTTATAGTTTCCATTTAATCCAGAAGCCAAAGGTGTTATAACTTTTATTCATCTTATCCACCACAATAATTGAAGGCTTCATGAATACTTAAGTACATTCATTTCATTAAGCAAAGAGAGAAGAATACTTTTGTTACTTTGGATGTGGAAGAGGCAGAGGGACATAGTTAGCTGTGTTAATCTGAAGTCAAGAAGAAGGCAGGGTAGATTTGTACTTTGTAGACCAGTGATTCTCAACCAGGGTGTTGCATATGTTTCACAAGATATACCCAGAGATTTCAAGTAAGAATACAAAGTGTTAAAAACTTTCTGACCTGTTATTTGCAACAGAAGATTGCTCTATTATCTTTCTTTAGTAAAAAAATCAAGTGGTGCTTCAAGTCTATTGGGGGATTGCCTAAAGTCTAAAAAGGTTGAGAAGCCACTGTTATAGAGTAACCTAAGTTACTCACGCATGTGTAACACGAGCTTTCATGAGCTGAAGCTCACGCCATCGGATCCTGTGGAAGGGCATGCAAAAGGCAGAGTGTGAGAGAGAAAAAATTAGAATACAGAAAACAAGCGAGGTTGGGAGAGTGAGGAGGAGTTAGTGCTGGGAGAGACTAGCAAAAACGAGCAATAGACCCATGGGAGCGAAGGAGTCGCCAAAGCTAACCCAGGTAATGGGATAAGAATAAGAATCCATAGTCTCTGTTTAAACCATACTTAACACAATCTAGTCTGTGGATGATTTCTTCTGCTGCAGTTTCCTATACAACTTGGTTTTTAAAAGTTTGTTGTCTGAGGACAGCTACCTTCAGGTCAGCAGTGGAGTGTCCAGGGGGATTAGTTTTTTCCATAGTCTTGTATGTCTTTCTGCAGTTGATGTCAGAACAGTGTTAATTCATTTTGTCACATAGGGATTGCCCAGTCTGTCTAATGTAGATAGCAGAGGGGCACTGTATGCAGGTGATGGTGTATATAACATTGCTGGAGATGGAAGTGAATGAACTTTGGATGTTGCACTAAAGGCATGTAGACTTGATGCTGGCTGCACCATTCTCTTCCATGCTTTTGGCTTAAAATTCAGATGTATATTAACCAGTCTGGTCCATCTGGCAAGGACAGACTTTTTAAAAGTTGTAAATATTCTGTTCATTTATCAGCCTATGCCTAAATTTTTCTAGGCCTTTCCTTTTGGCACATCAGCTACTGATCTTGAAAGGTGCCAGCCCTTGGAGTTCAATACACATCACTTTAATTGATCTGGTATGTCATCAGAAGTAAAATGCAGTTGAAGATGATATTTTTAATTTCGATGTAAATGAAATTCTTTGTATTTTGCATTTGATTGAGATCAAATAAGGTATAAAATTACTTTAGTCCTTACTTCTGTATGAAGGATTCCTAAATCTCCATCTCGTCTGTCTTTCTCCAGCCAGTCTTGCATCTCCTGGTGTCTTTTAGATGTCACTTGAAATCCCATCACAATTTTTTTCAATTCAGTCCATTTGGAATCAGTTTGATGTCTTCCCTTATACCTTTCCTTCACTTTACTCCTTCTCGTCATTATTTACAACTTCATTATATCATTTCTGTTTCTCAGGTCTACAATCTTGTGTAACTTCTCACTCCTACCCTGCCTACTCTCTGCTTGCTTTTCCTGCTTTCCTCTGCATCTGTGTTCTCTGTCTAAATTCTGGTTAGAATTTTTATTCTTTAATGGCAGCAAAATCTATCCTCACATTTTGTTTTCTCTACTGTCCGTAACTTTTTTCTCTGCCTTGATTATCTCTCTTGCTTCAACTGTCATCACCATTTTCTGCCTGAATTTTTCCTTGTGCTAATGCATCCAGTATTCTGCCTAAATTTCTTATCTACTGCTCTAACCAGGGCATCTCTTTCCTTGAACCTGTTCACGCACCCCTGTTTCACCACATCAGATTCATACTCCTTCCAGTCCCTACAGTCATGTCCTTCCATGCGTTTCCAGTCTTTTTTTTTTTTTTTCCAACTTTGTCGTTTGCTTATAATGTTGTTCTTTTACTTGTTCCCTTAATGTTTACTTAATCTTTTTGCTGCCTTTTATCTTTCTCATTCCTATGTTTCAGGAGCAGAGGGATTAAGGTGTTGTGCTATGATTTCAGGAACATGACTTCAAGCCTTGATCTGGGCTCATGCTAAAGGTTGCCCCCAGTGGACCCATCTGTAAATATGTACCTGGTCATTCAGGTTGGGAAATCCAAGGCACCCAGATGTGATGTTGGTCACATCACTCCCTTCTGTGATTATTGGCTGACACTGGTGTGCCTTAACCACATAGCGCAGTGGAGTGTTAGGCTCACATAGGCTTTCCATCCTGTTCTTGAAAAAGTGCTTTTCTTCCTATCTTCCAAGTGTTTCTTTTTCCTCTGCCAAATCTGTCTTTAACACTAGCTCATATAGGTATTTTTCCTTCCTTCTCATTAGTAATCTATATAGTCTGTTAGAAGGGAAAAAAATGTCTTGTATCAGTTTCTGGGAAGTTGTCCTCTCTTTCTATTCTTTGGGACTAGAGAATGTCTTTTACTCTCCTTCTGTGCCATGGCTCTCATCAGCACAGACTGCAGGGTTTGGTACCGCCTCATTGAGCGTGCAAGGAGGACAATCTACCTGTATGTTTTATTATAATTTTTTTAATTTCCCAGTCAGCTGTATCATCTGGGAACCTGCAACCATATGTATACCCAGTCTTCATGCATCTCTCACAGAGCAACACTTGTGGCTTCAGGAGGCTTCTAACTTGGTTGTGGGTTCAGAAGTGTAAAGTTTTCTTTCTCTCTCTCTCTCTTCCCACCCCCCTCACCCTTTTAAAAATAAAGTGGATGTTAGGAAACATGCAAGTATAGGTTGTGCTATTTTATCAAGGGACATTGTCAATTTCAGATCTCACAGTTGAGTACTTCCCTACAACTAATAAGGGTTGACAGCAACTTTTATCAGTGGTTGCCAGAAACAGCAGGTGTTAAAGTATGGTGCTTTCGAATTGCAAAGTTTTTTTGTTTTTTTTTTTTTGACAGCATGGGGTTAATATTAATATGCTTCTGAAAAAATGCAAGGGCTAAGATCATGGACAAATGAGCACATACCCTGGTGTAACATACATTGGTTTTCTAGACCAATGTAAATTGGAGCAGAAACAGCAGGAGGCAGGCCTGCAGCTATTGCACATCTTGTCAGTTAGGTAGTGGAAGAACACATAATAACCTATTTACCATTCGTAAATGCTGCCCAGAGCCGAGTACAGACAAACAACACCCAGACTCGGGTATCTTACATCACTGGAGATTCGCACCTGATTTTTTTTTTTTTAACATAAATCTTCTCTGGATTGAGTGGAATTCCCTTGCTTTAGGGATTATTATTATTATCTATCTGTTTTCATAACTGTGTAATGCTGGTTTGCACTGGTGGAAACATTTGGGCATTTGACCATATCCTAAATTATAGTAACTTGGAAGAGATTGGCATTTCCTTTTTTTGGTCAGGATTGTCTTCACAAAAATCTCTAGGTCTAGTCCAAAACCCAGTGCAATCAATGGGAATATTTTAAATGGGTTTTGACTACATATTCTCTAAGAAATATTTTGAAAGGCCCCACCTAGAATCAAATTAAATCTTCAGATTTGTCAGTAATACTTGGATGCTTTTCTGACAATTCCTTTGCCTGCTGGCCATTTGCTTTATCTTTTTTGGAAGTCTGACCAAACACAACAGCTTTTCTGAAAAGTAATCCCATGTTTAAGACACTTGACCAGGGCTCGGAAGATACAGATTTAATCCCAGTTCCTTCACAGTACGGCTGGTAATTGGTCTCTACCTTGTTTCTCATCTAGAAAATGGGTATAATGTTTGCTTTTCCCCCCTTTGTCTTGTCCACTTACATTTTAAGATCTTCTGTTTGTTCAATACTTGTGCAGTGGAACGTTAATTTAATTGGCATCTATAGGTGCTGTGTCATTTAAAGAGAAATACATAACATAACAAAGATGAGTAATTCTAAATTGTTAGCTAGAGACAGTCTATAATGATTGTGCATGTTATGACTGTATGGATTATAAATTAGAAATGGTGTCTTCTGAGCAAAGATTGTCAATTTTAAAGACTTTACATGGAGTTAGTAATTGGGACACAAACCTTTCATCACAAAATTAGTTAAGATCACCTGGGATTCTAGAAACAAATAGCTTTGAAAGAATGTGCATGACAAGGCTGTTGATGTTCCCTCATGCTTAATGCAATTGTTCAGAGCTCTAAAGCTCTGAACTTGAAGTTGAGTGGTGACTAGCAATCCAATCCTGCTACCACAGTGTTTCCTGGTGATGCACAAGAACAAGCTACTGGTTTTGCCAGCTCTTAGCTCCTTAACACTATTAGAAATTAAGCAGGTTAAAGAGAGTTCTATTCCCCTCGTACAAAAAAGGCTGCTCTTCAAGTGTACTAAAACAGCTTTTTATTAGGTCAAGCCATACCTTTTTGTATCCATTGTTTTTTTGAGAATTTTGGAGAGTTGGAAGTTGAGCATTTCTGAGCATGATGTAACATTTGTATTGGTATAAGGTTTAACTGTGGAGCTCAGTATAATTGGGATTCAAAGTACAGCAACCATGCTGAGAGAGTCTTATTGTGATGAAGGAATACAACTGAAAAGACAAAGCTTCCATATAGTTACCAAGGCAGTGAACTCTAAATCATAATGGATAAAACCCTCTGTTTTGTCTGGAGTTTACTTTCACCTTGTTAACTAGCACATTAGCTTAACATACGTTCTTCAGAGACCACCTTAAAGCATCATTGTGTAGAAGCTTGAATGAAAATCAAAAGGCTTCAGAGTTTTTTAAAGCATGATAATCTATTGTTATACACTGCTTGATGAACAAGTTAAACTAAAATGTTGTTTGCCATAACACTTTAATATTGCAGATCACCATAGCTGCCTTTTTTAAACACTAAAATGCAGTAATCAACACTGGGCGCATCTACACAAGACGCTTTACTGTGCAGCAGACTAATTTGCTGCCCAGTAAAGTGTCATAGTCTACACATGAATGGCAGTTGGGATGTAGTAGACTAATTTACTGCACTGCTGGATAGTCCTGTCAGATGCAAGTGGTATCTGGCAGTGCAGTAAATTACTGTGCTTAAACGAACATATAGATGGTGAAGTCGTGATTAGTTTATTCCAGCTCATATTGAGCTGGAGTGTATTCAGTCGCATTAATTTTATGTGTAGATGCACCCACTGTCAGGCAACACACACAGTGGCAGCATCTGCATAAGACAGTGACTATGCAGTGGCTCATTTCTACAGTGCAGTAGCTTCATGCATCACAAAGTGTGCAGTTGTAACAAGCTACTATGCAGTCAGCATCACATAAAAGCCATTTGGTGACGCTGCTGTGCAATAATGACCGCGCAGGCAGCATCTCACATAGACATGGCTAGTGTTAACTATACCAGCTATGTTCATAAGTTGTACCTATATTACAGTTTATCAACAGATTTAAAATTGATTGTTAGATAACACAGTTTTTAGAGAAGGTCCCTGCGTTTGAATATTTGAGTTCATTCAACTCCAGGAATTCAGTATGAAATTACAGACCCATATGGAATGGAAAGAAGCTCTTAGGAACTTCTCAGACATTTCTGTTTTTTCCTTCAAGTCCTTTTACTATATCACTAAGTTTAAATCAGGTTTGTTTTTTTCAATCTTTTTGTCAAAATAATATGTTGAATGATTGAAAAAACAATCTAACTGTTCCCTGGTTCTATTTTACATCACTTAAAATACCTTCGTAAACCCAACAGATTTTCTTCTACATTTTAAAAATGCAGACTCTTTTTGTTAAATAGAAATGTTCACTTGGCCTCTTCAGGCAGTGACTAAAAAGTAGCTTTATAAACAAATTCAATTATTTAGAAATCCAAATAAATGTTTACCAATAAATGGTATTTCGTTTCAGATCTTAATGTTTGATTTTACTTCCAAGATAAGTTGTTGTGTTATTTTTTCCAAAATAACAACGGAAGCATAATAATAAATTGTTTCGTGTTCCAAATAAAGGAAAGAAATATGAGTTCATTTGCTTCCGTACAGCACTACATGTTCCTTATGTGATGATAATAAAGTAACAAAGCAAGCATTTCAGTGTCAATGCCTAACTGTTCTGTTTGGCACTTTATTGCATAAAGCATATTTTTTTAACCTGTGTTTTAAATAAGGGTGCTATATAAAATGGTTTGATATATGCGGCATATACAATATATCTGTTTTTGCAAGTAGCCACGATGATGTTGGATAACACTATGTATTAGACCTTATGTTTTTGAATGTGAAAGTCCAGCATGTCTTTAACTTGTAAAAGTTGCTTTATTGGACCTGACAGCAGTTTGAAATAGGGTTGTTTACAAACCACTATTTACAGGAACAATGTCTTGAATCATTTAGTCATTTGTCAGCTAGAGACATACTTTAGTTGAAGCAAATAGCTACAAATCTGAACACAATTTGAAATTATTACTCTTAACTGGGAAAGCTGTAATTTGGTGGTATAACATGCTTTTAGATATGCCATCAACAAACTAGGTCAGACTAGATGATCTTAATGGGTCCCTTCTGGCCTTAAAAATCTGTGAATGTGGCTGTAGGGCCTAAATTTAAAGTATTTTTTGTGAGGAGAGAAGTGGGTTAAGAACAGAGAGAATGACAAGTATTATACTGTAGATGGACCTTGCTCTAAATACCCAAGTAGGCTGTAAAATCAATGTCTGGGAAAACCTGGATATATAACCAGTGTTATCAACATAGTAGGATGGTGTGTAACACTTAGGATATGTGAGAGTGAGAAAAGATAACAGGAGCAGACTATGAAGGGATCAAAGGAGGGATAGTGGGGATAGAAGCCACATAACTGATATTCCTGATCAAATAATGACAAACTATTAAGGTTGCAGAGTCAAACTGTGTGAACTCAAAACCCATGTACAGTCCTTCATAACCTGATTGTGTTACTTTTTTCATAGGAATTTGCATCATTTAGTACATGGAAGGGAAGTGTTTTGGGAATGAATCAGAGTAACGTACTTAGAGGCTATGGTCTGTTTGAAGAAGCTGGAATTCATGTGAGGAATGAGGCAGAGAGCAAAGGGTGAACTTGAGGTTTCAGCAGTTAAATGTTGCTGAGGAGAACAGGATTGTATCCCTGCCTGGCACAGAAGTTCTTGTGGGCTTCTGAGGAAATAGCTAAATCCAGTCTTTTCACAACTGACTGTTAATTTCATGTTCCTCATTTTTGATTGCCTAGTATATGAGATTTGTGATATGCAGAAGTATGAAGCACTCACAAATATGCTGAAGGCAATATGAGTCGATACTGTGACCATGTAAACTGGTAGAAGATGCTGTGTTCTCTCAAAAAAAAAAGCCCTACATGTCTCAGATGGAAGTCCTAGAGTTAGTAGGTTGGGTGGGGGAGTTGTCATTGATTTTTCTAGGCCTCAGTTTCCCCATCTGTTAAACAAGTATAATAATTTTTTCTTCCCTCAAAGGGAAGTTGAAAGTCATTGTGAATTGCTTTGATTTTTCAGTGAGGAGGGAAGTGATTTTACAGATGTCAAAATAGCTTTCCTGTCCCAAGCCGGGGCAAACTCAATGTTGCATATCAAAAATCTAACCGTCTGAAGCACTTAGACTGAACTGAAAAAAAAAAAATGGTCAAAAGTAACCCTTTCCGATGAATAATTTTGGTTATTCAAATGGCCATTTTCTGATAGAAAAAATTGTTTCATCAAAATATTTGCAGCCGGATGTAGTATTACGAACCATAGGAAAAACCCTCAAGGAAAGAAATATATCTATATGAAGAGCTGCTTCCACTGGTGTGCAGCAAGGTAAGCACTGGCCACATTTTGAACAATGAAGATTAAAAACAAGCGACCAAAGAAATATAGCTGAGCTAAAAATGTTCCTTGAAGTGAAGGAAATGATTTCAATTTGACTTCATTTTGGAAGTTATGAGGACACCATAAAGAATAATCTCAGTCATGAGTTGATTCACTAGTCTATAATTGAGGGGTTATTTTTATTTCCAAAGGATCATTTTGACAGAGTAGGTAGTGAAGGCATGTGGAAAGAGGAGCTCATTGCATTCACCTCACAAAGGTCTCCAGTTCAAAACTGGGCAGGAACAGATCCCTGCTTGGTGCCCTCACTCCAGCCTAGTTTTGCCTTGGGCAGGAAGGACTTTTATCTTGTCCACAAAGAAAGACAAAGCTGACCAGTGCAACTGTATGACATGACCTGGCTCCATCTCCCTGTAGAGTTTGGGGTGCCAGACAGACTCTCTGCCTGCCTCCATACAAGCAGGGGTTTTCCTTTTCAGCAGCACAATTTTGCCGCTACATTGTGCTGAAATGCACACCCCTGCTCATGCAGTTTGCAGCAGGGGAGATTGTCCCACCGCTTTGTGCTGCGGGGGGGCTGGTTGGGGCACAGAGTGTAGGGGACCCAGTGCCCCAGCTAGCTGGGGGGCTGCCTGCTTCCCCCCCATTTCAGCATGCTGCGTAGCCCCCATGCTGAGGCACCCTGCACCCCAGCCACTCCCTGTCTAGCTGGGGCGCAGGTGCCTCAAGATGGGGGAGGAGGCAGCCCTGGTCAGGCTGCTCCCCTGCCTCCATGTGTCTCAGCACAAGGGCTCCTCTATGGAGCCCCTGCGCTGATGTCCATGGAGTCCCTGTCTCAAGGCACCCTGGACCCCAGCTAGCCATGGAGCAGCTGGCTGGGGCACAGTGTACCTCAAGACAGGGGAGCAGACAGCCCAGCAACCAGCCCAGGGCTGTCTGCTCCCCCATCTTGAGGCACCTTGCACCCCAGCCAGCTGAGGAGTGACTGGCTGGGGCTCAGAGTACCTCAGTGCAGGGACACCATGTGCCTTTGCGCAGGCGCTCTGCACTGGAGCCCTCACGCTAAAGCCCGTGGAGACAAGGGAGCAGCCAGCCAAGGGTTGCCTGCTCTCCCATCTCCGCATGCTGCTGCTTGGCTGGCTGGGGCACAGGGTGCCTCAGTGTTGGGGCTCCACATCTCCAGTCCCCATGTTTGTCCCAGCACACAGCACTTTGGCATGCTTTGCACTGGTTTTTCTCAGGGATTTTTTTTTCCTACTAGGAATTTTGCCCTACCACTGCAAATTAGCGTGGGGCACAATTTAACGTGCAGCATGTGCAGTTTGTGGCGCCACAGAGGTTTGTGGTGCCACAAACCACATGTAGCTGCATGTCTGGATCTGGCCCCTGAAGTCATGGAGGGGGAGGAACAAGGAGTACAGCCTTCTGAGATAATGGAGGACAGAGGCATGCTCTGTGTCACTGCCCAGAAATAGACAGGGGTTACATGTAGCACCAGTAATCCATTATGCTGCTGAAAAGTTTCTGTTTTAAAGACCTAATACTTCTTCCACGAAAAGCGCTTAAATGCTTACATACTTGCTTTTTTGCAGGGTTACAAGGGCATATTTCTTGCTAAAAATGTAAAAGTCCAAGACCTAAGATTGTGTGGACAACCTCAACGCTGACACTTCTTTAATTGGGCACTTTTGATGTTCTGACATATGTAGGATGTGTGCATCTGGCAGAGAGAGAACTTCACCGTGTGGAGCTGTGATTCATCGGCACAGTTTGGAACTGAAACATGCGAGTGGATTCTAGAGTTCCTTTGACAGCAGAGAAATGTTGGAACTCAGGAATCCTGGCTCCAGTGGTTCCAGTCCAGTGGTGCTCAAAGTATGCCCTGCAGAGCTGTCATCCAGCCTGTGGGGCTTCTCACAGGTCTGGAAATTTTGGTGGTGGAGGAGTGGCAGTAGCTTTAATTGCTGCAGCTCTGCAACACCTGCAAAAATTAATGCTGCTACCGCTCCCTCACTGCTAAACTTCTGGACGCATAGAGAGTCCTATGGGTCGTATGGCATGGCCCTGCACAGCACAGGGAGACAGCACACAGCTGTGGCCCTGGGTCCTGCGCAGCAGATCAGGCCCCTGCACCTGGACCCATGCATTGGCCCTGGCCCTGGTCTGCAGACCAGCTGAAGAAGCATTCCCATGTTCCAATTCTACTGTAATATAGTAACATTTACAGGGAAAGATGCATTTAGCCCCTGCAATCTTAGGCTGAGCATGTTCATCAGAGGCATGATAGAGAGCATAGCAGCTACTGCTGAACTCAGAATCAGTTTTTCAACGATCTTGTAAACCTATTGTACCATTTTCAGTTTTTGTATATTTCCTGGAACATTTTAAATGAAAATGCATTCATCTTTGATCTTATTATCACTTTACGACATAAGCCAACACAAATGGTTAGTCCGTGTAGTGTAACAAGGGGTCTGCCTTCTGTAAAGTTACTTATATGCTTTAGTGTTTGCTGAACACATTATGTAAGTTTTTACATTTCTCTAAAAATATGTTTTGAGTCAGAAGTGATGGGCATATGTTTTCAGTGAAGACCTTGCTTAGGATCAGTTTATTGAATAAGGCAGCGAGCAGGTGTTACTAACTACAGCTTTCTGAAGTGTGTGTGTGAGTCTGTACTTGTGTATTTGTAACCGCATTTTCACTATTTCTCTGTCTATAGTTAATCTGTAGTATGTTGTATTAGAATGACTGTGTGCCTTTTTCAAAGAGGTGGTTTTAGTAAGCTCTGGCATACACTGACAAGTAACTGATGATACTACATACTTGCAATCTAAGGGTATTGGGTAAATGGTCTGTTTTTAATCGTATATAGTATTATATGTGTTGAAAATTTGTGTGGCTATGTAACCTGACTTCTGCTAGGATCTATATATATGAAGGCAGTGAGAGAAAATGGCTTAAAAACAAGTAGCATTTCCTGACTTCTGAATGCTTAACTATGTAACCTCATTGTTTTTTTATAATTTTGTAATATGTGAACTTTTTAAGGCATAGATCAACTTTCAGCAGCTTATAACTTTATCATTCTGAAAGACATTTTAATGTTTCTTGCATAGCAGCAATATGTTTAGTGTAAATTATTTGTTTTAAACCAGTGCTTTCTTATCTCTCCTTCCTCCCCACCCCAAAAGTATGCAAGAACCATGTGATGCTGTATGGGCCTGTTAAGGAAAAAATATACTCATACTTTTAACAGATTTTCCTCCCCTCTGATTTAGGCTTATCAGCATTTTTATTTGTCCTGCAGGGGTTGTTCAGAACTGTGCCGAATCCCCATGGTAGAGTATAAACTTGACAGCGAAGGCACCCCATGTGAGTATAAAACCCCCTTCAGGAGGAATACCACTTGGCATCGGGTGCCGACTCCTGCTGGGCAGCCTCTCTCTCGTGCCTCTCCAATCCTAGGATCATCTGACAGACTGCAATGCCAGCAGCTTCTCCAGCAGGCTCAGACAGCCATTCCTCGCAGCACTTCCTTTGATAGAAAACTGCCAGATGGTGCTAGGTAATACACCCACCCTTTAATTCCAGTCATTTTCTTAAATCCCTTACTTAAAAACCTCCGTTTCTAGCCTTGGTATGAAGTTACTTTTTAAGGTCCTCAGCAGGTTTTCATACATTGTTTTTGTGGGGGTTAAGTCATTTGCATTTTAAGATTAGGCTCCCAAGTGATCACCCATGGCTTTATTTTGGCAGGAACAAGTGATGTTCAGTGTTGGTAATGACAGTGAAAAGCATGTGTAGTATTCATGACTATACCCAGGAGCATAAACAACCATCCCCCTCAGTCCCTTATTAACTGAAACAGAGACTGACTGACTACTACAACTCTAAAACAAGGTACATGCAAGGACATTGTGGAAACCTCTTTAAATAAATAACATGCCTGAAGAGAACAAATCTATCCATCACAAAATGAGTGATTTAATCTCATCATTGTATTATGGTGCAATTTCAGAAGGTCCTGTTATTCATTACCAGGCTTTATACTTTTCTTTTAGTTAAACAAAGCAAAACTTGTGATTTGAAAATATACGGTCTTCTAAAATATGGAAAATTATTTTTTTAAGTTAAAACAATGCTGGTTTAATCATACTTTCTGAAAAAAGACAGAAATAAAAAAAATTAAAAGCTTGGGATTTAAATGTTTGACCCTTAAATTAGTAATAACTAAATGTTTCTTGAACAGCAGTCTTCCAATTCATTTCTTCTTTATTGTTTGTAATTATATCTCCCTTATGCCCTTTCCCCCTAAGCAATGTAGTTCCTAATCTCCAGGCAAAACAGATTGCAGGGCTGAGATCTCAAATTAGTATAAAAATCCACAATGTGTTTTTTACATTTTCAATTCTGAGAAATTCCACTGAAAATCATAAAGTTTTTATAGCAGCTACATCAGTTTTCCATTTTTAAGAATAAATTATCTTTCCCCTGTGTTTTAAATGATATAAAATACACCATTAGTAATAGTGTTTGAACACTTGTGCTTAAGAATTCATGTTGTGGGGAAGGCAGGTTCTAAGTTAATAGCTTACATATTTTACATCTTGTGTCAAAAAAAGCATTTCTGTAACCACACTTAATATTGGATGACTTAAACTCTCCCTGCTGACTCATTCATGTAATCTTTGTTAAAGTCCAATGTAAATAGGGTAGTTGTATTGAATAACTGTAATTTTGTGAATCTGTGAAGCTCTGTTAGGATACAGTGCTTAATTATTTTATTAAACCTTCATTAATGCTGTTCATTTCCACAGCACTTTACCAGCCTAAGCCTCACTCCTGGAAACACATGTTCAAAACTTGAAGTGAAGCACATACAAACCTGTTTTCAGGACTGAGGCCTCAAATACCATAAGCCGTTCCCTGTCCTGAAGAGCTTACAGTGTAATTTAAAAAGCCCATTAAAGATGAGACACAGTGCACGAGTTCAGATGTGTGACACAGTGCACGAGTTCAGATGTGTGACACAGTGCACGAGTTCAGATGTGACAATATGTGAAGTCTTAAAGGGAAAATGGTTGAGGAGACATGGTTTTGAAGAGGGATTTAGAGGAGAGGGATAGTATCTAATGAATGAGGGTTTTGTAGAGTGGCAAGGTAGAAGGCTTGAAGTGGACAAATGGAATAAAGCAAATGAGCTGGGCTTAGTTTAGGGTGCTGGAGTCTGGCACAAAAGAAAGGTAAGTAGTATTCTTAGACATTTTATCTTTACCCACAAAACTATGTAAGTAGTCAGACCAGGGAACTGGAGGAGAGATTCCAGGAGGCCTGAAACAAATGCAGTGTTGTTTAAGATGGACTGGGAAGAAGTGTGGGCTGGAAAAGTCATTGAGATGGGGCAGGAAGGGTATAGCAAACAACCTAGCACCTAATAAAATAGGTTGTTGCCTACAAAAGTTCATGCTTCTCTGAACTAGTCAGTGTCTCAGGTGTGCCACCCTGACCTACCTTCTGTCTTCCTTAAATGATCTTAACTAGCTCACTTTGTCAGCAAGTAACCTGGGTGATGCCTACGTTTCAAATGAAGATGGTAGTACTAGGGATTAGTAAGAAAGGGTTGAATTTCACAGATTAAAAAGAAGGAGCAGGAGTTAGAAGGTAGATATGAAGGGAGAAGAAAGAGATGAAAGTCAAGATAATGGGCCTAAGGGAGACAGAAATGCAAGATAGTGGAGTTACAAATTGATACACAGAACAGAGGTGAAAAGCGAAGAGTTAAGGAAGAATTTTTGGAGGCTATATTTCAGATGGCAGTAAATCAAGGAACTGTTGATAAAGCAGTTAAGTGAGAAACCCCAGTCTTGCACACATGACACCTATAGAAAATGCCCTATGAAAAAACCTTCAGTGTTATCCAATTAATGTATATGAAGGCTGACCTAATTCTTAGTTGGCTGAAGGTACTGGTATTCTTCATTGCAGACTAGTTGAAGCCCTCAACATTTTCTGAACATCCATAAGAATCGTTGACTATTATATCTAGTTAGAGGAGCTTTTGTTTTCCCATGCACAAGATGGAAGCCTCTTGTTACCTCTGCTGTTTCATGCAAGTAGTCCTATTTGCTCAGATGTAGAGCAAGGCATAGAGAGAGCGCAATGTAGCCATTCATTTAGTTTCTCCTCCTTGTTTCTGTTTATCCTTTACAAATGTAAATATCCTGTCAATAATAAAATAGGGTATGTGAGCGTTCTAAAATTCTGACTGAATTATTAACAACTAATTAATAGTTCTTAATTATTAACTAATGAAAAACCTGAATTATTAACTAATTTTTAAAAATTGTAAAGTCCTACTAGGACTGTATTTATGTATTCACACTACAATCAGCCTTTGGCCGTGTTCATTGTAAAAATGAATTTATTTGTAAAACAAATAAATGACAGGCCAGTTCAAGATGTTGAAACTCCACAAATATCTCAGTGCATTGTTAATGATTCCAATCAATGTTACAGAAGTTCACCAAGCAACCAGTCATCCTCCAGTGACCCAGGACCAAGCGGGAGTAGCCAGTGGAGGCAGCAAGTGGGATATGACGGGTACTGGTGATTTTCTATCTTGTTGCAGCTCCTGTTGATAATACTTTTATGACAGAAGATGTATAAAAGATAAATGTCCAATAGCCCCACTTGCTGTGTGGACATAGTCTATTAGTGGAGGGCCAGGGCCATATTCTGTTCTCAGAAACTTCACCATACCATATTTGCTTGCATACCACATGTACCTTTCCCCAAAAAATTAACCTTTCAAAATTGAGATATGTGTATTAAACAGAGAAACTAATTTTCTGCCAAGAATAGCAGCATTGGCCTCCCTATTCAAGCAGTGCTGCTGGAGTTGATTAACTACATGGTTCATTATTATCCTTTTGATTCCTGCTAATTGCTCTTAATTCAACAGGTGTTAATGACCCACTGTCCTTTTAATACTCTTGATGTCCTACTAATCAAACTATCCATGCTTTTTCAGTTTGGCTGCAGAATTTGCAATTTAGCTTCTCCTGGTCTCTCTCCTCCTATTTTAGTTCGTTCCAAAATCCTAGATCCATGCATGGAGTCCAGTTTTCAGCAGCAGCTGCAGTTTCAGCAATAATGCTAAGAGCAGCTGACAGTTCATCTTTGAAAGGGTTAAAACTGCACCCAGAAAGAGAGGGTGAATGAACTGAAGATTAGGCTCTGTCCTTCCTCTGTGCATCCATAACTCTAGAAAAAAATCTCTTCATTCTGCCTTCCCAAAAATATGGTGCATCTTATTGGTGGCATGTAGTATGTGGAAAAAATACAGTATATCTACTGTGTTACTGCAGACCATACTAGTTAATTTGTTTGGGCTCAATGGTTACTTCACAATCCATTCTAAATAAAGCTTGCAGCTTAGCTTCACTGCCCTGGAAATAGTATGGGAACCAAACTGCGATTCCTGTTGTAATCTGCTTCCTGCTTCTCCTTTGCTTTGGTGGAAGAATATCTGGTGGTCATCTCTTTGCTATTGTAAATCAGTTCTCCTTGTTCTCCTCGTGCATCCACTCTGGATCCACTTGCCTATGGAGGGGAATAGCATATCAGCAGACTTGATCTCTTCCCCTGTGCAGGTGCTTTCAAAATGGATTGTCCTTTCACATATATATAGTAGAGCTCATTACATCCCCTGCTACTTCCCTGCTCAGCAGAATTTACAATTTAGTTATGGATGGAAAGGAACCCTTCCCTGAAATATTGTGCATGTTGAGTTCCACCAGAAGGTTAAGAAGTGAAGATTTGCCAGATATTTTCTGTATGAAATGTATTTTTCGTTACTGAAAATGTTGCTGTTGAGTTTCATGAATCTAGTGTTTGATAACACTCGCTGATAAATACAGAGATATGCAAATACCAAAGCTACTTAATTTAAGAACACTTCAAATATGCCACTTCTAGTTGATGAAGCTATTTTATGATGAAACCTGAACATAGACAAGAAAGCAACTTGATGTTTTCAGTCAGCAGTATATTGTCTTGACATATTTGATTGTCTGAAATATCCCATGTAAGATATTAGGGCTGTGCAAAGCTTCAGTTCCTGATTCAGTTTGGCTCGATTCAGTGACCCTCTGAATCGATTCAGAGAGATTTGGAAAGATTCGTTGATTTGGATCTAGACACAGCTTTTAAATGTTTTTTTCTACATACCTCAAGGTAGCAGATGGTTCAAGAATGCTATGATGGTGGGGCAGCTGGGGTGTCCCACAGGAATGCAGGAGGCTCCCCAGCGCACTCAGCAGCAGACCCAAAAGTAGACCAAAAGCATTTCTGGTCCACTTACGGGTCCACCGGGGAGTGTGCGGGTGGCCCCCCCATTTCCTCTCGGCTCAGCAACTGGTGCCTCCTGGTTCTGGCGGGGCATCTGGGGTCCTCCCACAGCCAATTGCTGAGCTGTGGGGACAGGAGGGGCCCCTCCAGCATGCTCAGCAGCAGACCCAGAAGTGAACTGGAAGTGCTTTCAGTCTACTTCCAGGTTCACCACTGTGCATGCGGGGGGCCCTTCTGCACTCCTGTGGGATACTCCATCCACCCCAGTATCACAGCGTTCATGAGCCGTGCCTGGTACCTCAAAGTATGTAGAAAAAATATTTAAAGCTGTGTCTATGGCCGAATCGCTGATTCTCTGAATCGGCATCAAATCTTCAGATTTGAATTCGGCCGAATTGAATCGGAGACAATGATCCAAATCAATTAATCGAATCACTGTTCCCCGTTTGGGCCAAATCCGAATCAACTACGGCCCATTTCCCACGCTCCTATCAGATATGCATGCAATTTTGGAGTCTGCTTGAGGAATTGTAGACTATTCATTGAAATCTCCAACAACTGGATAGATGTTAAAATATTTTTAAAATTACAACAAATTTCAGTGGGAGAAAAGCATGTGAAAATGTGTCTAGTCATTTCAGATTAGTAAGTACTGTTAGCAGCATGCTGTTTGAATACATTTCTTTGGAAGAGAATTTTAATTTCTGCAGTTTTAGGAGTAGTACCTGGAAGTGTAGAGTTTGAGTAGGTGGAAGAGGATTTCAAATAGCAGATATAACACTGAACTATATGAAGCATGTGTTTTAATTCTGAGGGAAATTGGCAAAGGTATGAAGTAATAGATACAAAATATGTATACATGTTTCATGAAAAGAATCTTATATTTGCTCATGAAATCCAAATATTTTTGCATACAGATATAGGAATTAGTCTATGCAGTAGTTAATCATGCATTTTCCTGATTTATCAATTGCGTGGCTTTGAATATTTGGCACCAAAACAATACATATTTTTTAATTGTACTTTTAGTTATGTTTACAATTAATCCTTAACAGTACAATGGCAAGAAGACTAGGCATAAATGTTTTCACCTGGTATTTGGGAACATATTTGCTTGTTTGGTAATGATGAATGCTTACGGTAATGGCCTGCCAAGATTTTGCCTTGGAGAATAACGAGTAAATAATACTGTTTATCGTGGGATAGTCAGTTTTCTGATTAAAGGAACAGTTTGATTCTCCTTATGTTACAAGGTGCCAGTCCCCTTTACTGCATGAACACCAAGGTTCGGGTCCACTGGAATGCGAAGGAACTCGAGAACGAGAGGAAGCTTTGGAAGGAACCAGACATACTGGTAATAATGAATATAATGAATTTAAAAAAAACTCCAAACTTCCTAGAATTTGTATATAAAGTTAACTACCACATCTGTTTAATATTTCTATTTTCCATTTTTATATAGTGTCTTTCATCTGAAGGGACCCTAAAAGCATTTTACATAACATGTGAATGCAGGCATCCCTGAATTGGAGAGTAGATAGTGAAATTTCCACTGAAAGATAATTTTGTCAATGCACGCATGTTTAAAAAATCTTCAGTAGAATATTTAAAGTACAGTTAAAACAAACACTATTTGATTCTGAGTACCTTATTCAAAACCCAGAATAAACTGTGTAGAATTCCATTTAATAATGCTGAAAGAGTCAAAGACTTAAGAAACCCTGCAACATTATGAGCCTGTAATTCCAAATAGTTGATTGGCTTCAAACCTAATGCTTAAAGAATTGCATTGTGTGCTTTTCTTTCCTTTGTGCACAGTATATTCAACTTTTCACCAGAAATTAAAACATAATTTTTTGTGGCAGAAACCAAGTGGCATGCACCATCAACTAAAATCTTGAGTTCCTACAAAGACCGAGCTTTACAAAAAGAAGGTACAGGAAAAGACTCTCCAAGCAAACTTTCACATGTAAGTCTCTCCTTCATGCCAATCTGCCTACGATAAAAATGTGGTCCTGAAAAGACAACTGTAGGCACCTTAAATGATTAATATACCTTCTGTTAGTTTACAAATACAGTAGTGGTGCTCAATATTCTGGCCCCATGGGTCAGATGGGTGTAGTCCAGATGCTGCAGGTATGGTCAGCACACAGCTTAGTACAATCCTGTGTACCAGCCCACCCCTGCAAGCCAGATCCAGCTGTGCACTGACCCCCACATGCTGGTGCATTGTAGCCCATGGGGCCTTGTTATCCAACCCACAGGACTCCCCACAGGCCTGGAAATTTGACAGTGGGGGAGTGGTGCTGGCATTAAGTGCTCCAACTCTGGAAGCCACACCAATTTGCTGCCACTGCTCCCCTAATGTGAAATGTACAGACAGACTTTTGTGGGTTGGAAGTTCGGATCCACCAAAATGTAACATGCATTTTCAGAAGTGAATTTGTGCAAGAATTTGATGGACTTGGAACCTTCACGCTGTGCCCTCAGAGTAAGCACATTGGGGCACAGCACTGAAGAGAGGAGCTCTTAGTTCAAGTAAATGTCTGTTTAGAGCTTCATTTACATTGGCCTGCTTAGTCTTAGGAGCATGTCCCATAGTAGACAAATTAAATTCATGCATACCATTTCTTGCCATGTTGTGTGGGTTTCTCATTTACTATAATTATCAGTAATTATCATTTAGGCAAAAGTTCCACCTATGAAGAATGTATCTAGTTAAATGTTTCTATTATTTTTGTGCCTTTTAACTGTGGGGTAAGAAACTGATGACCTGACTTTTATTTATTTATTTATTTATTTATTGCCTAAAATGCCTGCCAGATGGATTAAATGGTGTGCACAGAGAATTGTGAAATATATAAGAACTAGTAAATAAGGCTGCTTAGCAATACTGTGCTAACCTCATTAGGATTAGAAATTAATCATAATGAACAGATTAATTTCCCAAATTAGCTAATAATGCAGTGGTTGTCTCAGCAAAATATACAGGGGAGTTAAAGTTCTCAATCAGATTTGTTCACTAGTTTGGCCAATGTTCAAACAAGCTATTATGTTTTAAGGTGTAGAGAAAGGAAAAAAGAGCTGCTGAAGTACATTTTTTTCCCATATCATTCCTTTAAGTCTTACTACATATAGTAGCAATTTTATGGTACCAATAATCTGCAGAATCTCATTTCCTTTAGCTTATGGGCCAAATTCACACTAGACATGAATTAGCCTACTTATACTAGTTGAGAATCTGGCCAACAGTGTTTGAAAAAAAAATCCTTTAAATACACAACAGCATTTACTACAATAGTATAGTGCAGTTGGGACCTGTTAGTAGCAGCACTTTGGTGCCCGTCATTCTGTGTTGTTCCTGAGTGGCTCTTGCTGTTATAGGGAGTATCATCAGAAAGTTCCCAGGGGAAAATTTTGCTGATGAAAGGTTGCTGCTCCGGGCAGGTGGTAGAGCAAGTGAGCATTCACTGTACTATAAATTCCTGCACATAATAGAAGCAGTACTTCCCAATAAATTCAGCTAAGCACAGGTCGAACAGAAGTTTGAGGTTTGAATAGATATGTATAATAAATAACATTAAACACAATATCAGAGGCCCTAATTTTTTCATTTCTGTTGCATCTTATGTCTTGATTATACATATATGAATATAGGACATTGCTTTGTCTTTCAGTTACTCTAGTAATCAGTTCACTTGAAAGGTCTATCCAAACCACAGTTCCTAGTATTATCCTGTGCTGCAGATGAGTACCACACAAAAAATTCTGAAGTCTTTAGGAACAGATGTTGTTATTTAAGATTCACTGCATAACCATATCAGCATTTTGCTCTGTTGTTCTCCTGAGCTCTTTGAATCCCTAGTAGTCTTAGTGATTTTCTGTTTTGATTTACTCTTCTCTTTCAAGAGGGATAAGATACTGCTGACTGTTTACCACAGATCATCTGATATACTGAAAAATCCTGTTTGAGTTATTTGTGTGCCTTTGTACTTGCATGCTTCATGACATCATTTTTAGAGATTTAAAGGCCATGTTCTCCGCAAAGAATGGCTGTGGCACAGGGAAATAAACTAAGGCCCCAGCTACCCATTACATATATTACAGAATTGCCTGGTTAATCGCACAATAAATTTAGACTGGCCACAAGTGCAAAGTAATTATCATACCATAAGAATAATTGTCCAGCTATAAAAAGAGCCAACTAGCTACAAAGTTAGTGCTTGAAAATGTGTAACAATATGATACCTGATTTCCATCTAGCTTTAATATGAACATGAAGCAGGACACTTTAGTGATCTTGAGCAGTGGCCAAGATGTACTCCATACAGTTAGAGGCTTGGATGCATAAGTGCTGTTTGCATGTTCACTACCCTACCCCCATCCTCTCCAGGTTCCAGCACTAGGCACATATCTTAGCATAAACTTACAGCAGCATGAAGGACTCCTGATCGAGTCTTGTATCAATATCACCTTTTTGTAAGTCATCTTTACTTCTTGGGGACTCCTTTCCTAATCACTTCCTCCTTCTTTGATTCTACATTGACTCTTCAGGCCAAACTAAAGCACCCATCCCTAAACAAATCCTAGTTTGAACCCACCCAGAAACTATTGCTTCACATTTTCCAGCAGTCTAATTTCTGTTGTTATTTAAGGGGGGTTGGGAAATCTCCCAAAGGTTCAAGATGATTGTAAGCCATTTCTTTTTGTAGAAACTTTTGAAACAGGTGCTGAGAATCAGTCAATACCTGTGTCATAAAAGTAACATTTCTGAAAAAACTGCCTCTTCCTACAGATTGGCATATGAGAAATGTCTATCTTTATCTACATTTCCTGGTAGGCAGATCTAATTAAAAGAGCTAGTTTCCCCTCTCACTTCCCTTCTTACTGGTGGGGCTCCATCTGTCCTCATTTTGGCTGCCTTTTCAACATTGGTAAATAAATCCAGTTCTCTGTAAAATCTCCTTTAAAAGTCTGTTTAAACAAATAACTGTATGACACAGTTCTTCCAGTTCACTAGACATACTCATTTTGTTACATATGGTACACACACATAGCACTTGGATTCATTTCAAGTAGTCGCACATGTTGGACCTAATCCAATAAACTGGATATTTTGCCCACCCTGAGAGAAGACCAAGAGCAATTCACTCCTCATGGTTCTCCAGACCCACATGCTTCTTCTCTACTGGCTTTTAAGAATATTGATTTTAACTATCCGCAAACATTAATCTAGGAGTACAGAGTTATAATCAAGGCATTTTAAAAGGAATGTACAGTTTGCCAAACAAGATCAGACCCATGGTCTAGCAGCAGCTTCTGCCTAAAATTTGGAAGAGAAGAATAAAGCTACCTAGTCAGTTATACAGTTCACATCAAAAATAAATAGCGTATTTAGCTTCGTTGTACATAATGTTTGTATTAAACTGTGTTGCAACAAGAATTAAATTGTGGACAAATGACTTTTGAAATACTAAGAATTAAGTGAATTTATATAGAATAAATATTTTCTTTTTAAACTTTTTTTGTTTCTTTTAAGATTGGAGACAAAAATTGTTCCAGTCATTCCAGCAGCAATACCCTGTCCAGTAATACATCCAGCAATAGCGATGAGAAGCACTTTGGCTCCGGAGACCTTATGGACCCTGAATTGCTTGGATTAACATATATTAAGGGGGCTTCTACTGACAGTGGAATTGATACAGCTCCTTGTATGTCAGCTCCTCTTATGACTCCTTTACACCTTGCTGGCAGCCGATCTGGGGTCCATAGTCGGGCTGAGCAGTGGACTGAATCATCTGAAACTCCTGGGCCAGATGATGAGGCTGCTAAAATCTATGCTGTTCATAGCTACGCCTCTGCCATTTCCAGTAGTCATACAGCTGAAGGCAGTATTGGAGACCTCAGTGAAATATCCTCTCATTCCAGGTATGTGGTTCTGCACAAGTTATGTGATTAAATTATCGATTGAGAGAAGTAGCTTTTGTTTGTTGCATTTTTCTTTCCTTGAAAAGGTACTTGTTAAGTTTAATATTATATTTTCAAAACACAGGAGGAAGCTAAGAGAAATCTTCCCCCTCTATGCATCTCTTGCAGAAAATCATTAATATAGGGTCTATGTGGCAATGATTGTAGGGAGCTATTTAAAAATCTAATCCAAGTATCTTTTAATTTGGTATAAATAATATATTGAAGCACATTAAGCATCTTTTGAAGAACACGCAGTATTCATGCTGTTATGTCATCCCTATTGAAACTAATGGGCAACTGTAGAAAGCATCATAATATACCCAATGCTTATTTCCAGTGTGAAATGAAGGTGCTTATAACACCCAGCTAGAACAGACAGACGTTTAGGATGGCTAGTTAGTTCGATAATAGCCATGTTGGTTTTGAAATGGTGTTTCAGGTTTTAAGGTAATAAAGTGTTGAGCTTTTGGTTCAGTTAAGGCTAGTGTGGGCAGCAGTGTCAGATCTGCATCCGAGGATTTTTTTTTAGAAAGAAGACACCCTCCAGCATAGCCAAAATAAAATGATACTATCATACTGGTATAATGAAAATGTATAGTTCAAGTGTGTTCATTACATCCTAGATGGAGATAAAACAAGCATCTTTGGTAATTGGAGGTCTTCCTTTTTATTATAGTTCTAGGTGAGGGCACATTGTAGAATCTCCTTCCTCCTATTTGACAGGAAATAATCATTCAATTTTTTCCAGTGTTATGTCTACAAGGAAAATATTTATAGGCATGTTGGTATAATTAAATTACTATAATTAAACTACTTCCTGTGTAGACACATTTATAGTAGAAAAAAGATGATATTTCTTTTATTTCAATTGAACTGCTTCCAAATTAACCTAAAATGAACTTGGTGTACCAGGAGTTATGCTAGCGTAACTACAGCAGTTAAAATTCACCTCTTAAGGTTTCATCACTATAATATTTTTAGGGAGGCAAGCCCTAACTCCTTTCAAAGTCTCACAACCCAATTCAGATACATCTTTAAACCCCCAAATCCTTGGATACTCAGGCTCTCAAGGAGACCACACTTATCAGTGAATCATGGTTGTGGTTACTAAAATGGCTCTTTTGAGTGGTTTTGAGATTCATTTGAATTGAATCAGCCCAGGATAGATTTTTTGGACCAGAAGGTTGAATGCCAGCTACTGAATCATCACCATTTCATACCAGGTGGTTGAAGGCTTCCCATAACTTTGCTGAGATAATCAGTCCATACATTGTTTGTGAGGTCTGACAAGGTCATGGCACAAAGAGGCAAGACTGCTTGTCCACAAGTGTTAATTATAACTCCCTGTATAGGAAGTTAATAAAGTTTGTAGATAAAGTACCCATAGAATTAAGTAGATAAAGTATTTATATATTATGTGGTACAGTTTTAAATATTGGAATTCATACAGTCGTCTTTCACTGCTGAAGACAACCGAATTAATAATCATCAACACAATGTATTTACATTAATACTGTTGCATTTTTCATGTCAGTGCTTCCATTATTTCAAGTAGTAGAAATAATGGTAACCATTTTCCCCCCACCAAAAAAAAAAGTTATTGTGCCATTCCACAGTCTGATTAACCTTTTTCCCATTAGCACTTGGTATGCTTACCTCGTTTGTACAATACAACTGACAACACAAGGAGTTAATACTATAGCAATGAGATTGAATTACATTGGAAACTTCTCTGCCTGTTACTTGCACATGTAGTGAAGCTGCATTGCCTACTGTGTTCCTTAAATGAAATTGAGGTTTTGAATTTCTTATAGGTCTTGTTCTCTTCCTCTTTACTATAAATGGAATGCATGTATACTACATCTGCTGTACAGCAAGTTGTGAGAGTGGACTCATACAGCTGGTTACCTTTGTCTTGTAATTCCCATTTTATAGGGACTTTGAAGTTGCTGCTTTTGAGTGTGTTGAAAGCTTTTACTTGGTAATGTGTTGAATTATGAAGAGAGAATTGTTTGCACTTTTTCCTGTGATTTTTATCATTTTCAGTACAAACCAGTAGAGGGAAAAAAAGCAATAAGAACATTCCACATCCTCCCCCCACCTTTCTTTGTGCTGTGTATTGAATGAATTAGCCTCTTGAGGTTTTATAAACATTCTCTTAAGTTGTAAAAGATTGGTTTTTGTATCTCTACCTGTTATACAAAGTAAGTTGCACACAATTTTACTTCAGAGAAAGATGCTTGCTCTATATACACTGGAACAGTACTTTCCCAAAAAAAGATGAGAAGAAACCCCACTTAGATCTCAGTTCACAACAGAGATGTTGCTTCTATGAAATACTAGTCTTTTTTTAAACCCTCACATGCAAGTAGCAAGAGGCAAGTGGTATTCTGATCAGCAAGACAGTTGTGGTGGTAGATCCCCTCAATATAATGCTCTGTAAATGTTCAGACTTTACCTGTGGTATGTGTTCAGTGTCTCACGTAGTGGGCTCTGAACTGGTTTGAGATGTTTGAGTATTACTGGTTTGAGTATTACTGTATGTTACAAATTAAGTGTATTGTAAGTATCCAAACAAGGTAAAATTTAAGATGCAAATCTGCAGGTGAATAGAAAGCTATTTTCTGTATAACCATTTGTCCCATATTTAAAGCTGTGTTGTGTATGCTCAGTAAATGAAATTCAACACGGGAGGGTGGTTAAGTGCTCAGCTGGACACATTTGGCCTGATTTTGCTACCCTTTGCACACATTGAATAATCCACTTGAGAAAAGTCAGTGCTACTCTGTGGTAGTAAGCATTGCAGAATCCACCCTGTAGTATCTAACAGCAGCACAAGCTACCAAACCCATATGACACCTGCATTGCTTTGTCTTTTACAGCTGTGGTGTTGTTGGTCTTGCTCTCCTTTTTATACTCATTGCACCCTTTGATTACCAAATACAGTCATAGAATAATAGAAAATGAGGGCTGGAAGGGAACTCAGGAGCTCATCTTGTCCAACCCCCTGCTCAAAGCAGGACGATGTCCAACTAGATCATCCCAAAGGGGTGGGTAGGCAATGGGGATTGAACCCATGGCCTCAGTATTATTAGCAATCAGGTTTACTGTAGCTGAAACAGTTTCCTCTGACCCTCAGTAGCTTTGTTGCCTTACCTTCTTGGAGAGTCAGTACTCTTGAGGTACTGACTGACACACCAGGGAGGAGGCAAGGTCCATTGACCAGAGATAGAAAGGTCTTTATGTACTTTAAGTCTAATGCTATAACACGTATATGGCAAAGTGTTCCCTTGTTTAAACTTTTAGGCTGAGTCTGACACAAACATTGTGCATTTTGATGCCTGGTTCCTATCAGTTTTAGTGGGAAATCAGTTTTGAAATTTCTTAAATATTTTAAATCTCAGCCGTAAGTGTATTCCACATTGTCCCACATTTGCTTGCATTGCTAGGCCTAGAGGTTAGATGACAGAGGAGCCTAAATTGCATTAGTTTTCTCCCATTTAACCTATGGAATCTCTTCCGTGTGAACTCATTGCTGGTGGGATTCTGCATATTTTGAGAGGAGAGTAGCCAAGGGAGCAGCTATTTACGTAGCAAACCTGTCAGACTTCATGCTGTCACTGTTCAGTATCAACAGGCTGTTGTATTCTTCTTATCCATTATGAAACTTAAAAAAAATTGTTTAACATCCCCAAGAGCTCCATAATCCTGTTATTTTTTTTTTTACTATTGCAGGGGAAGCCAAACTATTTTATTCTTCCCCTCTTGCTTCCAGTTGCCTGGAAGTAATGGCCCTGCTTCCTTGTCTGCATTGCCTAGCCATAGGGCATCAGCCCCTGTTTTGTGGCAGTGACCAGCTGTAGCTGGTGTTAATCAGACACTGCTATTCCAGAAATGGATCTAGATCTAACAAGACTGGAGCTGCAGGTGCTGGATACTGCTTCTAAAGCTAATGACCTGAATACCATCACCGTGCTTCATTAGGCTGAAGCAAGAAAGTAGGGGGCAACTAAGCAAAAAAAAAAAAAAAGAGGAGTATAACTTTATTGTTCCATTTGCCTTCTGAGGTCAGAAAAGTAATCTCCAATAGAACATAATATCTCCAATGTTCAACTTAACACTTTATATCTCAGTGTTGATCATTTTAAACCAGGGGTGGGCAATTATTTTGGGCAAAGGGCCACTTTTTTTGGCGCCCCGCAGGCCGGATTTTGCCCACCCCTGTTTTAAACTGAACTATATGACTGATAAAATTGATATAATTTACAAATATATCACTCTTAGATTTTTTTTTTATAGTGGGCATTTTTATTTTTAAGGAAATATGTATTGAACAAATTACATCCATACCATTGTACAGCTCCTTTCATTCAATCTGCAAAAATAACCCTAGACTGTCATTTTTGCTTTTATATTTGGTATTACTTTCTGGTTCTAGTGAATGAACAGAGTATTATATTTACATTTACAAAAAGCATTGTATATGATAGAGTGCAACACTTGAGAACAGGAATTCTGGGTTCCCAGTTTTGCAGCCTATAAAGTAGATATCCTTAGGTAGGCCATTTAGTTTGCCACTACCTCAGTGCTTCATTTCCAAGGTAAAGATGAGGTCTTCCTCAAAAGAGATGCTTGCTTTAAATGAGTGTAAGAGCTTTCAGAGAAAAGCATCATTAACGTCTGGCAAACCTATTGTTAATAATTTAAAAGAATATTCAAATCTAGAAAACTGTTTTCACTGAGTCAAAAGTTACTTCTGTCTGTATTATATTTTTGAGCACTGTCAGGACAGCAGCGTATCTTTAGCTGATGTGCCCTGACAGGAGTAGTAAGAAGAGAACCATAGAAGGTTTCAGTAGTAAGGCAGTCATATTGGACCATATTAATTCCTGGTGTGATTCTCAGCACTAACGGAATTACATGAGGAATGAAATTATTATGTTCAGATTAGTGAGGAGCATTGTCCTTAATTCATCCTGGTTTGCCGTGGCATTTTGGCAAGCTGACATTTACAAAAATTGCTCAACTTGTGAAGTCTTTCTGATGGGTTTGTGTATGCACATGTGTTCAGGCAGCAGAGAAGTGATTTAGCTATATATATGAACATTTGTATTTGGGAAAATTGTGTTGATAGTGCTGACTTCATTTTTGACTTGACAGAAAAATTAAAAGTAAATGACTCATCACTTAGCTGGACCTAGTCATGTTTTTGTGGTTTTTTTACCTTTTTAGTGGGTCTCACCATTCAGGAAGCCCTTCAGCACATTGCTCTAAAAAGAGTGGCTCTCTAGATACTTCCAAAGTCTACATTGTGTCGCAGAATAGTAGCCATCAGATTTCTGGGTCCATGTCCAAACCGTACCACAGACAAGGAGCAGTGAGCAAATATGTCATTGGTTGGAAAAAGTCAGAAGGTAGCCCTACACCTGAAGAATCTGAAGTTGCTGAATGCCATGAGTAAGACTCTTGTTTCTTCTTATTTTGGGCAAAAGAATAAAGGACAGAAATCCAGAGTGGGTGGATAAAATTTGAGCTGGGTCATTTGAGCCCAGTTTTCTCTCCTGCCCAGGGCAGAGGGTCAGACTAGAAGATCCGCAAGGTCCCTTCTGACCCTACAGCTATGAATCTATGAAAATCCTAATTACTTGGAAAATGATAGTGAAGGCTGTTTCCTGTTTTCATTTTTGTTTGAAATGTTTGACCTTCCCCACACTCCTCCCCTTTCCCTCAGGTACCAAATCTTTCTGCACAGCTTTAAAAAAAAAAGTTTGGTTATTGAAGGTCATTTAGCCTCAACTTTGCCTTTCTTTCCTCCTTTTTTTACTCCCATCCACTTTTCCTCAGTGCCACAAAATAGAGGGAAAGATGTAACATTGTGAGTTTTGCCAGAAGTTATACTTCTGTCAAACAAAATGAAAACAAAAAAACCTCATGTGTCCTTCCAAGAAGAGAATTAGTTAGGCATTGATTTATACAGGTCTAGAGAATCTGTAAGTACTTTCCAGGTAAGCATATTGAAAGATGCATAACTTGCACTTTGACATTTTTGTTGCCCTAAAGAACGTATTGCATCTATTAATATGCTGGAAAGGAGATATGTGGCCAAGAATTTAAGGATGTTTAAGGCTACATAATAGAGAAAGAAACACTTCCTGTTGGATAGATTTAGTTGCTTTTTAGAATTCTTCCCTAAGCTCCTGCTTTTCTTTGGGTCGGTGGGGCTTCCTGGTTAGCAATTTGATCTGCAGTGTGGGACATCCAGGTTCAAGGCCTTGGTCTGTCAATTTCAGAGCAGATAATCCCAGGCAGTCAGGACTTGAACTTGGGTTTCCCACCTTCAGACAAACAAACAAACCCCGGCATGTTTCAGTGCAACAAATATTTGACAAAAAATTCTGTGCCTTTATGAGGGACAGCTGTGTTTTCCTGCCTGGCACAGGGATTGCTCTTCCTCTTAAAGGCAAAAACCTGGGTTCCAGATGTGGTGTAGTTCCTCAGCTGTTGTGGCACGTTCATTCATCCCATAAGCCCCTGCATTATCAACTCCTGAGATTTATTTTTCCCACTGCTTAGGAATGAAAATATAATAAAACAAAATTGCCTAATTAAGCATTGCCTTTGGACCAAAAAGACAGCAACTTTGAAAACAGTCTACAATGATGAGTTCCATCTAAACAGAGTAAACCAAAGATGGTAACGCTGTACATATCAAACCAGTCTCATGCAATAAGGCATTCCTCATGGCTTTCTTTTTAGGAAAGCTTTTTCTGCTTTGCAGGGTGGGGGGTGGTAGTTAGCCAAAGCTAATTATTTTGAAATGAAATCATATTTCCAGTTAATGATGGAGATGAAGAGCAGGTCACTTGCTGAAGGTTGTGCTGCTATAGGACATAATTCATTGAGAATTATAAATTTCGATAGCAAAGCCTGTTTCCTCTCAGCTGAGGATACAATCACTGATTATTCTGCACTTGGCAGCAAGTAATTGGCTTCAGATGCATGCACTGTGTTTCTGGGAATCTCTGCTTCCTCAGATTGCATTTTCAGAGTGAACCTTTTAAGATCATCTTCCTCCTTTCTTGCTGGAAGGATACTGAAAGACAGTAATTCAGTTTGACAGTCTTTTGTTGAATGTAAATACATTTTTGTATGGTGATAATTAAAGAAGACAGCTGTTTTATTTATCCAAACAGCTTTGTGAAATTGCTTATAATAAAACACACTTGGCACATGGCAGAATTGATTACAAATAAACTTCAGGCATTACCAATGATGACCGTGATAATTTTGTCAGATTGTGATGCCGGGTACAGCTTCACACCATAGGATATTGATTTTCTTATTTGCTTGGGAAGTACAAGTTAAAATATTTTGATCTGTGATGAATTATTGAAAGTGTTGGTCCAAGTATAAACAAAACAACAGGAAAGAGTAGTGTGCAGAAAAAGAGAGCAAGAGAGAAATGCAGGCTTTTTGAGAAACATGCTATATCTTTGTTGGGAATTCTGGTATTTTTGAATAATTTAAGAATCACATCTTGAAATTATAACTGCTTCATAAATTTAAAATGATTTGGAGAGATGGTAACAGTGCACTCGGCAAAGAAATAGTCATATAACAGTGTTCAGTTTCTATTGATGAGTCTTTCAAATCCTGGCCCAATATTGCATTATCATTCTAATGTACCCATTGTTTCAGCAGAGTGTATGCAGATGTTGATGCTGTGGTTGCCTCAAGTCAACTTCAGACTTCTGTGAGGAGTACAGTTCCTGAAAGCCAGCAAGTCTTGTCCAAAGAAGATTTTCTGAAGTTGATGCTGCCAGACATCTCTGTGGAAGAGGGTAGAAGAAAGGTTAGCTACTCTTTCTGGTTCTGCACCTATCGGAGGCAATTACCTAAAAGTCATGTACTTGTATTTCTGAAATGAATTTAGATTAGAAAAAATCATTCTGTGTAAACCAAACATATTGAATTAGGAATTATGAATGTTTATAGTAATTCCCATAATTCATATCCTCTAGAACTGAAATGATATCTAAGTTTGGTGAATTTGTATTAAATTCAGTGTTTATTTAAACAAGCATGTGCACACATTTTAAAGTTGAGCTAGCTAATTGCAAGTTCAGAGAATGATGGGAACATGTTCAAAACCAGGTGCCTCAAGTAGGCCCCCAACCCCAAATAAAAGTGGCATCCAAATAAAAGTAGTCTGTTCCCACCCACTCCCCTTTCTTCCTCCCCCCCACCCCTCCCAGTGATGGGGAGTAATTTCCATTTGAAGCCTGGATCACAGTTCCATACAGAGATCATTTGTAAGTTTGTAAGTAGTTAGTAAAAAAGGCCTCTGTTTATGCTTCTAATGGAGAAAATACTGAACTGATTTTTCTCATGCAGAGACAGAGTTACGTACATTAAAAATTCCATTAAAGTACTGGTACCAAACTTGTATTGTCAGCAATCCCTCAAGTCAAGGGTGATCACTCTTGCGAGTCAAGTAAAGGGTTGTAAATGAGTCCATTGATGACTAAGAAGGCTGATCATAGAGCTGCAAGCTCTCTGGAAGACACCGCAGGTGGTGGTCTTACCTGTTTCTTCAATTTCTGCCTCCAGGGTGAAATGGTTTTTCTCGAAGTAAGATGTACATTCTCATACAAGTTATTGCCATGTAGCCCTGTCCCAGGCTAGTTTTTCCCAATTTGTAATGACAACACCACACTTTCTAATGTTCACTTTGAGGGTGTCTTTGAAGTGTTTTCTCTGGCCCCTGTATGTCCTTTGTCCTTGGCTGAGTTGGGAGTATAGCAATTGTCCTTTCCACCACAGCTGATACTGAATAATCAGCGAATGCTTACATACTGGTGGTGGTAGTGTCAATAAGGACACTGGCATTTATGTGATAATTCTCCCATTTTATGGCCTGGTGTCTTGTGGAGGTAGCACTGGTGAAGGCATTCCAGGTTTTTCAGGTCATCTCTGTAGGTCACCCAAACTTCACAACTGTAGACAATAGTTGGGAATACCACATCCTTAAATAATAGGAGCCTTATTCATGTTCTGATGTGATCATTGAACACACAATGATTCAGTCTTCTGAACGTAGAGCACATTGGATCCTGTACTGTATCTCCTCATCTCTGTTGGTCACCTTTGCAAGATGGCTGTCAAGGTATGAAAAGTGTTCAGCATTGTCTAGCTCCAATCCATCAATGAGGATCTTTGTCCGGGGAATTGATTGGCCTGGAGCGGGCTGGTGAGGCACCTTGTTTTTTTCCAATGTTAAGGGTCAGTCCCAGGCAATGGTATGCTTTAGAGATGCAGTTAAAAGCCATTTGTAGCTCCTACTCCTTATGTGCAATGACAGCATGGTCATTGGCTTACTGAAGTTCCACAATCAAAGCTGAAGTAACTTTGGTTTTGGCACAGAGGCGGGAGAGATTGAAAAGCTTCCCGTCTATCCTGTACTCAGTGCCCATGTCATGTGGTAGACAGTCACAGATGAGTGTCTTAATGACTGCAAGAAAGATGAAAAACAAAATTGATGCAATCACATTACCCTGCTTGACATCAGTTCAAATAGCAAAGGCCTTCGTAAGCAGAGCTACTGCATAGGATGGAGGCAGTCATCTGGTCATGAAGGAGTCTTAGGGTAGCGATGGATTTCCCTGGGCAGCCAGACTTCCACAAGATCTTCTGTAGAGCCTCATGGTTAACAGTCAAATTAGTAAAGGCTATATACTATTCCTGGTATGGTATTGTTCCTGGTATTTTTCCTGGATCTGCTGGGCTGCAAAAATCATGTCTATGGTGTCTCTTGATGGTCTGAAGCTGCATTGAAACTTAGGAGAGAATTTCTCAACAAGATGGAGCAGTCAGTTCAGCAGAATTCATATGAGGAACTTCCCATCAATGGAGAGGAGGATGATACTTCGATAGTTTCTGCAGATAGACATGTATCCCCCTTTTTTTTTTTTTTTTTGTTTAAGTGGTAACAATATTGGTATTCCTTGGGTCAGTGGGAATTTCCTTAGTGTTCCAGATTTTGATAAACAGTGTATGGAACTTGTTCGTCATAGTTTCCCCACAAACTTCAAAGACTTCAGCTGGAATGCCATCAGAGCCAGATGCTTTGTTGTTTTTCATCTCTTATTGCCTGTTGGACTTCTTTAGAGGTTGGTGAACTGGCAAGTACTTCCCTTACTGGGTGCTGCAGGATGGATTCAGTGGTTTAGTTAGTCACCATTGACTCAGTTCAGGAGCTTTTGGTAATGCTCCTTCCAGTGGTTTTTGATTAACTTATCTTTGAGGAGTGTACTGCTGTCTTCAGTTCTAAGTGGAGTGAGTCTGCAAGAGTTTTGCCTAGCCTTGCAAGAGCCTTGGTCACACTGAAGAAGCTCTGTATGTCATGGTTATCAACAAATTGTTGGATTTCTTTTGTCATCTCTTCCCACCATTTGTTTTTGATTTTTCTCAAATCTTCCTCTGGCCTTCAGCTTTAAGCTGTCTAAAAGTTCCCCGTTTCTGACTGGACGTTAGGATGGTTTTGCCAGTCACTGAAAGCATTTCTCTTCTGATTGAGAAGGGCATTGATCTCAGCATTGTTTTCATCAAACCAGTCCTGATGGCATTGGATGATAAAGGCAGTTGATTTTGTGGAAGCCTCGTGGATGGTCTCCTTTAGCGCTTGCTAATCTTCCTAAACACAAGTGTTATTATTTTCAGTCCTAAATCTGGTGAGTTTCTTGCTGAGATGTGTCTGGAGGGCGATCTCATTCAGTATAGGGGTCTGAAGGCATGTGATGCTGTACTGTCTTTTTGTTGCTTTGTCTCACTAAGTGAAGATCGATTCAGCAGTAATTGGCTCCTCTCATAACACATACGATATGAAAGTCTTTTAAATCATGCCCTCTTATGGTGATGTAGTTGAGGATATGCCAGTGTTCTGAGCAAGGGTTTTGCCATTTTGTTTTGTACCTGTCGCTTTGTCTAAAGAAAGTGTGAATAACGACGAAGTCACGCTCTGCACATTTGCTGAGTAAGAGGACGTTGTTGGAATTGACCTTGCCCACTCCTTTCTTCCCAATGGTGTTCCTCCGCGTGTTAAACTCCTGGCCAACTCTTGCATTGAAATCTCCAAGGAGGATGATATTCTCTTTCGGGATGATAGTTAGAATTTCATCAATGTCAGCATAAAACAGCTCCTTCTGTTCTTCCTTGGCATTGAATGTTGGGGCATATGCACTAATGATAGTAGCAAAGGAACTGCTTGTCAGTTGGAGGCAAAGTCATGAAGCACTCGTTAATGCCAACAGGGAATTTGGTCATTCGGCTGCCAATCTGGGTCCTACTGGCAAAAACAAGTGCTGTGTATTTACCTGTTGTTTGCAGGTTTCCCTTTCCAGAAGAACATATAGCCAGCCCCCTCATCCCTCAGATGGCCTTCGTCTGCAAGTCTGGTCTCTCTGAGAGCAGTGATATCGATATTGTATTGTGAGATGTCTAAGGCATTCAGGTCCGTTATTGCTTTGCGTCATCTAGTAGGGTTCATACATTCCAAAATACAAAGGACATTTTTGTGTTTTGACCACAATTTGAATGATCCCTCTGGAAGTGGCTATCCAGTTGGGTGAGATCAGGTAGGAAAGCCTGTTTGGGCCACCTTTTCTAGCCCCTCCCTATGTGGGGTAAGCAGACAAAATCCTAAAATTAATTACTCTGTCACAGTCACAGCTGCTGAATCACCTTCCTGTCCCATTCCAAGGGGCAAGCGACCCAAGATGCGACCACCGCCTGCGTGTGGATCTGTGATTAGGGACTCCTGGCTTGCACTTTCTGTCCGCATCACCATTCAATCATCACTGCCGAACTTTGTAGAGGTTATAGGTATTGGTGATTGGTTGTTGTGGTAGATGTTGGATCCAGTGGGAAAAGCCTGCATGAGATTTGTTCTACATGAGGAGGTTGTTGCGGATCAGCAACCACGTGGATCTTGGCAGAGGAGAAACCTCTACCCAGTAGCAAAGAGATTCAAGATGACTGGAGTTAATCTTCAGCTGCAGCTTTCATCCACCTTTAGAGCTGTTGAGAAATATGCTTTCTTCATCTGCCTGTGCCACCATTGAAGTCTTTGTGTTATATTGTGTTGTGTCTTCATCTACATCTCCTTTGAGTTTACCACCATGGATGAACCTACCAGGAGTACAAGACTCCTGCTGTTGTTGCTATTAGAATCATCAGTACGTGCAAGCCTCTCCAGCCAGCAGGGTGGAGGAGCAAACTTATACAGTACTGCTCAAACAAGTACAAGTCATACTGTGTTCTTTACCCAATATAAAATAACACCCAAGGCAGTTTAATTACTTGAAAAATTAACTTAATTAGATATTAACTTAAGGTTATTTTAATCCACCAAATATATGCTAAAGAATACGTTCATCATGTATATTAAAAAGTACCATATGGGAATCCGGTAAGTGCTGAATTTAATTTAGAAGTATGATTGTTTATTTTGACACATGTATTAAATTAAATATGTATGGTGTGCATTTGAAAGCTTAGGAATTTATGGCTTAGAATTGTTTATTAGATTTGCTCTTGCTACAATGAAGCATTGTTACTATACACAATAATCAGATCTTTATTGTGATTGTAAGAGGAGCCTATTTCCAATCATATGCATAGAGAATCCGTAAATCACTATATTATTTTGCTATATACATCCTGATTCAGGAAACATTTAAGCATATGCTTAAATCCTTCCTTAGGACAGCACTTAAACGTATTCACAGCTAAGCACATGTTCAGTGCTGTTCTCAAGATGGATGCTTTCCTGAATTGGGGCCTTAATGTATATTAAACTAGTTTGTATAAAGCATATTTCCCTTTGTGTGATTGAATGTTTCCATCTATTCCTTTTACAAGTATCCATCTGTAGGACTTGTTAGAAACATAACAATGTGGATATTTTTAACTCTTGTCCTGCACTTGTGGTTTTGAAAAGCCACAGCTTCCATACATACTTGACATTCATCCAGCAGTGGAAGTGTGCAGACTGCAGCTATTTCTAAGGAAGGTAGATCAAGATGTTGAACTGCTTTGTGTAAGGAATAGCCCAACAAAATAATTTATACAAATAACTTGCTTTTAGACTTGAACAGTAACTATTTTTGGAGCTGAGAGAAATGAGTCACGAAGCAAACTGGGCCAGTTTGATCCAGCTTGGATAACTGCATCTAATTTTACTTTACAGAGTTTTAACCAATGTTGTAAAATAGATAAACTGTTATCACTGAACTCTATCTCTTCCTTTAAGCCTACCATATTTCTTGGTATCTAGAGAGGTGTATTGTACTAAATCCGTTTTATTGTTATACAAATTAGATTGCACCTCACATAGAGGTGATCAGTTCAGAATGTTTTGGTATTAAAACATAGTAATTTCAAATTAAAATCAAGCAGTGCCATGTATGGTCTTGAATAAATGTTGCCAGAGACTGCAGCCTTATATATATTTCTGGAAGCCATTATTGTCATAGGGTTGTAGAGGTTTCATTTAACATTTTAGAATTAATAAAATTTTACAGTATCTAATTAATTCATGGTGAATTATTCCAAAATGTCAAGAGGAAATATAGAAGTCCAGTCCAATAACTTCACTGATTCTCTAGTAGAAGTGATGTGAGGGAACTAATATCTGATCTTCCATTACCAATTGAAAAATTCAAAAATGATATTTTGTTTGCCTAGAGAAATACTAGTAAGAGCTATCATGATGGCATCTGAAATGGGAAAAAACATTTAATATTTTCATTCCTTTACTTATTTACCTCTCTCAAATATTTCATTATTTAGTTTTCATTTTATGGGAATCTGTCTCCAAGGAGAACACTTTATCGCACCCTTTCTGATGAGAGCATCTGTAGTAATCGGAGAGGATCATCTTATGCTAGCTCACGGAGTTCAATGCTAGATCAAGCCTTGCCAAATGATATTTTGTTCAGCACCACCCCACCATATCACAGCACACTGCCTCCCAGAATGAGTCTGACTCCTGGAATGGGAAACCTAAGAAGTAAGTAATGGATCGTGCTATGCAAATTTTGGGTGGCTGTTTCTGAATTCAAATTAAATTCTTAAATGTTCCATTAAATGTCACTTTTAATGGCAAGTTGTAAAGTGCCAAAAGGATTGTGCGCTAAAGAATCCAGTAAATATCAAATTTAGCCAAAAATACATTTTTATACTGTTAATTGTAATTCTTTAATTAAATTTGATCAGTTTTGAAGGGATGTTTCTATATATTTTACCAGATAGATTTTTCAGAAAGAACATAAGACTTGAGACAGTTTTCTTCACATTTCTTATTTATTCCTTTGACTGGCCTCATTAAAGAAACACTGACTTGTTTTGTTTCATAAGATATTCTTTTATTTCCCTTTTTTTATTAAAACTACTAAATCATATATATACTGAATGACTGTAATCAATTTCATTTTTAAATTTGTGATGAAGCTGACCCACTTACCTTGTGGTAATATCTTAAAACTTACAGTGCAATCATGACCCTTACCTGTCTTTCAAGATTTGAATCTAGTAACATTTCTTTACATAACAGTAAATGATTTACTAAGTGGTTATCGTTTCTAGTAGCAAGGAATGGTGATCTGGAATGATAAATTAAATTAAGTTTTGTTTCTATATTGAATGAGATCTTATTGTTTAGTTCTATTCCATCAATAAAGATGGAAGATCATGGGAAAGTAGGGCATCTGGAAGGGACCTCATGAGATCCTTTAGTCCACCCCCATGCTTAAGGCAGGATCATCCCTGACTAGACCACCCTAGCCTAAGTGTTTGTCTAACCTGATTTTGAAAACTCCCAAAGATGGTGATTCCATAATTTTACTATGTCGCATGTTTCAGTGCTCGACCACAGAAAGTTCCTTCTAAATCTCCAACCTAAATTTCCCTTGCTGGAGCTTGAGGCCATTTCTCCATAGTCCTGTTCCCTTCAGCCACAGAGGAAAGGCCATCTTTATACTCTGTGTAATCACCTTTCATTGTCTGAAGACTGTTATCACATCTCCTCTGTCTTCCCTTCTCCAGACTAGATCACTCTAGTTTTTTCAGCCTTTCCTCATAAGTCATATCCCTGAGGCCTTGAATCATTTTTGTTGCTCTATGCTGGACTTTTTCCAAACTATCCAGATACTTCTTGAAGTTTGAGGTCCAAAACTGGACACTGTACTGGCAACAGTACTCCAGATATCTCACCAGTGCCTGAGAGAGGAAGAATCACTTCCCTTGATTTGTAAGTGAGACTCCTGTTAATACAACCCGGCATACGATTGGCATTTTTTTTTCAACAAGAGCATACTGCTAGCTCATATTCAGCTTAGGTCTACTGTAACTCCCAGGGCTTTTTTTGCAGTACTTCAACCTAACTAGTCATTTCCCCAGTCCATATTTGTGTATGCAATTATTCCATCCCAAGTGCAGGGCTTTGCATTTATCCTTGTTGAATCTCCCATGATTGATTGCGGACCATTTCTGCAGTCTATCCAAGCCATTCTGGATCCTATCCCTGTCCTCTGAAGTGTGTGCAACTCTACCCAACTTGTTGTTCACAGGTTTGCTAAGCATGCACTCAATCCCATCATCCAAGTCATTAATGAAGAGACTAATGAATACCAGACCCTTGGGGAACCCCACTTGATACCTAGAGTAGATATTGACCCATTGATGACTAGTCATTGAGTATAATAATCCAACTAGTTATGTATCCACCTCACAGTACTTTTGTATTTCAAAATAATAAAATTATTTCAAAATAATAAAGTAAATATTCACCTTGAAAACAAATGTGATTGCACAATATGGCCAGAGTTTTTAGACTTGGAACCTACAGGAAGGTTCCTAAATCTTTCCTTAGATAAATATGATGTCATTGGGATAACGGAGACCTGGTGGGACTCCACCCATGACTGGACCACGGGTATAGAGGGCTATACCCTAAA
>NW_017728943.1:99645001-99694205 GCF_001723895.1 Crocodylus porosus
CTTCAAGAGTAAATTGGATGCTTATCTTGCTGGGATCCTATGACCCCAGCTGACTTCCTGCCCTTTGGGCAGGGGGCTGGACTTGATCTCCCAAGGTCCCTTCCAGCCCTAATTTCTATGAAATCTATGAAATAATGAGAGTAAACTGATTTTTGATGATGATAAATATCTGAGATCCCAGCAACTTCAACTGGATTATAGGAAGTACTTTACTGAAAAGCAAGCTACTTTGGTGTGGGTACCCATATTTAATCATGAATAGCATTTTTCAAAAAACACTTAATTGGCTTAAGAGCACAGGCCCCATTGAAGAAGATTTCATAGACATTAGGGCTGGAAGGGACCTCAAAAGATCATCAAGTCCAGCCCCCTGCCCCAGGGGCAGGAAGTCAGCTGGGGTCAAAGGATATGGGTCGAAATGTTTCTTAAAAGAGTCCAGAGCAGGTGCCTGCACCACCTCTGGAAAGAGTCTATTCCAGGACTCAGGGGCTCGGACAGTAAACAAGCTTTTCCTTACGTCCAGCCTGAAATGGTCTTGGAAGAGTTTGTGACCATTGGTCCTTGTCATCCCTTGGGGCACTCTGGTGAACAGCCATTCCCCCAGATCCTGATGCACACCCCTTATGTACTTCTAGGTTCCCATCAGGTCACCCTGAGCCTGTGTTTTTCCAGGCTGAAGTCTCATGGCTCTCAGCCTCTCTTCATAAGGTCTGTTCTCTAGCCCTCTGATCGCATGCATGGCTCTTCTCTGGCTTCTACACATCCTTCTTGAATTGTAGAGCCCAGAATTGGATGCAGCACTCCAGCTGCAGCCTCACCAAGGCCGAGTACAGCAGGAGGATGACATCCTCAGATTTACTTGAGAAGCATCTATGGATGCAAGTCAGAGTTTTGTTCATTTTACCAGCTGCAACATCGCATTGGTGGCTCATGTTCATCTTGTGGTCAGTCCTGACCCCCAAGTCTCTTTTGGCTGTGGTGCTAGCAAGCATAGCACTGCCGAGCCTATAAAAGTGATGCAGATTTCCTCCCCCCACCCCTGAGGTGGAGTACCTTACACTTTTTGATAGGCCAGTAACTTTTATTTAAGAAGTAAAAAAGAAGCCAAACTACTGTTGTTAGGTCATTCCCTTCAGTAGGTTTAACTATTGTATCATTAGTGTCATAACAGTTTGTGACAGACTCAGCTCTGGGATTTGTTTACCATATTCCTGTCAATAATCGCAGACAATCCCCTGGCTTTTCCCCAGGTCTTTTTTAAGGCTAATATGAAATTGGCACAGAAGTCCTGGCTTTGAATGAACCAGTTAGGTGTCCCAATTCCAACAGTTGCCCAACAAGTTAGGCCTGAAAGCCCTTCCTGACTCCTGTTAGGCAGTCAGCGTGACCTGATACACATGTGCCACCAAGTCATCATGAATCATATTGATGCTTGGGTATTTTCTGTGTACTTTCCTATGCTTTTCTTGCTGTGTTCAAAATAATTTTTTGAGGCAGGCATTTCACCTTTGCCAATGCCAGGAACATCCTATTGAATTCCCAGTCTTGGTGCCCTCCACTTCTGTCCAAGGCTTCCAGGTAGCTTAATTTCATTTCTATTGTGGACTGCTAAACCAGCTATTTGACCCACAGACCCTTAGGAAGTATTAATTAGCATTATGATTTCATTCAAGCAGACCATGTCGGGGTATGTCTGTTACTGCTCAATGTGATCCAGTCTAGAGATACTTGCATCAGCTGTAAGTGAACCAGCCCAGGTACCAGAAACATTATATCTGCACCAGCATGTAGCCCTGCATAAGACTAATTTCCCAGGCTTCTCAGCAGGGTAAAACACCCTGTGAAGAGCTCAGTGTTCCTATAAATGAGCTGGCTCAGGTCCCTGAAGCAATCTAACTAAGTAGCTTGTGTGGATTATAGACATACCCTGTTCTGTCAAATTTATGTATTGAAATCAGGGCTTAGGATTGAAGTGAACTTTTGTGGTAGCTCAAATTAAGGTCTTTTGTTGGATGTTGGTGAAAAGGGGGATACGTTTTCAGCTACTACAACTTTATATGGAGTGTGCTTTGGACCTGATGAACCCATCCACCAGCTCATACAATCATTCATACACACAAGGATTGGAACAGTTACAGGTATTTGTAGGCTGAGAACTTGCTATTTTCCACCATGCTGCATTTAAAGGTCCTGAGTGTTTTGCGCTAAGATTGGATACTTTTGGAAGGGATGGATCTGTTGGTTCCTTCACCCCTGCTCCATGGACCTAATAAGCAAAATCCTACTCACCCCATGTAAATCAAGCCTTGTACATAAGAAATGTAGTCTATGCAGGATAAGCACAGCACTGGATTCTTCACTTATTCTCCCTCAGGACCATAAAGGCTTTGTTGCATGTTAGGGACAGCAAGCACCTCTCAGCTCTGGGGTTTGGGACAACACAGCAGCTGCAACTCTGGGTATTGCAAAGCTAGTCAACCTGGTAATACCATATTTTCTTATACCACATGTCCCCATATAAGACATGCACCTTGTTTTTTGGGAGACAGAATGTGGGTAGAAGGAACGGAGATACTTCCAGAGTCATGGCCTAGTGTTGGCTTTTTCATGGAGAGACTGTTGCAAGATGACTGCTAGCTTCTCTCTCTGCCAAGAGGCTGAGAATAACTTTTTCACAACCAACACTGGATTCTGCTCCTTCTGCTCATTTGCTAAGAGAAAAACTGGTAGTCATTTTGCAACATGGCATCTTTATGCTTGTATTCTGGTGAAGTAAATAAGCTTCCCTACTTACAACACACACATCCATTGTAGAGGACTGATTTTGTGGGGGAAAGGTGCATGTGAGTAAATATAGTATGCCATGTAACTGCATTTCTTAGAGGAAGTTCTGCTCCTGCCTCAGATTTGAAATGTTGGAAGGCTTTGGAATGAAGTTTATTAAAGCCTGCAGCTGTCCTGCTGAACCACATTGCTTTCATGGGTAAATCTGGAATTGTAAAAGCAGGTGGTAGCTTCTCATGTAGGGACCAGTGGAGTTTCACAACACTTCTGAAAGGTACATGAAGGAAAATACACAGGCAGGAGATGCATCTTTTTCTTTTTTGGGGGGGGGGGGAAGAGGGGGGCGGTTACATGAGTCTTAAAGGGCCTTGAGGAAGCATGAGAGAGAGTGTTCAATGAGACTTATAGTCCTTAGTCCAGTTAGGTAATCAGCTGATTTCTCAGTACTACCAACTGAAGGATAATCAGTTTTTAAACTAGACAAATCCTTGTGGGTGGTTTTGCTAATATAGCTTTATCTGAGCTGATGAAAGCTACTCTCTAGTCATTTTCTTACCTTTGACAATACACATTTCCATCTGGAAAGCCACTTCTCAAGTTGCAGTGATTTCCTCTTTCATACTGATGAGCTTCACATTCTTTTAATTGTTCATTTTAAACTAACCCCTCCAAAGAGAAAGCGGGTAGAAAGGAAGGTAAAGATGATGACTGGTGATTGAGTAGAACTCCAGTCATTCTGCCAGCATTCTTTTCCACTTACCCCTCCGGTGAAATTCTTCTCTAGAAACTTAGTATTAAAAAACTCTTCAGCTTTTATGGAGACAACTAGAGCACATAGAAAATCTACCCGCAGGCTGTTTCATTTGAAACCAACTCAAAAGACTTTGTAGCTTGCAAGGAAATGGTCTAGCATGTCTGTCTTACTGTGTTTCTGTTGTGTCAGGCATATAGCTTGTAGGTTTTGTCAAGGTCTATTTTTGGTGTAAAGGAATGTCTGCAATGGCACTAAACCTCTAATGTATTATCTTGGAGATTTGGAAGGCAAACTGAGTATGCTGAGACTGTACATAATTGCTCATATTTGTCTGTTATAGAACCTCTTTCTAGGATAGTTTCCTTCCCCCCCCCCGGTCTTTTGCTTTAAATATGGGAAGGGACTTGCAAGTGTGAGGATGAGAGAAGCATGTTTAACATCAGGGAAGAAAGGCATGTCTGAGACCACGCTTGTAACTTATCTACCGATTTAGTGTTAAATGCCAGATTGAAAGCACAAATGGAATAGTGCTAGTATGAATATAGTGACTTTCCACAGAAAATGTTAAAACCTCATGAAATCCTTAACCAGCTCTGGAAAAAGGTCAAAATGTACTGCAATGAGGTGCATGGCTCAGGTGCAGAAGCCCAACTGCAGGTGGTTAGAGAAAGGAACCTATCTACGTAAGACCCTGGGATCAGATGACAAAGCTGATTGACTGGCCCTAGGGGGGAGTTAAACCTCCTTGGGAGGGTATCAAGGAAGAAAGGAGGCTGGTATGCTGCGGAACCAGGACCAAGCCAGGATTCCTTCTCTGGAGGTCTGAGGAAAGACTAGAGGGTTTGCTTTTTGTTTACTATTTGCCTATTGCTTGTGTGATTGCTTACATTATTTTTTGTGGGGAGAAGTATTCCATGGTGGAATAAATGGGCTAAAACTGAAAGCTGACTGGACTTTGAGGAAACTCGCTCTGGGTTTAGTCTAATGGAAGGACTACCTGCTATATTCACTCTTAGTACCAAGAATTGTATTTAGAGGTAATTAACCATATTAATCTGAAGTTGAGCAGAAGCCAGGGAAGAGATGCACCTAACAGATTAGCTGGATCAAAGATACGTAAGCTTTTGTGAGCAAGAGCTACTTTGCTACAGTAGATTATTACTCCAGTTTCTGGATGTGGACTCTGTGAGGGACATTCAGGCCAGAACTGTGATCCAGAAAGTGAAGTTGCATTTTGCAAGGTTTAGCTCATTTGTCACGTTATGCTCAGACATTGTACACCAGTATACCACTGCAGATTTCAAGTGATTCAGCACCATGTGGAAATTTGGACATATGGGGTGTTTATAGACTTGCTCCAGGGGTGGAGACAGGTGGAGGCAGAAGTGCTTTATTTACTCCAAGAGCCACTCTAATTCAAGTGCCCAGTGTCACATGTATCAGTATTCCAGTACTGAAAAATGGCAGCGGTTGCGTTTTAACTAAACCCCATTGAACACTGATTCATGTGATGCTGGAGCATGGTTCTTATCCTGTTCCAGCAGAGCCGGTCAATCAAATCTGCTCAGATGTGCTGTAATTACAGTGCATTAGAGCAGCCTCTCTGCATGTCTATAGGTGCCCAAGGTGTTTTCCCTGAGATGCAGAGAGAAACAGGACATCAGTAAAGACATCCAGGAGACTGGTGGCAAAAGCAAAATAGAAAAAAAAGGATTCCTGCTTTGCACTGATGGACAATAACAGTAGGCCATCTCGGAGGATAAACAGCAGACTATAGCACTGGGCCTGACAGGCTGAAACCTTCTGCTTCTCATAGAACTATAGAGTTAGAAGGCCCTCAAGGGTCATCAGTTCCAAATCTAACAAGGTATAATAATTTATGAGCACACCAGGGTTTTATAAAACCATGATATTGTTTTTTACTAGTAAGTCAAATGTTCACAACCAGACCAGAAACAATACCTGTATAACAGGGCTTTCCACCTTCTCAGTGGCCGGGGCTACGTGCCACACAAGGGCGACAGGCCAGAAACTGGGGAGGCTACAGCTGCCTCCCTTGCCACATACTCATCATAAGTAGCCTGGACCACTCCACTGCCGCACTCGCACCATGGGAATGCTGACTTGGTTTCTGTGCACTCTGCACAGTCTGCTCTCCTCTGCTGTTGCGTGCAGCACTGGTAGCCCAGCTCCAGCACACTTCCCACCAAATATTCAGTGCAATTAGCACCCCAGTCCCCTTCTGTTGTGCTGTCCTGTTCCCAGGAGTGGGGCCAGAAGCAAAAACTGGGGAAGGAAGTGGAGTTCAGAGACTCCAGCCAACACGGCATCAAAAGCAATGAGGAGAGCAGCAGCCAAGCTGGAGCCCATTGGCCACATGTTGATCTCTGCAGCCCACCAGTTGGACAGCCTTGATGTATAATAATCCCATTGCCAGCATGTTTACTTAAAGTGGTGGTGTTCTATGTGCAAAGGCAAACTTAAGTGTAAAGATGGAAATGCTGCTCTGATTAAGCAAATCCATCTGTTGGGACTATATTTAAAATCCTAAATTTTAAGGGTGGCTGTTGTTGGTATTTTTATTATAATTATTTATTTTCTTATTCAAGTAATGCATTGTCCAAATTCATTGTTACTCAGTGAGAAATGTCCATTGCATCCTTATACTTCTTTCCTATGCTGTTACACACGTACAAACACAAGCAGTAGGACCAGCTCTCCTACCTACAACTACTTCTCATTTCTAAAGTACTTTCATCCCAAAGTGCTTAAACTGACACAAGCTTATGAAGACTTGAGCTGGTGCACAAACATGGAGAATCTTTTGTCCACCAGGGAAAAGCTGTCATTTTTTGGGTGGGAAACAACATTAAGGCTAGTCTGTCACACCCATTAGAGGAATGACTGGTATACAGGGCAGTTAAATAAAAAAAAAAAAAAAAAGGTAAGCTAGGTTGGCAGTTTACAACTAAGTAACTCAAGCTACTGTACACAAGCAAGAGGATCTATGTCCAACCATTAACCAACTATACAAAACAATAGCAAAAGATAAGACAGTCCAAGCTGCTATGGAACACAAATCAGAAGAGATGGCTACAACTTCAAACGGTGGTTTAAAAAAAAAAGTGAAGATGAGAGATTAGCAGGAGAGCGACAATACAAAAATGAGTGATGTAAAGACTAGGATAGTTGAAAGTCTTTGAATTCTAAGAGAATGCAGTGGCTGGCTATAAAGGTTCAGTCCCAGTGGAGGGTAATCTCTGGCTCCAGGAGGTGAGCCTTACAGAAGAGACAACACCAGTTGTTAAAAAGAAAGGTGTAGCAACTCTGTGGAACTAACAGAAAACTGACATCACCCTTGTGCCACCATAAACACTTCTGTGGTGGCACAAAGCAAAAGCAAATAGACGTGTGTACCCTTTATGCTCGTACAGCATTATTGTAGCAGACATCTGTTTGACTTATGATAGGAGAATACCCACACTTTCCAAGCACCCCAGGCAGGCGTTCTCAGGGCTTGAGGGGCTTCATCCTGTGTGCTCTGGGAATTTCTGTGTAGGGTCATTCCCCTCAAGCCTTACAAGGACCTGCCCAGCTTTCTCTGCTTCCAGAGACACACCCTGGGGATTGCCAGGGGCGCATCACTAAAAACAAGGAATACATCCCCTGTCCCACATGATCAAAAGCCAGTACAATGGGTGACATGTGTTTCTCTCAGCAAAGCAGATCAGCTGTGGCAGGACGCATCCCAGCACAGCTGATCCACTTCACTTGGCGATGTCTATTTCTAGCCTTAGAGGTTGGGTTACAGGCTACAGTAAAGAAGTTGGAAGGAATCACCAGGAATTCAGTTTATATTTGTGTTGAATACTGGCTGTATTGTGGATGGCTGCCTCAGTGAATAGTTCTTTTAATCCAGAAACATTTTAATTTAGATATATAGAGTCTTCTCATGTTGCACACCTTGTTGAAGTTAATGAAGTGTGCAATAACTTTTTTTATCCTAGTTTATAGTCTCCTCATGAAAAAAGCCCTCCCACTGACTGAAACAATTGTGTTGCCTTGACCATGGAATAGGGTAGGTAAGAAACTTTTTCCCTCGTAAGCAACCTAAATAGGAGTTTTTCTGGCACCAATATCAATCAATTTCAGGCAAGCTGGCCCAGGAGTTATGAGGTCTAAATATAACTTTGCAAGAACTTAATGCTATTAAAGTTACTTTATGTCATTTCTGTGTAATAATGTGATGGAAATGAAAAATTAATAAAAATGGACAGTGTGGCCATGATCCTTTTATGTAAAGGGAACTGAAAGTCACTGGATCAGTCTTGTAACACCAATGCAATTTCCTTTAAAACTGTAGCCTATCTCCCTGTCTCATTGCCCAAGAGGACATAGCTTTCTCTCTCTAACCCTTAAAACACAAATAGCATGAAAAGATCACTCCCTGAACTCAGGGATGCAGGAAATTTTGCATACAATTATTTGGGACTTAAAAAAAAATCCTCTATGTTGCGTGCAGATGCCTGGGCATTGTTACACCTTCTTGTAATTTTAGCCATTCTCATGAATACTTGAAGCTCCAGAGCTATCATTAACTGAACCTTCTTTTTTTAACAAGGTTTCTATTTCTGGGGCCCTTTGTCAGATTGTATGCTAGATAAAGTAGCATAGACTGAAGGGGAATTGAGGTCTGCACAAAGATGTTGTATAAAAAGAGATGACTACTAGTGAAATCACTCCTCTGCTCTATTTGGAAAGCTAGCCGAATCTTATTGGAAGTAGACACTTTCCTGACAGATTTCACATTTGTCTCCTGTTGACTGATCAAAGACGAGTCCAAGAGTTCTCCCTAGGGGACTGCCCACTGGTCTAGAGTCAACTGCTAGATCATTAGCTTTCAACCAAGGTACTGTATCTGTTAAATTTCTATATTGGTCCAGTACCAGGGCACACAAGTATTTATACTATCTATGTAGGACTTTTACAGATACCAAGCCATATACACAGAAAAAGATCTTCTGCATGACTTTATCCAAATGTGATTTCACCACTTAAGGCTTTTAGAAATGTTTAATATTGCAAATGTTGGAAAGAGCTTGTTAGTAGGAAGTGGGAGAAAAATGTATGTGTATGCTAGAATTTGCATTTGATATATATTTTTTCATTTCTGAGATTTAAGTGATCCTGTGTGCTAGATACTACAACATGATTCTCTCAAACAGCTTCCAGATAGAGTTGTTGTTAGTTACTTTATCAAAACCTATGCAAGTTTCAGGACAGGAAAATCCTCTGGTTTCAGGATGGGAGAATCACATGGTACCCAAAACATCTTGGTCTCCTGTGTAACTTTGGGGATAAAAGTTTTTATTTTTATTTTGTATATGTATAAATAAAACTGTATATTATACTTTTTAATTAACAGCAAGAGAAATAGCACTTTCATAGAAGTGGAAGGCACTCTATGCTATGACTGTGCATGTTGTGACCTTCATTGTCAAAAATGCTTTTGGTATTTTGGTAGTTCAGTAGTAGAAATGAACAGGCCTAACGTGTTACAACCTGGACATGGGAAGGAAATGGGGGAGTTAAAAATAAATAAATAAATAATAATTTCCTTTCTATTTAAGAACTTGTTATTTAACCAGTCTTATTTAACTTCTTATTTAGCCAGTTTTTCTTTCTTTTTCTTCTGTGAAAATATTAAAGAAAATTACTTCTTACTGAATGCAGCACACAACTAAATATGATTATAAACTAATTTCACCTTATTAATGTGATTTTAACTAAACTGTTTAATGGCTTCATTCATGGCTGCACATATTCCTAATTACAGTCTTCATTTGCATATGTGTGCATGTGTGTGTGCAGAGATAGATATCATTTTACAGTTAAGTATGGCTTGAAAATGTGAAATATATGCTGAAATATGAAAATAATGGTCTGTTCTGCTGAGGTGCTAATGCCTAGTCTGCTTGTAAATCAACATATAACCATGACAGAATATGTTATTCATTAATGATAATTGAGATAACTGATCATTGTGCCCTAATAACATTTTTTGCCATATCCATGGTATGGTAATAGTCACAGTTTTGTTTTGGAAATTGGGTTACAGTCCAATAAAATATCACTTTCTTACAAACACATCACCATTTTAAAACTGAAAGATCATTGTCTTTAAGTCCTGTTTCTAGCAGAGACTAGAACTAATGCATAAGCTTCAAAAACAAAAGCTTCAGAAGGTATAATGGACACATGCACTAGACAGAGTTTTTCCAAAATAGCATCTGACTTCAACCACAAATTGCATTCATGCAAATTTTTCATGTGTAGTTTTCTGGAGTGCTAGTAAATAGGCTGTATCATATCTAGCACTTCCTCTTTTTCAAGGATGTGCAAGTTGAGATTTAGTAATATACTGCAATTTATCATCGTGGCTGAATACTCATAGTCTCTGTAGTTGTTCATCTGGAAAGTGGAAGATTAGTAAACCTCTTCTCATTTCCTGAGTGCAGTAACCCTTAAAATTACTACACCCGAAACTGAACCAGTATAGAGGGGTGGGGTATGGGGGAGCGGAAATTGAGGATTAACACATTTTGGCTATTTTTTGGCATTTCAATCAGCATATCCTAAGACGGTTATATGCCATTGTCATAAAAGGACTAATTTTTGTGTTTGTTATTTAGATGAATTCTGGTTCTCAGATGGCTCCTTATCTGATAAAGCCAAATTCAATGATCCTGGCCTGATGCCCCTTCCAGACACTGCCACAGGGCTAGACTGGTCCAACCTGGTAGATGCTGCACGAGCATTTGAAGGTAACAGGAAAACCAGTGAATTAGATGCCTGTTTTAAAGACAAGCAAGCATTTTATTTTCTTTATTTTGTATATGCACATTATGAATAATAAAAATCCTACTTTGGCAGTGTTAGCTTCCCTGTCCTTTTGGCAGTATTTCTTATGTTCAAATAAGAAAATTTGGGCACAAGGTTGTATATTGTTGCTGTCAACTTTGTGTGCCCAAAGGATGCCCCCCTAACTTTTTCTTCAGCTTGCACAACAAGCTGACATCAATATAACACAGAGGTGCTACTGATATTTCTCCAGTAAGGTGCTGTTACGAAATAAAGCTTTATTTCAGCATTGAACTATAGTTCCACATTTACCTGAAGAAAAGGGCGTAATTATCACTTTTCTAATTAAAAGTACTCATACTTAACATAAAAGTAGACAGAAGAGTACATGCACAGATGTGCACATTTAGCATTTTTTCCCCTCGTGCTTTGTCAGATCTTTTTTTCTGCTGTCCCAGATCTTGAGTTCCATTGGTTAAGTGGTACTGCTCAGAAATTGATTGAAGTATGAGAATACCTTGTGAAAAAGTCTAGACATTACCACCACAATGATAATTAACATTTGGAGAATACACATATACAGAAAACTGAAAACTGAGCCATCAGTTGTAATATTCTTAAACTGAATCACAGCATGGATATTTTGCTAATCATGTGTTCAGTACTAATTTTATCCCCAAGAATGTAATGGCAAAAGGGATTTAAATTGGTTGGAAGATATTCGGAACTACTGCACTATTATTCTGAATGGCATTATTACCATTTTAAAAAGAGTCATGAATGGTGATGATTAGCAGTCTAAAATACTGGCTAGATTGCTTTCTAACTTGATTAAGCTTGCATCCCTTCCTTTCTATCCATTACTTCTCAAACAAGTGCACCCTAACTAGTAAGAAAGTATTGTAACACTAGAAGATATCTGGGGAGAAAACATTCTCATTATATTAGTATACTTGGCTGCTCCTGGTGGGCAGGAGGTGTATTTTGTTACTAATATCTTCATGAAGCAACTGGAAAATTGATTCTTGTTAGCACAAAGAAGGCTTGGCATTAAGCTGCTAAGCTCATGCTAAACTATTTGTTAATGCTTCATAGGAAAGATTTTTGTGTGAGCTCAGTTGATAAAAACGTTTGTTCTACATTGGGTACTGTCCTGAATTCAGCTGTTATGAGGTCTTTAATAATGTAAATCTTAAAGTTTATAATCTTTTAAAAGTCTTTTTTATTTTCAGTGTTATAGCCTCCCTATACAATCAGATAAGAATAATAGTAGGCTGTGTGGTATCCTATGCTTTGCTTAATCAGTTAGAAAAACTTTCTTCGGTTCATCTTACAAATTTCAATTCTTATACTGTACCATTCAAATGTAAAGGAAATCTAGGCAGAACAATTTATATGTGTTGATAACTGCATTGTTCTGTTTCCTGTTGTTTGTTCTGTTCAGAAAGGGGGAGGGGATTTTTACTGTCTTGTTTTTAGTTGTGAGTATTTCAAATGTCTACGCAGTAATTTTTTATTCCCTTACCAATTCAGTCTTCATGGTTTGAAGTGGGGAAGTATAGTCTGGATCACTAGGTGCCTGTTTTGAAGATTGATTTATGAATTATTGGGAGAAAATGAACCGTGTGCTAAGATGCATAATATAGAAGCACAATGGTATTTTTATATTTGAAAAGTGCAATTTCTGTTTTGTTAGTATGTGAATACCCAGGATGCGGTTAAAGATACCTGTGCAGGTGCTGTATAGTACATTAAAATAATTGTACTGTTATTTTTTTAACATATTTGGTTGGAGAAATCAGTTTTTTAAAAAGTAGTCAGCTTTCTGTGTCTTCTGTCTCTTAATCAGAAAGTCATTAAAATAAGCAAAACTGTCTTGACGCATCTAGAAAAGTTCACTGAAAGGAAGTACATTATAACGGAACATTTGTTCTTAAAATAGTTGGAATAAATGGGAAGAAGCAGGTGCTAGTTGTCCTTTTGTTACTGAAGAATTGCTTCAAGGTTGGTGTTAAGAGTTTAGCGGGGAGTTAGCATCCTGGACTCTAATGTAAAACATGGATGTCAAAGATGACATAAACAGATGACAAAAATGTCAAGGAAAGAGACTGCAAATGTTCAGAAAGGATCTTGAATGGCAGTCAGTATTCCTAAAGAATATTTTAAAAGTAAAAGGATATATTATAGAAGAAGTTGTGTTTTCATGATGATTTACTTAACTGTATGGATATAAAATGTCCTACTTTTATTTTTGTTCACAAGAATGTAATCAAAACTTTTTAAAGGAAAGACTTTAAAGAAAAAGTTGAATGACTACTAAAACTTTATTAAAGGAACTGTTTGCTACTGATGATTTAAGAAATAGCTATGATTTAGTAGCTGATATTTTTTTGTGGTTAATCATTGCACAATTTACAGTAATTAGATTAAAAAAAAAAAACAAACTTTAACATTTTTTCAACAAGGCTTCTCTGTATAACCTCTAACCATACTTGTGAATTTAATTCAAAGGTCAGTTCTTTCTTGGTTCTCTCTCTCCTACATATTGACAATCCATATTTTTTTATCATCTCATAATGTTTAGACGAACACTAACATTTTTCCATTCTTGAAATTCAGTTGTTTCATAAATTGGAAATATGTCGAGCTTGTTAGCAGTTTTAATTTTGGGTGTGAGGTGTGATTTGGCTTGACATGACACTTTTTGGCTCCACAAACAGAAGTCAGAATTCTTTGTCAGATCCTTAAGAATATAATTTTTGTCATTTTAAATCTAAATCAAAAGAACTTAATTGGATGGTCTTTTAAAATGTCTTTGACTAGGATTCTGTTAAAGACATTTTTAATGGATTCAGTGAGACTTTTTTTTAAATTATACTGCTCTAACCCTTGCTTGCTAATGAGTCCTGCTGCTGTTTTTAGGTAGAGATCTGGGCTTCTCATCAGAGACTTCATGACATCCTGATACTGATGATTTCTTTAGTGACAGCCAACATATGATGGCCACACTGTTACTTGTTCCATGAAACTCCTGTGATATTTATAATTCTCACATATGTTCAGTCAGAGGTGGTTTCACATAACCAAGAGAAATGTTTTCCTTGATTCCTGAGGTACAGCCAACCTGCTCATTTCAGAGGAAATTAGAACTACCTAGGCTGCTACTGATGCTGTTAGAACCTCCCAACCTCCCTGCAGTCAGGTTCTTGCACTTGTGCAGTCCTCCTCAGGAAATTTGTCAGAAATTTCACAATTCTCTGGCTCCTAGTCTAGATACAGACGGTCACAATGCCTGAGGCTGAATCAATTCAGTCTTTGCAGGTTAGTCTAAACTGCACAGATTGAACTGAAACAGAAGTTAACAGACATTACCTTTGATTCAGGAAATGCAGACACATGCCTGCAGTGGCTCAGGCCAGAAGCCAGGGGGTGCTAGAATGCAGCTCTCTAGCTGTGTGCTCACTTCCTCTTCCTGCTGCCCCGGAGGTCTTGGGGATTTGGTGTCCAAAATTACAGCAGCAGAACTCTGCAGGGTTGCTTGTCACTTCCTCTTCCTGCTTCCAGCTGCCTCTGGGATTTGTAGTCCACAGTCATAGCCAGCACTAAGTTTGAGTAGGGAAGGGGTGTTTTTAAACCCCTCCCTGGCCCCAAATCTCAGCCAGGATTTGCCTGGGGGGGCAAACCCTCTCCCCCTCCCTTGTAGACTGGGCTGCATCCCCAGCCGGGCTTGCTCCCCCTCCACCCCCCTTTGTCAGCCAGCTAAGGAGCAGAGGGGTGGAGCCAGCCCTGCTCTCTGAAGTAGACAATACAGCCCAGCGTAGGGCTGGAAAGCATGCTGGGGGACTGTGATTTAACTTGAACCAGGAAGGGGTCTGGGACAGAAGTTTCATAAACCAGTTTGATCCAAATCAGTTCAGTCTAATGATACTACATTCAACCAGGTTTATCTTAAAACAGTTTCAGCCATTTTGAAATTGGTTTATATGTACTTAAGTTCTATTCTTTTACAGCTTGAAACCAGTTCCAATGGAGAATGAACTAGGAGGGGATAAATACATATCAGAAAAGAATAAGCGAAAGTGACAGTTTTTTAAAAATTGATGTATATTTATTGTTTTACTATACTTCTCTAAAGTCCTTCTGGATCCTGAAGTCTGAGTTGGAAGAATGTGGTTTCCAATACTTGCTGGAAAAAATTCTGAAAGTTTTTCCCTCTTGTATCAATGAATGGACTATAGCCATAAATGTTGAGTATAATGTACAGACTAGTAATATTTCTGGCATTGTGGATTGGTATTAAAAAAAAAAAAAACAACAACCCTTTAGTGCTTTGTAAATAACATTTTGGGGCTTAAGCAAACCAGCAGAGCCTCTCTACAATATTGCTGTGGTTTGATTCAGCTGTTGGTGTTGTACCAATTTATTGCTGTGATTCAAAGCTACTTACCCCAATCAGAATGTAACATTTGTTAATGCGATTTGAGATTTGTGGCACCATCTGTGCTACTATAATTAATATTGTTTTAACATTCCCATTTTTAATCTCTATGTTTTAATAAAAGTAATGCTACACATAACGTAATGAGAGAGGGGGTAAAATATTCAGCATAAAAGATAATTATCCTAACCAAATTAGCTTGTTTAAGTGTTAGAAAAATAAAGATTGAAAGTACTGAGGCAAACTGTTGTCAGTTGATGAGTGTGCAACTTCTGTCAACCTCAGTAGGATTTGGTGTGCATACCCGTGGACCAAATTTGAACTTCAGCTGAAAATTTATCAATAGGAGCACAATTTTACACACTGTTTTATGTTTAGGCTAAGTACAGACAGTTAAAAATGCCTGAGGCTGAATTGATTCAGTCTGCAGGTTATTCTAAACTGCAGAGATTAAACTGAGAAACAGCTGGACATGCATTCAGTTTTTGATTGAGGAAATGCAGCAACATGCCTGCCTGCAGTAGCTCAGGCCAGAAGCGGGGGCGGGTGCTAGAGCCCAGCTCTCTGGCATGTAGCCAGCATGGGCTGTATGTTCACTTCTTCCTGCTGCCCCTGAGGTCTCTAGGATTTGCAGTCCAGAATCACAGAAGCAGGACTCTGCAGAGTTGCAACTCTGCAGTGTCCTGCTTATCACTTCCTGTTCCTGCTTCCAGGTATCTCTGGGATTTGTAGTCCACAGTCGCAGCAAGTTGTAAGTTTCAGTAGCTTGGGCAGGGCAGGGCAGGCCCCAGAACCTAGACAGGATTTGCCTGGGAGGGTGGGCCCTGTCTTCTCTCCCCTCCTCTCCCCACCCCCCAGATTGTTTTCTGTTGGAGCAGACAGCACAGCCCAAACTAGGGCTGGAAAGTATGCTTGAGATGCTGAGGGACTGTGCTTTAACTTAAACCAAGAAGGAGTCTGGGACAGAAGTTTCATAAACTGGTTTGACCCAAATCAGTTAAGTTGTAGATACTACGTTCAACCAGGTTTATCATAAACCAGTTTCAGCCATTTTGAAACTGGTTTATGTGTACTTAGCTTCTATTCTGTTACAGGTTTAAACCAGTTTGTGATGACTTAAACTGATTTATGTGTAACTTCTGTCACTAGTCCCAATCTGTTCTCTGGTCCCATGCATTGCCTTCCTTAATTACTTTGAATTTTTTCTACAGCCTATAGCAGGGGTTGGCAGCCCTTTACTAAATGGACTGTGGCCCCCAATCCCCTCCTGCTATCCCAGCTAGCCCTGCTCTAGGGAAAGAGGGCTGCTCTCATCTCTTTAATACAGCCTCCACTGAAAAATATGGTGCTGAAAAGCATGACACTAGAGTTTGGAGTGGCTAATTCAGCAGTGATGGTAAGTGGAGGCTGCCATGGTGGACCAGCCCACCACAGGGCAGGGATAGCTATGATGGCAGCAGGGGGTTGCCATGCCATTAGCAAAACATGGACCAGATCCAATCTCTTCATGGGCCAGAGTTGGCCCATGGGCCCCAGGTTGCTAACCCCTGACACGAAGGTCCTGATGAGGCTGGGGCAAGCACAGACGCACTTAGTTCAAGGCGCACTCCAGACCCAGAATTTTCCCTATTAAACTGCCCCAGTAGCTACTCATTAGCTCTTGGTTTCTGTTGGGGCTGAGATCAGCTGCTGAGGATAACCTCAGAGCAGCCTCTCCAGCAAGTTTCCAGTTCTAGAGTCTGCCTGTCTGCAGACTTGAGGGGAGGGGGGGGTGTCTTCTGCCGCATCTTCACCAGGACACACTAGGTAAAGAAGTATAGATGAGGCCTAAGGCTGCACACACCATTGGGGTTTAATTTGGTTTAGTTTTCCCTTAATTGAAATGGTGGGTTTTTAAAAACACTGCTTCAATTTAAGCAGAATTAAACCGAACTAAACCCCCATGGCATGTATAGGGTGGGGGATCCTAGGGGATGCCACAGCCGTGGGGGGAAGTGCCACCTCTGCACAGCTCAGACAGGCAGGCTCCAGGGAGAAAAAAAAAACAAGATAAGGCTTCTTTCTTTCTTTTCTTTTTTTGTTCAGTGGAGTTTATCACCACGGGCTGCTGCCAGGTCCCACAGACCCTAAGCTGTGTAGGGCCAGCTAAGCCACCAGCACATCATCTTCCAGCACCCCGTGCTTTGTTAGGTAGCAAACTAAAACACCTCAGACATGTTTTATCCTGCTACATACCAAAGTCATTTAAAGTGGAATACACAGCCAAATGTGCAAACAGCAACGCCATTCAAGCTGAATACGCCACCAAGCATGCAAACAGCAGCGCCATTAAAGCGGTGCAAAAGGGCATTTAAGCCACTTTAAAGGCCAATTTTGTGGTGTGTACAAAGGCCCTAACATCCTGAAAACTCCAGTTCAAAGTTGTCTTTGTGGCAAAGATTACATAAAATGGCTTGCTTTGTACATTTATCTGAGATTTAGATATAAATCTCTGTATATCTTCTTAAATAATTTCATTGCGTGTGCACGCGCATATACACACACACACACACACACACACACTCATATAAGGAGATTCGCATCACAACACATAAGGCAGGAAGCAGAAAGAAGAGCAACAGATTGGGCAGAGGCCACAAAGCAGGGAAAAGAAAGCAGAGCAGTAGTTTTGTCAGAAAAAGGGGATGGGAGTGGCACTCAAGGTGAAAGGTTAATTTGTGGCAAAATTTCCAAAGGCTGGTCACCATTGAGGTACACATATTGCATAATTTTTAATAGTTCTTATCTAGTAGTGCTTTATTTTAAAATGTCATGCTCTAATTGTTGTGATTTGCTACACGCATTGTTAGCACATCCTCTGACTAAGGTAAAGGTGGAGGTTTGTTTCAAAGAGACTGGGTCCTGAATGGTAGTCGTTGTTCTTCAATAGAAAATTTCTGACTTTCACTCTTCTCAGTAATGTTTACCCAACAGTGGGAGAAAAATACAGGAGGATTTCTATTGAAGAAGTTGCTTCAGTGATGCAAAATACTACACATTGCACTTAATTGGCCAAGTCATAACATGGGAAAGTTTTCAGGAACAATGCAGACAGGAAAGCAAAGGCAGGAAAGACAAAGTAAAAATGTAATGGATAATTAGATGGGTACCTGGAAATTACTTTTATCCAATTTCTTTTATCAGCTTGATTGTTGGAACAGTCTTGGTTCTAACACAGGTACTTTGCATAATTCAAGTAAGGAAACTAATTTTACCCTTTCCCTGATGCTTAATTTAATCAAGCTATTGTGCTTCTGTAGTGTGAATGGTGTGTAATAGTGATAGCAATGGCATCTGAAATCACACTCTTGTCCTACTCCAGATGTGTAAGGAAAACTTGTGATCCAAAAACTTGCTGAAACATATCACAGATTGCAAATGATAAAACTTGGGGAAATTATGTCTATAGAAAACTGCTCTCAAAATCAGATATTAAAGAAATGCAACTTTGCTTTGAAGCCTTTTTATGTCTGGAAAAGACTTGTCAATCTTTGCCATGTTCTTCAAAAGTGTTCATTTTATAAGTGCTTAAAATAACTTCTAATTGCTGATTCCCTTTTTTTTATCTATATAGAACTTCTAAAACAGGTCACTGAAATTTCTTACTATTTAAAACAGTCTGGATATGTTTACTCTTCCGTGTTGTTTGTTTAGTTATTTTTATGTGGAGCCATGTCTTCATGCTGTGTGAGACAATCCTGTGCATTGTATTGGAGCTACTTAGCATGAAATGCCATGGTAGCTGGCATTACATACACGTTGGTTTTGAAAGGCTTAATGCTTCTCAGGGTAAGAACCAGCATGACTTATATTAGCAGCATGTGAATCTTACATAAGGGCCACAGCTGCTCTAGTGGCAAGATAGTTGGATGGACTCCCTTGTTTATAGGAACATTCTAAATCTTATTCCAGGTTTTGACTCAGATGAAGATCTTGGGCCGATCTGTCACCACGCGTCATTTCTAGGTGATGGTCTGGGGTTGATGACTTTTATCTTATGTAAACCTTCCTTATTTCTGTGTTTGCACGTTTGCATGATAATGCAAGCTTGTGGGGAGGACGGGGCAAAGAGCAGAGAAGGCATGTTATAGTCAGAGTCAACAGAAATCTGCAGGCATGGAATTTGTATGGCAATCAATTCAACCAGTCTCCACAGAATATGGATTTTCCATAGAAATTCATTTAAATCGAAATTAGTGCATCATTTACTCTCATTCTATGTAGTGATAGTCTGCGTGGCATATTCTTATCTGATGCTTGGTGTATCTTGACAGCTCTGCTATGCTGCATGTCCTTTGATAATGGTGTCGGTCTTTGGAGACATGCTAAGTCCAAACAAATCAAGGTCTACATGACAGCGGCTCTAGTGTTGTTGATACTTGAAGGCACTTTCACCAAAAATGGTACTGAAAAATGATGAAACTGAGTCAATTATAACACTCATATACTGCTTTTCAAGTACGCAGATACCAAATAGCTTATGCAAAAGCTTGAGATAATATGATGATAAAACCGGTGGAATCTAATGACTTAGCTTCATGGAAAATATCAGCATTTTTCCATGAACTTTTATTTTCATTGGTCATAGCCCCTGTTCCTCAGAAGGGTTTCACAGGTTTTCTGTGGACCTCAGCAGGACCAATTTACTGTTTGAATTAGTATTTTAAGTCGAAACAAATAATTCTTGCTCTGTTGATACATGCAAAACAGTGGACTCTAGTGGCCTTTAGATACAGATACTTGAAAGCCAACTGGCTGGAATAAATTTTCTTTCCAATGGTCCTTGAAGCTGTGATTTAAAAAAACAAAAAACAAAAAAAAACCTGGTTCCCTGGCTCTAATCGGATTCAAATCAATTCATTGTACATTAGCTTTTGATTTTTGTATATAAAATATCCCTACAAACTTTTTTTATTAACTTTGTTTCCTCCCACCCCTGTAGATCAGAGAGTGGCATCTTTTTGCACCCTGAATGATATGCAGCAAGCACAGGGTTTGGCAGGTACTCAAGATATACCTTTGGGTGAGAGTCCAACAGACGGAAAGGATTTCCTTGATGCTACTGGGTATGTAATATTTAAAGTGCTTTTATAATGAAACAGATAACACTTGGTTCCATTTAATAACCTATGGAGATACATGTATCTCCAGAAGTTTTGAAATAAGCTGAACTCCTCAACACAGCCATATTTTTCATTTATATTTACATATCAAGAAAATAAATGGTACTGACTAGAGGAAGCACTTATTTGGAATGACCAAATTATCCAAATTGACTCAACTGTAAATATAGTGAAAATGACTTTCAGAATGCTAAACTGTGTAGGACAATGGCTTCTAAACCTGTTGGATCAATGGGCACTCTCCCCTTTCAGTATCCTTGAATGACCAGGTACCAATATCATCAGTACTTGAGGGAGAAATTATGCCAGCAGTTAGATGATCTGTACTGGCTATCTGGACCACTGTAGTCTGAGAACCATTGATATATAGCACAGTGTCTGTCTCTAACATATAGGAGTTCAACTGAGATCACTTATAACTGGCATAAAGATAACTTTGGGTAACTATCACAGCAATAAGATATTAGAAGGAATTATTTTGGTCTACCTGCTGCTTTCTGGAAAATAAGAACAATTTTTTTTGTAGCTCATCAACTTGTGAGTTAGTACCCACAGTGAATTAACAAGTTTTTAGATTGTTGTTTGTAACAGTTTCCCTAAGGGATATAAAAGTCCAGGGGAAACTTGCATGCAGTGGTCATTTAGCTCATCAAGTCACTGTACAAAATTTCCTTCCTAGCATCCTGGCCTGCCATAACTGCACATTTGTGTAAAAGGGTAGGGAGCCCTCAAGGAGATTTGTCACAGATTAACTGCAGTGGCCAGCAAAATGTACCTTATTTAAAAAAAAAAAAAAATTACTGTAACAAAGTCACAATATCAAATATTGTATGTACACAGTACCAAGAATATGACATATTTGAGATCAACGGCAAGCTGCTGAATGCACAGTGTCCTCAAAAATCAAGGGTATACTTTTGAAAAAAAGTTATCACTCACATTTTCCAAAATAATTGGTGCTAAAGTTTGGTTACTGAAGTCAGAGTCCAACAGATGGACTATCACTATCAACAGATGATAGTGTGATACCATTTGTAGCTGTGGAATTTAATCCTTTGCCCCCAAAGTCATAACAAGTATGATTTGAAGCTTACTGGAAGATTGTAAAAGTCTTAGCCCCGTAAGGCCTACTTGTCTGTTGGTTTTTCCTCAAGTGTTTAGACCTTTTCAGGACAAAAGAATAATCTAACAGAGTGCTGAGGAGGAAGGAGATGGCAAGAAGGACTCGTACATGCAAAGAACATGAGAAGCTGTGAGAAACTGTCTTTTCAAGGCTGATGCAATGGTGTCTGGAATTGTTTTGTGGCACTTAGATACACTGCAATAGGTGCCTTTTAAAAACCAAGATACATATATGGAAGAACACGTGTGCCAGTATGTCTGCCTCTTCAAAATTGTCTATGCAAATATCAGTGCTTAGCCTTGGGATATGAATTGGGAAGATATTCTGGAAAATTTTAGAGTAATTAATCTCATGTTATTAGTATGAGCTGAATCTAGTTTTGTCCTTTTATATTTCATTCTAATTAAATGAGTAAAACTACCCATTTTTCTCAGGCTGGCGAATAGGTTTTTCGGTGGATAAGAAATCTATCAGCATGAATACATAAAGCATTTTATATGTTGGCATTTTATTCACCATTAAAACTGCGTATTTCTAGGAGGAGCAAAACCTGTTCAGTGTAACAGGCAAACAAAACAAGGGGCAAAAATACTCCATCCTGAAAGGAGATCGCAGTAGGTTTCATTACATTGCATGTTTGTCCATGAAAAAATGCTTTATTTTGGCTGTTGCAAAGATAAACATTGAAGAGCTCACCCCAGTAAACTTCCTAAGAAACATCAGTGGCTTCAAGAGTTTGCCAGGTCCAACAGGCCTTTTTAGAATGATAAATCATTAAATAAGATTCTGCATGCTCTTAAATATTTCATTATGGCCCCATGCACTGCAGCCCACCAATGTCTTTCAAATTAATGTCAACTGAAGCATATCTAGTAAGTGATGACAAAAAAAACATCCTAAGGATAGGGAGTAGCATTGGTTACTTGAACTACTCTAGGAAAATTGTGCATTTGGCTCTATGAAAAGATGTCTACTGCCTTGGGAGACCAGTCAGTGTAACCCTGTAACTGCCAGTCTTTGCAGTATTGGGAATATCTAGACAACCCTGAAGATCAAATCTGCAGAAACCTTATCCTCTGTGGAGGAGGAAATTGAAGTGAATTGGTGATTGAAGATATCAGTTAACAGAGGCTGCATTAGCATTTGCAACCAGAAACCTTCTGCTATACCTAAAGATCAGTGTGATCTTTTCACTATGTGAAGTCAGGGAACAGGTCAGCACATGAGGCAGGAGCAGTCTAGCTTTATAGATCTGGAATTCTAACCTCATAGGTAGGGTCCTACACAACTCCCGGAGGCAGCTAGCTGATCTTGGAGGCAGGTCACGGGGTCGGCTGCCACTTTCAAGGGCTTATCATCACTGCCACTCCTCACACACACACACACACACACACACACACTCCTCTGATTAGCTGAGGGGCCTCAGTTGCCCTGCCCCCTACTGCTAATTGGTGAAGAGGGCTGTCCATTGTATGGCGCAATCCCTTGCCGCTTGCTTTTGTGCTGGCAGCCCCCTTCTCCTTCTCCGCTTCCCCTCAGCAAGCTGCATGACTAGGAGAACTGCTGGCTCCGACTTGGGAGCCAGCATTTTATTTTTAGTAAGGTTTTTTTCTTCTTTCTCCCTGTGGATTTTGCGGAGATCGTGCAATTTCTACTATATCCTTGTAATCATGATTTGGGTTGGTCCCTACTCACAGAACCAGCTTTAGGAAGAAAAGTGCTGTCATGGAATAACCATTTTCCATTAAAAGAAGCTAATTTGAGCACGTCTTCAGGATTCGGGTAGGCATTGTGGTTGGATTCTAAGCTATGCTGGTGTCAGGGCTATTTATGAAGTATGTGCTTTGGATCCCAACCGGCATCCACTGCTGTTTTTAAGCATTCCATAGCAACAGAACCTGGATGACGAACAAATTAGATAGTGCACTTCAGCAAGACCAAAACTATATTCCAGCCACAAAAGATTCATAAGCAGCCAGGAAGTTTTGAGGTGGCATGATAGGAATACCTGCTGTGCTTAAGTAAATGGAGGCTTTGCACCTAAGAACCTTAAGATAGTCCATAGCTGGGTTGGGAACCTGTCTTGCACAGGACTTCTAATATCCACCGGGGAAAGGGCTGTGCTCTAAAGAAGCTGAGGAGCTTCACTAGACAATACCTTCATAGAAAGGGCAGCTTCTGCAGCCCACCTTAGATCTAAGATATTTCCTGCATGAAATTGTCCTCTAATTCAAGGCAGAATCTGACCCATGTAATTTCAACAGGACACCACTCACTAACCTACCTCTCCCCAGCATTGGGTTCTGTAAAATTGTGTGGTTGTTTCCCTTGGTACCTATACAATTGTGTTTTGGTACTTTACAGCTGAAGAGAACTGATGAGCATCAGCTCAGACTGAAGCATGCAGCATCCTCACCTGCAAAAAGGCGCATGTTATCAGAGCCACGAGAGTTCCCTGTGTTGTGACTTGCTCCGAATGAAGACCCATTTTTGTAACATTTTCAGAAAGCTGTCTCCAGAAAATGATTAGTTATAAAATAGTATACTCCACTTACAGATGGAGATGCTAAATTAGAACCAGAGTTCTGTTTTCAAGGCTGCAGAAGGAATGAGTATCAGTTGTCCTACTATCTCCTGCTGAGTTCAGTATTCAGAACTCAGGGCTACACTTTCCTGCTGTCTTGTTTGTGTTTGGTGGTTTTTAAAAAAAACAACGGGCTATAACAATACAAGTTGCTCTTCATTTTTTTCAAATTAATTTGTTTTGCTTTTCAGCTTCTAGAATGGAAGGGGCAGTGAAAGGAGGAGGAAAAGAAATCTTTTAGTTTTTCTTGCTTGTTAGGGTGTCATTCCAATTAGAACTAGTTTTATATAAATTTGCTTAACTTGTTTGCTGAAGCATATTGCTGCTTAATGACTTTAAATTCACATTTCCCATGCTGTCTAACATGCACTGAAAACAGCAAAAGGACATTCAATTTTTGCATTGTCAGACCCATCACACTTGCAAAGATGCACAAAGCAGCTGATTCAGCTTTCTGCACTTCCGCAGCTTCTCTCTTCCAGATGAAGTAATTCATATCTAACTTCTGTAAATGTATGTGTTACTGTCTCCCACAGTACTCACTGTCATGCACAGAACAGCAGCTCTTTCCAGCACTTTCTCTTGGTTGTGCATTTGATTCATCAGTGCCTATGTTATAAACATGTTTGACCTTTTTAAAGACAAAATATTTGTCATCTTAAAGTTTATCTTTTACTGGAAATCGCATACCTACTGCTCAGACAAAGAAGGCTCCTTACCAGAAAACTTCTTGTTTAACAAACGCACTCATTGGATTACCCAACAGAAAGCTTCATTTGCACTGTGAATACATGTGCAAGTAACACCTCAACAATTTCCTTTTTGAAGTCATTTTTCATTTCAGCTTCATTAGCAAGAAATTCAGTGTCACATTCCAGACATCATAGCAATGCGTTTGTCCCTCGGTAACCATCTACTGTTGCTTTTTCCAGCTAATATTAGCTAGTTCCAGCTAATTGGCCCTGGGTTGATTTTTGTTTCTTGTGACATGTCACTCTATGAACAGATTCTGCAGTTGGCAGGGGAAGTCTTTTGAACAAACTCTGGAATGAAGTCAATTGTTTACATTTCAGGGAGCACACTCCAACTACTCTGACTGGAAAAGTAAACCAGCTGGAAGTGATCCTCCGGCAACTACAAACCGACCTTCGGAAGGTAAAAATCCCTTCTTTTTTTTTTTTTTTTTTTAATGTTAAAAAAAAATGTTTCTACCAGACTCCAGTGAAAATGACTATTGCTTGTATAGTGCTTTTTGTCCAACAGTTTCAAAGAGTGCTACATCCAACGGCTGGCATGAGAAAAATACTACACTTGGTTTACAGATAAGTAAACTGAGGCACAGAATGACTTGACTTTCAGTGGCTCGTTGTTTGATCCTAGAGGTGGAAATAAGACCCTGGCTGCCAGGCCTGCTAACCAATGGCCATATACTGCTTTTGGTGATGAAATAAGCCAGGAAAGGGAAATGATTGAAACCAGACCTTTTTCTTTCTCCCTGGATTGTTGATATCAAATTCTTATGGCTTGAGGTCTCTCGTATCTTTTGGTAATCAGTCCCCGATCCTGACTATTTTCATTGGGGAAGTAGATTGAGAAGGTGGCACAATTTGTCTTACATGCTGATTTTTTTTTTTTGGAGTCAAATCTGAACTGTAGAGTTACATTTTAGAGCTCAAAAGTTTGTTATGAAGAGGTCATAATCCCCACAAAGATCGCGCTTTTAGTTTTCTTCTTAGCCAGGAAGATTTTCTTATTCAGAACAGCACAGCAGCAAACTTTGACATTCAATTTATAGTTCAGTAGCTGCTTACAGTGGATTAGGGAGGTCAGGACTGTGACTTGCTTAGAAATATGAGCAACAAAAAAATGCTGTCATTCTGACTAGTTTATTCAACTTCTTTTTTTTATTATTTTTAACCAGGAAAAACAAGACAAAGCAGTTCTCCAAGCTGAAGTCCAGCACTTGAGGCAAGATAATATGAGACTTCAGGAGGAGTCTCAAACAGCAGCTGCTCAACTGAGGAAATTTACAGAATGGTTTTTCAATACTATAGACAAGAAATCTTAATGTCAAGGCCTCTGAGAAGTATTCTTGGAACTGTGTGATAACTGTATTTTTGAATTAGCAGGATATAATTTCACTGTGTTCACAATTCATTTTAGATGTTTCTGCTATATCCTCTGTCCAGCTTTATTCATTTGAACGAGACTGAGGGCCCTGGGGGACGTATCTTTATATTCATCTGAAGGCGGCAGAGAATAGCAGACATTTGTTTGTGTAAAGATGAATGTAAAATTTCTCGGTGTCATTTTAGACATTTTTAGAAGACGCTCTGGCTTGGGCTTGCCTGAAGAGGAACGTATTTGAGGGTTGATTTCCTGTATTTTCAGGTGCTCTGGTGAAGATGTTTAAAGCAATTTACATTAGCTTGGGCTTCAGTATTGTAAGATAAAAAAAAATAACCAGACATATACTTTAATGTTTAAAAGGTGCTCTATTTTTTGTATGTACAGTAGTTTATTTCCACAGTCCACATTGTCATAGCAATAAGAATGGAGGTATAGTGAATAGTCACAAAGCTGTGTTTATAAAGAGTTAGCACTGATGTGTTTAACACTAGTTTGGATGCAGATACATTAGAGATTTATTTATTTGCAGGAGCAAATGGTGCCTGAATATAAACAGTGTTCTGATTTTTCTAAAGATACACATGCCTTGTAAATGGCTCACTGGGTTAGGCCACTCCAATTTCAGTTACTTTTGTATAGTTGATGTTCAGCTAAAACAGTTATACTGCTTAACTATTAAAAACATGGATGGTGTGAGCCAACCAATCACTTGTAAAATGCCAAATTTATCTTTGTACAGAAGCTTTGATCAAATGTCTTGTATTTAACACCTTTATTTAAGCTTATTTAACCTTAAATTGTTAATTTTATAAAGTTTGTTTTATCTGCACTATGGTGAGGTCAGTTGGTTGCAAGCTGTATTATTTTAGCTTGCCAAAACTATACTGAGGAGTTCTAGAAAATTCTAACAATTGGATGCTGCTAGTACACAATTTATTTGTTTGTATGCTTTAACATTTTTAACTGTTTCATTTGAGATGAACATACATTTTGCTTTTTTAATAAATGTTAAAAATATAAACCTTAAAAAGCTACTATTCAATTTTTCATCCTGCAGTATCCAACAAGTACTATTGTCAGTTGTTTAGATTTCTGCTCAGTTCAGCCTGAATGTCATGTGCATATATATTGATCTGAATTCTTATTTAGGTTCTTGATCCTGACAAGCTCTAAGTAGCCACTGCCCCCATTCTCCTTTCAGGATCCAGCCATTAATTCATGTTGACAATGTTGCTTTCATCTTTGGTGTGACATATGGTGTATATCCACAAGAATATGATAGTAGGGTTGGAAGGAGGTCATCTAGTTTAGCCCCCTGCTCAAGGCAGGATTATCCCTGACTGAAACATCCTAGCCAAGTATCTAACTTGCTCTTGAAATTTTCCAGGGACAGAAACTTCTCTAGTTAGCCTGTTTCAGTGTTTGACCACCCTCATAGTCAGAAACTTCTACCTAATCTCCAACTTAAATTTCCCCTGCTGCAGTTTGAGACCATTCATTGATTCATAGATCTTGGGGTCGGAAGGGACCTCAGTAGGTCATCAAGTCCGACCCCCTACCCTGGGCAGGAAAGAGCGCTGGGTTTAGACGACCCCAGGTTGGTGCTTGTCCAGTGTCCTCTTGAAGACCCTCAGGATAGGGGAGAGGATCACCTCCCTTGGAAGCCCATTCCAGATTCTGGCAACCATTACTGTGAAGAAGTTCTTTCTAATGTCCAACCTAAATCTGCTCTGTCAATTTGTGGCCATTGTTTCTAGTTACTCCAGGGGGTGCCCTAGTAAATACAGCATCTCCTATTCCCTGTTGCCCTCCCCTGATTAATTTATAGGCATCCACAAGATGACCTCAGCCTTCCTTAGTGAAGTCTTCCTTAATGAAGAGCTCTACATCCCTCAGTCTCTCCTCATAGGGCCTTGCCTGAAGGCCTCTGACCATACAAGCAGCCCTCCTTTGAACCCTCTCAAGATTCTCCACATCCCTCTTGAAGTGTAGTGCCCAAAACTGGACACAGTACTTCAACTGTGGCCTTACCAGTGCTGCATAGAGGGGAAGCATCACTACCCTGGACCTGTTCATCATGCCTCTCCTAATGCATGATAAAGTGCGGTTAGCCTTGTTGATCACTTTGTCACATTGATGACTCATGTTCATCTTGGAGTCCACTATGACTCCAAGATCCCTTTCTGCTGCTGTGCTGCTGAGAAAGTCATCCCCCAGCCTGTGTGTTGGTGGCTCTTTTTGCCCAGGTGCAGCACATTGCACTTGCCTTTGTTGAACTGCATCCTACATTGGCCCTTTTCCAGCCCTCTGGGACCTGACTGGAGCACCATGAGTGCTCGAACAGCCATGCCAGCAGCTCTGCTATGATGCTGCCAATTACTTCAGCACCCTTGGATGAAGTTCATCCGGGCCCGCTGATTTGAACACATCCAGCTCCTCCAGGTGCCCCTTCACTAAGTCTGCATGTCCCTCCTGTCTATGATCCAATTGGGAGATTTATCTTGGCCTGTGTCTAGGAATATAGATGCAAAAAACTCATTGAAGAGCTCAGCTTTGTCTCCCTTCTGTCACCAGTTGCTCTAGTTTGTCCTGTAGAGGTCCTATGCTACCCTGTGCCCTGCATTGTTCCTAGTCTTGTTACCTGTCGCTCCAAAACTCGACACAGGATTCCAGGTGAGGCCTCACCAGTCCCAAATAAAGCAGAGGGCTCATTTTCCCAACAGTATGCTGTTGACTTCTTTTGCAACTATCTGTTCAGGCCAAGAAACAAAACCTGAGAATATTTGTAGGTATCAGTTAATGACTTAAAAAACAATTTTTATACCAAGAAGATGCATCCTCCGGTGGAGGAAAACCCTTTCAAAAACACTAGGATTTTTTTTTAATTTATCATGGTTCTGAATATCTTGCCATTCTTCTTAATGTGTTCTGTGAAATAACTGATTGCGCTCTTCTCTTCAGAAAAACAGACTTTGACTCATTCAGGGAACTCATGGACAGGATCCCCTGGGAAGCCAGTCTGAGAGGGAGAGGAGTCCAGGAGAGCTGGTTGTACTTTAAAGAAACCTTATTGAGGGTGCAGGAACCAACCATCCCAATGTGCAAGAAGACTAGCAAGTACGGCACAAGACAAGCCTGGCATAGCAGGGAACTCTTCAGTAAGCTAAAACACAAAAAGGAAGTTTACAAGAAATGGAAACTTGGACAAGTGACTAGGGAGTAGTATAAGAAGTGTTCAAGCATGAAGGGATAAAATCAAGAAGGTCAAAGTGCAATTGGAGTTGCAGCTAGCAAGGGACGTGAAGGGTAATGAGAAGGGCTTTTTCTACAAGTATATCAACAGCAAGACAAAGATTAGGAAAAATCCCCTAAACTGAATGGAGGAGGGAGCCTAGTGACAGATCGTGTGGTGAGACTGCAGGGAGACCAGTGGATGTGGTGTACTTTGATTTTTAGCAAGCCTTTTGATACGCCTCCCACAACATTCTTGCAGGCAAGCTAATGAAGCATGGGCTAGATGAATGGACTGTGAGGTGGATCGAAAACTGACTGGTGCATCAGGCTCAAAGAGTAGTAATCAATGACTCGATATCTAGTTGGCAGCTGGTATCAAGTAGAGTGCCCCAGGGGTCAGTCCTGGTGTCGGTTTTGTTCAACGTCTTCATCAACGACCTGGAAGATGGTATAGAGTGCACCCTCAGCAAGTTTGCTGATGATACCAGGCTGGGGGGAGTAGTAGATACACTGCAGGGTAGGGCTAAAATTCAGAGTGACCTAGACAAATTAGAGGATTGGGCCAAAAGAAACGAGGTTCAGCAAGGACAAGTACAAATTCTTGCACTTAGGACAGAGCAATGTCATGCACCAGTACAGGCTGGGGGCTGACTGCTGGGCAGCAGCTCTTCAGAAAAGGACCTAGGGGTTACAGTGGACAGTAAGCTGAATATAAGCCAGTAGCGTGTCCTTGTTGCCAAGAAAGCTAACAACGTACTGGGTTACATTGGTAGGTGTGTCGTCAGCTAGTCAAGGGAAGTGATTATTTCCCTCTATTCAGCACTGGTAAGGCTGCATCTGGAGTACTGTGTGTTGTCCCCCCCACCCCTACAGCTGGAGTACTGTCTCGTTCCCCCTCCCCCCCCCATACACGCACACTACAGAAAGGATGCGGAGAAATTGAAGAGAGTCTAGCCGAAGGGTAACGAAACTGTTGAAGGGGCTGGGGAACATGACTTCTGGGGGAACTGGGCTTATTTGGTCTAGAGAAAAGGAGACTGAGAGGGGACTTAGTAGCAACGTTCAACTACCTGAAAGAAGGTTCGCAAGAAGATGGAGCTAGACTGTTCTCAGTGGTGGCAAATGACAAAACAGGGAGCAATGGTCTTAAGTTGTAGCAAGGGCAGTTTAAGTTGGATATTAGGAAGAATTTTCTCAGTAGGAAGGTAGTAAACACTGGAAGAGATTACCCAGAGAGGTGGTGGAATCTGCATTCTTGGAGGTTCTTAAGCCCTGGCTAGAAAAAGCTTTGGCTGAGATGATCTAGTTGTGGATGGTCCTGCTTTGAGTAGGGGCTTGGACTAGGTGACCTCCTGAGGTCCCTTGCAACCCTGACTTTCTATGATTCTGTGGGGAAAAGGCTGAAGTGCTTAATGCCTTTTTCACCTTAGTCTTCACAGGCAGGGTCAGCTCCCAGACTGCTGCACCTAGCAGCACAGTTTGGGGTGGAGGCGAGCAGCTAACAGTGGCAAAAAGAACAGGTTAGGGAGTATTTAGAAAAGCTGGATTTGTACAAGTCCATGGAGGTCGATGCTATGCACTCAGGGGTGCAACCCCTAAGCCAATTTGTCACCCACCTGACTCTAATCATCTACATCACAGCCTGTCAGTTTGTTTATGAGAACAGAATGAGATACTGTATCGAAGGTCTTCCAAAAGTCTAGGTAGATGAGGGGGTTGACTAATGCGATTGCAAAGCCACTGGCCATTGTCTTTGAAAACTTGTGGTCGGGAGGGGTACTGGATGATTGGAAGAGGTCATATACAGTGCCCATCTTTAAGAGAGGAAAGCAGGAGGATCTAGGGAACTATAGACTGTTTAGCCTCTCCTCAGTCTCTGGAAAAATCATGGAGCAGATCCTCAAGGAATCCATTGCTAAGCACTTGGAGAAGAAGGTGATTAGGAACAGTCAACATGAATTCACCAAGGACAAGTCGTACCTGATCAACCTAATTGCCTTCTATGATGAGATGACTGGCTCTGTGGATGCGGGGAGAGCAGTGCATGTGCTATACTTAGACTCTAGTAATGCTTTTGATATGGTCTCCCACTACATTCTTTCAAGCAGGCTAAGGAATTCCAGGTTCGCTGAATGGACTGTAAGGTGATTAGAAAGTTGGCTGGATCATTGGACTGAGAGGACAGTGATCAATGTCAATGGCTCAAAATCTAGTTAGCAGCTGGTATCAAGTGGAGAGCCCCAGGGGTTGGTCCTGGGGCGTTTTGTTCAATATCTTCATCAACAACCTGGAAGATGAAGCACCTTCAGATACAGAGCACCCTCAGCAAGTTTGCAAATGATGCCAAGCTGGGGAGAGTAGTAGATATGCTGGAGGGTAGGGGTAGGATTCAGAGACCGTGACAAATTGGGTGATTAGACCAAACGAAATCTCATGAGGTTCAAAAAGTACAAAGTCCTGCACTTAGGACAGAATAATCCCATGCACAGGCTAGGGACCAAATGGCTAAGCGGCAGCTCTGTAGAAAAGGATCTGGGGATTACAGTTGACACGAAGCTAAATATGAAGCAACAGTGTACTATGTTATGAAGAAGGCAAACAGCATACTGGGCTGAATTTAGTCTGTAGATCAAGGGAAATGATTATTCCCCTCTATTTGGCACTGGTGAGGCCACATCTGGAGTACTGTGTTCAGTTTTGGGCCTCCCACTACCAAAAGGGTGTGGACAAATTGGAGAGAGTCCAGCAGAGGGCAACAAAAATGGTGAGGGGGTTGGAGCACATGACTTCCGAGGAGAGGCTGTGAGAACTGGGCTTATTTATTCTGGAGGAGAGAAGACTGAGGGGGAATTTAATAGCAGCCTTTAACTACCTAAAGGATGGTTTCAAAGAGGATGGAGCTAGACTGTTTTCAGTGGTGGCAGATGACAGAACACGAAGCAATGGGCTCCATTTGCAGCAAGAGAAGTTTAGATTAGATTTTAGGGAAAACTCTCTTGTGGAGGGTAGTGAAGCACTGGAATAGGCTACACAGAGAGGTGATGGAATCTGCATTCTTGAAGGTTTTTTTTAAGACCTGACTAGACAAAGCGTTGCCTGGGATGATATAGTTGGGGCTGGTCCTGCTTTGAGTAAATTGTTCGACTATATGACCTCCTGAGGTACCTTCCAACCCTCATTTTCTATGATTCTTTGCTTGTGTGAGATATGAAAGCAGGCAGGTAATAGTTTTGCCTATTTTATGTTCCTTCTCACTTGCTACAATCCAACATATAGTATTATGCTTAAAATTACTTCAGAAAGGCAGTTTTTTGAAGAGAAAAGTAGGGAAGCCAGTGAGCAGCTTTGAGGTTATGCTGCCAAAAAGAAACCTACTTGAGCTACATAGTTAGAAGCCAGTCTTTGGGCCAGAACTTGCAAAAGCTGCATTTACACAGTCAGGAAATTCTTATAGCCAAATTTAAAGGCATTCAAATATATAAGCTGAGTTGATGCAAATATTTCTCTGCATTCACTATTGTGTACTTATATCAGCCAAGAAATATTTTCTGAAGTTGAACAAATATCTGCCTCTAAGATAATTGCTTTGGAGGAACCGTTTGGAGAAAAAAAAACATGTATGGGCAGAGGGAGTAGAAGCCTTGGCCAAGATTTCAATAACGTAATTTACTAATGAAACTGACTTTATTAGGGCAGCATGTATGTAGGGAGGAGGAGGAGGAAGGGACTGATTTTTATGCCTGTACCTTTTTTTTTTACCTTGGCGCTCACTGTAAGCATATACTAGGCAATGGCTGACAAAAAACTTCATTAACTTAGAGTAATTAAACATGGCAGTCATGCATTCCACTAGAATCTGATTTAAGCACCTTGCAAAAGTCATTAGCAAACCCATCTGGGCTGGAGACTTTGCCAAATGGCAAACTTTATACAACCTCAGCAATTTCTGTCTGTAAATGTGTCTTCAAGAAGAAAGGCTTATCCTCTTTGGAAAGCTGTATGAACTTAAGTGAACTCAGAGGACTCTTTTGCTGAAGGAATGATACTGAGTCTTGTCTAACCATTATTGAACTCTGCAGATAACGTGTATGCTAATTCCTGCTGCAATAATTGAATGGTAACTGTGAAAAAGAAAATTGTCAAGAAACTTTTCTCTCTCCTTCCATTTGCATTTCTGTGCTTAAATACTAGAAGACTTCCTCCTTGCCAGTGATGGAAATCTCTGAGACAGTGACTCTTTTATACTGACAGCTGAGCCGCCCTCTACTCGTGTAGATCCACTGGAGCAAATGGTCTTCTCAAGTAGCTGCTTGCCACCCAAAGGAAAGGGATTTGCATTCCAGGCCTACATGTTTAATGACATGAAACTACAGTAAAAGCTGCCTTAACTGGCAGCTTACAAGCTGGCATTCTCTATTAACTGGCATGCTGGCTTGTAAGGTAAGAGCAAAGCTGGAAGTACCTACTGTGGCACTTCTGGTTTCACCAAAGCCCCATGGCCCAGGGCATAGCAGGCTGCACAGGGCCTGCTTCCTTGTCCCTCAGGGCCTGCAGGAGGGTCGGCAATGTCCTGGACGCAGCAGGAGAAGTGGTGGCCTGAACAGGCCTGTTCAGGCCTCTCAGTTAACCGGCATATTTTGTTATCTGGCACACCCCCCATTTCCCGTGGATGCTGGATAACAAAGCTTTTGCTGTACCTTGTAGTATATTCTAGGTTTGAGTCAGAGGTCAGGCACATTGAATTTGATCTTTTAAATAACCCTTTTAGAGAACCCTGGTGTTCAGAAAAAATTACAAAATTCTTGTAAGAGGAAGGCAAAAGAAGCAACACGATCTTCCTGGCATAGTTGGGCAATGCCTAACAGTACTGACACTAAACAGAAACCTGTTGTCTAGATCAAATTGCATGGTGCTTTTCTGTAATGTGGACAACTCTGTAGCATGGACTGTGTTGAAATGACAGAGCTTGTTTTTGTGATTTAAAAGTGAGGTTCCTGTTTGCACAATAGATCTTTATTTCAGCCATTTTCAAATATTTTTCCATTATATAGATCATATATTCACATGTTAGTATATAGGTTGTCTCCTGAAACCTCCTGCCCATTTATAACTGTATCTACTATCCTACTCTCCATGCATAACATCCCTAAGGCAATGACAGGAATTGCCTACATGTTTACACTGAAATCCACCTTCCAAAGATTAGTGTTAGAAGGCTTATTTTTGGTATTATTTCTAGCCCTGAGGGTATTGCAGTTCATCACTCTGGCCTCAGTATTATTTAGTGTAGGGGTGTCAAACATATGGCCTGCAGGCCTAATCCAGATCTCAGAGCCCTATTATCTGGCCTGTGGTGCTTCCTGCGGGTCTCTGACTGGATGTATGTGCAGTGTGCCCTGAGCTTGCCTGCATGCCACAGCATCAGCCTCAGCTGCTTGTGCTTCACACAGTGTGTGGAGCTGACCTGGCACATGCTGCTTGCAGTGCTGGGAGCTGGTCTGGGGCACAGGCTACACACCGGTCCAATCTGGGATGCATGCAACCAGCCTAGAGCATGCACTGCATGTGGCCCACATCCCAGACTGTCCCATGCTTTGGATCCAGCATGCAGGGCTGGTCTGTGGTCCCAGTCCAGCCCTTGAACTGCCTGGCACCATTCATTAGTCCTATGAGTTTGACATCCCTGATTTAGTGGTTAGGCTATCGCTTCTTACTAACCTAACTTCTATCTAGGGCTACTTTGAGAGCAGTTTTTTATCTTGTGTACCCTAAATCTAGCTGTTTTGGAGAAGCAGTTGTGTTTGAAAACTGCTTCTCTAAGCCTTGTCCTGTTGGAATATTTGACCAGTTTATGTGTACATGTATATCTACCATCTATAAAGAACATAACCATTACTGTGCTCTTTCCAATAATTATTTTAACTCTAGCATCTAAAAAGCATAATGAAACCCAAGACTTGTGTAATTTGAAAGCATTAGATTAAGAGAAAATGAAGGTTGAAAGGGACCTCAGGAGCTCATCTAGTCCAAACCCTGCTCGAAGCAGGACCATCGCCAACTATATCATCCCAGCCACGGTCTGTCTAGCTGGGTCTTAAAACTTCCAAGGATGGAGAGTCCACAACCTTCTGGGTAACCTGTTCCAGTGTTTTACCACTCTCCTACTGCCAAAGCTTTTTCTAATATCTAACCTAAACTTCCCTTATGAAAGTGGAATACTTTGTTCCTTGTTCTGTCATCTGCCACCACTGGGAACAGTGTAGCTCCATCTGCTTTGGAACCCCACTTCAGATAGTTGAAGGCTTCTATTAAATCCCCTCTCAGTCTTCACTTCTCCAGACTAAGAAAAATTAAATTACCGCAAATCAAAGTATTTATTTTCTCTCTCTCTCTCTTGGCATGGCCTTCCAGCACAAAGCTTCCAGTGGTGGGGGCGGAACCCAAAGGCAAAAATTCTGATTGCACAGTAGAAAGATGGCTTATGCTTATTTGTAAGTTTTGCAAAATAAAGAATACCCTTGACGAGCCACATCTTTTAGACCCAAAATCTAATTCATCCGCAGGGAGATCTTAATCACATAATCCTTTCTTCATGCAAAGGTAAGAATAATGATTTTATAAAGTTACAGAGTGCAAATGAAAAATCTGATGTATAATGTTAAAGGACAGCCTAAAGGATGAGCCATATTTCTTCCCCCATCCATTTCCTCCTGTAAGATGAGAAAAGAAAATATAGCTAAGCAGGGCCCATCAAGTGATCATCTCTCTTAATTAGTCTGCAGAATATTTATGAACTAGAATATTGACTTCAAAGACAGCTACACTATAGTTTTTGTGGTTTCATTCTGACCTTGCAAAACCTTAATCTCATCTTCTGATGTTTTGGAGACTCACATGCCATTCACCATTTTTTTCCAAAGTATGAACCCAGTGAATCAAGTTGTGATTCATGAGTCCAAGTGCAAGTCTAGGCCATGAATCTCCAAAGTATTTCATCAAGCAAGTTTCTGAATTCTTTTGCAAGAGAGCTGATGAATGGGGGCAAAGTGTGCTTCTTTTCAGAAGATGGATGAACAGAATTGCAAGCTGTTGAAGCAGCTAATGGGGATTGAGGAGCGCTGGGAGGGTGGAATGAATAGAACAAATCCCTCTGATCCTTTCTTTTGAGAAATCATCCAAAGACATCATACTCCCCCAGGCCTGAATCCTGTTTGCTTTATTGACTCTCTTAGGAAGCAGTTTTTTTAAAATGGAAGGCGGCACAAAATATAAACTCTGCTTCCCCCTCCACACAGCAGCAATTCCAGTCCATATATATGGCTGGTGTGCAGTATTACAGCATTAATCCAGAAATAATTGCATAGACCTTACCCAAATGGGAACAAGGTGAATCTAACAAAAATAATAAATGTGTTTTGTTTTTCTACAGTGCTCTAAATCTAGTTCCTAGATGCTTCCAAGATCCTTGCCACACAAGATTGAATCATTAAATCGCAACAGCTGAAAAGAAACAGTCAGTCTGTTTCCTAACCAGTGTAATAAAAAATGGTGCATTATCTTTATAATTATTATTATAAAGTAGTGGTATCTTGACAGGTATCCTTGAATCTAGACAAGTCAGGAATAAAAAAAAAAAAAATCTGAAAAAATATTATTTAAGAAGGAAACGCATATTGTTGCCAATACATGTGAAAGTAGGGCACCTGAAACATACCACTGGCAATGTTCCAGGCAATATGTTGGTTAGCACTTTTCATTAATAATGTATAAATCTAAGCCCAAACCAGTTTTTGGAGTTTTAAATGTTCATTTAACATTTAAAAAAAAATGCTGTTTTTGTTGTGTTCCTTTTTGGGTTCAAAAAGGATGAGTTGTTGAAATAGCCAAAGAAAGGCTAGTGTCATGGGCTCAAGCCTGCTTAGAAATCTGGTGAAATGCTGACCATAGTTTTCCAGTTACTTGAACTATTCAAAGAGTTTGGATTAGACTGTCTGAGCAGCAGGTGCCCAACAAAACTGGATCAAAATTTTGAAGCTTAAGAAGTTCACTGCTGGTCAACTTTGTTTTCATTTTGATTCATTTAGCACAGTGGTCACCAACCGTTGGGTTGTGATCAACCGGTGGATCTTGGAGCCTCTTGAAGTTGATCCTGGGCTGGGGGGAATGAGTGTGTATGCACGCACTGCCCCCCACCTCCCCAGCCCAGCATGTCGGTTGGTGGGGGAGAGAAGGGACAGAGGCCCGGGTGGCATGTGCAGTGGGGCTCAGGGCACAAAGCCCAGCCCACAGTGGCAGCTGCCTCCACTGCATATAGATCAGGGGGAACATGCCCCCTCCCCAATGTGGGGCAGCACCAGCTGCTGCACATAGGGAGTGGGAACAGGCCCTGCACAGCTGGGGTGGGGTGGGGTGGGGTGGGGCAGGGGACAGAGCCACAAGAGGGTCATCTGGGTGCATGGGGTAGGGGTACGCAGCCCAGGAGGGCACGGTGGGATTGTTTCCCTGAATCTGCACACAAGTCAGGGCAGGCTGGGGCTGGGGCAGTGCCAGGCTCTTCCTAGCCAAGCAGCAGTAGTGGCAGTGTTGGGAGTGGGGCCACAGGGGGGAGGGGGCCATAGGCCCCGCCAACCCTCACTCCTAGCACCATCACCAAACGCAGTGCAGACCAGGCCCAGCAGGAACAGCCCAGTTCAGCCTTCCCTTCTCCCTGAGCACATGGGGGCTGGGAGCTGGTGTGGGAGGGGGAGGGCAGGCTGAAGCTATCAGCTGGAAGGCTGAGCCAGGCTGTTCCTGCTGGGCCTCACCCATGCTGCTCTTGGTGTGGAAGGCAACAGTGCTGGAAGCGGGGACACCCTCCTCCCTGGTCCCACTCTCAGCACTGCCGCCACAGCCACCTGACCTGAGTGCAGTCCAGCTGGGAAGAGCCCAGCACTGCTTCAGTCTCAGCCCACCCCATCCCATGTGCAGATCCAGGGGCATGCGCTGCCCCCATGGGTTGATTGTCCCCCTCCCCACAGCCCCCAGATAAGCCACTCGCAGCTCTGTTCCCCGTCCTGCCCTGGCTGTGCAGGGCTTGCCCCTCCCTCACTGCCACGTGGGCAGCGGGCAATCGGGGCCCCAGCACTAAGGGAGGGAGTGGGGCTAGTGCGGCCCTTTCGCCTCCCTTCCCCACAGATTGACCTGCTGGGCCCAGGTGGGTGGAGAAAGTAGATCTTCGGTTCCGTTTAAATTCCTAAAGTGATCTCCAACCTAAAAAGGTTGGAGACCACTGATTTAGTAAGATCTCATGATTATTTGATGGGCTGGGGTCAATCACTAGTGGAACAAAAATAATTTTATAGCTGTTAAGGGTAAAATACAAATAATGAAAAAGTTTATACATAATTATATGTATATACTTATACATTAGAGTTAGCAGGTGCTAATTCTAAGGAATGTCAGTCTGTGTTAAGATTAGTAAGTAACCCCACACATGTGGGGTTAATGCCCTTCCTAATATTCATTGCTTAGACCTGCTGCAAGAGGGCTAGTGAGCAGGGGTGTGGTTAGGGTCTGCCAGTCTTTTCTGTCTGCTTCACTCACTGAAGCTCTAGCTTTGGAGGAGTGTGGGAAGGGGCCCCCCATACCACTTGGATCACCCCCTCTGTCCCCTATCAACCACTCTACTTGGAATGCTACCTTGCCATCCCAAAATCAGCCCGAGACCAGTGGTGGTATCAGGGGGGAGTTTCCTCCTTCCTGCCTGTTCCTAGGTTCCATAGATCCCATGTGTCGAAGAGCACTCGGGTGCCCTGCGCCTGAGAGCAGAAAACAGCTCGGGAGAGACCCCTATTGGCAAGAAGAGGGAGGCCCAGCTGCCAGTTACCAGGGCAGCTGGAGTAACAGGTGCTGGTTGTCAGGACAACTGCTGGGGAACCAGCTGACAGGAAGGGGCAGGGCCTGGCTCGTATAAACCCAGGCAGGAGGCCAGTTCCCCTTGGCGGCCAAGGGAGGAGGAGCTCGGCCAGTGTAGACAGAGGGGAGAACTCTGACTGTGTGAGCAGCCCCTGGTTGCTGCTGGGGGTTGGAGTGTTTTCCTGGTAGGGATTGAATGTTGTTTGGCCAGATAGTCTAGCTTTTTATGTTATAGCCCAGGGGCTTTGTGTTTTTTGTGTTCACTGTTTTGAACTGGAGGACCAAGTGAGGCTATTAGAGGTTGGAGGAGGCCTTATAGGGGCTCCACGGTAGGGTGGGGATCCTGGCACCAGAGAGGGCACAGCATTTGGGGTGCATTGACCCCAGCCCCAGAGCAAGGGGGGCAGTGAGGAGTGAGAGGTCCCAGAGCAAGGGGAGGCAGCAAGAAGCCCCAAGGAGGTGAAGGAGAGGGCCAAGTCACAACAGGGCCCAGGTTAAAACCACATCAGTACCATCTGCGAGCCTTGGGCTGTGGTGTAGGGGAGGAAAAGGAGCTGCTGATAGTGCCTCCTGGCACCAGGGTGTATAATGTGGGCAGCCTCCCGCTAATTACATTTATCAATTAAGATCAAGGCATGGCAGGCAAGTAAGCAGGCGGTTGGCCCATAACAGGAGGGCGGAGTTACCAATAGAAAGGCTCCAGTAGCAAAACTCTTGTCACACCATGCCAACCCCATGTACCTAGATTCAGCCCTCACTGGGCCCCACAGCTGCCTTGATCCCACACCCACTGCCCTCCTTTAGTTGCAGGGCCCAGCAGGGGCTAGATTTGTGTGTGCAGGGTCAGCATGGAATGCAGGGATCCCAGGAGTAGTTGGGGAGAAGGCACTCCCTTTTCTCCCTCTAATCCTACCCCCACTTCCCTTAGCTGCCCTTCACCCCTTTTTCCCTCCCATTCCACTCACCCCATCCCCACTCACCTGTTGCCTGACTGTTCCCAGCTGTCATTCTAGGGCTGTAGCATTCTGGATGTTAACTAGTTCACCTGGGAACAGTGCCTCCTGGGATACTGGAGGACTACAAAGTTATTTTTTTATCTCAGATAAACACCCAGAAGGTAGCTCAGGCTTGGTAGCATTGCTAAAAGATAATCCTCACCCAAAGTAGCATAACTTTAGGATGCCTAGAGCAGGCATTTAACACTTGTTAGCAAGACTTAATGTTCAGTCATTCATGTTTTAAGTGCTCTTAACATGGTCTAATTGTAATATATAAACTCAACCATCCTTGCTGTTCCTAATACCAGAGTCCCCTTTAAGTTTAAAATTAACTTTTGATAATTGGTATTTTTTCCTCAAATGAATGATAGCCTTTCTCATGAAAGTGGATATTCCTGTGCCAGCCCAATATACAATACTGTCTTCAACAACACTTGCTTCTTTTCTGCTTCAGGGCAAAGCACCCCCAAATATTGCATTAAGTGCTGGGTTGGGTTGCAGCTTCAAACAGCTTGTATTTAAGAAAATTTGCCTGCTGCTTGGTTGCCCTCTGATTGACAAATTTGCAACCAGCCCACAAGTGAAACATTACTGATTAAGATCTCCCTGCGGTTGTCCTATGATTGCATTATTCTGAGGTGCTGTACTTTAATTCATGGCATTTTAACAAACTAAAAATCCAGGGGGTCAACGTAATCCTTCTGTGTTCTGGTTCTGGAAGATCACAAAACTCCCTTCAGTCTGACACCATAGAAGGGCTGGGCAAAGAAAGGATGTTCTTAATGGGTTTAATTGCATGACAGAATTAACTTCCTCACCCTACTCATGGTTCTGAAATACCTTAATTTGTAAAAACACCAAAAGAAAGTACTAATGTCTCTTTCTGCTCTCTTCTGTGTTTTATATCTTCTGTTATGGGACTTCAGTAGCAGGTGTTGGGTACTCAGCAAGTTTGCGAATTGGTCTACCAATTGAGCTACTTAAGTAGGATTTAGGAGTCTAATTTTAGGTCGCCAAAGTTCTTTGGATAAATGTGATATCTTTTATTAGGCCAACTAAATAGTTAGAAACTTTGTTCTTTGCAAGTTGTCAGGCACCAAATACCTTTCTTTTGGTCTTATTCAGAGCAGAAGACTCTGTCTTCAGTCAGTGAAATGCCATTCCACTAATTCCTGTCTTTTTTTTTTTTTCCAGACATTGAAGAATGAAGCATCTGCCACTCAAAAGGCAGGCAGACACTGAGCTGCTCTTACACACGTTAATATGGCATTACAGTGGTATCAGTCATCACTGAAGGGTAGACCATTTAACCAGTATGCTCCAAAAGCACTGTTGAGTGAGTCCAGTTTTGTGATGCTCTGACTGCTTCAGCTTCTCTAAGTGATCTTTTTTTTCTTTTAAGAACATGTGTCGGGATCAGATTCCTCACTAGCACAAGTAGCACCACTGAAAATCAATGAAGGATGTAAAACTGGTACAAGTAAGAAGAGACTCGGGGGGCTTTATATGTAGAATGGGGAATTATATCCTGATGCTGTCTTAAAATTGAGGTCAAAAGATTAGACCAAGAGTGGAGAAGGGGGGAAAAAAGCCCTGAAGTGTTTCTTTATTAGCCATGACCTCAGTAGTCCACAGTTTGTTGCCTCGTTGATTTCTAATGTTAATGTAGTTTAAACCTCTTACTAAGCTCTGAAGAATGTTCTTTCAAGAGGCCCATATCTATTAAATGAGTCATTTGCTCTTTAAAACTACATATCTCTACAGCACAGCATGCAGTAAGCCTCCCAAAGTCTCTCCAATTGTCCAGTAAGATTGTTGATATTTATATAGAGAAACTTTAAAGGAACTCTGACAAGATATTTCCATCATCTCTGAATAGCCTTATTAACAGTCATGCATAAAATCCTTTTGGAAACCTGAAATGTAGTCTTAATAAAACTCTGTGCTTCCTTTCCTTGCACATATTAGCTTATTATTGCAGACTTACCATGCAATGCCAGGCTCCTTTGTGTTACAAAACAAACATGTAAGATGATTGGCTTTTGCAAAGAAAGCTACAGAATTTGAAATCTAACATCAATGTGCATCCTCTTTTAAGGAATAAAGTAATGAAGATGATGTTTCAATAACTATCATATTCCCCCTTAGAACGAGAGAAACATACATCTTTTGCAGACCAAGGTACAATTTCTGAATGTGCTGTACCTTTTATGCCACATGATGTTCAATAAGTGAAACACATAAAGTGAATTAATAGTGATACAGTGCTGTTGAAATGTTACAAATTTCCTTCATAAAGTCACTCCTTCTCCTATGGGGTAACATTTTCAAAAGTGCTTAAGTCCCAGTTTTTTAAAGGGACTTAGAAACTGAGACACTCAAATCTCACTACCAGTCAGAAGGACTAGGGCACTTAAATGTCTGTCCAATTTAATATCCTAAAACAAGGATGACAAACATCCAGCCCATAAGATGGATCTAGCTCAGATAGCTGCTTCATTGGCCCTCTGGGATACCAGATGCCTAGCAGAAGGGTGGGAGTGGCACCTGCCATAGAATCCGGGACCCCCATCAGGGTGTGGACATGGCCATTGGCAGCAGAAGGATGAGTGAGGGCTGCGCCAACATGGCCTCGTAGACACTGGTCCCTCTGCTTGCCCTACTGCCACCATGCTTGCTGCAACCACAACTGGTCCCACTGTAGCCACTGCCCTGTACTCTGACCCAAAAAGGAGCCCCACAGTCTGGATCTGGCTCCAGGGCAGCAAGTTAGTTTGATACCCCTGTCCTAAGATACTTAAGTCTTTTTTTTAATCTTTTACTCTTGACCACTGTATGACAACAGTCATAGTCTTACTGTTATTGATCTTAAGTACAAACATTGGGTCAGAGCTATAAATCTAGGAAGAAAAGCAGAACTGAAAACTATGAGTAGTGTGATCCCAGGAAACACTCTCTTCAGCTAGTTAGGCTCTACTGGCTAAGTATATTTTTTATGGCATAACAAGATCCTTCAGTTTGAGAAACAAAGCAAGCATGTCAAAGATGAGTTCAAAGCCCTGGTTCTAGAAGGCTGCCAAAGGGTGAATACTAGAGTGACCGTGTGTCTAAGTTTGGCTGGGACATTCCCAGATTCCATAGGCTGGTCCTGGCCAGTTGGTGTAAAGTCCAGGGCTGGTGTCTGACGGGGAGGTGGAGTGGCATGGTGTGCCGGCAGGCACCACTGCTGTTCTGCGGGAGCAAGGATATGCCACGTGCGGGTATGATAGTGCCTGCTCCGATCCATCCACCTTGTTCCCGCAGAGCAGCAGCAATGACTGCTCAGCCGCCTGCCTGGTACACCATTACGTTCTGCCTCCCCCCGGACTTCAGTCCTGGACTTTTGTCCAACCAACCGGGACCGGTCTATGGAATCTGGGAGTGTCCCGGCCAAACTGGGATGTATAGTCACCCTAGGGAACACGGTGTTTCTAGGCTTCAGACACGGACACAAGGTCAGAGCTCACTGCACAGAAAGCATTTCTGGATTTGGTTTTCTGGCATTTCAGAAGAAGGTTTCACCCTAAAGTGAGGTTTTAGCTTTTGAGACCTCTTTAACTCAAAACCTGACAAGGCTTTGGTATTTTCAAAAGATTCCAAAGTGTCCAACAAAATGGGGAGCTTTAAATCTCAGCACAGAGAAGGAAAAGTGGGGAAAACCTTGACCCTTCTTCAGTTTTACTCATACTATGTAAGGCTCAAGACACTTTGGAGAGAAAATCACCTTTCTAGAAGGGAAGAAGCTCTCCATGTCCTGTAAATGAATGTTTTTCATTGACCAACTGGTTGCAACGCCCACCCCCAGAATCAACTTTCTGGGCCAGTTTTCATCAATCTGTATACTCTTTTTCTCTCCTTTCTTTGACAATAAACTTCGTTTTTTTGCAGAAATTACTGCCTGCTACTAAACCTTAACAGTTAACCAAAAGGAATATGCAATCCAATTTTTGTCTTCCAACTCAAATCTCTCTCCATGCTGACCCTTTTCAGGGATGCATCACACCATAGGCAACGTGTAAGTGCTGAAAGTGTGGGGGCACAACTGCGCTGCTGCAGCCCCCTCTGCTGCTGGGCATTGGGTCTGGCCAGAATGCAACCACACACCCTGCCATGGGCACAGAAATTGCACTGCCTCCCCCACTGCTGTTGGGCCCTGGCTCAGGCCAAGCAGCAGCCCTATGCCCAGTGCCCCACTGTCAGTGCAGAAATCTGGGGGCCCGTGCCTCCCCAACCCATCACCAGTGCACCCCACAATGGCCTGCTGCATACTAGAGATAAACTCTTCTTCAGGGAGGCACAGTGAATATGGGGTCTGCAGAATTTCAAGGCTGAGTTAGATATCTAACTAGTCCCTCATTTCAAAGGGAGGCCAATATCAACTATTAAATGTTAGATAGCTCAGCAAATTTATCCATCATTGAAAAGTATTAATTTCTTATATAACTCCCCTCCTGGATCCAGAAATAGTTTTGTGACTCTCCTCTTACATGATGCTTTTTTTCAATGTGTTATTTATTTATTTATTCATACATGCACCCAACTCAAATGAAATATTTGTTTTTCATGCTCAAGTATATTGCTGTTTTGTTCAGACTGCTGAAAAGATAAGGTCTCCTAGCCTCAATTTTTAGTTGATTGGGGGAAATTCAGCACACTAAGTCACAAAAGATGTTCAGTCAGTGTTTAATAATAAGTAGAATAAAAGAATGCTGAATGTCTAACTTCTTTGTCATATAGTGGGACATTTATCTCTGAATAGTAATAACAAACAGGTTTAGCTGGCTATAAACAATTTTCAGACACTGGTAATGAAAATGAATGTTTTATGGTCAAGTCACCAATAAATTAATTATACTGGTAACATAAAATAAGCAGCAAAACAAAACTGCATGAAACAGAGAATAACAGGGATCAACACTATAACCTTTTCTTGTTCTCAAAGCTGAACAAAACAGGAAAAATGGTTGATGAGATGGAAGTGCTACAAGTCATTAGTGCCCTATGGATATTAACATAAAACCATATAAACACTTCTGTACTTGTCTTTGAGAAAGGGGAAAATAAATATTCACGTATGAGAAATAAGGAGATACATGTTTTGTAATAATTCTTCCTCATTTTCTGGGAGAATAAGACAAAAGCAGCTGGTGTAGCTAGTCAGCTAGTCGTTGGGGATCTGGTGGCCTAAAGGTGATAGAGAAGGATTTTAGCCGTCCGCTTCCTGCAGTTAGCATATTGGACTTTCCCTATGCCCCACTGTTCCCAGCTGCTATAACCACCCTGAGGAGGAGCTGGCATCTGGAGTAATTTAGATCAGCCTTCAGGCTCCTGTAAATTATATTTGGGAAGCAAGGCCAGAAGCCAAAGATGGAAAAGTAGGTGAAAGCTGACTTAGCTCACCACTTCCCATTGACACAGTGCATTACTTGCTATAGGCTTCAAACCGGGGAAGACTAAGTGATATGTACCACCTGCTCTTAGAGAGGATGAAGGTGACTGATAGTCCCTCTGCCTTTTCAATTTAAAAAGGGTGTTACAATAACCAGAGATCATGGAGTCTGGTTAGGAATATGATCTTCCTGGAGTTCTGAAAGCAACACCATCTTTGTGTACACATAGCTATGTTTTGGCTAATCTTGCTTACAGTAATTGTTAGATCCTGACTGCATGCAGCGCCCAACGACTAGGGAGAAGACAGTCCAGTTGCTCATGGATCCTGTTGCTCATGAGCCAGAGCAAGCAGGGAGCAAACACCAGCGCACATTGCTCGCAACAGCTTTATTCAGAATGGAGACAGCTTTGGGCGAGCTCCCTCACAGAGACACAGCCCGTGAAACCAGGGGAGCAGCATTGAACATTAATTCTTTTCACATTTTGTACACCTTGTTTCATACATACTAGCACTCACTCCGCCCTTGTCCCTCCTTTGGTTCCACCCATTTCTCCTCCCATCTCAAATTCCACCTCTGTTTACAGTTTGCTTTATTAGCATGGCATTGCCTATGCATTTCGTTCATTTACATGCCTGTCTGCTATGACCGTGTGCATAAGACTTTGACCTCCATCTTTTTTCGGTCACTTGCAGTTTCTCACTGGTTCTTTCTGGTTTTCTTGCTGACTTCAGCACCATCTCCACGGCCATATTTCTGCTTTGTCTCCGGACACTAGCTGGTGGGCTGCATTCTATTCTTACTCAACACACCACGCACTCTGCACCCTATCCTTTTGTTAAGAATCTGCTTACTTGAGCATTAGCCAAGTTAGTCGCTTTTCATACGTATCCAGCCTTGTGTCTAACAGCTTTTGCTGAGGTTAATATATCATCCAACCTTGTGACCAGCAGCTTCTGCTGAGACACAGGAAAAGCTTTTATTCAGCTGCACACCCAGCACTCCCCAGATCCCATATCGTTACTCCAACACCCAAAATCCATATTGTTACCCTAACAGTAATAATGAGGGCAAAGTGTGCCTTACAATTAAAAAAATAAATAAATCTGGGAGAGAATACCCTGAGCCCTTTTCTGCTTCTCAGAACAGCAGGAGTCCATTTCAGCAGACAGAATCTCAGTTGTATGTTACTCCATTGACGCCAGCAGGTTTCCAGGAAGTTTGAATTCTGGAGCCAAAAGCTTCTTAACTTCTCCAGAATGATGTGGTTACTATAAAATATCCTTGACAGGATTGGATTATGCCACCTTCTGCATGCATCTCCAACAGACTCTCATGGAGCAGCTTTTGAAAAAAAAATGCAATATTCTGCAGCCTGGCTAGAGTTAATATACCAAGCACTGCAGCAAGAGGACTTTAAGATATTCCAGGACATTCAGCCTTCACACTGAGGAGTCTATAAAAATAAGACTGAAGATTGATATATGCCCCTTTGACAGAAAATGCTCAGGTCACAGATCAAATTATCAGTGTAAAGAAGACAGTCCAAAGCTAGATTAATTTCATGAAAAAAATCATATTTAGTTGTATGCCGCAGAGCCCAACAGGCTTTTCAAAGTATAAGTGACAATGAAGCTTACTGCTTTCCTGAAGACAGAGGCAGGTATTTAAAAAAGTGTGCTCTGGAGATTCTTTGTTTATCTCTTTTGCTTGGTGCTCCATAGAAAAACCTTCACCTTTTGTCCTTACCCCAGACACAAAGTCCCAGTGCGCTTGGACACGTGATCTTGTGTGATGCAGTTGCAGAGGTAAATCAATAATCTCATTTGAAAAACTTGCTGAAGGCAAGGAATCTCCTTATATTGGGCATGCTATCAGAGTGGAATCTGCCACTATAGATGCAACCTGACCTCTGTCCTGCAAGGGAAAGTCACTTGAGAAAGTCTGATGAATTTAGTAGCAAAATCAAATGATGGTTGGAGAACAGGCTGTAACAAGAACAGTATAAGGTTACCAAAGAGTTGTGAGGGTTACAGTACTTCAGTTTTTCAGTCAAGTACTTTTTCTGTATCTGTTTAACTATGTCTGGGTCATTTTATAACATACGGAATAGGGTACTGGTATACAGAACAAGTGTCTTGGATTGAACCTTAAAGTAATCGAGTTTCATCATGTGTCTTGCTTGGAATCTGCCCATCATTATCCACAGATGACAACTAAAGCAATAGTCTCTCTAGGCTCAGAATGAATTTGTTCAATCATTTTATATAATATTTCCACTCCCTTTTATATAGTGTTTGAAATTTGTCATTTTCATATTGTATTCAAACTTTCCAAAGTTTGAGTGTATCCTTTACAGGCAGGGGCATATGAACAAGTTACCATGAGGTAAAGGCAGGCAGGCCTTTATGGCTTGTGAGCTACCATGTGGTAGCCATCTGGATGTGTGTTAACACCCTGTAGTAAATTAGAGCTACATCTTTATGTTCCCCGAAAGCAGAGTTTTCTGTAAAATCTAAATATACAATACCTGCCTTCCTCAGGAATGGGCCCAGTTTTAGAAAGTGAAACCAATGCACTTGCTTCTGGGTGCTTTTTGGAGTGTTTTGTTCTGTTTCCTAGGAAGAGAGCATAATGAATGGGGGACAAAATTGATTTTGATGATCATTTGCAAGGATCCAGATTTTGTGTTTGCCTTGGAAAATGTGAACTCTACTTTAAAGGAGAAAAGCCCAGGAAACAATGGGTTTCCTCCTTCAGGTTGGCAGAGTTCTGGCCTGCAAGGGGCTGCTTGGGGCTCGGGGGAGTGGGAGGCAGAGGGTGCGGGGTGTCACGTGCATGTGCACGCACATACATGCACATGGCAGCCAGGCAGGGTGGTGGAGAGGAGCTCCTGCAGCTCCCTCCAGGTAAGTCTATGCAGCTGGAAGGTGTGCAGGCAATGTGCTGGGGGGGGTGGAGGTCACAGGCAATGTGCTGGGAGGGGTGGAGGGGCACATGTCCCCACAGATTTCTGCACTCACTCTGGGATGCAGGCCTTCAGCCTGGGCAGACCAGCTCTGGGTAAAAGCCACCTCCATGGCCGAGCAAGTGGGACCCAGTGTGCAAAGGAGTGCTGTGCTGCCATGGCTGCGAAGGTCAAGTGCCCATGGGAAGCACAACTCTGTGCTGCCACCGCACCTCGCCATGGTGGCACAGCACTCCCTCCTGCATTGGGTCCTGTCCATTGGGCTACAGAGGCAGCTCCTGCCTGGAGCTGGTCTGGCATGCATACAGCTCTGTGCCCCATGCCCTCCTGTGAGCACAGAAATCTGGTGGGGGGGGCATGTGCACCCCCAACCACATCACTTCTGTTTCCCTGCCCTCCCACTGCATTACCTGTGCCCACACCCACCTCCTTCTTCACACACTGGGGGGCTGAGTCCTGGGCTCATGGGGCAGCAGGTTGGGAGTGAGGGGCACCTGCAGGGAGGGAGGGCTGTGAATTGGGAGTGAGGGGCACTGGCAGGGCCAAGTAGCTGTGGGTCAGGAGTGAGGGGCAGGGCATGCAAGAACTGCTCAGCATCAGAAAGCAGTGGGGTGAAGTGGGGAAGCCACAGCTTGCCCTGCATCCTGGTGAGAGAAGGGCACAGGGTGAGCTCTGATTTTCTATGATAAAAAAAAAAATCAAATGCCAAAATGTATAGGTATTTAGAATTTATTTTATTATAATGATTGATGCTGTTAGGTTTCCAGATTGCTTTTAAATTGTAAATATAGCAATAAAATATTGTGTTCAACTGATACCTATACCTATATATATATATATATATA
>NW_017728943.1:99694305-99720471 GCF_001723895.1 Crocodylus porosus
ATATATATATAGTAGCAGTTCATTTTAATCATAGAAAAACATGGATTTGGGGTTTTTATCAGAGAATTTGGGAATTTTAAGTGAAGAAAACCACAATCCTATGTCATTTGTATATTAAACTAATTTCAAGTTTCCTTGTAGAGATAAATGTGAAAGATTTGGTGGAACCATTCTACCCCTCCAAGTTTAACAAAATACCTTATTGTTAGTCTTGGAGTCATAGGTACTATCAGTGAAGAAGCTGGAAAATTCAAGAATCAGAGGAAAATGATTTTCAATAGCCGACACTATTATACCCATTTTAACAGGGCAGTCTGTTCTTTTAAGAGGGAACAATTAGCCCTGTTGAGAGTCTGTAGGGCATTTGCAGAAGCAGAGAGATTCCTGCTAGAGCTTAAAAAGCCTCCCAGAAGAGTGGAGAAGGAAGCTGTGAATGCAACTGTTTGTGACAGGAAGGGGATAATGCTGCTGTGCTGGGAACCAAAACCAAAGGGCTCTGCAGAAGAGTGTTTTTGTTGTTTGTATATTTGTTGGCCTGTTGATGCACTTGATACTAGCCGGTGGTTTAATTTAGCCCTCCAGACCTAGGTAAAATGAGCTGCACTGCTCCAGTCTGGAGAAGCTAAGGGGATGGATCACCATGGTTGTGTCCATATCTAGGCAGAAAATGGTTCACAATTTCTAAAACTAAAGGCAAAAAATATGTGACATTCTGAATCAAATTTTTAAAATGCATGCTTAGTTTGAAAATGAATTGATTTGTAACATTTGGCTTCTTTAAAAATTATATGCCTGTGTCCCAGAGAGAGAAGTTCTACTAGCATAAACACTAGTAATTGAGTCACTGTCTGACATCAGGCCAATGATATTTTATAAGAATCAGAGTGGCTGAAATGCTAAATTTAAACCCTTTGATTTATTTGCTTTCCACAGTGATCTAAAAAAAAAATACAGGCTCTTTCTCCCTCTCCCATAGGTAGCTAACATTAAGGTCAATTTCGTCTGAGTAGAGTTAAGAAAAAAGATTTGAATTTTTCTTTTAAAGCTAGGTATTAAACATAAAAATAAACTATATAATTAGAGTGTGTGATTACTACTCTAATCATGCATGGAGACCATAGATAGACTGTAAGAGGAAAAATCAATTTTCTTCTGTTTCTTGATTTCATGTTGTGCAAGACAACTCATTCCTGTTTATTATGTGGAAAATGTTCAGCCACTTGAATTTTCTCCATGACTGAATCCACTTAAATTTTACAGTAAACAGTATACCTTATGATTTACAGTGTTGCCAGAAACCCTGTGTCTATTAACTCTTATATGGAGCTTCTTGCCTATTATTCTGTTATAAATAGTTTCTTGATCCTTCTAAACAGGTTGGTACTTTTGGCTAATGCTTTGAATAACTGGAATCAATCTATGCTGTTCTCATGTCATATTCTGTCTTTCTTTTCAGAAGAGTGTACGTCCTTTCTTATCACCTCTCCTGCCCCCCTAACTCTCCCTACCATCTCCTGAAAGCCCCTTAATCCTTCCTTTATAACTGCAAACCTAGCTGTAGTGAAATAAATCATAATTTAAGGACAGTGTTTAGAGTATCAAAGTTGGTAATTGGGAGCAGCCAGTTAGGAATCAAGGGCACCTATACACGTGCATGAAGGCTGCTCCGACACATTATAAATACAGTGCATCTGACACAGTGTAATTATGGCTGGAGTGTCATAATTACCATGCTCCAGCTGACTCCAGTGTCACATGTATTAATACCCCCATGCTGAAAAATTGTGGCAGGGGTGCTTTAACTAAAACTCGTTGAATGAGCTTTAATTAAAGCGCCTCTCACTGCCATTTTACAGTGTGGGAATGCTGATACACGTGGTTCTGGGAGCAACTCTAATTAAAGCTCCTGTCCCCCGCCACCTCCAAAAGCATGTGTATAAATGCCCCAACTAGTCAGGCCTCAACTACATGTTATACTGAAGATGTGATTAACCATTTAATTATCTGGCCACATGTTCATAGTAATGGTGTAATGAAAAGAGGAATAAACTACAAAGTTATTCTGCAAAATTTGTGTGGCTGGGAGCCCTGTCAGCCGATCAGAACTCCCAGCTCGGGGTGGGGGGGTTTTCTCATTCACATATGCTGGTGTTTATTGAACCCAGTGATCATTATGTGGTGTCACGGGTGGCGAATGAGGGAGAATTTGAAAACCAAGCTAAAACAGAAGTTGGAAACTAAGAGCAAGCAGAGCAACATATCCATGTGGAAGGACACTGGCCACTTACAGCCTGTGTCCTTAAATTACACTGAACACTTACAGTCTATGTAAATGGACAGTTGGTCATGGAAGTTTTACAACCTCTACCTGCCCTTCTCTTGTCAGGCAGTATAGCAGGGAACTGGAGGGCGTTCAGACAGCTGTTTCAGCGGTATCTAGCAGCTATAGGGGCTGAAGAGAAAAAAGGTTAAAAGCCAAATCCTCCATCTTTTTCATATTGTGTGGAAGAAAGTCCTGGCTGTTTATAATACTTTTAAGTTAAAAAAAAATCAACATACGATAGAAAGTGTAATACTATCCAAATTTGAGTACTGAATACCAAAAAAAGAATGAGATTCTTGAAAGACACAAATTTCTTATGTGCAAATGAAAAACAGAACCAAATGGACATCAGTTATGTTAGTGAACTAAAGGCACTGAGTAAAAATTGTGTGCTTTTTGGGAATTTGACAAAAATCTCTGATTAGAGATAGGATTATTTGTGGCATTGCAGACACTGCTTTATAAGGAAGGCAATTGAATGAGGGAGACTTGTCCCTGGAAAAGAGTATCCAAATGTGCAGGGCAGCAGAAATTGTGAAGGCCTAGGCTGCAGAGGTGAATGCATTGAAAGGCATTGTCCATTAAAGAGGCATGAAAGCAGGCAGCCAGAAACCACTTCACAGACTACAATTTTCAAAGAGCATACTACAGCAGAGAGAGAAAGAGTTGACATGCACCACGTGTGAAAGACAACATGGGCCCAAACATGGTGCTGGATTTAACTATTACAGGAGGAAACATTTTGCCAGATGCTTCAGATCCCAAACACAAAAACCTCAAGTGCATGCATACATCAGAGGGCATACCAAGAGAATTTTATATAGATATGGTAGACGCAAGCACATTCAATGAGAAGGACTGCATTTTGCCAGTGGAAGTTGAGGAATGGTTTCATTTAAATTGGACACTGGAGCTAAGGGTAATCTTTTACCAGAATATGCATACAGGAAATTAAAATTGAGACCAAAAGTGAGCCCAATAAATGTCAAAATAGCTGTTTCTATTCAAGAACGGATATACCAGTGCAAGGGACATACATTGCTAGCATACAATATAAAAGTAAAGTATATTAACTCCAATTCATTTGCGTCTGCCAGCTTGTGAGAAACTGAATCTAGTTAAGAGTCTGCTTCTATATAAGAAGTCACAAAATTCATGCCTCTTGATGATCCTCTTGGGCATCGTGCCCCAGTCTTCTTAGGAAGAAGCCAGTTGCTCCAGAACACAAGAAACAATCATGCCCTTACGGGAAGAAATGTACCTATGGGCACAATGCAAATACCATTATACAGAAAGTGGAAATCAGCCACAGCTCTCTGTAACTAATGAACTAGGGCATATGCAGACAAAACAAAATTTCCCCTTATGTCAATGCACCTGCATTTGTGTTTGCATGACCCAGGATTTCCCGCCGCTTTAAAGTCCATTTAGCACCTTAAACTAATACTACTCAGAGATGTGCGCCAGGTACAGAAGCACAGTTGCTATAAGTGCAAGTCAGGCAGATCCCAGTAAACAGGTTTGAGTCTAGCCACAATTGGAAGAAAAGCTTCCCACCAGAAACAAATCAGAAACTGGACCTGATGCTTCTTTTCTCAGAGAAGTGAAACCTCCTGAAAAAAATGATTCACACAGACTTATTAAAAGAGATGCAGGTAAAGGGGAATAGAAAAGTGTGTGGAAAGACTCACTACAGAGTAAAAGTCTAGTAATCTCTCCTCTGTAGAGTTTAATTGATTTTTGTGTTAATTGATTTTGTGTTAATTTCTTTTTGTAGTTTTTTATTAAGAGGGAAGGGTAGTGCTGGAAGTTGTAATTTAGAGACTACAGAAGTTGGTAATTGGGAGACAGTCCCTCAGGGAGCAGCTAATTAGGAATTAAATCGGAGACAGACACATGGTCTTTAGGGTTGCTTACTGCTCCACAGATTAAATTGGGTTGTTCTTCTCATTTGTTGAACCTGGTGATCACTTCACTAGCTGCCACAGCAACTTTTTCATTACTAGTAGGCAAATGTCCACTACTCACAGGCATTTATGGCCTTTACCCTTCTGATATAGCTTTCTTCTGCACTTCCCCGCAGAGAGAAGAGTCAGAACCTGGCAACAAAAAGGAGGAGAGAAGAAATGGCTTTCCTTGATATAATGGAGGCAGAACCAATCAGACCTTATGCTATCACAAGTTCTAATTTGGCCTCCTGTCCCATCAGGCTGTCCCAGGCCTTCCTCCAGTAGTATCTGTGGGACCCATTAAACGGTCACAAGCTGGCAGAGGGTAGATTCAGGCTGGATATCAGAAGGCGCTACTTCACAGTCAGGGCGGCTAGGATCTAGAACCAACTTCCAAGAGAAGTGGAGCTGGCTCCTACCCTGGGGGTCTTTAAAAGGAGGCTGGATGAATACCTTGCTGAGGTCGTTTGACCCCAGTAATCTTTCCTGCCACAGCAGGGGGTTGGACTTGATGATCTGCTCAGGTCCCTTCCAACCCTACAAACTATGAAACTATGAAACGCAAGTTATCTGAATGGTCTGTAGCTCATTCCCAGTCTGAGGCTTAATGCTTCAGTCCCAATGCACTTGAACTGGTGGGCCAGTTTGGTCCGCTTTTAACCAAGGCAAAATGCTAAACTCAAATACAACTCCCTTTGGCAAATCACCAGGGTGCTGGTGCTCCTGGACACCCCTGGAAAAACTATCACAGCTTCCAGACTCCTCTGAGCAAGGCAACACTCTCTGGGGCTTCTCTGCTGCGAGCCACTCTTGCTCTCCCATGAAGTTATGGCCTCTAGGGCTGGAGACTCCTTCAAGCCTCCAGTCTGGTGTGCAGACTTCTGCCCTATTCACTTTGCCCCTGCTAGGGCTTGGCTGATGCTGGACTCTGCACTTCATCCTCTAGGCCAGGGGTTGTCAACTGGGGGTATGTGTACCCCTGGGGGTACTTTAAAAGGTTCCAGGGGTACATGGGGGTGGGTGGAGATGGAGCACCACCACCCTGTGCTGCTGCTTCACAGGAGCAGGACTGGGGAGGGGTAGGGTGGGGTGAGAGCAGAGCCGCACAGACTCTGCACTGCTGCTGCTCCACCGCTCGCCAAGCCTCTGCTCTGCATCTGGCCACCCAGGGAGTATACTTATTAAAAAAGGGGATGCTGAGGGTACATTTATTTAAAAAGGTTGCAAACCCCTGCTCTAGGCTCCTGGGGCTCTCCCTCACTGCCAGTACAGGACACGCTCCTATAATGTCCGCCACACTGTGTCAGTGAATCTGCAGCTGGCACGAACTGACAAACTGGGGCCTGCCTACCTGGGGTGCTTAATCCTTTGCCTATGGGCCTGATCTTGCCTGTGTTGCTGTGTTATCAGTCCCTACTAGTCCAGAAATTTTATGGCGGGAAAGCAGTGGTACAGCTGTTGCCAAATTTCTGAACACTTGGAGAGCCCTGGACCCTATATGCTGGATCCAGGACCCAATCCCAGTGCACAGGGCTAGTTGGGGCAAGGGGGAGAGTGAGGGTGGTACCCGGCCCCAGGGCCCAATCATAGAATTATAGGAAATCATAGGGTTGAAAGGGACCTCAGGAAGTCATCTAGTCCAGCCCCTGCTCAAAGCAGGGCCATCCCCAACTATATTATCCCATCCAAGGCTTTGTGTAGCCAGATCCTAAAAACCTCCAAGGATGGAGATTCTACAACCTTTCTGAGTAACCTGTTCCAGTGTTTTACTATCCTCCTCATGAGAAATGTTTTCCTAATATCTAACCTAAACTTCCCTTGCTGCAACCTGGGACATTTGCTCCCTGTTTTGTCATCTACCACCACTGCCACCAATCCCAGTTGTGGGGGTGGGGGGAGAGGGGAGCTGCGAGGTGGCAGTGCAAGACCCTCAGGACACAATCCTGGCACATGGGACAGGAGGGGGAAATGCCGGGGCCCAAGACCCAAGCATAGAAACTCCCTGTGTCACTCATCTGGCCCATGGGGCCAAAAAGTCAAGCACCACTGGTTTAAACCATTACTATCACAAAAAATATGTTGCTTATATAAATTCTCTGGGTACTCCTTTGGATAACCCCAATAAAAGTACGTAAGTAAAGAACTTGCTGTAATCCTGAATGCAACTGGACAACTAAACAGAAACGCTGCAAACCGGTAAACATCTTAAAGTGTAGTTCTGTTCAGAAAAACAAATTTAGCACAAATACCTTGTAGGAATCCCTTGTCAAAGTATATTGTGGACCCCTCAGTGACATGTCATTAGTTGCTTTTCCTTGCTACCCACCCTATTGTTTGCAGGCTCAAACTGGATTTTGTCCTGGCACCTAATCCCCCATAAGGAAGGTTTTGCAGACCAATTTCTGTCTTCACTGACACTTATGAGCTTTGTATTGCCTACACTGGGATTGCATGGGTGCAACTGATTGGAATTTAGTATACAACTCTGTGGACAATTCACAACAAAGTCCCCAAAAAGGAGTCACTGTGCTGCAATAAAAGGATTGAAATTCACATGACACTAAATTGGAATCCGGGTAGTTGCTGCAGACAACACTTTCACAACAGCTGTACTGGTATCTCTGTTCCTTAAAAAAATATTCAGGAAACATTTGTCATTTAAATTTCATTCTGTGCCATTGCATTATCTTCAGTGGAACTGTAAGGAAATACCAACATAATGCAAGCATTGCCCAGGGTTCCTTTCAGTCTCCATTTCAAGGTTATGTTATTTTAATTCTATTTCTTAAAGTAGTAAACATCATAAAGGAAGTTTATAATGCTGGCAACTAACTTCAGATTTAGGTTACTTAATGTTTTCCTGTATAAAAAGATCCTTTTGATTTGTTTAAGGTGAGCTAGTGCTTTCACAGTTTACAGCAGATTTATGACATTTGGAAAGATTTGGGGCTAGACAAATATATTTTTTTTGTCCCATGAAGCCCTATTTTCACGGTCAGCTAATGTATAAGCAACTAAAAATATCACAGTCTTCTTTTGTATTCCTCTGGATAATTCTGGCTGCCTGCTAGAAAAACAGCCGAATGCAAGCATTCTAACCAGCCGGGATCACAATGACACTGCAGCAGCCCTGGAAGTGCCTGGGAGCTTTTGTAGCCATTCTGGGGTGAGTAAAGGGTTGGGTTGGACTGTTTTTCTAAGACTGTGTGTCCCTGACCTGTCACAGAGGGCGCTGACAGATGCATAGCTCTCTGCTCTAACTCATGGCACTTCACAGAAAGGGCCATGAGTTAGAGAAGCCCCCTATACCAGGAGACATTTGCTGTTGGGGGGGGGTGGAAGGGATCAAGCTCCAATTTGGAGCCAATCCAGGAGGAGCTGCCTGCTTGCAGCCTGTCTCCCCTAGCCTTTCCCTTTCTCCCCCTCCCCCTCCCCCCTGAGCACTGGTGCTGTATGCAGGTTGGGAGTGGGGAGAAGGGAGTGGAGGGAGCTGGGCTGGGGTCTGCCCAGCCTGAACTGGAAGGGGGCATGTGAATTGGAGTCCCCCGAGGGTTAATTAAATGAGGGTTAATTTGTCACACAATTGGGCACTTTTAAAGTGCTGTGCAGTTGTGCACTTCTGTCAGGACACAGCTGTAGAGTGCTTTCAAAGGGCTGATCACACAGCAAATGTCACTTCTGTCAGTGCCGAGAGTTCCAGCATCTCAGTATTGACCTGCTCCCTTTTAGCTACAGGAAGAAAGAGGAAGAGGAAGCTGAGCTGGTCTGTGTTTACTACAATCACTAATTTGGCCTCAAACATGGGGCAAATAGCCCATTCCTCTCTGACAGTAAGTTTTCTCTGTAGCCAAGTAATATAGTGAATTGTGTAGCTCCAATAGCAGCAGTCCTTTCTGCAATGCAGAATATTCAGGTTTCAAATTCTGCCAGGGATATGTGACTGGAGGATTGTTGCAGTTTTACATAATAAAAATCAGTCCCTTTTCTGTTTAAAAGTACCAGTGTTTGTAGCCATGATTGAGCAGAAAATATGTGATAAGAAGGGTCTTTTGGTGGCATCATTCATTAGATCAACTGTATAGTTGGGAGGGATGTTAGCTTCTGCCCAAAAAGAAGGGCTTTTTGTGCTTGAAAGCTTATCTAACATCTTTCTCAACTATACATTTGGCCCAATGAAAGATATGTGACCCCCCCCAAAGATAAACACCCATCCCCCAATAAAAAACAAAACATTGTTCCTCTAAAAATACTAGGAAATTGCATACCAAAAATCTTTAACATCTTTAAGATTCCTATTGAAGAACTCAAAAGATAAGAAATGTAAGAAGTATGCTTGATTATGTATATGCATCCTTAATTGATGCCCCTTGCTCATATATTGTATGCTATGCTTTAATTATACGTCACTTCACATACTTTTATTTCACAGGAACCCTGCCTGCCTCAGTGCGTAGATAGAGATGGAGAGGTCAAAAATAAGGGTGGGTAAGCAATTGGACAGATAGTCTTTCAGGTGTTCTACATTGCAACCCATTTTTAAATTAAAAGTAATATTTAAATATAGGCTATGCAATGAACCAGAAAATATTAGAGATATAATAATCTACTCAAGTTGCATCCTATCTAATATCTATAATGATGCCAGCAAGATACTAAGATTATACTTGGGGAACCACTTATAGGCACAATTACTCATGCACTTTTAAAATTCAAGGTTGTCTTCTCTTCTTTCATTTACTTGGAATGTTGTTTTCTCCTTATTAGTCAAGTTAATCAGGCTTGTATATTGTGCCTGAAAGCTTGTCTGTCATCTCTCCCAACTATACAGTTCAGTTCTCACTGTGCCCAATTCCTAAGAGCAAGATCATACCCTATGCAGTAAAATCTCACACAAGACAATAGAAACACATCAAGTTTCAGTTTGTAGAAAGTTCTCTGAATCATACTATTGGGAAGAAAGAGTAGGGTTGTAATGTGACGGAGCTTCATCCAGCTAAACTTTTGCTTCTTTAAGTATCCATGGTCAGGGCTGAAGTATATCAAAATACGAAGGTATGCTCAGTGTTGGCTGTTGTATGCTCTGATGGCTACAGGTATGAATGTGAAGAGGCAGGTGGAGGTAGAATTCTTTCAGAGCTGGACTGTTCCAAGATCAGGAGCGAGAGGAAGTGACGAAAAAAGCCCTGCTTCATATTTTAACATTGGCTGAATATCTTCAGTTTGTTGAACTGATGTGCGGTCAGGTCTTCAGATAACACGCAGTTACATTCCAGTCACATTTTCAGTGGTTCCTTTGTATCAATGCAAGGTTAGCTAAAAAATTCTTTCTTTGCAAATAGAATTTGCAGTTCTAAAGTACCTATGTAATCCCAAGATCTGAAGCCCTACGTATAGGCAGATGCTGCTCTGGATGCAGCTGCTTGAAACAGCATGGATGTGTGAGAAGGAAGGTTTGCTTGGTAATATTTTTTACTAAACCAACTATACAGTTAGGAATGATATTAGATGAGCTTTTGGGCACCCTTATTCAAGTGCAGGGGGAATGAAAGCAGCCAGGATGCAATTGCCCAAATTAGAGTATTGGATGAAATTCCACAAACCATTCCTACTCTTGCAGAAAACACTACACAACAACTTTAGTTTTAGTCTCACTGAAAAGCAGTTGCCTTTACTACAGTATAAGATCTGCTAATGTCATACTCGGACAGTTGCTTACCACTGACTCAGACCATAAAGTTTGAGTAAGATAACATATTGGGTAGAGGTGCAACAACACATTGGTCTGATATTGGATCAGCACCAATATAAAGAAAATTGAGTGTATTGGAAATAAGCCTGATGTGGCCAAAAATTTGGCCAATATATGCTTGTGCATGCATTTGGGCTATATTAAGAAAAGTGGCACTTGCAAAGCATGGGAGATGATCCTTCTGCTCTATTCAGCATGAGTAAGGCCTCACCTTACTGAAGCACTGTGTTCAGTTTTAGGTATGTTTTGGAAACATGACACAAGGAAAGGCTAAATGACCTGGGATTACTTACTTCAGGGAAGATAAAACTGAGGGGGAAATTAGATAAGAGTCTCCAAATAAGTGCTCATACAAAGGATGGTGATAGATGATACTTTGTAGTCTCAGGGTTCAGGACATGGAGCAATGATCTTAAATTTCATCAAACGAATTTAGGTTAGATATAAAGACATTTCACACTGTGCAGTAGGGCTGTGCAAAGCTTCAGTTGCTGATTTGATTCGGCAGTTGAAACTCTGAATCCAAATCGAATCAGGAGACCCATTAATCTCTCTGAATCAATTCAGAAAGATTCAGAGAGATTCGATGATTCGGCCATAGACACGGCTTTATATGTTTTTTCTATGTACCTTGAAGTACCAGGCATGGCTTTATCTATGGCTGAATTGCTGAGTCTCCGACTCAGAATCAAATCTTCAGAATCAGATTCAGCTAAATCAAATTGCAATAGTGATCCAAATCAGCGAATCAAATCACTGCCCCCTGAATTGGGCCAAATCCAAATCGAATACTGCCTGCTTCGCACATCTCTACCGTGCAGGTCATTAAGTATTGGAACAGACTATCTAGAGAGGTTCTAGAATCTCCATTTTTGGCGGTTTTTAAGAGCAGATTAGACAGATATTTGTATAAGATGGTTTAAACAGGGATGATTCTACCATGAGCAGGGAGTGGGACTGAGATCCCTTCTAGCCTTACTTTCCCATGATTCTATGGTTCTATAAATTCACTAACTCTGCTTTATAGAGACCTTGCATTTCTTTTGGGGGAGCAGAAGGTTTCCATCCATTGTCAGGTTTGTTTTTCCTTGGATAATAATCTCTGATTCATAGTTTGCCTGGATAGAAGGCTATGGCAACTATCTAATTTGACCTTTGGCATAGCTCAGTCATAGTATTTCAAGCACTAATTTTTGTACAAGGCCTAGTAACTTGCAGCATCTGCCATGATAGGAGACTGAGAAGATAAAACTAACTGCTATCTGTTCTGGAAATCTTTTCAGACACGATTCTTTTTTTATCTGTGGCAAAACAAGACAAACATGTGACAGAGTACATATGAAGAGGCTGGCTAAGGGCGCAAAACTAGTGCAAGCCATTAAGTTTTAAGTCATGCCCCATTCACAGCAATTACTCAGTCATTAAGGGAATTGTGTGACCTCATCCATATAACACACATTTAGAACTCTGGTTGGATTTGAACCATAAATAATTCGATCAACTTCATTTGACGAAGCGGAAACAAAATCATGGAAAATCAAGTGCTCTGTTAAAAATGATACCTTGGGCCTAATAAACCCATTAGAAAATGATGAACATAATCCATAATAATTGTTTTGGAAGAAGTCAAACCCATTCCAGTACAGTTAGGGGTTTGATAAATGGGAAGCTAAAATACAAGGCCAAATTCTCTGCTATTTAAATTAGCAGAGCTCTACTGACTGCTATTTGGCCCTTACTGCATTTAATTAAGATCTGTCTCTCATTCTTATATTGGGAAACTGAAATTAAATTTAAATTCTCTTGCATGATAAAGGTCTGATTTTGGTTTACACATGGCTATTATTACTCAGCTTCCTGATTATTAAGGTTTAGTAAGAACATTAGATTGCAGTAAGAACCAGCTTGAATATCAACATATAGTTCCTATCAAATCTGAGTCTTAGTGTAGAATATTACAAAAGCTCCTTAAGCAAGAAGAAATAGGAGAGTTCAATGAGTATAATTATTATGGGCTCAGGCATGAGCCAATTGCTTACTGGTGCATAGGGACTTCTGGGCTGGCTACCACATCATCAAACCTTTTGGGGGAGAGAGTGGAACCTCAACAAAACCCTTTTCTTCCCCTTCTTATACAGGTGCATAAGGAATTGGGAAGTCAGGGATAGATAGTGAGTAGCTTCATCTCCTGAGGCTCCAGCTGTTGCAGAATGGGAATAACCAGGAGAAGGCAGAAGGTCCAGCAGTGCAGGAACATCAATATAATAATATTATAATATAATGCCCAACTCAATTTATCAGCCAGGAGGTGGAGTCCTACTTTTGCTCCCTTCATCTGAGAGTAAATTGCTGGCAAAGTAGCAAGGCCCGTTTGAGGTTCTGCGGAGGATAGGCCAAGTAAATTATGAAGTGCGCCTAGTGATGAAATAGTGGGGGGGTCACAGGTATATGATGTTAACCTGCTAAAGCTCTAGCAGGCATGACAGGCCTGTACGGCTTTCATGTGGTTGCTGGGAGCTGATCTGGGGAGTTCATAACCCCCACCCCAGATCTGATAGCTGGCCTCCACCTAGGGGAGGCTTTGACCCCAACTCAACTGGCAGAAATAAAAGTCTCACTTGAAGAATTTAAAGAGGTGTTTACAGTGGTGCCAGGCAGAACTACACTAATCAAACATTGGATCATCCTCAACCCAAAAGGCTGTGCATTTCCAAAGGGAAACTCAAGAATTCCAGCATGGCTGAAGGAAATGGCAAACCAGGAAATTGAGAAGATGTTGAACTTAGGGGTAATAGAGGAATTGGTCAATGACTAGAGTAGCCCAACTGTATTGAGGCCAAAGCCTGATTGCACCATTTGGTTCTGCATTGACTTTTGCAAAGTTAATGCATTTTCAAAATGTGATGTTTACCCTCTGTCCAAAATAGCTGAAATGGTATAGGGGATAGGCGACGCAAAATGTATAACCACCCTGGACTTGACCAAAGGGTACTGGACCCAGTTTCCTGGGAAATCACCACCTTTGCAATGCTCTGGGCACTCTAATATTTCTGGACTCTAATTTTTGGTCTCCATGGAGCTCTGGTGACCTTTCAGTGTCCAATAGACAAAGTACTCTGTTCACACTGGGCATATGCAGCCACCTAGCTGGACGACATGGTGATATTTGCCAATGTGTGGGCAAACCACCTCCAACAGATGAGAGAGGTATTATGGTCAATACAGGTGGTTGGTCTTACAGCAACCCTGCTAAATGCCACTTGGGGTATACAGAAACCAGGTATCTGGGATATATACTGGGCAATGGCAAAACAAGGGCCCTAATAGACAAAGTAAAGCCCCTGGTGGAATCGGTGGTGCCCACAACCAAAAAGCAAGTGAAGTAATTTTTGGGCTTAGCCAGTTATTATTGGTGATTTATCCCATAATTCGCTGTCATCACAGCGCCACCAGTAACCAACCTGCTGTGAAAGGGAGCCCTGCAACAGGTTCAGTGGTCACCTGAGTGTGAGGGACCGTGTGGGATGGTAAAATTTGCAGTGTGCTGGTCTTCCACGCCTGGACTTAGTCAAGGGATTTATATTACAGACAGGTGCCTCAAAGCAGGGCCTGGGGGCTGTTCTCTTACAAGAGTTTAAGGATGGAGTACACCCCATCCTGTATCTTAACAGGAAGCTCCTTACCTTGGAACGGAAGTATGCTGTAACAGAAAAGGAGTATCGGGCAATTAAGTGGGTAATGGCAACCCTCCACTACTTTGTCTTTAGGGGCCCATTTCCAGTTGGTTGTGGACCATGACCCATTAACATGGCTCAGTGCAGTAAGGGAGGCCAAGTCCTAGTTGACAAGGTGGTACCTGTCCTTGCAGCCTTTTGATTATGCCACCATTCTGGGTCTGCACATGCAAATGCAGATGGGGGTGGGGGGGGAGATTAAGGAAATGGAAGAGTGTACTCTAGACTCTACTCTTGGGAGGAAGGATGTGTAACAAGATGATGCATGTGTCAGGAGCTGGAGCCCAGCTGCATGGGGTTAGAGGGTACTAGCCTACCTGCTTAGGAACACTAGGCCAGCTGACAGAGATGATTAGCTGGGCTCAGGGGAAGATGCAAGTTCCCAGGAAGGGAAGCTGGGAGAGAGAGGAGGCTGGTGCGCTGAGGGAGAAGCACAGAGCCTGGGTTGTCTCTCTCGCCAGGTCTGAAGAAAAACCCTAAGATTTAATTGTGTGTTTGTTCTTTGCACATTTGCTTGCTTTGTTTGCTGTGGTGAGAAGCTTTATGTGTGGGTGATAAATGGACTGGAACTAAGAGCTGACAGGCTTTTATGAGGAAGCTGGCTTCTGCGTCTGCCTAGGGGAGTGTCAACCCACTACAGTATTCAAGGGGGCTTCATCAAAGACGCTAGGCCTAAAATAGACAAGAAGATAACTGAGTCTGATTTAATGCTGAGCCAGTGTCCGTCCTCCCTAAGAGAAGAAGATCCACTGCTCGCACCCCATGATGCCAAGATTTTTATGTTTATTAGAAATGCTAATGAACTAGAAGAGGGAGGGATGGTGGAAAAGGGTAAGGGGATGACAACTCAGGTAGTTAGAATAATGGTTAAGCAGCCTTTTATCCCAGCTCCAATTGGTGTGAACTGAAAGCTGTTGCCTCTAGTGAATGCCTATTTTAATTTTAGGTTTGCATGCATTAGGAGTAACATGAGTGACCTCAGTACTGGACTTCTACAAGCGCAATGGTTTTCGTCCTGTGTTCCGCAGGCCCTTGGAGGTCCTCAGACTATGTCTAAGGGGTAAAAGATGACTATGGTCAATCAAAAGTATGTGAATACCTACACTTACAATTCAAAGGGGTCCACACCTCCATTTGAATTTTTTAAGGGGGCCAGAAATGAAAAAAGCTTGAAAACCACTGTACTAGCACATACCTGGTGTGGCTAGACTCAGCCCTATATGCGTATTTCTTTACAAACATGAAGACGGCAACAATCTTTATGTGGTCATCCCTCTACTGAAATATAAAAATCCATCAGTAAATGATGGTATTTCTTATCTCCATTAATTCTCTGGAATTTCCCATTAACATGCCCTTGCCACCTTATACTGACAGAAGGAGTCAGAGATACAGCATGATAGCCATCGGTTCAGGCTGTAGCTGTATGACTGACAGTAGGAAACTCAGATAGGCATCAGTTCCATTAGTGTGCTCAGCAAGACACAAGCTTTATGTAGGAATTGGAAAAGTCAAATTTTTAAATAGACAAGTTGAAATGAAGTCTCAGTCTACATCACATTGGACAGGTGTTCACATCACAACTGGCACTAATTGGCACCTTTACTCTCTCTGTTTCTCTCTTTTTATATGACTCCCATCCCTGTATTATCCAAACACCTATTAGCAATCTCAGTGGGGATGTGCAAGATTGAATGGAGAGACTGAACTGATTTCTTTTGGCTGTTCCTCAATGTCAGTGTTGACATTTGTTGGGAAGGAGTTTTACATTGCTCTTGTCCACGTTGGATCTTTTCTGTCACTAAAAAGGCATTGCCATTTTTGGGGTCTGTCAATCTGAATGTTTCTCATGCATTTAAACAGAAATCAGAGGACAGTAATACACTGCGTATTAGTAGCTCTAGCCTTATAAATATGTGCATCGGTGGTAGCTGTCTTTGCCTTTTAAGGTGATTACTACATTTTCATAATATGTATCACTTGCTTTTGTAAAATTTTCCAACACGTGCAATGTTATTTTTTTTTGCTATTCATAAATCGCAGGAGAATTATATGACCGTTGCCAAGAGTAAAGATAGAGGCTGCCACCTTCAAAGAAAAGCATGCCATATTTTGCTGATTGTATGCATTCCTAAATCTCTGTCATAGGGCCAAGAAAGAAGTATTGCACAGGGAGGAAAACATAAAGACGTAGGGAGGGAGGGGAGGAGGGGAGAGAAATGGGGACACCCTGTCAGAAAGAAACTACATTTGATTCTTAATGAAAAGGTCCAATTGGGGCACAATGACTTTAAAGTTTCCTGTGATGTAGCTATATATTCTAGCTCATTGGCCATTGGGGGTATCACTATGAGGCTAATACCTACCAGGGGTATGTCTGACCGCACAGACTTCAGTCAACACCAGGAAATTGCTAGTGGGTGGCCTGCCCAGTTCTCAGAGTCCTTTAAAGAAATAAACTGCTGTGATCATAAAATCCAATTGATTTCAATCCCTCAGTCACTTAGAAGGCATCAACTGCTGTTCTCAAAGCCCCAGATTCTCATTTCAGTTTGATTAATACGCTTTTCTGTCATCTTCAAGATAACATCGATAAAATAGCATCTTGCCATTCTGGCAGAAAAGATAACAAACATTTCTACTGTTGTTCCAAGTGGAATGCCAACTGCTGCTAACATTGTTATTGTTCTTTTCCGATTGCTATTCCCTTTCCTGGTTCAGTTATTGTTGTTCACCCTTTCTCAGCAGATGTTAAAACTCAGTCCCTTTGCCCCTTGAACCACTGCCTCTCACCCTTTCTTTCTCTTACTGGAAGCATTTTTTATTGCCCATGCTGAGATAGATACCATCATTTTTGGTACATTTGTTCAGTGCCTGGCATGATGGCACTCTGACCATATTTGCAACACCGACTCTACATGAATATTGCTAATAATGGCAATTTTGATCATTCATAAAATAAATTCGAAATGTTATTCATTCTTCCTCACGGAAACTAAGATAGCGATGAGAAAGAGCCCTTTGTCATTGCTATTTGGTGGGACAATGTACAAAAGTTCACTGGCCCTGATTCTCACTTGGGGTTCTGGAAACAGCCATGCAGCAATGCCTTTAAGTTACTTTTGGGCTCTTGCATCCTGGGTTGGTTGCGCCCACAGTCCACTAGTTCAATGCCAACCTGGTAGCTGTAGTAATTTATGCTGGCTCCTAATGGCCCTGAGATCAGCTGGGGATAATAAAGATGCAAGAAAATCCTGACTATGATCCCTATTAATCTATCTTTGCAGTCCTCATTCCTATAGTATGAAAGCGTCTCACTAACCTTGATGGATTTTACATTCACAGTCCTCTGGTAAAATAGAGTATTATCTGTTTTATAGACAGAAATGAAGCTCAGAACTGGATAAGTGACTTTTCCAAATTTACACAACAGTGTGTCTGAAGCTATAATTGAACAAAGGTCTCCTGAGTTTCCTGCCAACGCTCTAACCAACAGACCATTCTTGTTTTCCCAATATCAATCACTGAGCAGCAGGGAGGAGTTTCACTAAGGTGATCTCCCACTAGCTACTTACTCTGCTTTTAGGACTCTTTGGGCAAGTCTACATGTGACACTACAACACCATAGCAATGTGCTACAAAGACATAGTGTCCATGGGCATCTACACGTGACCAGCAGCTATTTGCTGTAGCAATGTGCTCCCCCGGTATAGTGCACCACTTCGACAAGTGGTTGCTAAAAATAAGTGTGTGCTGCACATACGGTGCAGTACAGGCTGTTACTGTGCCGTGATTTAGTACTTCCGAAAGGAAGTAGTAAATCATGGTGCAGTAACAACATCGCCATAGCAGCACATGTAGATGTGCCCTTTGAGTAGTCGTGCAACATAAAAAGGACACTGTGTGTGGAAAAATATGGCCCTTCATTTTGGTATGACATGTTCTGCAGCAACCCATATTCCTACTAACGACTAGGACTATTCCCAACAATGATGCAGTGCTTAGCAGGGGGCACTGGGAATTAGGTTCTCTGGCTTCTATTCCCACTGATTCCACCTTTTAGCTGTGTGAACCTGAGGATGACTTTGGCCTCTATCCAGTGTACGTCAGGGTTGAAATACATTCCAGCTCTTGGCAGTGGCAGCCAGAAGCCGGAAGGACTGCTGCTGTCGCTGAGGCACAGGGTGGGCTGAAGGAGCTCTTGTCTCTTATGGGGTGGGCTCAGCCCACCCTCTGAGCTCTTCTATAATTCAAAACCTGGTGTACATGGAAATCAATGGAGCTCTTTCCTGAATTAGGACCTTTTTATCTCAATTTATAATCCAAAAATAATACTTGTTGCTAATGTAAGTGTTGTGGAAGCTTTTTTTTCTTTTTTTTTGTAAAGAGTTCTGCGCATTTTGCATTAAATGTGCTATGGACATGTAGTGTTATTTTAAAGAACCGATGCAAACAAGTGCCACATCTTCTCAAACCACTTTGACCTGTTTTCCATTGCTGCATCTATGATGGTACCTGATGCCTTCAGGTCATCTGTGTCACTCTGCCTTCATATTTTCAGTGGATCTCTTTGAACAAAGTTCTACAGGAACCTCTCCTTCCTTGGGTTCAACAGCCCGAATGCCATTCTTCTTTGCCTGCCTGTTACTTCAGTCTAAGGATAATGTTCCCTTGAGAAACACCAGACACTATTTATGCCCAACCTCCAAAATACATACCAGGCACTAAAGCTAAACAAATTTGACTTTCAACACCAACCAAGAGAATGTGCAGAAAATAAAGAATGTGGAACATTAATCCTCTAATACTAAGGGTCCTGCAAAGAGTCTCTATGTGTAAATCCTGATCCTGCAGTCAGATACCTGCATGGAAGCCTCTGGCTTCAATAATCTACTACATGGGTTAGACATACAAGGCCAGGCTCTCAGCTGGGGTGAAGCATCAGAGCTACACCAGTGTGTACAAGGTAAGAATCCAAGGGAAAGATTCTTGTATTCCATGAGTGCAGGAAAATGTATTAATTTACCAGATTATTTTCTCTTGGTCTTTGATCACGTTGCTGGTAACTGGATATTCTGCCCCAGAAACTGTTTGGTAGGCCGGTCTTGTCACTCAGTAAGCAGAAGGAGATTGGAACGTAATAGATGTTTAAAAGTCAGAACTCTTCCCTCTTGAAGTGGCACAGCCCTTGCTGCTTCCCCCTGGGGTTAGCAAAGAAATCCCGCATCTGTCACTGGATACACTACCCTGACTTCTGCTCTCTTTTCCTCTGCTGAAATTCCCGTTCTTACAAGTCTGGGTTTTGTTGTGGTGAGCTGTCCCTTCATTTCTGCTGTTAATAGCTTTCTAAATCTGGTTCTTTGGTGTCATTTTGCTTAAGGTGAATACTTCACCTCCAGCCTGAGCCACATCTGCTTCCATCACTTGTGCGGACATGTTGGAGTCAGTATATGGCAAGTATCTTTCTCCCTCTCTGTCTATTGATCCTCTACTGTCATCCACCACCAGAGGATGTGAGGACCAATCAAGTGACACAACATCCAAGAGTTTACAAGCTGTGCTGTATTTTGTATAGAACATGATAGATAAAAAAGAAAGGCTTTCTTCCCTTTGATGATAATAAGATTCTATGAAGGGATACAGGGTTGCTGAACCCATCCCCAATCTCATCTCTTATGCATCACCCTCCACCGCTAGTGATCCTGCAACTGTTTATATGCCACTTCTATAAGGCAAGCCTACAGTTGTTACACCAGAAAGTACAGGGGGAATGTAACACTCCTTTCCACACCCTTTTTCACATGCTGGGCAAAGGGGACATAAGTGGGCTGTCCTTGCTCACCTAAAATCAGTCAATACAACTGCCCTTGGAGACCATCCACAAGTGATGTAAATTGGTTCAGCCTTCGCGTTGCTCCATTTTACACCAAGCGACTGCTGTGTATCTGGGGAAACTCAAGATCATGATAGCACTAGTGGCATCTCTTCCCTGATGCTTTTTGTCTACAGCCAAGAATCAGGCTTTTTATATTTATTCACTTTATTGAAGACTTATCCCTTGAATTTAGAGAGAGTGTGCGGCTGCCCAGTCTTATCTACCCACCTCCTGGCCCTTCCTTAGTTGCGCCATTTTAAGAATGGCTTTCTTAACTTTATGCAATGCATTCGAAACAAATCTATGACCATGCTGCATCTTGGGATGACGTGGAGGAGATATGAAGGGTAAGATGAGAGAACAGCCACCCAATATGGCAGATGATCATTTAGAGCAATCAACCACAGAGAGCAAAACCAATACCCAGTACACAAGCACTTTTTAACTGGCTAATACGAGAAAGCTATTTCTGGTCTCATGTTGGTGCCACCTGCCAAGTAGTATCTTGCCAGATGCAGAGGAAGCAGTGTCACTGAGACAGCATATGGCACAAAGGAAAGGAGATGGGGTCACAGCTGGGATAACCAAAGGGTTTGTCCTGTCCTGCAGCAGCACCTGCTTAGCCCAACCAAGAGTAAAATTTAAAGTGGCTAAACTGAACATACTGACGAAAGGTTGTCCTCGTGCTTCTACTTGCCAGGTGACAAAAATTCCTTCCTCTTTGCAAGCCTTACACTAGAGCTTTGATGCTTCTTCCTCCATTTTCTGAACCAGCCTTTTTTCAGCATCATGCCCTGCGTGCCTAGGTACTGTGCATGTCAGGAGCTTTTTCATGCATTGCTTAGTGTTTTCCTGATGACCTACAATTCTCAGCAGGCATGTCTACACATAGTAACGCACTATGGCACCATAGCATCCGTTGGCAAAAACCATAACACCTCTGCTTTGTCACTGTAGCACTGCACTCCCTCATTATAGCACATTGCTAGAGTGGTGTACAGGCCAAAAATAACCATGCACAGCCAGCACCATGTGCTGCTTCAGTTGTCTCCCTCCTATAGCATTTCTTCTAACATCATCTATTTTTTCTTAGCTGCTGAATTGTATCTTGCATTCCTTTAAAAGCTAATTTGTCTGAATTTTCTGTTTCCCCTTCTGACTAGTCTTATTCATGGTTCTCCTCTCCCACCTGTACTGCTATAAGTGAAATGCTTAATTGAGTAATTTTGCCTATTAAATTATTTTGCCATCTGATACTGTTTCTCAGAAATGAATGGAAGGCATCTTAATCTGTCACTAAAGTGGCAGGCATCCCAAAAGGCTTCTAGGAAGTGGAATGTCCTGAAATCTTGGTTTTATTGTTGTTTGTTTGCTTGCTTAAATGTTAGAGCTGGCTTCACTGTCATTTGATGATTGCTGCTAATTTCAGAAGAGGGGAAAAAGGAAGGCTAGGCAATGTGTAGGCACTCACCGGTGTCTCAGCTCTGGGTTGCTGCCAACGATGTAAACAAAGTAGTTCAGTAGAGCCCCAAGTACCATAGACAGCATTTTTCTTCTCAGCAAAATCCTTCTGGTTAATTTTGACATGTTTACTAAAATGCCTGGGCCAGAAAGAGAGAGATATATTGGGCAGTTTAATATTCAGGATTATCTATGTAATATTAATAACTAAACAAGAATTTCTGCTGAGTGTCCTGTTTTTTCTACATTTCTGCCTCCTAACTGGAGTCTAAAAATGTACATTAAACTAACCACAGCCCTGCATCTTACCTTTAGGAATAGTGTTCAGTGAAATGGGGAAATTCTGCCCCATGGAAAAATCCAACAGCCCCACATTTCTTTTTGTCCCAAATTAGGATAAAAGGTTAAAGTTGTAAAATGCTTTCACTAAATGACAGTTTTGAAAAATTTAGATCTGGAGACTTGTAAAAAGATTTGCTGCAATTTCTTAATGTTTGCTTTTATGTCATTTCAGTGTCAGACTGCCTTTTGACTGCCCAGACTGCAACTCCCATAAGGCAATGGGCTGATAAGAAAATACACTTGAATGTTTAACTGAAGGGAGTCAAAACAGAAAGTTTCAGGTTAGCTCAGCAAACTCAAATATTGGTCCAACCAATCCCAAACAAAAGATTTCATTTCGGTTCTCTTAAAAATTGCAATTTTTCAGCAAAACTACGATTACTCCACAGAAAATTTCAATTCCATGGATACTATATTTTCTAACAGAAGAGATCATTTTTTAATGAGACCAGAATCAGGCACTCAACTCTTACTTGGGTAAAACTCTCATTGAATTCAATACGAGTAAAAACAGAATTAAAATCTCATGATTTAGGGGTTGTAGGTGTTGAGCCTCCCTCAAGATCTGGCCCCAGCTGATCTAAAGCATCTGAAAGCATCTCTTCTATATTTACAAGAAAAGAGCCAAAAGCAACTTGTGCTTACACAGAGTACAAAGTGAATGCAGTACCATTTTTATGCTCCCGCCCTGGGAATTTTCTTTTGTAATCTAGTGTTTACTATAGTAGCATCTTGCACATTGCCTTGAACAATGGCAATCTTTCTGGAATACTTGTTTTAGTTAAGAATGGGACGGACAAAATGAGCCAGCTCTCAGGATGTAGTACTATTATATCCCACTATACTTCAGGGACCTTGTGGTCATTTCTAGTCAGCCACATATTTTCAGGAAGCAGATAAAGTGAAATTTGATAAGACTCTGGTGGACAGTGCTAGTCCATTAGGAAGAGTAGGGTAGATTGTGCATAATGTGCAGTTCATTACTCAAAATGGAAGTCGAGAAAATATAGACGGTAATTTGATTCTGCTGGACTTTGGTGCATATTGTCTGAGACCATAAGAAGGAGTTGCCATTATCTAAACAGCAGTTTTATAGCTCTTTCCCTGAGTCAGACATGGTATGTAGTTCCTGAGCTGTTATTCCAGCTCTTATTCAGTCTGCTCCTCAGCTCTCCCCAGCCTTCTCTCATTGACTCAGTTCTCATGACCCCAGTGACTCTGCCGAGTTCTTTGAACTCAGATTGTTAGTAATGCTTCTGAGAAGTCAAAGGAATGATCTTGAGACTTGAGGAGGCTGATGATGGCATTTGAAAGTGGGTGGGCATGACTAAGTTGTAAAAGTGTGCTCAGAGCCAACTTACTGCTGCAGGAAGAATCAAGGTGTACAACACAATGCTTAAAGGAGAAGCCACTGTATGAAGCTGATTTTATTCAGCTGCCTTCTTCCTATTCCCCTGTGTAATACTTTAGTTATTTTCCCCTCCTTGCAATCAAGATAGCGAAGAGTACATATTTAAATGCGGGTGGCCAGGATTGAATGGCCATGAAATTTGTATGTGCATTGTTTTGTCTCCAGCTGCATGGGCACTTGCATCTGATTGAAAGTGCAGAATTCGTGGTGCTGAGCACTTGATAGAATCAGAGAAAAAGAAGTTGGAAAGGACCTCAGGTGATCATCTAGTCCAACCCCCTGCTCAAAGCAGGACCATCCACAACTAGATCATCCTAGCCAGGGCTTATTCTAGCCAGGGTTTAAAAACCTCCAAGGATGGAGATTCCACAGCCTCTCTGGGTAACCTGCTCTAGTGTTTTACTACCTTCCTGGTGAGAAAAGTCTTCCTAATATCCAACCTAAACTTCCCTTGCTGCAACTTGAGACCATTGCTCCTTGTTCTGTCTCTAAATGAATTTATTTTAAAAAATCCCACTTAGATATACTTTCCAGAAACAGATTACTGAAGCAGGGATTGTTGTACATGTTTGTCCCATATCTGACATTACAGATTATGGACATTTGACATTAATATGCTTCTGTCCAAAAAAGAAAGAAAAACAAAAGCAAAATTATTCTTTGAATTAAGTCTTATAGCATTTCTGTGCTTCACCCCTAGGCCATTTTACTGACACAGAAATGAGAGATCCTTGCTGAGCCAGTGATTTCACAATGGTCTTGGCTTCATTCCATCAGGTTTTTGATGCTGAGCTACAAACTTCACAGAAATCTGTACCTTGAAATCAGCCCTGCAGGACAGGTGATGACCACTGACCTCATCACAGCCTGTCACTTGGCATCATCCCAGCAAGAGAGGCATGATAAATCAGTGTGGTCACAGATAGCAGCCAGACATGCTAAAGATTCATCATCCTGTCCCTTGACCTCAGAGATACTGAGCCAGAAACCTTAGAACTGCTGACATTTTCTGAGTGAGGCTGGCATTTTTAGCTGGTTACCTCACAAGGAACTGCCTAGGGAAGGTGTGGACTCTCCTTTATTGGAGGTTTTCAAGATCCAGGGTGGTTTAGGAATAGCACAGCCCATATCTGTAAAGGGGGTTCAACCAGTTGACCCTTCAGGCCATTCCAATGCTCTGATTCAAGGGACAGTGCCTTATCTTCATCCAAAGAAGTGGGAGGTACTGATCCAAGCAGCTCATGGGAGACTTCTGATCTCAATCCAGCCATTCAGAGATGCTGAGGCAGCAATTTCACGGAGGGAAAGATGATGAGTCATTGATTACACCCATGGTTTCATCTAATGTCAGCAAAGCAAAGGTACTTGGGAACTCACTGAGCCCTAAATTTTGACTTTATACCAATTAAAAAGGGAACCAGAACAGTGATTAAAGCACATAGAAGAGGAACTGCAAATTTTCTGTCTCATCCCATATTCCATCATACAAGGTCTTTGACACTGCTACAAGTGACACTTTACATGACATCAGTATCTATTACAACATGCAAACCCAAGCAACTGTGAGCTGTCCTGCACTGGGCCAGCTTTATAAGTAAATGGTATAGCTGGTGCTCTTAATAGCTCTTAATAGGGAGGGCTAAAAACACATATTCAAACACCAAACTTTATTATTCCCTGACAAAACAGACAAACCCTATTGTTGTAGAACTTGCAGACAATAGGTGGTGCTCCTTATAAATGCATTGTCTTGTATTTGGTCTATTAGACATTCCAACATTAATCCTATTTCTATATGCACATAGCAACTGGTCTTCACTAGCTGTGTAAATTGTCCTGGTTGAAAATGAAATTCACAGTCACAATATTTTTATAAGAATAAAAACACCTGCCTGAAGCTGCATATTGCACATTTTTTCTAAAAGGAAAAAAAGGAAATAACTGAAAAAATGTGGGTTCTGTAATTTGGAAGAAATTAAAGCATTTGGATACTTCAGAATCTATTTATTGTGCATGTTAATCCACCCAATGTGGCAGAAAAGTAGCTGTCTGAATGAAGGCTTTGCTGCTTCTGATTATTCTGATATATCTGACAGAGAACAAGAAAAAAACATTACCAGTGAGACAGCTCTGTTTGTGCAGGAGGCTATGTCTTTGAGTAAAAATAACTTGGTGCAAGAGCAGTTAATCAAAGAACAGAGAAGAATCTACAGAGGCTGAAACTGGTTATCAAAGCTGAATGGCCAGTTATCAATGACAGTTTGCCTTTTGTTAGTGAATGATCAGTGCATACATATGGTCATGGATAGTAACAGAAAGAAATTGTCAGCTTTCCATTTTTCACACCAGCTTTCAAATGGAGAATGCGTAAAATAAGATTAGCTTCTCTTTGACTTTTTCTTTAATTCGTTTTGACTCCAGAGAATTTACTTTGGTCAGGAGGGGTGTTTGAGATTTGAAAAACATATCAAGTATCTGAGTGAAACATGGGAAATCAGAAGATCAAGTGAAGAGCTACCATATGTGAAGGGACTTCAACTGAAACTAGATCATACAATTACTAAAGAGACCAACGCCAAATTATTTCTCGAATAGAAACAGGCAAGCTGTTTGGGATACACTTTCTGATTTGATTAGGATGCATGGAATAGAAAACATTTCTAAAGAGGTGTACTGGACAAGCTCTATTCCCTTCCACGAAGGGAAATGTTTGAAATTTGTGGAGATTTTGGGAGAAATATGACTTTGCGGTGAAAGGCCCTCCCTGCTCAGCTACCTCAAAAGTAATCGTGATCTTTGCCTTGGCAAAAATATTCAAAATGCCACTATTCAAATTATTGGGAATATGATCAAGATGGAATCTATTTCTACCCTGAAGGCTGTAAAATGGTATGCTATTATACTTTACACCACCAAGACAGTAGAGAAGGAAAAGCTGATGATGACTGTTAGATTGTTGTTTCTGCAGTAAAAATAACCAAGGCAAGAGATGATGATCAAAAAATATTTTTCTGGAACTTTGAACATGACAGATGATATTGCTAATGGAATGATAGAAACTCTCCTTGAACAGTTAAGAGAAACAGGAATCATATTCTGATTTGAGAGGTCAAAGCTAAGACAATGATGTAAATATGAAAGGCAAGGACGGTACCATTCTGAAGAAAATCTGAGACCTTAACAAGAGAGCACTATAGCGCACACTCCTGGAAACTAGAGCCTGCAATGTGATGCTGCGGCTAGTAAAGTGACCAAAACGCTGGCTTGCATCCATAGATGCTTCTCGAGCAAATCCTGGGACATCATTCTCCCCTTGTACTCG
>NW_017728943.1:99720821-99751091 GCF_001723895.1 Crocodylus porosus
ACCCCAGCTGACTTCCTGCCCTTTGGGCAGGGGGCTGGACTCGATGATCTTCCAAGGTCCCTTCCAGCCCTAATGTCTATGAAATCTATGAAATGATGTCAAGAACTGTTGCACTGGAAATGTAGTCTTTGTTTAAGTGGTTCAAAGCATTTAGGGGTTTTTTTTCATCCTTCCTATGGTGCTAGGATACAGTGCTCCAACACAGGATCAGAAACTTTAGCTGAAATGAGATGGGAAAGCAGAATTGATGCTGTCCATGAATAATGCCAAGTTTCAGAAACCTATGACACTATAGTTTGAATGGCCAGTGATTCAAATCTTAAGTGACTTGCAGGAACTAAGCTTAAAGCAATGTAGAATTGCTGTCTCACAAAATCTACAAGTGTACATTTGGGTGAAACGTAAGACTTTGGCATGATATCCTTTGGAAGAAAAAGAAGTGATATTGAACATAACTGTGACTCAGCAAAAATCTTCAACTTTTTTTTGTAAATGCCATTCTGTTAAGGGATTCACAAGTGTTCTGAGTGATGCTAAAGGACTGGCCAATGAGCTGGAAATCAAAGGTAGTTTTCCCAAAAGAGTAACAAGCAAAAAGAGTATGCTGAAGTACAAGGCCAGAGATGAACCCTTAACTAAACTAGAAAAAAGTTTAAATGATAAAAGCATTTTTTATTGTATTTTGGATAGTGCTAACACTTGAAGTAAAGTTTTTTTACAACTTGAGGATAAACATAACCCAGTAAGTTTTTTGTATAATATCCCCCAAACAGTAAAGGTATTCCCCAATGCATTGTTTTAAGCAAAACATTGTAAGATTGACCACATGGCAGACAAGCACACATGTGGAGTTTGTGGTGCTGCAGACCTATCTGCGGCGCCGCAAACCACTCGCACCAGACATGCAGGCATTTGCCATGCTGCTGAGTTGCAGCAGGGTGGGCTTTTGGACACTGGGAGATTCTGGTGTCCAAACTAAATTAGGTTCGCCGGGGGATAGAGACCAACCACTGATGTAAGTGGGGAAGCAGGAGACCAGGAGGAAGAGCAAGCAGGAGGGGGCAACAGGGAAAGTGCTCTCATACTTCCTGAGAAATCAGGGCAATCAAGTAGTTACCTCAGGTGCTGTACACAAATGCATGGAGCCTGGGAAACAAGCAGGAAGAATCAGAAGTCCTTGCACAGTCCTGGAGCTATGACGTGACTGGAATAACAGAGACCTGGTGGGAGCTTACATGACTGGAGCACCATCATGGACAGGTCCAAACTGTTCAGGAAGGACAGGCAGGGGAGTAGAGGAGGAGGAGTTGCATTTCATGTAGAAGAGCCATATATGATTGCTCAGCGCTCCAGCATGAAACTGGAGTTAGGCCTGTTGATAGTCTCTGGGTTAGGATCAGAGGGGAGAGCAACAATGGTGGGGGTCTGCTATAGACCACCAGACCAGGAAGAAGTGGTGGATGAGGCTTTCTTCAGACATGTAGTGGAAGATTCCTGATAACAGGCCCTGGTTTTCATGGGGCACTTCAATCACAGCAGTGCGTAGGCAATCCAGGACGTTTTTGGAAAGCATTGGGGACAATACTGCAAATGCTGGAGCAGCCAACTAGGGGCCATGCTCATCTTGATCTGCTGCTCACAAACAGGAAATTTGGTGGGGAACATTTACTGGACAGCAACTTGGGCAGCAGTGACCATAAGATGATTGAGTTCAGGATCCTGAGGAAAGGAAGGAAGGAGAGCGGCAAAGGACCCTGGACTTCAAAAAAGCAGACTTGGACTCAGGGAACTCATGGTCAGGATCCCCTGGGAAGCCAGGCTGAGGGGCAGAGGAGTTCAGGAGAGCTGGCTGTACTTTAAAGAAGCCTTACTGAGAGTGCAGGAATAAACCAACCTGCTGTGCAGGAAAACTAGCAAGTATGGCAGAAGACCATATTTAAGAAAGGGAAAAATGAGGATCTAGGGAAGTACAGATCAGTCAGCCTCACCTCAGTTCCTGGAAAGATCATAGAGCAGATCCTCAAGGAATCCATTTCTAACCACTTGGAAACGAAGGTGATTAGGAACATTCGGCATGGATTCACTGAGGACAAGCCATGCCTGACCAACCTAATTGCCTTCTGTGATGAGATAACTGACTCTGTGGATGTGGGGAGACCAGTAAATGTAGTGTACCTTAATTGTAGCAAGGCTTTTGATACAGTCTCCCACAGCATTTGCACATGCAAGCTAAGGAAGTATTGTCTGGATGAATGGACTGGTATGTGGACAGAAAACTGGCTGGAGCATTTGACTTAGAGGGTAGTAATCGATGGTTTGATGTCTTATTGGTAGTCAGTATCAAGTGCAGTGCCATAGGAGTCAGTTCTGCAGTCAGTTTTGTTCAATGTCTTTATCAGTGACCTGGAAAATGGTATAGAGAGTACCCTCAGCAAGTTTGCAAATGACATCAAGCTGGCAGGAAGTAGTGGGGAGTGTCCCCCACCCTCCAGTTCTCAAGGGATACTCTTTTCTTGTTGTCCGGTCCAGTTTCTATGCACTTGAGTGTATTCCTTGTTCAGGCAGCTGCTGTGGACACAGGACCCAAGGCCATTTGCAAATGACATCAAGCTGGCTCTGGAGGGTAGGGGGACCCTAGCAGATTCAGTGACCTAGACAAATTGAAGGATTGGGCCAAAAAAAATCTCTTGAGGTTCAACAAGGACAAGTGCAAAGTCCTGCACTTAGGATGGAAAAATCCCATGCACCAGTACAGGCTGGGGGCTGAGTGGCGGTACAGCAGCTCTGCAGAAAAGGACCTGGGGGCTTACACTGGAAAATAAGTTGAATATGAGCCAACAGTGTGGCCTTGTTGCCAAGAAGGCTAATGGCATACTGGGCTGCACTGGAGGGTGTGTTGCCAGTAGGTCACGGGAAGTGATTATTCCCCTCTATTCAGCACTGCTGCGGCCACATCTGGAGTACTGTGTTCAGTTTGGGGGCCCCCACTAGAGAAAGGATGTGGACAAATTGGAACGAGTCCAGTGGAGGGCAACAAAAATGGTGAGGGGGCTGGAGGACATGCCTTTATGAGGAAAGACTGAGGAAACTGGGCTTATTTAGTGTAGAGAAGAAGAGACTGAGAGAGGACTTAATAGCAGCCTTCACCTACCTGAAGGGGGGTTCGAAAGGGGATGGAGCTGGACTGTTCTCAGTGGTGGCAGATGACAGAACAAGGAGCAGCGGTCTTAAGCTGCAGCAAGGGAAGTTTAGGTTGGATATTAGGAAGAATTTTCTCACTAGGAGGGTAGTAAAACACTGGACCAGGTTACCCAGAGAGGTGGTGAACTCTTCATCCTTGGAGGTTTTCAACACCTGGCTAGACAAAGCTTTGACTAGGATGATCTAGTTGGGGCTGGTCCTGCTTTGAGCAGGGGTTGAATTAGACGACCTCCTGAGGTCCCTTCCAGCCCTAAATTTCTATGATTCTATGATATATACATGCTAGATTGTTAAGACTCAGTTTCTGGGTCTGACTTCGATTTTACGCAGAAGCCAAATTGCAGAGTGTTGATCTTGAAGTCATACATGAATTTGCATGCATTAAACCAGTGGTTCCCAACCTTTTTTTACTGTGACCCACTGCTGGGAGTGGAGTGTGGTGGTGGCAGTGGCACCCTGGGGGCAGGGGTGGGGGAGCTCCTGGCATATGGCATGGCTTGTCCTTCATGTGCGGCGCTGCCAGCATTGCCCCCGCAACCCTCATTTGGGTTGCGACCCGAGGTTGGGAACTGCTGCATTCAACCAAGAGTTAAATTTATTGAAGATGCTAGCTGCTAGCCTCACATCTCCATGAAAAAGGATAGGTTTGTGACTGACCTTCACATTCTTTACATTGTTTCATATTTTTATTACTTTGGAGAAATAAGAGTGATAAAGCTAATTCATATTTTTGTTGAGAGTTAGGAAGTAAATGGGTTGAGGTAGCAAAAATATTCAGGCCTACCCTAGAAAATAAGCTAATGCTAGCATTGTATCTAATTATTTTGAATTACTTCAACCACTGCAAGTCTTTTTTTTTTTTTTTTTTAAGAATTTGGGCACCAAATGATGTTATGTTCTGTGTGAAATATGGAATCCATATGATATTTTCATTCTGTGACTTAAAAGACTAATTATTTCTGTGTTTGCAAATGTTGCAAACTGAAGTTGCTGTGTTTTGCTCTTGTCCTATTGCCTAAGATGACACAAAAGAATGTACATAGCCACAACAAATGTTTTCAGCTGTATGTTACTCAGCTAAAAAATCAGGAGCTGAAACAATACAGACATGTGGTCTTAGAGCCATTGAGGACAGCCATGAGGGTGACATCTTGAAGTATGGAAGCTGATTAAATTGCTTTTTAATATCTATGAGCCAGATTTTCAAAAGTAATTTAAGTGCCTAAAACTCCAGGTGATATCTGGTGGGATTTTCAAAAGGATGAACCTGTTTAGGTGCGTCTAAAAATTTGATTGAGTACTAACTGCAACTTTAGGCACCTAAATACCTTTGCAAAGATGGCACTAATTCTTTGTAAGCATTTTTAAATAAAACAAAACTTGAGTAATCATAATGGAAATCCAAGAGACTTCTTTGCGATACTTAACTACACGGCAACATGATAAACAGAAATGAAATTGTTTTTCTATGGATTAAAATGTTTGAGTTAAAATTAAAGCATATTTTGAAGAGGGACTGTGAAGTGCTGATCTAGGAGAAATGGAAACAGACTATGATTCAAGGGGTCTTAGATGGCAAGTAGGTGCAGAAAAATGGTTTTAAATAAAATAAGACCTGTCACAAGCCTGGAATAGAAAATAGCCTAAATATTTTGTGTGGGAAGAAAAAACATCATTGACTCTTACAATACAAGAAATAGAAAAGTTAAATACCTTTTATCATTAATATCTCATCTCTAGAGGTGGCTTCTTGACAAGAGCACTGAAATCCTTAGAAGCAGGAGCAAGCACTGCTGTTGCTGATCCACGGCTATATAGCACAATTTGGTTTCATCATCTGTTAGTGCATCAGTTTCATGTATTCCTTCCCCAGAGCAGTGGCCATAATCTGGTGTACTCTGCTCAGTATTTCCTTCTGGTTCTTTCATACTATGTCTATGACATTCACCTCCATCTCCTTTTACCCTTGAATTGTCCCTGGTATGTAGTTGCATACTAAGCTCTGGGTCCTAGCCTTTATTTCAGTTTGAGATGTGAGCTTTTTTTTTCATAGAGTCATGTCCATTTTAGGATTGAAATATGCCAGCCTGAATATACCTAAAATGTAGTCCATTAAAACCTAAGAAAGAAAACTTAAATCTGCCATTGATTGATACTTATATGCCAGGATTTTAATGGTTGAACATACCTATCTTCCTCTTTCTCCTTCTCCCCTCCTACACAATCCTTGTATTCTTGAGGCTATATACTGGTATTTATCTGACTAAGCTTTTCATATAAATCCATTCTCACCTGCCTTGTCCCTGCTGAATTTTGTCTCCCAGTAACGCTTTTTCTTTCCTTCCTTTTTTTTTTTAGCTAGCAGAATCTTGTTTGCCCAAGTAACTCACTCTCTTCTATAATGTTAAAACTCCCACACTGCTATCCCCCTAGGAATTATAGACAAAATGTAATTTCCACTTCAATGCACACACAAGTCTTGAAAAGCCTTGCTGCTTATTTGTCTGAGTTTTTGTTTTGAGGGAGCTCTTGGGATGTTGGGAAACATGTGAGGAATAAGGCAGGAAATAATGACCTAAGGTGTTATGTGAGAAACCCTTAGCCTAGCTGTACACTCATGATGTGCTCTGCAAAATGGAAAATAATTGGGAACTGATTAGCATTCCCAAAGGTCAAACTCCTGGACTTATTGCAGCTGAGCAGCAGCTGAGCTGTGCACTGAGGGACTCCTTCATGGCTGAAGGGGAAGGAATCCTGCTAGCAAGTGGCAGAGAAAATCAGCCTCCCACAACCTGCCAGGCTAGGGGAGAAAACCAGGTGCCATATACCAAGTACTGCAAGATCTTAAATTACAAAAGATGAAACAACCTTGATGGTTCAGGTCTCCGTGCAACATTCCTCATCATTCCAGGTCTCCTTACAGGGATCTCCATGTTCTCTCAGTCAAGGCCACATATGACATTTACAGGTCATGAGCTTTTCACTCATGGCAAGACACACCCAGATCTTTTCTGCAGTGGAAGAAATGGGCAACCAGACACCTAAGAAATGTATCATAAAAAATGTCATCGTATGTTGGATGGAATTGTGGAAGAGGGAATACCATTTGTAGCATTTTCATAAATGAAGTGTATTAAAAACCATCATAACTCCCTGTGACAGGAGGATCACTACTAGAGCCTTTCTAGTGGTGACTCCACCCTTCTGTTATGGGCCAACCACCTGCTTACTTGTCTGCCATGCCTTGATTTTAATTGACTAATTGGTTCATGTAATTAGCAGGAGGCTGCCCCACTTCATGCACCCCGGTGCCGGGGGGCGTTATCCGCGGTTCCTTTTCCTCCCCTACACTGCAGCCCAAGTCTCGCAGATGGTACTGATGTGGTTTTGGCCTGGGCCCTGTTGGGACTTGGCCCTCTCCTTTACCCCCTTGGGGCTTCTCACAGCACCCCCCCTTGCTTTGGGGCTTCTCACTGTCCACCTTGCTCTGGGGCTGGGGTCAATGCACCCCAAATGCTGCGCCCTCTCTGGTACCTAGGTCCCCACGCTCCCGTGGAGCTCCTATGAGACCTCGTCCAACCCTTAATAGCTTTACTTGGTCCTCCAGTTAAAACAGCAAACACAAAAACACAGAGCCCCTGGGCTATAACATAAAAAGCTAAGCCATCCGGCCAAACAACGTTCACTCCCTACCAGGAAAACACTCCAACCCCAGCAGCAACCAGGGGATGCTCACACAGTCAGAGTCAGAGTCCTCCCCTCCATCTGTACTAGCCAAGCTCCTCCTCCCTCAGTCACCAGAGGGGGACTGGCCTCCTACCTGGGCTTATATGGGCCAGGCCCTGCCCCTTCCTGTCAGCTGGCTCCCCAGAGGTTGTCCTGGCAACCAGTGCCTGCTACCCTGGCTGCCCTGGTAACTGACAGCTGGGCCTCCCCCGTCTTGCCACTAGGGGTCTCTCCCAAGCTGTTTTCTGCTCAGGCACAGAGCACGTGAGTGCTCTGCGGCACTCCCAAACATCCTGCTCAGCTGGTCCCTCTGATGATGTGAACAATGCTAAGGAGGCAGAGGATACTTCTATGACTCAGTGGGCACATCTACATATGCAAATAATCTGGAAGCAGCTTACTGGAGGAAAATACTCAAGAGAAAACTCTCCCAACCATAGATCTACACATGCAGGGACATGGGAGCAGATTTGCTGTTCCTAGCAATAGACTGACCCTGCTCCCTGAGGCCCTGCAATGGGCCCCTGCGGTAGCCAAGGGGAGCTTTAGGCTCCCCCTGGGTGCTAGCCCAGGGGCCTGGAGCTAACTGTCTCCTGGCAGGGGCTGGAATATTACCTCGTGCCCCACGGGACTTCCTGCTGCTGGGGCGAGCTCCACCACTGGAGCCGAAGTGGGAACTATGCCCCCCTGCCCTAGCATCAGGGAGCTCCCAGCCCCTGCACCACAGTCGTGGGGTGCAGGCTGGGAGGGTGCGGGGCTGGCTCTGGCAGATTCTTCTCTCCCAGCCCAAGCCCCTCAGTCATGGGGCATAAGCTAGGAGATCCTTATCTCCCCATGCCAGCTCTGTGGTTGCAGGGCTGATGCTGGGAGATTCTTTTCTTGTAGCACCAACTCCACAGCGGCTTTTTATCTAAAGGGAATTCAGTCATGTCACATCTGAGTGGTGGTTAGAGTGAATTTAATTGCAGAAGCCCTCATCCGATGTTGAGAATCATTACTGGTGCATCATACACTTATCATAGCTGAGACTTGCACTACATCCTGAAGATCTAAAGGCAGCAGTTTTTTTCAAGGAGATCGAAATGGAAGCTTCCCTTTAGCCAAACCAGCAGGAGCTGTACTAAGATGGACTCAGCTGGAAGTTACTCTTTACATCTTTTAAAGTTATATGAAATGAGCTTTCAGTAAGAAATATGAAGAAAGTGACAAGCCTTCCTGCCAGAATGATAGTCCTAAAGGAATTAAAAGCAAAAAAAAAAAAAAAAAAAAAATCTGCCCTGTGCTATTATTGCACTATAAGCAAAGTCCTTTCTGTAACTATTATAAACCAGGGTCATCTGGAGCCTAATTTGGCTGGCTGGGATGTTGATAGGTACTTGGGAATTTTCTATGGGAGATGTGGTAAAGTGCATTTTCTGGCAAAAGCATGGGAAATATAGGAGAGGGGGAACAAAAAAAATCTGAGGCAGGTAAATAGATTTGGAAGGATACTATACATGCAGTGCAGAGACAATGTGGAAAAAGATAACTATAAGAAGACACAAGAACAAATCTACTAAGTATGTTAGCAGAGGGGCAAAATAAAAAAAAAACCCAAAACCAGTAACTTAAAAGATAATCTGAGAAACCTTCCAGCTAAGATCAAACATATTATCAATTTAGTGTACCTAGTACATCTTCAGTGAGGGAGACATATGCAGCTCTGGCAGAGAAATGTCTCCATTTACTGCGTTCCTATGAGATGCCTTTTTTTTCTTTCATAACTAAGTTGCAGGCCTTTGGAGCTCTCCTTTTCCTACTGTAGTGGATGGGACCACTAGACCTATAGGCAGAGGTGGGAACTGGAATACTTACACTGTCCTAAATGTTAATAAGAGAGCCAATGATTGCAGGAAACAACAAAAGATGAAAATGGAATCAAAGTTGTAGGGATTGCTCTGCAAGACATGCATGAAGTAAATGTTGTTTGGTTCAAACTGCAGGCATTGCAATGGAAATGATCCCTTGCTCACTAGATGGTGTGTTTACACATGCATTTTACTACATGCATGTAAACTACTCGCGAGTAAACGCTTCTGGGCAGGAGTCTACCCATGTAGGGAAGCAGGACCAGATTTGCCACTAATGGCAGCAAATTGTTCCTGCATCCTGGGGCCCTGTAATGGGCCACTGCTGCTACCTGGGTGCTAGCTCAGCGGCTGGTAGGGAGCACTGGGCCAGAAGACAGCTGTCTCCTGGCTAGGGATGAGACATTGCTCCCTGCCCCCTGGGGCTGCCTGCCCCAGCAGCCGAGAGCTCCTGGCTCTGGCTCCCTGATCTGGGGCTGCAGACTTGGAAAGAGCTGCAAGGGAGGGGCAGGTCCCAGCCCCTGCCCCAATCTGCCAGTTGGGCAGCTAGCAGGTAATTGCAAGTAAATTTGCTACTTGCATTTGCAGGTAGCAAATTTACTCATGATTAGCAAGGTTTACTGCACAGTAAGCATGTGCACATGTAGATGCACACGCTTACTATGTAGTAAACTATGCTACTGTGCAGGAAAGCATCTCGTGTTGACGCACCCAGGCTGTGGGAACAACTTGCCTCATTCCTAACCATACAATGGCACTCAGCAGGCCCTGCTTCCCAGGTTCTGCAGGGGATGTCAGATGGACATGATCCTCAATCTTCCACCTTGACAGGTGGAGTAGGAGAGCCCACATTGCTAATGTTGGATGGAAATAACCGGAGCCTGTCTTGGGTGGAAGAACTTAAAAAACGGTTCTGATTTTGCTGACAGTACTGCTGTACTTGAAGCTGGACCAGAAGGCACTGCATAGTCCCTATTGCCACATGTTCATTTAGGCATTCCCTAGCAAGCATGTGCTAGGAACAATAGGGTGGTTTCCTAGTGACGATACTAGGGGCCATAAGACACATTCTGCTCCAGCTCCTTGACATTCTGACAATGAGAGCTCAAGAATTTTCCAATTTCTGTTGCCCTGTCAACTGCTCAGTGAGAAAGGTAAGGGAGCAGAGGCCTTAGGCTGTGTGGACAGCAATAGTATACCTGGATGGATGTTTAGAAAAGGCCCAGTGGCTATTTTTCCCCATCATGTTATGCTCCAGTAAACTGTGAGTAACAATTAGGTTCTGCTTTGTTGGTGAAATGTTTTTGTGCATGGTAGAATGGAAACCTTTGGAAGGGGAAACATGAGACAAAGGTCAGCATACACATTTTTTCACATCACAGCAGCTTTTAAGTGTCAGTGTCTTACCTGCGCAATGGGACTCAAAACAAGGGGAAGATGACTGAGTCCAGAGCCTTTGGGGATAGAAAAGCTGGCAGCTGCCCTGAGAACTGGAAAAGATTGCAGAGAAAAGTAGCAATCCCCCTCCACCCAACCCCAACCCCCACACACATACCTCCAGGCCCCTAAAAACCATTGTGACTAAGGACATCTCCTCCTTTGTGAGAAATCTAAACTAGAAACACCCCTGCCCCCTAATACTTAACACATTTATTTTTATAGGCATCTCCCTTGCAGAGACAGGCAGCTCGGGGGCCTGGGTACAGGCCTAAACCCAAGTACCCTTGTGTTCTCTTCCCTGCTTAGCCTGGGCTCCACAGGTTTGAGTTGGATACTGAGTTAACTCTAACCCCAGGGGTGCAGGTTGAACAATTTTCAACATCTGTTCCTAACTGGTTTTCTGATCTTTGGCAAGTCATTTAAACTCTCAGACTCACATGCCCAGCCCACAGGCCTAAGGATTACTTAGCTAACATTTATGAAGTGCTGAGAAGATGTAAATAGCCCTATAGAAGTTGAGTTTTGCTGCATCAACTTTTGAAGTCCATGCTCAGTTCTACTGAATTATTTCTCAGAGAAAAATCTCAGTGAGATAGACAGAATATATTAAGCAAAGGAGGACTACCTAAGAAAGAGAGCAGCTATCTTTTTTTAAAGGACCTACACAAGTTTAAATTACCATGAGTATTTTTCTATTATTTATTTTTTTACATTGAGTAGTGCCCTAGAGCCCCAGTCATCTACCAAGATGCCATTGTGTTGCATGCTAGACAAATACAGGACAAAAATGAATCCTGGACATACACAAGTTACAATCCAAGTATAAGTTTAAGCGAAAATAGGTGATAACCAGGAGACCAAGGATGTCTATGGAAGCTGACAGTACTGGTCAGCATGACCATGATCCCAGCACATGAGCTGGCTAATTGCTATCATTTTTTGTAGGCATCATGGGCCAAAAAAGTTCTGAATTTCAAGGATGCTACTTGTCTCAAAGCTCGGACTGTGCACACCTAATTCAGAGCCCTTCAAACTTTTGTTTCCACCTTGTTTCTCTCAGGGTCTCATGCCTTCTGTAAGGAATGTCCCACATTTGTGAGGAAGTAAAGTTAAATAGAAATTCCCTCATGTCACTTCAGATTGACATCTTCACGGGTCATCGGCAGGGTTGAAACCTTTAGTTCCACCACATGGAAGTCTACCATGTGCACTAACAGAGTAACTGAGAGCAGTATTTAGTTGCCATCCTCTAGCTGGATGGACACAGGAAAGGTTGAGGCCGTTGTAGATACTGGCTTTGTAGGACAGAGTGCTCTAGTGGCACTGATTATTTTGCTCATCCCCAGGCTGGACCTTTTCCTGCAGGCTTGAGTGCTTTTTGCAACCTGGCCTCAGACAATCTTAAAAACAGCAGAGTAAACAGTGGTGAGCCTATAAACTACTATGTTCCCAGCATCTTCCCTTCACTCCTATCCATCCTCTTGCTTCCTATTCCTGCACTCCTGGGATTCATGCCTTGCTTCTGACCCTAGCTTGCTCCTGACTACAATGCTGAGCTTCTAACCCTGTCATAATCTTTGGCTTCCTTGCCCTCATTTGATCTGTCTCCAGTTTCTGGCTTCCCAACTTTAACTCCTTGACCTTACTTTGTATCTGACCACCACTCCCACCTCCTGGCACTAGCCTGTTCCTGAATGTGTCTTTGACATCTGGACTCCAGGAGCTTAAGCTCAAGTGCTTAGCTCCTGGCTCCAGACTCAGGTTCCTGATGCTTGGCCTCACAATCAGGCCTAGGTGCCTATGTCCCAGTAATGATGCATTGGCTGACAATCTAAACTTCTCTCCCTGGGCTTCATGTTCAGTCTCATTGCCTGCCCTCCCTTTCTGCTACTGGTCCCAGTCTCTTTGCACAGGTAATCCCACTTTATCCTTCATCCCCTCGCTCCAGATCCCACTTTTTTTCTTTCTTCCCACCAGCTAATAATCCCGGGTTTCTTGTCCCAATTTACTCCCTTCATCCCTCCCAGATTCACCAGTTTTCCTCTTTGTATTCAAGTCACACAGCTTTTTCCTCTACTCTTCGTGAGCTCAGCAGGAGAATTAGGCTTCATGTATTCAGTTTGGAGGCCCAATCTTGAAGCTGATATGGCCTGCAGCATACCAGAGCTGCAATTGCATGCAGTGTCTTTCTTAGCTTCATGATGGAGCATGTTTATTGTGGAGGGAAACTTTCTCAAAAGCTAGCTCAAATTTGGACAGATTTTCCTGGGGATAGCAAAAGATACTTCTCTAACACAGTCATCTCATCAGTCAAATTCCAAGTTTCTGGTTCAAGGTATAGTGATGCTACAACATTTAAGGGAAAAAAGGTCAACATAACTTTTAACACTAGTGATGTGAAGGGGGTGCAAGTGCACCCCTGAGTGTGGTGGTGCATCCCCTAAGAAAAGGGGGTTGCCGCTCTCCACTCCCACCACCAACACCACTGGCAGTGTCTGTGGATGGTCGCCACCCCCTGGTTGGCACCCTCCCATGTACTCGTTCCACCCCCCTGCCACCAACAGCACTGGTGGCATCTGTAGGAGCTCCCAGCTTACCACCAACATGCTCCCACCACTACCATGCCCCTCCAGCCGCTGGGGGCATTCATCATTCGTGACTTTTAATATAGGCAGAACAACTATTTTTCCCTTCTGTTGTTTTTTTGGAAACAGATTAAGTATTAGGTTGTAGTTTTCTCCTTAAAAATCAACCTGAGGCAGACAGCAGGCATGGAAAATTTCAGTGCAAGTATTAGAGTCTGGAAAAGCTTATACACACCCGAAAACAAGATTGTATACCTAGGAGTGTCAGGCAATTTTAATAATAAACAGTGCTACAAAATCCATCTATGGCTCCTTATAAAATATGTATTTCAAAGGTATCACATACTTTTAAATAGACTGATTTCACAGTCCTCATGTAGTTTTCCTCTGAGGGAATCTTGCACTTTTCTGGCGGGAAAGGGAACAAGAAACAGGAAGAGATCATTTCAAAGAAAGGCTAAAAGGTTCCTTTCATTTCAGTCAAGACAACTCTCTCTGCTCCCTGCAGGTGCCAAGAACTTTTATAATACAATAGTTCTAACACAAAAAATAGTTATGTATAAATTCAACTGAATTTAAATCAAGGAGGAGATTCTGTGGTAATCAAGGTTTGCCTGATGTGTTTCAAATATGGCCTTGTTCTTAATTATTAGGCTCTGTGCACCTGCAGCAGACAGATTTTAAAACAAGTTTTATAGAATACTGTGGCTTGGTAGGTGAAATAAAGCCTCCACAAGTTGGTAGGGTTTTGCATGAACAAGATCAATATAGTGTGACAACATCAACACATGTTCAAGCTCCAACATTTTTTTGTCTGATCTCATTTCAGTCACTGATCCTTTGCATCATTCTTCAAAGAAGGCACGAGAGGGAGAGGCACAGTTGTGTATCCAGATTCTGATGCTGCCATCTAAATAGTAGAGGGTTGAGGGATCATGGCTGGTGACATAAAAGTTGAAAACAGATACTGAGGAGAGCTTAGAAGAGCCAGATGTCAGGCTTTTTAATTAAATAATAACTGTAAAGGCTAGGTACAGGCAGTCAAAAAGCTGAGACTGAATCAATTCAGTCTTTGCAGATTAATCTAAACTGCACAGATTAAATTGAAACAGAAGTGAACCAACATTTACCTTTAATTCAGGCAATGCAGCCACATGCCTACAGTGGCTCAGGCCAGAAGCCAGGGGGCACTAAAGCATGGCTTTCTGGCTGTGTGTTCACTTCCTCTTCCTGCTGCCCCCAGGTCCCTGGGATTTATCTTCCTGCTTCCAGGTGCATCTGGGATTTGTAGTCTACAGTTATAGCCAGCACTCAGTATGCATGAGGGAAGAGGTGTTTAATGTCCCGGGGCAGTTTACTTGGGAGGGGGGTAGTCCCTACCCATCTCATAGATTGGACTGCATTCCCAGCCTGGCTTGCGTCCCCACCCTGCTTTGTCAGCCAGACCTCACTGCTCCAGCTAGGGAGAAGAGTGGCGGGGCCAGCAGACAGCCCAAATGCTGGCAAAGGCTGCAAAAATGCTGGGATGCTGGAGGACTATAATTTAACTAGTACAAGGAAGGGGTCTGGAGCAGAAGTTTCATAAGCCAGTTTGGCCCAAATCAGTTTAAGTCTGATACTACATTCAATCAGGTTTATCTCAAACAGTTTCAGTCATTTTGGAACTAGTTTATGTGCCCTGAGCTTTTGTTTCATTACAGGTTTTAACCAGTTTCTGATCACTTAAACTGGTTTGTGTGTCGCTTCTGTCCCTAGTCAAACAGTACTTAATACTTTTTTATTTTCAGAGGTTGCTGCACACATTAAGGACTCTCCTAACTCTTACCTGTGTGTCTAACTCCCATCCTTTCAATAGGATTTTTATTTTGTTTAATTTCAGGGAGTAAATCACTTCGAGGATCTTGCCAAGATCATACAAACAAATCCGTGACAGGTAGGAATTGATCTGAGATATTCTGAATCTTAGTCTAGTGCCTAAATAATGATATTTAATTGCAAGGTTTTATCATTTACCATATTATATATTGCACTGCCTTCTTGAAATATCTCTTTCTGTGCTATACTGTCATGGAAAGAATCAGCAGAGGCCTAGGCATGTATGGTTGAGCTGTTGGCTAAGTGTTCTTTGTAACAGCCACTTTCCTTGGGAATACTTGGTCCCAAGAATCAAAAATAGTCTGAGTCTGTGGATGTTCTAGGAATGTTGCTAAGCCCATCTGCTTGAGCATGCTTTGGTGGAGAATCGGGACCACTGAGGGTACTACTTAAGTCTAGTGGAAGAGCATGTTGCATGGTTTAAACCATATTGGCTACAAGAATGCTGACTACAAGTTGTTTGATGGGAAAAAGGAGTGCTTTAATTTTTGGTTGAGTTTCTCTTTGTATCACCTTAGTCCTTGTGGTTTTAAATGTAAGACACAGGCAACAAGACTTTTGGATGTGCTGTAGAATTTGTAGAAGACTGAAATCTAAATCACTAAATGCAAGATATGTGTTTAAGTGTGTGTGTCTGAGGACAGGGCTGCTGTGGATTACATGAAAGGTCCACAGATATCCTCTTATGTACCTCTTAAGTCATGGACTAGGAGCAATGATCTGTAGTGATTTTCCATTGAAGAGGATGTGGAGCTTTATAGGAATGTTGAGAAGGCTTGAGGAACAAATGGGCTTCTTCACTGCTGTCTTGCAGACCTACTACAAGGTAGTTTAATACCTAAGGTGTCACATGATATGTATAAATTTCTGGAGGACTTAGGTCACACACATCTATCTATCTATCTATCTATCTATCTATCTATCGCTTCCCTCCTGACCTTGGAACCACTGTGACAAAATAAACCCTGCCCATTCACCCCCACTCAGGTGCAACAGAGACCAATCATTAGGTATAGTAGATGGCTAGGGGAGGACCTAATGCTTGAGAATAGATGGCCATAATATAGCCCTGGGATGCTCTAAAGTATCTCCTCTGCCTAATTGCCATTCCTAGCTGCAGTTGGGATTGAGTGGCTTTTTTGCTGATCCTTGTCTCAGAGTTGAGCAGGCAGTTGTATAGGTATGGCCTTAGAGAGTTGATGTAATAATATCATTTGGAATAGTTTGCCATTGGCTTCTGTAGGCTTTGGTGTACCAGTGTAAACTGAACTAATGTTAATTGGCTTAACATTAGTTTCATAGTTAATAGGGTCGGAAGGGACCTGACAGATCATCAAGTCTGACCCCCTGCCATGGCAGGAAAGAGTACTGGGGTCAAATGACCCCAGCAAGGTGATTATCAAGCCTTGTCTTAAAGACCCCCAGGGTAGGAGCCAGCACCACTTCGCTTGGAAGTTGGTTCCAGACCCTAGTTGCCCTGAAAGTAAAGTAGCACCTCCTGATGTCTAATTTGAATTTAGCCTCTGCCAGCTTGTTCGGCTGAGTAGAGCAGTCAGACTTGAAAGCAAAAATCCACCTCTGACTGTCCTTCACCTGCACAGCTCTGACTTTCCACCAGAGGCTTGGTGAGCAGGGGCAGGACAAGGAGCTAAGTGCAGGCCTAAGTGCTGTGCATGGCCCCAGGTAGAGGTGGTATCCCATAATGTACCCATAATGTTCCTTGTGTTTTTCTGTGATTAAAAAGTCTTTCACCCCTAAATCTGGAACACATGGGAGGCACTGTGGCCACTGGGTGCTCCAGGACTGTGGTTCTCACTCTGCTTGGTGGGAGCAGCAAGCCAGTCTAGGTGATGGTGGGAGGAACCATGGCCACTGGGCACTCCAGAGCTGTAGTGCTCACTCTGCCCAATGTGCCTGGGGGGGCCACCTCCTGGACCAGCTCACTGATCCTGCCAAGCAAAGTCAATGCCGCAGCCCTAGAGCATCCTGGGATAATGGAAGATTTCAACTTGGGTGTAATAGCTGTGGGACGTGTATACACCTTAATGGAGCTGGAGGCAAGGTTATGTGGATTAGAAATAATCCTGCTTTATAGTGGCATAACTGTGAGTTGAATAACGAGCGTTTTAAGCCACATAAAAGTGTTGGCATGCAACGAATCCAGAAGTTAAGAGCTCCAGAAACTGCCTGAAATTACCAGGTAACAAGGCCCATAGTGCGGTCTTAAGGTATGCCCAAATGAATGCCGCATGGTTTAGAGATAACCAAGATGGGTTGAACTCACTATCTTGAAAGTCAGCAATAATCTGGCTATGTTACACCAGAGCTCATCATAGACTATTTCACTCTGCTGATGGCAGGAGAGCTGTACTTTCAGAGGCATAATAAACCTACCTAAATTATGGCCAAAGTGCACTGCACACCAGCTCCTTTAATCTTGCTGTTTCTGCCATGTGCCCCCACCGCTGCTGACTGGTGGAAGGGCCCCAGTGGCCCCGCTGCTCACTGCTTGCTGCTGATCGGCCAGGAGGCAAAAATCATGGTTTTAAATATACTATGGTTTTTGCCTCCTAGCTGATCAGCAGTAGGTCCCTAATAATAGAGCAGCAGCAATACACAGGACAGTAATGGCTGCCATGTTGCCAGTGGTGTGGGCATGGCCAGTCACCAGCTGAGGCAACAGCTCTTTTTATGCTTCACTTCAAAAGCAGTGCCTGGGGCTGCTGCCCTGCTCATGCCCTCCCCTCAGTTGTGCTACTGCATACTCTCATTTTTAAAGCAACCTGCCAACATATCCTTCATAAAAACGAATATAGAACTAAATGTTCCTAATAACTAGGTTTTAAACAGAGACACTCTTTACGAGGCCCCCAAAATAGCCATAGATAACATGACAGGCATGAGAGTTAGCAGCTACATGATTTCATCTACCGGCTACAGTTTGCTTTCAAGGGGTTTCTTTAACACTGCTTCTGCCATTAGCACACTTGTCACTCCCTATCTTGCTAGCCTTGTTATGTGGAGTGAAAAAAGAGAGAGCCCCAAAAATAAATAAAAGCAGCAATACTCCAAACAAGACTCATAAGTGTGTACAGTGAGAGCTGAAACAGCATTTAAATGCTTGGTTTGCTTCACAATATGATGTTGGACAGGCAGGGTAGTTTGCTGCTGTTGATATTATTTTTGCAAAAGTATTCATGAAATCATACTAGCACTTACATAGACTATGCACATTGCTTTATCTTAATTGTATAAAATAGTATTTTCTTCAAATGTGACTATTAATCTGTAAGAGAGAGAGAAAGTGGCGCCCATTTTAGCTGCTGGACAAAATGTTGAGTAAGATTGTTAACTGTATAGCTTTTCCAGATAAAGAGGAGAGTGAGGTATATGGCATGGGATAAGAGAACAAGAACTATAGCAACTCCTTCACACCCACCATCCCTGCCTCTGTCCCTAGATATCAACCCACCAATAAGGACGGAATATGCAGTCAGAGGCAGATGATTTTATGGAGTCCTGATTTTGTTCTTCACCAGACTCACAGATCTGAGTAGGTGCAGAGGCAGAAACCGTCTCTTCTGGCCAATTTCAGTAATACATTTCTTCTATCAGGGAATGAGGTTTTAAGTGTTCCTCAGATTCAGTAAACAGGCATATGCAAATCAGAAGAACTACATGACTGGTTTTATTCCGGAGCAGTAAGCAATCCCTGCAGACCCCTGTCTCTGACTAACTGGGCATGTCTACACGAGATGCTGGCTGTCCAGTAACTCTTTACTACCATGCAGTAGTGTTGTGTGGTGGGAATCATGACGTGATGCTACTGTGCAGTAGTAAAGCTACTGCACAGTCAGTGTCACCTAAAAGCCATTTGCTGACACTAACCATGCCGTAATCCTGGTTATTGTACAGTCAATGACTGTGTAGTAAACAAGTCATTCAATGTATAAACAAGTACTCAATGACTGCGCAGTAGCGACTGCACAGTCAGTGTCTCATGTAGATGTGGCCACTAACTCCTAACTCCCTCCCTCTATTTCCTGTTAGGGAATATCTATAACTTCTATCACTACAGAGGGGGGACTACATAATGAATTGTGACTCCCAGATGACACTCCAATTGGTGTCCCTTACCCAGTTCAGTCTGTTAGTTGGCAGTAAAGCCTATCTTCTGGTGCCATGGCATAAGTGTCGCAGGGGCACTTTGGTGCCCTGCTCCTAGGAAGAGATACAGGCGCCGGTTGCCGGGGCAACCACAGTTGGTCAGCTGACCAGAAGGGGGCAGGGCTTGAACTATAAATGTAGCCCAGGCTGAGGCCAGGGAAGCAGTTCTCCTCTGGCAGCTGATGGAGTGGGAGCTCTGCGGAAGCACTGCAGCCTATAGAAGCCCAAGGGCCTGAAACAGCTCCCGGGTGAGAAGGAAACCCTGGTAGGGATTTGAGAGGATAAACTGGTTTAGGGTCGCGTTTTAGCCAGGAGGCTTCGTTTGAGTTACAGCCGGTCGGCTTCTGTTATTCCGTTTGTTTGCTTGTTTGTTGTTACACCGGAGGACTGGGTGAGGCTGTAGGGGTTGGAGGAGGCCTCATGGGAGCTCCCCAGTGGTGTGGGGGTTCCTGGTGCCAGAGAGGGCACAGCAGTCTGGTGCCAGAGAGGGCACAGTAGTTAGGGGGTGCACTGACCCCAACCCTGAGAAGGGGGTTCAGTGGATTGAGGCCGCCTGAGCCCAATTGTTGGAAGCCCCAGTGGGGCATAGGACCCAAAGAGGGGGGTCTGGAGGGCAGGCACGTCTACGGCCACCTGAGCCTCAATTGCAGGAGCCGCGAGGCAAGGCCCCAGTGCAGGTGGCGTGATCGTGCAGGCAGGCCCCAGTGCGGGCGTGAGCATGAGCAAGGCCCAGTGGGGCAGTGTTGGGCGGGAAAAGCCCCAGGGAGGGCGATCATACACAAACTGGGGGAAAAGGCTCAGGGCGTGCATGAATAGAAGCCCCGGAGAGGGTGTGAGCTCAGAGGTGAGCCCTGGAGGATGTTCGCAAGGGCGTGGGCTATAGAAACTGACTCAACAACATCCGGTACATCTGAGAGGTTTGGGGCGTGGTATAAGGGTTGGTAGGAGCCACACATAGCCCATAAGGCGGGGTGCAACAAAGATCAAGCTATACAGACCAGGGGCCAGGATAAATAAGAGCACTGTGTCCAAGGGGACAAAAAGGCAGCCTCCCTTATAATACTTTTGATCATCAAAGACGTGGCGGGCGAGAATGAGGGTGCTTGATTGCCAACTTGGCACGGTAGGAGGCGCCAGGAGAGATCACAGCTGCTCCTAGGACCCCACGCCGTGACAATAAGCTATACAGAAACTTGTTCCACTCCTCCTTCTATACAGAAAGAGTCCCAGTGAAATCAACAGTGCTGGAGTAAAGTGCTGTTGAGTGGATACACCTACACAAGATGTTTACTGTGCCATTGATAAATTAACTGGGCAGTAAATGTCTCCACGAGCTGCACCACCAGCAATGCCAGCAACTGCGCAGCATATGGAGCGATGGGAAAGGGGTGGTAGAAACAGAATGGCTGTGCCGGCAACAGCCCAGCCCAGCCCCCTGGCATCTGGGAGCAGGAATGCAGCAGCAGATTTGCCACACTGCAAAACTCACCAACAACCTGGCAGTGTCCCATGCCACAGCCAGTAGGAGCCTGGAGATGGGATGAAGAAAAAAAGCCAGCGCCGGCATGGATGCGCTTTGTAAGCACATGCCAGCACCGATCCGCTGCCTGGGGCAGCGAGGCACCAATAAAAGCCCCGTGTGCCAGTCCAATGATGGGACTGCAAGGAGTTCCTGGCAGCCTAGGGCAGGCTGTGGGATGAGCAGAGAGGCTGAGAAAGACCAATGGTGGTGACTCCTGCATGGGGAGCTGCCCCCTCACACTGACTCAGCGGAGTCAATTGAAATGTCAGAGGAAGAAATGTGGAAGCTCTACTGTGGAAAGGGACAAGAAGGACAATGATAGACCTACAAGGAAGAACGAGGATGATGGCTGACAACACCACTGCATCCGTGCAACACCAAAGTAACAACGGGTTGGCGCTAGGTGGGATGTAGGGGAGGTGGAGCCCCAAGATCCTTGTGCTAGCAAGTGACCATAGCTGGGCACCACTGAACTGGGAGTAACAGCAGTCCCCAAGATAAAGATTTCCATAAAAAACATGGCAGGTGAGAAGATTCAGTGGATTAGGTAACTGATGACGGGGCAAAGTGCCGGTCCACAGGACCGTGGTTGGCTTAGGGCAACTAGAAAAGCCTAAACAGGGAGCTCCAGACAGGCATGGCAAGTTACAGGATAACAGAACCTGGCTCCAGATCTATCTCAGTTAAGGTCTCCCAGCACAGCAGCTCATCTAGGTTGCATGGGCAAGACACAAAACCTACCTGAGTTTGCTTCTTCTTGTTTTAGGTCTCTATCAGTGCTATAAAAGCTCTTTTGGGGATTATATGCTGGCTCTAATTGGACTCTATTCCATGACTGGTTTTCCTAGGCAGACTATTAATACAAATAATGAATAACAGTAAAAATAATCTTAGTATAACATGGCCAACAGTATTGGGGAAGGTGAGGTTTAAGAGTCTGCCAAATGACACTAAAGTACAGTGGAACAATGTTATATTTTTAAATCGTTTATGATTGACATCAAAGACACTGGGGCTGGAACCACAATGGCTAACCCATCCCAACATGGCTAATAAAAAGAAATCTAGGGGCTGGAGATAAAAACATCCACCACTGCATCTGTAAATTCAGGAACGATATGAACACTTTTCTAGAGTTGGCCATATGCATTCCCAGCACCCAGTTTTATATTCACCATTACATACATAAAATCTTGCTTGATGTCACACATCAGTCTCTATCATAGGTAGCACTAATTTATGCAGATACAAATTAGAGGATCAGTCACACCAGTCAAAGAGGAGTGAGGGTGGTTATATTGCCATTATTAACAGTAAACTTATTAGTGGAATCCATTAAAAAAGAGCACCAGGAAAGGAGGAATGTATTTACACATGAGGGTTTATTTATTGATACCTTAATTGAATGTTAAGTGAAATAGCATCAGATATAATGGGACAAATTCATTCCTGGTACAGTGCCACTGAAGTCATTGGCATTATGCCAGAGATATTTGGCCCAAAGAGCAGGTCTCTCATCACTCTGAGCACACATGCAGAGCAGTGAAGAAGGTAATTCAAAATGAATGTCTATGCTCTTCTTTCATTCTTACCCTCCCCGTGAAACAGTTTCTTTTCTGTGCTATAGAATGCTTTAAGCTTTTCTGAGCACTGGAGATTAGAAGTGAAATTTTAAGACAATTTGAGCAAGGCTTTAAAAATGTGGCAGTCAAATTAAGTGATTCTTTTATTTTATGATTAAGTTTTCCATATCAAAACCCAGTGAATCCTGTGCTCACTCCAAATCTCTTATCTAGTTTAGTTCTAGCCATGCCCCTTGTCTTACTTAGGAACGTGGGAGTGACAGAATGGTAATCATTTGTATTGAAACTAATTATTTGGGAAATAGTGGTAGAGGTTAATGAATGAATAACATGGTTCATGAGTACTATCAGACCAAGCTGCTTTAAAATACCTTGTCCAAACACATGCTCACAGGAAAATTCTATATCCTAGGGCTAAGATAAATAAACCTTAAAATTATCTGATAACTGGGGAACCTCGCTAAATGATCATGGTTTGTCTGACTTGAAGATTTCTCCAAGGCACAGCACGATGCAGAGCTCACCAAATGGCCACAGTCACTCCTTTTGGTTTGTTCCATCTGAAAGGTCAGAGGTATACAAGGACTCTGGAACTATTATCATGCTGGCATTTTATTTTATGCAACAAATCAAAACCATTTGCTCCCTGCTTTTCCCATTTAAAACCATGGCCTTGTGATTGCAAATGGAAAAGATTCTTAACCTTTTAAACTGAAGACAATAATGCTGAATAGCTTAATACAGTTATTAAATCACTGTTCCATTCATTGTTGTCAAAAATGGGAAGGCAGAAATACAAATCAAAATTAAATCTGAGCGTGGATGTTTTGCATCTACTGTTAGTGATAGTGGCAGACAGCTGAGGTTTCTGGCCCCAATGTTGCTTGGTTGCCTGGCAAGCAGGGCTTAGATCCTCAAGGCTACATGAGCATCTGTCTGCTTTTTTAGATGCTTGAGCACCACTGACATTCTCAAGACTGCTGCTCAGCTTCTCTCTAACCACAGCCTAGCCTGTTTCCACCAGTCAGCACTCTTGAAGTTGCCCCACAGCTAAAATGCTGCTTGGAAACCTACTTCAAACCAAACCCCAGGGGCTCCAAAGTGGGATTCTCAGTGAGGTGAGCAAATGCCCATCTCATTGGTGACCCTGATCCTGGAGTCATGCACTAAATATGCAAATGACCTGAAACCGATTGAACTGCACAAGTGAATGCAGACCATCAGTTGGTGGAACAGCAGCACAGCACATGCACAAAAGACAGCTGGGCTCCTTTCCTCCCTCAGACCCTGAATAGCCAGGTATCTGGTAGTTAAGGAACTCATCTGAGATGTGTAAATGGAACACTGTGCTCCAAATCTGGTGGTGCAGTAACTTGAATTCATGCCTTATAGGTAAGAAACAGATGTTGCCAAATGAAGAGGATCAGCTGTGCTGGGATGTGTCCCACCACAGTGGATTTGCTTCATTGGGTGAAACAGATGTTGCCCACTGTCCTGCAGAGTCATGCCCCTGCCATTGCCAGAGTTCACGGGCATGATCCTTTAGGACAACATTCAGGGTATGCCCAGGGACCCATTCCCCCACAGTATGCCTCTATAAGTGGGGAAACCCAGGGTTTCCCCATTATTGCAGAGGCATACCCTCAGTTAGAATCACACAAAGCCTCTTAGGGACCTAAGCCCTACAGGAGAATTCCAAGAGAGTGCAAGATTGGTCCCCTGAAGTCTTGGAAGCACCTGCCTGGGGTGGCTGGAGAGCATGGGCACTTCACAACATGCAGGCGCCCACTGCAGAAGAGCTGAAAAAAATTATTCTACCTTTTGTCACGACTGCAAGGATTCCAAATGAAGAGCATCACTGGCCCCTGCCAAGGGGTAACAGCTAAGCCACTTAGGCACTTAAGCCCTGTGTTGTGCCTCAGGTGGCTTCATGCTGTGCTTGCTAGCTTCTGGAGACCCTTTCCTTTGGCACCTACCTGTCCCCATGCAGAATGTAGGGAAGCTGAGTGCCTAACTCGGGGAAGAAGAAGAAGAATGGTTGAGCAGTGCAGTGTTGAGCAGGGTGATGCCTAAGTGCATTGTGATGATCTATGGCGGTAGGCTGGATGGTCATTTGGGGAGCTGGACAGCCATGGACAGCCTCCACTAGCTGGTGTAATGGAACCAGGGCAGAGAGGGAGTCTTCTAGCTGGTGGGATCTTAACTTTTGCAGCAGCAGGATGTTAGGTCCCCCTGCTGCAAATTAGGGTATTATGTTTTGTGGTGTTTCTGGGTTGACTGCAGTTTTGCAAGGAGATTAGATTTGTATGGGATGGTTTGGATACAGAAAATCCCATCTCTGGCAAGGGCTTGGACTAGATAATCTTTCTAAGGGTCTCTTCCAGCCCTACTTCCCTATGGTTCTATGAAACGGGTTGAAGAGGAAGCAAGCACAATGAATGGATTGATGGCTGTGGGGTTGGAGCACCTCATTTTGGAGCTGGGCAGACTGGTTCTGGCTGGCAGCAAAGGTTCGAGGACTTCCATTTAGTACAGAAACGAATGGGCTTCATCTCCTTCTCCGAAGAGCTCCCTCATGGATGAAGGAGGGAACCATGGGGGCATCTCCTCTGTGTGTGCTTCTAATGCTACAAATGCAGGGTGAGCTTGACTGAGGCAGCAGCAGCAATGAAGCTCCCATCCCACCCCTGGGCCAGCCATAGACAGCAGCAGTGGGAGAGGGGGAACAGGAAGGGAGTAGAAGTGCTCTGGGTCACTGAGAGTGGGAAGGGAAGGGGATTTTTACTCACTTCCAAGACTTAAAGTGGGAAGCTGCTGCTCCTGTGATCCAAAGGGATCACCAGGATCTGAAAGTGGGGTGTGCCACACTACACATCCTCTTGATCAGTGCCTGAGTGGGATACTTCTTTTGGACACATCCAAAACTGCAGTTCCTCTTTCTCCACAAAAGTTAAACGTATGTGTCTAATGTAAAGTAAGTGGGAAGGATACTTTTGACAGCCTCCTGATGTGTAAGTGCAGATTAATTCTGCCCTTGTTTCTGTTCCACAGGATAGTCCAAAATCTAGGAAACAAATTCTGTTTTAGAATGAAAAATACAAATATAAACCATTTTAAATGAAACTGAGCCCTCAAGCCCAAGCAGTAAAGTTCCAAGATCAGTGCAGATTCTCAGGGCTTCTCAGTCTTGATGGCTGGTATATCCCAGAGCCATGCACTTTGGGAACCCTAAGGCATCCAGTAGCCAACAAGGTGAGCTGGCTGCAAGGTAGGCAGGTTTATAATGCAATGCTGTCTGGATCTGATCAGAAGTTCATGACCACTGATATGTTTCTGACAACCATTTGATTTTGAGTAGTCAGATTGTTCTGACAAAACTTATTTTAATGGAGAATTTTTGATCAGCTTCCATTTGGTTTGCTGGTACAAAATGGTTAAGATCTTTTGATGTTCTCACAGGCTTTTCTGGAAGGAAAAATGATAGGAACTTACTTTCTAAATTAAATCTGAGATTCTTCTTTCTGGGACACAACCATGAGCTCTCTTAAAAAGAATTTCAGCTGCCCTCTTCCCGCTTATAAATTTAAACAGGTGGGGGGGGGGGGGGCAACACAGCCCAGCACAGCTCAGCACAGACTGGAGGAGAAACAGCACTATTATTAGACAGGCTGTATTCCTCCTTGCATAACCTATGGCTTCACTGCACTGTTGTTGCATTGCTCCATTCTTATATTGAATATTACCTTCTTTGACCAACCACAGCTCAAACCAGCACCCCGTGTGAGGGCAAAAACCAACTTCACTCAGGCACCTCCGCAAATAGTTGCACACAAAATTCTAGCTCTACAATGCCAATTAACAAGTGAGCAGTGCATGGGTTTTGATAAAGAACGTAGTGCTTACGGTGGCACAAAATACCAAATGTAATTATTTAAGGAGAAAAGATGAGTTCTGACAGCTGATCTGAACTTAGACAGTGAGTCAGACTTCAGTGTCACAAAGGACAGAGGGTACCATATGACCAAAACTGATGTGCTGGACTTTCTGGTGTAGTTATTGGGATTATTAAGATGACTGGATTGGCCCAGTGGAGTGTACAGATAGAAACATATGGTATTAACAAGCTAGCAATGCAGGCATGGGGCTACAGCATGAAGAGATTTTTATGTAAACATAGTAGGGTAACACAAAAACTGTGCTCCTGTAAGTTAATTTAGCTGTGTTAGCTCTAACGACAATGTAATTATAGTACTGCAATTCAGGAGATTTATCTTTTTAATTAGTAAACTCCTATGTCCTTCAAAAATCCCTTTTCACAGCTACACTGACACCTGCTTCACAGAGCAGCCGGGGAGCTCCAGCTTACTCATGACTTCTGTGCTAAGACTCACCCCATGCTGCAGAACTGCCACAGCTCAGAGCAGATGGTAGTGGATCAAATGTTTTCTTAAGGTGTCATTTACCATTAATTAATTGGAGCATTGTTAGTGCACATCATCATTTTCTTAGACATCTCCCTAGTGTTGGTATACATCCTTTCAGTGGTACCTTAAAGAAAAATGAACCCAGCTAGGCTGGCCATATAGGCTCTCCAATTAAAATTTCCACTCTTCCACTTCTTGCCCAGAGAAAATGGAGCTTATTAGCAGTGCTTCCAGCAGTGCAGGCATAGGCCCTAAAGGTGTATTTATTGCATTCAGGAAGGGTACATCAAGTAATCCACTAACGAAAGCAGCCAAAACCCTGCTTCCATAAGGAAGAAGTACTGTGATGCACAAATCCTCATCCCAAGAGGTAGAATTGTCTGGTGGACTGGGCACTGGGCACAAGACTTTCTATAGGTGTCAACAGAAACAACTCCTCGGGGATAATGTCTTAGCTAAAATATCTGAGAGGTAGGCACTGGTACTCAGTTAGTTCCCTGGACTATACATGCATGAACATTTACAAGCTGTAAAAGCTCCGCAGTAGCTGGACTAAAACTCACCAGGGTAAATCCTCTTTCAGGCAAAACTCCAAGGCTAAAAACATATAAATAGTGACACAAAAAAATGCAAATGACAGTCAGCACCAGAAGTAACCTTTTCCTTTCAGAGCATTTAGCTTATTGAAGTGATGTCCTAGACAAATTGGCAAACAACAAATATTTTTTTGTTTTGTTTTTGGGTTAATTTTTTTTTGTTTTGGTTTATTTATTTCTTTTTTGCAATGTCCTTATTGTAAGATTCTGCAAAATTGCTACAAATAAAAAAAATGGGGTATAGACTATTGGTTTAGGCTAAAGATACCCATAAAAGGACCATGATACAGAAATTGTACCATACATACACAGCATCTTCCTTACAGGGATCCCAAGAAATTCACTGATATTAGTTAATTATTTAAGCCTTGCCTCCTCTCTGTGTGGTAGATACAGATAGTAACTAGACAGATGAGGAAATTAAACAAAGAAGTCAGACAGCAAGGTTTTGATTCAGTGGTCATCAAACTTTTGGGGAATGTTTCCATTGGCTTTGGATCAGGCGAAAGTAAACAGCAGAGCTAGGAAGGCACCCAGAGCTGCAAATAGGTCTTCTTACATGTCTGTCAACAATTATTATTTCTATAAAGTGCTCCAGTAGTGTGTTTGGGGAGCTGTACAAACAACCTATAGCCCAGGTAAACCTGCTCTAGGCTGACAAGTCAGAAGCCACAGTGGCTGATGAACAAAGCAGCCATTGTCTAGCTCTGTGGGCCAAGCTTTTTGGCAGGTGTGCCTCAAATTAGCCTGCAACTTTGCCAAATGCCACTCCAGTCCCCTTCCCCTGCCTGATCTACTACTTTGTTTTCTGCCTTTTTCCCTGCGCTCCCTGCCCAATTTGCTGCTTTGCTTTCTACTCCCTGCCTTATCTGCTATGGTGCTGCCTGTCCCATCCCCGATCTCCTGCATACCACACACACATGCTGTCCAAGCTACTTGGCCACCCCTGGTCTAACTGGTGACCAGGGCAGAATCTGTGATAGCTTTTGTGCTGTGAGCTGCATCCTAACTGATACCCCAGCTCTAAAGTATACTAATCTCCTGAAACATGCATTTTTAGAACAATTTCCCTAGGGATGGCACGAATACTTCATCGCTTTAAATCAAGATAATGTCTCTTTCGAAATGCTTTGATATAGCTCACAAAGAAATTATAGATTTGATGCAGGAAAGACTTAATAACATTCTAGGACCCATGTTATGCAGGATGTTGGGTTGGCTGATCATTCAGCTTTCTTCTGATCTCAACACTTATGAATTGACTTTTGATAAGGTAAACAGGTTAAACAAATACAGAAAAAAATCAGATGCATTTCTTAATCAGCACTCATTTTAACTTAGTTGCATTTCAATAATTATTTCAAAATGTCTTCCTCATGTTATGAATATTCACTCAAACAGATGCATAGTTGGATCACGTGCAATATGACAATACATGACCATCTTTGGAACTTTTATGGGATGTGCAGATTTTGAAATAGTGTATTCATGGAAGGGCCTCTCTGCTAGGGTTGTTTGCCCACATATTGTACATATTAAATAAGGACCATACCAGAATTTTACGATGGTTATCATTGAATTAGAGACAGACATTAGCCAAAGCCCTGGCTCTGAACAGGTATTGAATGAGTATTTAAGAATCTAAATTTGGAACCAAATCTAAATTTTGGAACTGGCCCCATTCTTTAATGGGTTTTTCTAAAAGAAACCATTACCTCCAAATATCCATGAACATTTGGGATACTTGATCTGGATCCACAATATGCATGTCTCTAATATGACCTTTTTAAAGTGCTTATAATAAGTTATTTCATATCACTAATGAACTAATGTGTTGTGGGGAATGGAGAAGAAAATACCTCTTCCTGTGTTTGTCTTTAGTCAAGTTTCAATGGGTAAGTTTTATTGTAGATGACAAATTACTGAGTTTGTTACTCTTCTAGCACTTACAAAGATTTGCAATGTACTGGACTATTCCACTGCAGTAAGAAAACCCATTAGTCATCCCTTTGGAAAGGGCTATTAAAACTGTCCCATAAGACAATAAGTTGGTTAATAGGTATCTGTGTAGCAGAAAATTAAACATATCACAGTCAGATAATGTGTCATGGTTAGACCAATCAGACACCGCTTCTTGTTTCCATAAACCTTACTCTACTGTTATCATTTCTTTTCTAATGTAGTTTACCTGGTTTCATGCTGAAGATGATATATATGCTTTGTGTTGGAAGAAACTAATATTATTTTGGTAAGGGAAGGAAGGAGATTAAACTTTGACATTTAACCAGGTAATAGAGGTTCACCTCACGATTTCACTCATCAGTCTTAAACTGCAGTTCTTGCTGAATTGCTCACCAGCAAATATACCCTCTTAGCAGTTCTTTAAAAACTTAGTTTCTGAGCTGTAGGTAATAATTTCTTTTCCATAACAGGCTGGCCACCTCCTGGAGGCTTGTCTATGACTTTAGGACTTAAAAATGTTAAGATTAATTTCATTAAATATTAACAAGGTTACTATTTCTTTGGATGAATGTGCATTTTATAAATTCTAATCATTTGCGTGATCTGCCATACCTATACTGTTACAGTCACGTATCTCTTATCTATACTTCATTATTAAATTTGTTATTAAAATATCTCTACATTTATGCCTGTATTTAATTTTGGTGAGGCTGGCTCTTCAAACCTTTCTTGATTCCTAGAATACCTCTGGGTGTCAACACTTCCATGTGTCCCTGCTGTTACTTGCATCCAGAGTCTCATCTCTGTGCTCTAAAGGAGTTGAAGTATTTGGGAAATAGACTAAAGAAATGATGGCTGGGGATGCCTAGCATCTAGGCTTCTTGAATAACATTATTTTATGTGAAAACAGAGAATAGCAGGCCTGTGTGAAGCTGCTAGTATTTGCTTTAGATTCGGATTTTGCCAGTTCGGGGGACAGTGATTCAATTTGGTGATTCGAATCACTATCCCAAATCAACTTGGCCAAATCTGATTTGGAGATTAGGCTGCTGCCTAATCGGCCAAATCTCCAAATCAGACAGGCCCCATCCCCTGCCCGCTCTCCCAGCCCCGGCAATGGTTGCTCCGCCTGCCCCAGCTCCCAGTTCTTTAAAATAAAATAACAAAATCCCCGAACTCACTGACTCCTGCCAGGCAGGGGGGCAATTCCCACTACACCCCACTGCTCCCTGCCATGTGGGGTCTCTCCCATAAGCCCCCAGAAGCCCTAATGGCTGCTGCAGCAGCTAAGTGGAAGCTTTTTTTTTTTTTAAAGAACCGGGAGTTGGGGCCAGGCAGGGCA
>NW_017728943.1:99751261-99768026 GCF_001723895.1 Crocodylus porosus
TAGCCCCCCTCCCCCACCCCTTCCTTACCAGCATGGAGTCTTGGTCCAGCTCCCTGTGGCAATGAGCGAGGACTGCCCAAATCACCAAAGCTCTCCGAATGTTTTCCGAATTGATTCAGAGAGCTTTGAATTGATTTGGACCTTTTTATTGGTCTCCTGTTTCAATTTGGATTCAGAGATTCAGCTGCTGAATTGGGCCAAATCTCCTCCGAATAGAATCAGCACCTGAAGCTTTGCACAGCCCTAGGGAATAGCTATGAGGATAGACCAGGAAACATTCCTTTGTCACAAACCAGATACAGGTACCAGCCAACTGAACTCTTCTGAGTAGTGTTCTGTCTGATTCAACTCTTCCTCCATGACAATGTACACAGGCTTTTGGATGGTAGAGGCATGTTTTGGTTTCTACTTGATTTGGGTTCAGTTCAGTTTCTAATCATTTGAGACTGCTGGGACTTTTGGTAATACTTATTTCTCTTCTGTCTGTGAAGCAAGTGGTAGTGTTACAACTCCATGATCAGCTTTATTAACATACCCATTGATGGGAGTTGAGTGCCAACCACTCATAAACATGCATTAAACTACTTCCTTCCTAAGAAGCCAGATATTGGACTGCTTGTTAACTAATGATCAATCTCTAACGACTTTTGAGTGATAAAAAAGAGGTTGTTAAGCTTGGATAACAATGTCTCCTGTGTAGGTTCCACTTCAAGTTCTACCTTCCTATTGGTTTTAGGAGGGGTCACCAAGATATTTTGGTCCTACTAGATTTCTCTGTTTCTTTTGATACAACTGAACAGGGATTGTTGTATTAGTAATTCAGGGTAGTGTCATAGGGCCTCGTTACACATTAATTTGCACCAGCTGTAAGTCATTGCAATGCAGTGACATATTACAGTTAGTATGTGTTAGGAGACAGCTCCACACAAGGAAATGTCTCTGAAACACAAAAAGGGCACTGGGGCAGTTGCACTGCAGCTGCGAGCCACCCATGGATTCTCCTTTCTGTGGGTGGCAAATGTTAAGTTGCACTAGTGAGACACCACTCTGGGCTGTGCCCCAGCTGGGATTAAAATCCTAATGTTCCTGGGTAGAAGGTCTTGTCCCTCCACTCAGGGTCAGAACGATCGCTATGATTGGGATTAGGAAGGAATTTTACGTTATAGTCAGATTGTGGGGTGTTTTGCCTTCCTCTGTAGCAGGGCCTGGGGATAGATGGCCCTCTTGGATCTCTTGGCTGGATCCAGGCGTGCAGGCATATGTGGTTTGTGGTGCCACAAACCTCTTGCAGTGTGGAGACGAAATTTGCTACTGGGAAATCCTGGTAGCAAAAAAATTGCATTAAAAAAAGCGGCAGGCATGGAGGCTTAGTCTTCCCAGGAGATGCTCTGGTTACCAGCCAGAGCATCTCCCCTCCTCTGGTTGTCCCCTGGCTCCTGCAATATGCTGGAGCCAGGAAGTGCAGGGAAACAGCAGCTTTCCTGGAGTGGGGCATTTTGCCCCAGACCAAAGCCCACATGCAGGGGTGTGCACAGTGGCAAAAAGTAGCGGCACAAATTTGTGCCACTACATTTTTCTCCACTGCAAGCACACACCCCTGTATGTGGGGATGCACCCCTTGGCTGCATCCACATGAGTGTGGATGTTTTTTACCTTGAGGACAAGAAGCAGAGGCACACCTTGTGCCACTGCTACCTGTTCCCCGAGAACACCTGTGCCACATGCCCTCTGGTGCATGGTAGGTTACCCGGGGTCGGGTAGGAGAGACTAGGGACACCACTGAGCTGGCTCCAGTAGACTTACCTGGGATCATGGGGACCTTCTGGGGCTGCAGCAGCAGCAATCCTGCCACATGGAGACTGGCCGGCAACCAGAGTATGGCTCTGGCCGGCCAGGCTCTGGTTTGGATGGTGCGTGCTGGCCCTGCATGCGCCACGCTCCTACACTGCTACCTTGCAGTGCAGAAAACACCTGAATGTGCAGTATGTGCTGCCACACATGTCTGCAGCACCACATACCGCACAGCCACACTCATCTGGACATGACCCTTGAGTATCTTTTAACAAATGCTTACATCAGCAGGACACCGCCATTGTCCCCCTGCTTTACCTCTGCCAGAATCACACATTCAACTTAACTTACTGAGTGCAGTTAAAATGCAAGCAGGTATACAGTGATGCGGTTTAGCACAAGTTAGGTGCTCTCCTGGTGTTGCAAAGTTGTTCTTTCAGATGAGGGTTATCTCCTAACACATACTAACTTTAATAGGTCACTGCACTCCAATGATTTGGAATTTTGCAAGTGAATGTGTGACAAACCTGAGGTATTTCACTGCCAGCCATGCATCTGCATTTTCACAGACCTGCATTTTGCATGTTGGCTTCTATTCCATCCAGGAGAACACAAAACAACAACAGACTCTCCCTGTGCATGAAGAAGGGTGTTTGTGACTGAAAGCTTGCAAAGGACAATTTTTCCAGCTAGTCAGTTGGTGTAATGAAAGATATCACATTTATCCAAAAAACCTTGTCTGACAAACCTCAGACTTTTTTTTGTGTTTTAGAACTACCTGCCAACACTTCCATTAATGCTTTTCATGTAAATAGGTAGCTATCTGTCTCTTAGTATTAATTTTTATTATCTTTTCACCAAGATAATAATAATTTCAAAACCATGCAGCAGAAAAACACTACTTTTTTACCTTTGTGTTTAAGGCCTGTACACTGACTTCTCTGGTCATGTCACACGTTGGTTGTCACCTGCAATTGCTGGTTTTGCAAGGCTGGTGTTGGAGGCATTCCACAGAAAATCCGTGGGTATGTTGTGTTCCCCTTTTCAGTTGCTGGCTTTAGTCTGGTTCTCCTTCATCGCTACTCTCCAATGAACAATCAGATCCCAATTGTAAAAAAGTGCAGGCAGAGTTCACCAGTGATCATCTAGAGTTCATTTTTCAACAAACAGTTGCTTTAGAAAAAAAAGATGATGATGATGAAGGAAAGAAAATGATAGGCAGCCAATAGATAAGGAAACCACTGAAGTGGAAATAAAAGCTTCCATATCACTGCAATCTGATAAATTCATGCATTGCTCTAGGATGCCATTGAGTGTAATAATAAAAAAAAAATCAAAGATACATAATAGCACCATTACTGGGAAATATGATGAAGACCTGAGTGATAATATATCATCAAAACACTCTTTGTCGGAATATTTTGCCTTCACTTTGTGCAAAAAAAGCCAGAAAACTGTTTTCTCTGGCCTCTTGTAAGCCAGTTATGGCCCCTTAGCAGCTATTCTCTAGTTTAAAATACAGGGAAAAATAGTCACTGAAGTAGGATTGTGTGACAAATGAATTAATAAAATTTCAAACTGATAAAACTATATTGAAAGAACATTTGAGTTTGCAAAGTAACAGCACTCCATATTAGAAAAATGAGAAAGTTAAGATTGTCCGTGCAATTTTAACTCTGCCCCTTGTGCTATACAGTATAATGCAGGTATTCATTACTTTAACATATGCTGTTTTTTTGCAGAACCTTTGTCCCCTCTGGTGCACCAGATGAACAGAGTACAGTGAATGCTTAATATTCCTTTTTACCCTTATTATTCAATGTTTAGCCTCATATCTTGTCTAGAGCCTGATGCACACCCCACTGCAGTCATAGTAAGTCTTCCTATGCTCTTTACTAAATATTATCCAACCCCTGACTTGAACAAGAATTGTTTTTTTTTCTGTTTTGCACCTGCACCTTTTTTCACCCATGAAGATTTATGCCTCAGAAGTATGTAGTATTATTTAATCCATGTTGGCCCTTCAGAACTGAGATAGAGTGATGAAGTAACTTGCTCAAATCTGCCAAATTTCAGCTGGAAAGTTAAGAGAGAGAGTTAATTATAACCAACCAAAATGACATCTTAGGCCCCCTCTACATATTGCACTTATGGTGTGATTAACCAGTTAATCGCACATTAAGCTGTGACCTAGCTACAGATTCAGCCTCCTCTACCTGAACTGCCACCTTGATGGGGTAGAGAGGCTTTTGAGTACCAGTGACCCTAAGAGCAACACTGTCAGGAGCCTTGTACTCCTGGTAGGGTCACCCATGGCAGTAAGGTCAAAGATAAGGTATTAGATGAAGACCAGTCCAACACAGCACAAAGACCTCAGTTGTGGTATAGGTGGATGCAGAAGGCATACTATTCAACAGCTGTGAAGGCATATGTAGGCACCAGTGGAAGAGTAACCCCAGTTGTCTTGGATCTCCTTACCACAGGTTTTGTCTCTGCCAAGATCCATGCAGTTGTCAATGCACAGTGTCAGGCAAATCATGCTCAGGCTTCTCCCACTAGTCCAACTTCCAGTACAATAACCAATACCAATACTCATAACTTCAGTGGATGAGCGATGATCTGAGGACAGATGAAGTGATTGCTGGGAGTCTATAGTCATGGACCCACACACAGGCAGCAGTCTCATGATGGCCACTTCACCTTTGATATGGGACAAGCGGGTGATCTGGCAGCTGCGACAATTTTGTGATCATCTCAACCCTAAGTGATCACCACTGCCACTGACACATTCAACCGGTTAAAATGATATGATAAAACAAGCGATAAGCTACAAAGGCTGAGTGTAGATGAAACGAGGAGCATGTGTGCACAACACTTTAAAGTGAGTTAAATGCTTTTGCACTGCTTTAATGGTGTCGGTGTTTGCACGTCTCAGCAGCATATTGCGCATTAATTCCGGCTGCTGTAGGAAATTCAGCGGGGTAATCACCTTAAATGACTTGGGGCTCATCAAATTAAAACTCCTCTGAGTTTTAGTTTGCTGCCCCTACAGCTGTGGAGCGAAGCACTGGGCTCTGTACAGCTCAGGAGCTCTGCAGGAAGCCCAGGAAAGCAGGCTTTGCCCAAGAAAAGCAGCAAGCCTAATCTCCACCCCACCCCCCGCCCCTCCCTGAGCCTGGTTGCCTGAGATGCATGGGGGCCCAGTGCTTCCCTCTGTGGCTGTGGTGCCTCCTAGGCCCGTGGGTGGGTGCCACCTGGGTGGGGGGCACTGCTGCCGCAGAGGGAAGCACCAGCCTCCCGCAGCCAGGGACCACTCCGCCTGGTAGCAGCTCGCCCTCCCCTCCCCACCAGAGAGACAGGTAAATCAGCAGGGGGTGGGGGGCATGCACTTCATGAGGGGTTAATCAGCCCTAAATTGAAGCGGTGTTTTTTTAAAAACCAACGATTCAATTTAGGGCCCCCATTTCATCTACACATGCCACAAGCTTGTTATAATCATGCCATTGAACATTCGGCCAGGTGTTCCCCTGTGGCTAGGAGCTCCATCAACTGAGCGGCTCCCAGCCACAGGGGTGTACCACCATCTCCCAGCCCCACAGCTGACAGGACTCGTATTAGTTACAGCATTCTTGGTGCAGCCCCTACTGTGAACCTTGTCAGCTGTGGGGCTTTCAGTAGGGCGAATGCTGCCCCCCCTCCCATGATCCTTGTCAGCTTTAGGTCTCACAGCAGAAGCAGTGTTGTCAACTGTGGGGCTCGCAGCAGGGGAAGAGGAGAGAACACTGCCACCACCATGAGCCTCATGAAGTGCAGCGCTTGTAGCGGCAGCAATGGAATGAGACTCAGGAGGCTCACAGTGGGGGCAGTGTTTTCCAGCTGCCACTGCTGTGAGCCCCACACCTAGTGAGGATAGCAGCTATGGGATCCAGTGCAGGGGCAGCCTAGGACTCTGACCCTAGGCTGTCCCTGAATCCATGATATGGTGCAATGGGATCTAATATGATCCCAACTCCTGCCATGTACATGTGTCATGACAGGAGGCATGACTGTGTTGATTGAGCATTAGATTCCATTGTGCCTTTGTCTGCATGTGCAGAAGGACCCTTAGAATGAAAATGTTTGTGCAACATTTGCTATAAGCAATGGACTACAACTTCCACATATAATATACTGAGCAATACCAACCAAGATTCAGGAGCATAAGATAATTTCTAATAAATACAAATCACTATCAACTTGGAGGGAGTACCTGCATGTGTAATCACCCTAGCTGTAGTAAGTATATTTGCCCATATTGAGTGGAGCTACTTGTACACAGCAACAAACTTTTTACAGTATTGATAGATAAGTAAATTAGGTTTTACTGGACAGTTATTAAAAATGTCTGACTGATTTTTCTATCTCCTGGGCTTCCTAGTAGATGGACATAAATACCAAATGGAAGTCCACATTATGAATCTTTATTAATTCATGCCTTTCCAAGAAATAAAACTTTAAAGCAACTTGGCCTGTAAGCTAAAATGCATATTTTTCCTGGATAAAATTTAAGCACACAGAGACTAATGGCTTTACATTCATATAGTCATAAAATCCTTAAATAATGCTTGGCCAATATCACCTTCCTTTTCACACAAATAATCCGGAGTCCCTTCTTGGCTTTAAATTGTGTTCCTTGAAAAGAGGCTAACAGTGTGATAGGGGAACTAGGTGGTCTGCTTCTCCTCGCTCCTGCTCTTTCTGAGTCCTGGAAAGGCCAAGATGACTCCTCAGATGAAGAACAATGGATGGGCTGCCTCTTCTTCACAGTATACAATTCATCCCAAAACAACAGGATAGGGAAGGAAGAAATCAGGACAGTTCACCCTGCATAGCCACCAAATTCATCAAAGAATTTGAGGGTCTACTGAATAATGAAGTTTAGTGCTCAGGGGCCATGTCTACATGTGCACTTAACTAGACTAATTAGCTGTGGAGTAAAGCACCATCATCTACACATGCAACAGTATTAGGCCACAGTAAACTAATTAACTCTGCTATAAGATAGTACTGTTGGGGATAGTACTATCTTACAGCAGAGTAATTAACTGTGTTTAAATGTATGTGTAGATGCTGACCATGGCATACATTTCTCCTAGTCAGCCCAGCCAGCAGGGGGCCAGACTCCTGCCTGCTGCCTAGCCATATGATTCTAAACTTTAAGAACACTTGTGCCCCAGCCAGCCCCTCCACTGCCTGATGCCGCCACCCAGAGCTTGGGGCTGAGCAGCCCTGATGTAAACTGTTCTGCCCTGGCTCAAATTCATAGATTTGCAGATTGTTAGGGGCTGGAAAGGACCTTGCAGATCATTGGGTCCAGCCCTCCCACTCTAGGCAGGAAGACAACTGGGGTTAGGTGACCCCATAAAGGTGACTGTCTAGTCTCCTCTTGAAAACCTCCAGGTAGGTGCACCATCTCTAGAGGGAGTTTATTCCACAGTCTGGACATTCTGACTGTGAAGGAGTTTTTCCTGGTATTAAAGCTGAAGTGGCCTTCCAGGAGTTTGTTTCCATTGGTCCTGGTCTTCTCCAGGCGTGCCCTAGTGAACTGTTGTTCAACAAGCTCTTGATGCACTCCTCTGATAATAGTGGTAAGCCGCTATCAAGTCCCCTCTCAACCTTCTCTTCTTTAGGCTATAGAGGCCCAGGTCCCTCATCCTTTCTTCATATGGCTTGCCTTGAAAGTCCCTGATCATATGGGTGACTATTTTCTAGACCCTCTCAAGTTTTTCCATGTCAATATTGAAGTGTGGTGCCCAGGACTGGACTCAGTACTCCAACTGCGGTTTCACCAGTGCCAAGTACAGCAGGAGTATCACTTCCTTAATTTTACACGAGATGCATCAGTTGATGCATGCCAGCATGTCGTTTGCTCTGCTGACCATTGCCCTTCACTGACATTTCATATTCATACGACGGTCAATCATTACCCCTAGGTCCCTTTCGGCTGTGGTGCAGGTCAAGCTGTCCGAGCCTGTATGTATGTTGAGGGTTGTTTGACCCCATATGGAGCACCTTACACTTGGAAGTGTTAAACTTCATCTGGTTCTGGTCCACCCGACTCTTGAGCCTGTCCACATCTGCCTGTATCTGCAACCTATCTTCTGACGGGACCACACTGCCCCATAACTTGGTGTCATCTGCAAACTTGGCCAGCGAGCTTTTCAGTCCCCCATCCAAATAATTGATAAAGATGTTGAAAAACACCAGTCCAAGCACGGACCCCTGAGGGACACCACTGGCCACTTTGCACCAGGATGACACAGATCTGTTCATGAGAACTCTCTGGGTCCTACCCTGTAGCCAGTTTCCCACTCACTGAACCATTGAGCAGCTGTGCCCACAAACTTCCAGTTTTCCCACAAGGATATTGTGGGATACTAGATCAAAAGCCTTTTGGAAGTCTAGGTATAATAACGTCTATCTTGTCTCCCATGTCCAGGTGGCAACAGATCTGGTCATAGAAGGAGATGAGATTGGTAAGACAAGACCTACCCGTGATGAAGCCATGCTGGCTGTTGTTCAGAATCTTACCCTCAACAAGTGTATCACACATAGATTCTGTAATGAGTTTTTCCAGGATTTTCCCTGAGATGGAGGTTAGGCTGATTACCTATAGTTGTCCAGGTTCTCCCTCTTCTCCTTCTTGAAGATGGGCACAATATTGGCCCTCTTTCAATCCTCAGGGATCTCCCGTGTGCCACAAATTCTGAAAAAGCTCTGCCAGGGGTTCTGCGATGACCTCAGCCAGCTTCTTCAGCACTCTCAGATGGAGTCCATCCAGTCCTGCTGACTTATAAATGTCTAGCTTTTCTAACTGGTATTACACCCACTCAGCACCCACAGTGGGGAGGCTGTCAGTCCCACCATGTCCCGTATGAGCTGTATCTCACTTGACTTTCCCCTTGGTCCAGTGAAATACCAAAGCAAAGTGGGCATTCAGGAGTTCAGTTTTTTCCTGAATGTTGGTTACTGGCTGTCCCAAAGTGTTAAGCAGGAATCCCACACTTCCATTTGTTTTCCTGATGAAAACAAATTGATGCTGTCTGGGGCACACATGCAGACTCTGTACCTGGGAGTAGTTTTACTCTGGCTCAAAATGCTCTGGAGTTTATTGCTTTGACTTAATTGTGCATGTAGATGCACCTATATGAAGTCCATGAGACAATGAGTAGCCCTCAGTATTGACTAGATTGTATTCAGCTTTGGAGGTGCAAGGGGAACACAGCTGAGGGAGGTATGACTGCAACCCATAAACATGTCATCTTCATTAAATGTTTCACACTGCTGCATGAGGTACAAGAAATATTAGACATATCATCGCTCCAGTATTACCTGCACCCCAGTGGTCCACTGTGTTTTCTATGGAATTCTGGGATAACGAATGAACTGCTACAGCAAAAATGTTGTACCAGGAGATGGGCAAGGGAGCAGCTACAACACAGAGAAGAAACATCAGGGTTTTTTAAATGAGATAGCAAAGTTGGCAGAGGACGGACACTTGGGGCTAAATCTTATTTCACTTTGTGGGCCTAAATGGCAGTTATGCAGCCATGTAACCATAGATTTGGGGACATATGCAGTTTCAGATTTTAGTGGGGAACTGTAGAAGGGGTTGAATAATACCTGATGTGTGGCTTGCTGGTGACAACACTATACTGGGAAACAAGAGAAGCAGTCTTAATCCTCTCTGGGTGAGGTAGGTTAGAAACTGTGTCTTCTGCTCCTTGAAGAAGTTCTCTAAATACTAGGCTGTTGGATTAAAAGATGAGAGGGCTGCCCTCCTTCTGCAGCTAATACCCGCGAATCATGGGTTTCTGTCTGGTTAACATTTCTTGACTTACCTGGTCTTATACACATACTTGGATTCCATATATCTGCCCAACCAAAGCACAGCCTTCCAGGGTAGACTCAGTAGGCATGTGGCTGCTTGCACACCCAGAGCTGAATTGTAAACTGTAAATAAATGTCTAAAACTATGGTGATATGGCTGTGTAATTGCCAGTTAGGCTTATGGAATAGGGTTTAGCCCTTAATGTAGGCTTTCTAACAATGACAATACAAGACTCCACATTAAGAAAACAAATTTACTTGACAACCTATTATTACAGTGACAGAGCTTACTTCTCAATTCATACCCAAATATTTTCCAAAGGAATAAAGACTAAAATGATATGATACATCATACAGTGTTTTATAATAAGGCATTGTCCTGTATGCCAAAAAAAGAATGCAACCCCCTTGTGAAGCATTACAGAGTTTTGAATTAGCTTGTTATGAAGACACAGAAAACATGTGCGTGCTTCTGGAAGTGATGCTGGTGATCTTCTGAAAGTGATGTTGGTGATTCAAAATGTCCATGCCTATACCTACAGTGCTAAAACAAGACATGTAACAAGGTGTTAAGGGAGAACAGTAATTTTGGCACTTTAATCTTGAACATAAATGGTCTGTAGCACTCTTCATGAAGGTATATCACTTGCTTGTAAAGATCCAACAGAATCCAGTGATATTCACTGTTTGCCTTATGCTCATTTATGGTGGAGCTGCTTTTATATTAAACCATTGTAATGTTCTGTCCCACCGATGGCTGTATTTCAGCACTGGATGAAGTGATATCTTTTGTAGTAGATTTGGACTATTGTTGTATCTGAGATATGGACCAGGAAAACCTGAGGTCACCTGAGGAGGGGCCCAACAGTTTATGCCCCAAAACTTGCCCAACAGTTCTTCCAACTATACAATTGGTCCAATAAAGATATTACAAAAAAAGCTTTGCCCCATTCTACTTTTTCCATTTTATCGCAAAAGGTTATTTGGGATTTTATCTAATTAGTGTTCTCAAAGCTCTTTGAGATGAAAGAAAAATGCATTAGAGGCACCAAGTATTATTATTTAGGTTTCTTTGCAGGTGCTGAAAAATAGAGGAGGCCAGACAGGTATTCAAGCCAAAATATGAATTTCTGTAAATTCTTGTTCTCTTTCACCTTCATCCTTTTATTTACTACTGTTTTGGCATCAAGCCTATCCTTTAAAGACCTGAAGCATGACATAAAATAGTATGAGTGAAATTAAGAGAGACTAGCCTTCGGCATTATTGCAGCATTCTGTGCCCTTCTTCACAATGTAGCAAATGGCATCTGTAATTTCCTGCTGAAAGCATAGCAATCACTTTACTTAAAATCCCAGCCCTTTATGTATATAAGCACCTGCTCTTATGATCTCCTATCAGCTCCATTTTGTTGGGTTTTTACTGTACAAGTATTACATGCGGAGGACTCTGTTCAGAACTCTGCTTTTAGGCACAATTCCCATTTACTCACTTCAGAAGAAACTTTGCTTGAATGCAAAGTGCTGAATTGGGGTTGTCCAGAGACTTTACTGATCGCAATTACATATCCCTCTAGCTGTAATCTGCACATGAAAAGATAGAAAATGATGCCTTTGACAGCAAACTGCCTTCTCTTTCTCTAGGTGTTATATTCAAACTAAAAGACTTTGCACATGCACTTAAATGTAGCTGTAAGACCTGCCAGCATCACTATACTTAAGGTTGTGTCAGCAACACTTCTGTTATGAAAACCCTTTTCCCCCCAAGGACTTTATAACTTAGCTGTGAAATTTGCTCCAGGCTCATTTTTTACCTCAAGCATTACCTAAGACTTGGTATTATTTTAGTTGGTGGTGATTAATGGAAATGGAAAGGTTAGTGTACATCAAGTATACATAAAGGCAAAAAATAAAAGGGGTTATTATTTTAATTCATCATCTTATTCTTACTTTCTTTTAACTAGAGAAACCTTGTTTTAAAATATTATATAAAGGCATTAGTTAGATCATACAAGCTCTTCTGCCTTTATACATTTGGGTAAAATGGAAATTGCATAAATATTCTGAGATCATTTATACCTGTTTGACTTCAATAGAGTTATTCTTGATTTATATTGGTGTAACTGAAATCAGAATCAGACCTATTGTCTATTTTAATGCAGCTTACTATTGTATTACTGCATCTAGTAGTTAATATGCAGACTCCAGGTGGTTCTGTATTTAAGAAGTATTTTGTTTAGGCCTCCAACTTTCATTGACAAAACGTGACGAGATGTATAGTGAGACCCAGGCCAAAGGGCCACACTGAGGTGGGGCCCCAGGTGCCATACTCCCAATGGGTGTTTTGCCCCCTTATATTTATATCCTTCCTGCCATGACTTGATGTTAGTGACAAGGATATCAGGAGGTAGTATCTGACTGGGCATCTGCTGTGGGGCTCTGCCTCCCTTACACCTCGCTCCTTTCCACTCAGGTATTCCTATGATGGTATCAGGGTAGGTGCCTGGTCCCCTAGGTGCCTGCCTTCATGTAATAGAAGAAAAGGTCCAACTTGGAAGGAAAAACAGAACGATCTGGGACCAACGTGGGCTGGTCAATCCCTGTTATTTTGGTGAGTGTTGACCAGCAACAATGTTCATACCTCCTTGGAATGAATAAAGTAATACAACATAAATAAGCATGTCCGTCATCTGTTTGTGGGCCTAGCTTTGGCCTTGCAGTATATGTCCACCTTCTCCTCAGGCAACTAAGTCTCTTTGGGATTCACTAGCCAGTCATAAGCCAGATTCATATGGTGGGCCTGTATTGAGCCAACCCCTATGGGTAATTTGGGGCCATGGGCACTATGAACCCCCATGAGGTCCTTGTGTGTACCTGGCATCTAGCATCCACAGGCTGGTCAGCTTCCTGTCATGCAAGCCAGAGTCAGGCTGGTCTCTGATGAGATATCCTTGGCTCTGTTGGAGAGTGGCAGCATGGCCCAATGCCTACACTGGTCAGTTCCTCCCCCTGTCCTGTGGCTGGTGCTGCCCTATAAGGGAAGTTCTGGGTTGACCTGAGCTGCCCCAGATCCCCTGCATGCCCCCACATGCCTTGCAGGCACTGCCAGGTGCTGAGTGCCCCTGCAGGGCCCATCATTGGCTGCAGCTATGGCCTCATGGCTCTAGGTGGTGCCGGGCATGCTACCTGCTTGCTCTTGGTCCTGTCCAGGCTCCAGGTCCAAGTGGAGTATGGCTTCTGGGTTTCAGCCCCGCCTAGGCGATGGGCATGCAGGGAGTGTGTTTCCTGCTGCTTCCCTGCCTTGCCCGGAGGGCGAGCATATGGGAGTTGTCCTGTCTGCCTGTGGGCTTGTTGCCTGCTGCCAGGATGGCGGGGGTCCTGTGGACCATGAAGCACCATGGTGATCATCACCCTGGTAACTGTGGGGCCAGGCCAGGTCCCTACTAAAAGATATTATAGGTTTTGTATGAAGAACTTATTGGTTAGTGGTCTGCTATTAAGCTACATTGTCATGTATGAGGTATAACTTATTTGATTAACATACTATGGTTTATAGAAGTGTGTTATGTAACTTTAAAAATCATTTTTCCTTCCTTCTTTCCCCCTTTTTCTTTCTCCTACCCACAAGCTGCATCTTGTTATCAAAATAAGTGTTGACTTGTGCCAAAGAAGATCCTTTGTACAGTACTACCTTAAATAAGTAGACAAGCACTCTCATGGTGCAAGGAAATTCTTAATTTTCCTAGGAGTGTCTATCTGGTTTTACATAGCCCCACCATGACCCTCTAGTTTAGGAGTAATAGGGGTAGATTGGAAGCTAAATGTGGTGTTGCCAGCATTCACTATATACTAACCGTAACTTGGTAAATATATAACAACATCAGCTACCAGAGTTTCTAGGGGCCTTGTTACGCATAAATTTTAGGTAGCTCCTGGAGCTCCTAACCTCCGAACTGCCCACACATTAACACCTGAAACTAGTTTTATGCACACTGTAGGTGACTTAAAGTTATGCCACTCCAGGGCAGGTTTATCTCTGATCCGTATTACTCAGCTCGTGTTCCATTAATGTATGACCACTCCCCATGGATGATCTGCCCAAGTTTCAGTCCTCAGCATCCCAGGATGCAGCTTCATCCACCACCCCCCTGTTCTGTATGGATAAACTTTCCACCCCCTCAACTCTACTGCCATGGGGCATTTCTGGCACCAAGCGAACTAGCCCTCCTGCCCCCAGGGGTGTGACCTTTTCAATCCCAGGGGTGCAACCCCATGTAAACAGCCTACAGACCACATGCTAGGTTGCAGGACACGGACAGGTCCAGGACTGGGGTTTAGGGAATGTGTTCGAGGAACAAGGTAGAGGGCTAGATCAGGTTCCCATGAACTGGGACTTCCTTGCTGGGAAAGGGGCTTTAGCTCCCCCAGAAGCATCTTCCCTCACTGCTCCCACCTCCTAGCTGCTTCAGGGAGCGCAACCAGCACCCCTCATGCCCCAATCCAAAATCCCAATTTATTAAAACACAAGAACTTCTTTAATTTACTTCCTCTTTATTTCTTTTTACATGTTTTTACTTATTTTTATTTTATCCTTCAGGGGCTGACTTCCTTCATTTCACTGCCCTTCTCCCATCCCCATTTCCTTTCTGTCTCCCATTTCATTACCCACCTCCATCCCATTAACTCTCTGCCTTGCACCTGCATGTTCCCACCACCACCGCATCTTTCACACCCCCACCTAGAGCACCAGCCCTGTAGTGGCAACTCACAGCTGTAGCTCCTAGTCAGGCCCCTGCTTGCCAGCCCTCTAGTGGCAAGGCATGGCAGTGCAGGTGGGGGACAGCCAGAGAAGGTTTTTAGCTTTAAGATGTGACTGTTCTCAACTCAATTTAGCACCAGCACCATTTGAGCAGCTCAAAGTGCAACGTATGCTGTTGAAGAAGCCATTAGCAATTTAGACTATTCTAATTCTTGCAAATGCTTCATTTAGCGTCAAGTCATCTCAGGACTAGGGCATATTGAGGGAGAAGGAGAGCTATCTTTGCCTTTCCCACCAAGCTGCAATGGAAGTCTTACTATTGACTTTATTGGACTCAAGATCACCTCAATGAAGTGTAACCTCACATACTGAGGCTGCAGTACTGAGGCAACATGTGTTGAGTCATGTAATCACAAACACTTTGGTATCATAAATGTCCTCATTCTGCAAGTGCAGACTTGATTCCTTTTTTGTGGCAGTCACCACTTGGAGAAAAAAAAGAGGTTAAAATGGAACACCAAGGCCAAAAACTTCTATAGTTTTAGATTTCTATTGTCTGACATATCAAAATATTTTTCCTTAGAACTAGAACCCTTGCCAATAACTTTACATGTCCCTGGCAGTATAAAGAGATATTAGAGTCTGGGCATGTACATGTGTGTCTGTATATGTGTATGTATAACTTCCCTTCTCAGGGTTTGGCAGGTAACATTTTCTGAAGTACCTAAGTCTCATTTTCAATGTGATTTAGCTTATGTCTACACGGCAAGTTTACCATGCAAGGCCAATGGTCACGAGTTTCAGGCTGTGTGTGTATATAGTAAACCAGTGATTCACAAGCAGGGTGACAAGGTGTGCTGAATTTAACAGATAAACTAAGTAGATAAGGGCTATCCTTGCCTGGCCAATCCCCCACTGCCACTGCTCAGCCCCCCTGCAAGGAGGTAAACACTATAGTATATAAATTAGCTTTTGAAAATTGGTGCCACTTGCCTAAAGACTAACAAGGAGTACTACAAAGTTCAAAAAGGTTGAGAACCACTGTGGTAAATATACCGTGTCTGGAACTAGTGCCCTCAAACACATTGTGCTGCACTGGGCAGGTTGTCTTTTAAACCAAAAACCAGACCCTGAGTAGTTGCATTTGCATGGGAGTCCAGGTAGGATAATTAGCATTTCTGAGTCCTGGGCCCAATTATCCTGCTCCTGTGCCAAGCAGCTTGCTTATAGTGCTATATGAACACAGTGATGCTGCTGTTGCATCCCTATGACACTATAATGGGTTTTATACCAGGCAAGGTGACTAAGACATGGTTATCCTAAATTAAAAGCAAGTTTATTGAACCCTAACAGATACAATTCTAATTAAAACTGAAGTAGTATTAGCAGTCAAAAATGTGAGGCTTGTAGCTAGTTAAAGCAGATGCTCACTACCCCATAATGTTATGAATACAACTTCACCGGGTGATCAGGCTGTGAAGTCTTGTCCAGGGCTTTTGGCTCCCACATCTCATGTCAAGACAGGATCTTAGATCAGTGACAGGAACTCTTCAGGAGTGTTTTGGAGGATACACTCTCTCACCTCTCTTTATATACCATATAGCTTGCATTTCTTAATACATAAAATGAATGTAAGTCTTCCTTCTGATGCATATTAATAATCTTGCTTCTGTTTGCCAAATATGATTACCTCTAAGTGGAATTTTCTACTCTGAGGTAATCTTTTCATTCTTAGGCAGGGGTAGGCTTTGCTTTGACTGTTCCTCTTTTGCCCAGGTTATATTTATTCAATTTAGTTAGCTGATTTCCTGCTTCATTTTAAGTCAGGGACAGTCTTTTTCCATCTGCTTCTTTCACTGGGTGCATGTCTCAATTACAATTCAAGGTTAGTAAGCAGGTTGAGCTGAGCACAAAGGTCAAACCCAAGTCTTGAAGGCTTTTCGTTCCCAACACTACTTCTAGTTTAAAAGAGAGTCTGCCCAACACGGCACTACACTCTTGCAAGCACAGCTGCCAGAGATGTAGGTTTGCCTCAGCCCTGGGTGGACCTGTTGCCCTGAGGGGTCAGGCCAACGCTCAGGATCTCAATATTGTACACCACACCTTCCTATCTAACAGCACAACTGCACATACACACATACAAATCAATTAAGCACACACTCACTAGGTGCATACACCCCTATTAGGCATACACACTCACACTACCAGCTCAGGCACATACACTATGCACCCCAAAAGTTAGACACAGATTACTAATTTGTATATCATGCGCACAATGCCACACACACACACACACACACACACACACACTGATATCTATATATGTATATATATGTGTATTCACTAATT
>NW_017728943.1:99768037-99803541 GCF_001723895.1 Crocodylus porosus
TTCCGACCCTAGAAACTATGAAACAATAAAAATCAATACAAAAATGATAATAATATAATATACAATAGTAAAAATTAATACAAACCTAATAATTATAAAATATAAAACAGTGGATATCCAAAACCAAATACTTGCTACCAAAAGAAAAATGTTTAAAGCTTATCCTAAGTTTGAGCTTGCTTATACTTATCTATAGGGAAGAGAGAGGGAGAGAAAAAGTCAGAAATGGTTGGGGAATGCAATAAAAAAAAAAAAAAAAAAAAAGAAACGGGGTTTTGCTACAGATCTGGGGGAGAGGTGCAGTCGTGCAGTTGCACCCTTCTTGGATTCCTGCTCCACTCAAACTTTAAATCAACTGCCTGGGAGGGGCAGTGGCATTTCTATTCAGGCAGTGCTTACAGAGTCCATTGATTTCATGGCTCAGTATCTTCTCCCTGATTTTTGCTAATTTCTCTCCACTTCACAGGTGCTAATAACCCTCTCCATTTTTAATGGTCTTGAAATGACTGACAGTGCCTCCAATATTTCAGTGTCAGTCATTTCTATTGTCTAAGTGCTCAAGAAGGCTAGATTTTTTTTTTTTAATGAATCTGAATAAGAGGTGTGTTTTTCACTATAATGACTACAGGATTAATGCCAAAATATCTTTTGACTATTTTTGTCTAGTTTAAAACCTTATCAGTACCTCCATTGTAAGGTACTAGAGAAAAAGGTGCATTAGCCTATTTTAATGAGCATTAGAGAAAGCTTATGGGTTTTTTGGGACGCTTTAATGCACATTAAAGTGCACATGTAGATGGACTCACTGACTTTCAACAATGTTTTGATTGTGCAGCTCATAGGGCATTTGTAGATGACACTTTAAAGTGGGTTGAAAGTGAGTTAAATGCCTTTTGCACCACTTTAATGGCATTGCTACTTTTAAATTTGGTGGTGTATTGCACGTTAATTCCAGCCACTGTAGCACATTCAGTGGTGTAATGTGCCTTAAATGACTTCTGGATGCAGCAAATAACTTTGAGGCGCTGCAATGTAAAATACCTCCAAGAAGTTTTAGTTTCCTACCCTACAACTGTGGAGGGAAGCAGCCGGCTCTGTGCGACTCAGGGGTTGGCCAGGCAGCCCAGCAGCAGCCCAGGAAGGCAGGCTCCACAGAAAGAAAAAAAAAAAAAAGGGGGCAAGCCTGATCTCCCCCCCACACTGGAGCCTCCCTGCCTGAGCTGTGCAGGGCCTGGTGCTTCCTTCTGTAGCTGCGGTGCCCCCTGGGATTGCCTGAGCCAGGTGCCTGTAGGTGGGTATTGCCTGGGTGGGGTGCTGCTACCACAGAGGGAAGCACCAATCCTCCCTGCCCCCCACAGCTCAGGGACTGCTCTGCCTGCCTGCAGCTCGCTCTCCCCTCCCCACCGCTGGAGAGGCAAGTAAGGATCAGGTGGACACAGGTATACACAACATGGGGGTTTACTTCTCCCTAAATTGAAGCCATGTTTTTAAAAAAACCACCACTTCAATTTAGGGAGAATTAAACCCCCGTGTCTTGTAGAAATGCCCTTAGGTCACTTCTGAAATTGGGATTTAGGATTGTAAGTCATTTAGGAGCTAATATTTCACCCAGAATCTGCAGTATGTCCATGATGACTTAAGCAAATTTAAGCATCATTTATTTAACCAACCAGAAATTACTGAGAAAGCATTTGCAGAACAGATGCACCAGTCTGTCTGTACTTTCTGTCACCATTTCTGCAGCTGGTTCCTGCTGGTGTGTGGTGTACAGCATTCTGCAGGGTATGTAGCAATGCTAAAATACCTGCTGGCATTTCCCCCTTTAAAATACATCAGCCCTTTTAATATATTTTTGTTAAATTCCCTAACTGAACACATTGTAACAAACATACTTCTATAAAATTGAACATCTTGTAGTATTAATACCTATCAGCCTTCTGGGTATTTCCAAAGTCCCTCAGAAATCCTGTAAAATAAAGTGTCTTCAGGTCAGCCCTGATTTTTAACAAGCTATTTAGCTCTCTTTCTCCAGTCAGAAACAAGAATGGTCCATCACATCTTGTGGTGTTCTGGTGCGTCTGTTCATACTTCATTCTTTGCTACTGGAGAATCATTTTCTTTCTTAGTTACATTCTCATGAACCTTCGGCAGATGTTTAAAGATTCTTTCATAAAATCTGGATTACAAGAGAATTGTACTGATTCACTGCAAATCACTGGATGTTGCAAATTAGGAAATTAACAAACATCATTTAGAAGCCAAGGAGCATATAATGTATATGCATTCTTTTAATTCATTTGGGCAATCATCGTTTAGTTTTTAATGGCTTAGGGTAATATTCCTAAACATACAGAAATGTAGTTAGTAAAGATGACGTCTCAGTAATACACAGGAAAATTGCAGCACTGTGCTGTAGATCCTTGCTGAGAGGTAGAGTAGACTGCAACATTTTGTGCAGATTAATGAAGCATAGATTGGCTAGGTTTCTTTGCAATTAATAGTTGACCATCTTATCTGGTATTGAGGATACATTAATTTCTCATCCGTTGCTTCCATTGCCTTGGAAGCCACTGCCTGATAACAGCTAATTACAAATCCATCTCAGAGATGAGTAAGGATATTTGATACAGGAAAAAGGGGTATGAGGCCTTGATCTAGCTCCCATTTAAGTTAATGGAAATTTGACTTCACTGGTGGTTGGATGGGACCATTCAAAGATTCTGTGACTTTTCACTGATGCTGTTTAGACATGGCAAGAATCATAGATCAGAGAAAGTGCACTCAGAGCAGCTTTACCTCTAATTCTGAAGGGTGGTACAATGTATAAGGGTTTCCTCACTTCAGCACGTGCAGGATGAAGAAAGAGCCATTCAGAACTTTTCCTACAAAGGTTGCAGCAGTTCTAGTTACAAAGACATCTCCTGTATCATGTTACAGAAACATCTGAGAGGCCACCACTTCTTGCTATGGTTAGCACAAACCAAAAATTTCCTATTGTGTGATATTTTTCAGATACTGCCAATTTAAGCTTTGGGTCTATCTGCTTTATGGAATTTTGTCTGTTTATCTTTTATGCTCTTATTTCCCTTGTCTGATAATTCACTAGCAATTTCTCTTACTGGAAACAGCTTGTATGGGGTCAATACAACAAATTAATATTTAAAAATATGATTGCCAAAAATCTCCTGCTGATTTACATTACTGGTATGCCTCGCCCTTTAACTTACTTATTCATTTGGTTGTCTGTAAATGATTCCTTAATTTAGGAAATGTTCACAAAAAGAAAAAATGTCACAGATATCAATATGAGTTCACATTTGTGAAAATCTGTGCACTGGAAATGCACTTTGGATCATTGTAAAAAGTTCTTATAATTCATAGAATCATAGAACCGTAGAACCAGAAGGGACCTATAAGATCATCAAGTCCAGTCCCCTGCCATATGAAAGAAGTTATTGGGCTCAGACAAGATCAACAAGGTGCCTGTCCAGCCTCCTCTTGAACACCTGCAAGGATGGTGACTGCACCACCTCTGCTGGTGAATCTGTTACAGATTCTGGTGACCCTTACAGAGAAGTTCTTCCTTACATCTAGCCTGAATTTACCCTCTATAAGCTTATGTTCATTGATCCTCATCCTCCCTTGAGGTGCCTTCCTGAAGAGTTGCTCACCAAAATCTTGGTGTTCACCCCAATGTACTTGTAGGCAGCTATCAAGTCACCTCTCAGGCTTCTCTTACTCAAACTGAACCAGCCCAATTCCCCGAGTCTCTCCTCGTAGGACCTATCCTCCATGCCCTTGACCACGCAGGTGGCTCTTCCTTGTACCCTCTTGAGATTATTCATGTCCTTCTTGAAGTGCAGTGCCTGGAACTGGACACACTACTTCAGTTGAGGCCTTACCAATGCCAAATAGCGAGGAAGGAGCACCTCCCTGGATCTATTGGACACATGTCAGCTGATGCACACCACAGTTCTATTTGCTTTCCTGGTGACCTCATTGCACTGCTGGCTCATATTTTGGTCGATTGTAACCCTCAAGTTTCACTCAGATGCTGTTCCAGCCAGTGAGCTGCCACCCATCGTGTAGTTGTGGTGCAGGTTTTTCCTACCAAGATGAAGGACTTTGCACTGATCCTTGTTAAACCTCATCTGATTCCATTGTGTCCATGAGTCCAGCCTGTCAAGGTCATCCTGGATCTTGACCCTACCCTCCAATGTGCCCGTGTTTCCCCACAGCTTGGTATCATCCACAAACTTAATAATTGAGCTTTCCACCCCCTCATCCAAGTCGTTAATAAATATGTTAAAGAGCATGAGTCCAAGCACCTATCCCTGGGGGACACCACTGGAGACAGCCTTCCAGAATGAGGCCATCCCATCAATTACCACCCTCTGGAACCAGCCTCTAAGCCATTTGTCCACCCACCTCACTGTAGACTGGTCAAGTCCAGAACCCTCCGGCTTGTTTGTGAGGATCCCATGGGAAACAGAATCAAAGGCTTTACTGAAGCCTAAGTAAATCCTGTCCACTGTGTGTCCCTCATCCAGATGGCTAGTTACCTGGTTGTAGAAGGATACCAAGTTTGTCAGGCATGATTTACCCTCAACAAAGCTGTGCTAATTACTTCTTAACACCCTGTCCATTCCCAGCTTGCAAATGATGGCCTCCTTAATACATTTCTCAAAGATTTTATGTGGACCGAGGTCAGACTGACCAGCCTGTAGTTTGCAGGGTCATCCCTCTTCACTATCTTGAAGATGGGCACCACACTGGCTCTCTTCCAGTCATCCAGGACCACTCCCAGGTTCCATGACTCTTCAAACAGTTTGGCCAGTGGTACTGCTATTAGCTCAGCTAGTTCTTTCAGGACTCTTGCAGGTTGTCAGGCTCAGCAGACTTGAAGACATGCAAGTGTTGCAGGAGATCCCTCACCTGTTCAGGACTGATTTTGTGTAGCTTGTTTTCTTCCCCATGTTCCCTGGGCCTCTGGTCAGGTGAACAGCCCCTGTTTGATTTCAGGAATACCAACATGACATATACATTTAGGAGCTCAGCATTTTCATGGGCATTGACTGTGGGTTACCCTTGAGCATTCAGTAGGGGTCCCACAGTGGAGCCTGACTTTTTCTTGCTCCCTATGTATCTGTAGAAGTACTTTTGGTTGTCTTTTATTCCAGTTGCCAGCTTGATTTCCATTCCTGCTTTGGCTTTCCTTGTCTTGTATCTGTAGAGGCCCTGGTGATACAAGTGTATTACTCTCTGATAGCCAAGTCATTCTTCCATTGTTTATATGCTTCTTTTCTCTTTTCCAGAAGTGCTTTAATATTCCTGTTGAGCCAAGTGGGTCTATTGGCTTCTTTCCCATTTTTGCCCACATGGGGATGACCTGTTCTGGGGCCAACAGAATTGCTTCCTTAAAGAAGGTCTACCACTCCTGAACTGCCAAGTTATCCAGTTGCTGGTTGCAGAGGGTTTTTCCAACTAGCCTCTTGAGTTTGGCAAAATCTGCCTTCTTGAAGTCCAGGAATTCTGTTCTTCTGTCTGATTTCCCAGTCCTATGGTGGATGGTGAACCTAACCAGGTCATGATTGCTGTCTTCCAGAATACCATCAATCCTTAGGTCGCTATGACATCATCAGTTTCGGCCAGCACTAGATCCAGAGTGGCCTTACCCCTGGTAGGCCCTTCCATGCATTAACTTTGCTGAATGGATCAAATGTTCCTGGATAATTTGTGAATGGGAAGGCCATACTAGAACTATTTGAAATTGGACATATGTCTTCTCATCAGAAAAGTGAAAGAAAGAATACTGTGGGTTTAGTCATCTCTTGTACAATCTGAATAATAAATAGCAAATGCTTATTGCAAACTATTCAAGAAGAAAGCAAAGTATTTTAATAAAGAACAAATTCATAAAAGTAATTTTCTTATGGCGGATATTTCACGAGTGGGGAAAAAAGCTGAATTCATTGGCTAAATTAGTAGCAATAGATAATTCAGTCAACTCTAAACTTGGGCTTTGTCAGCTGATTTGAAGAGTAACCAAACTCTGACCTTTGCCGAGGTGTGGACAGAAATGATAAGTGGCATAGGGGATTGCGATCTCTTTCCTGACACTGAAACAAAAAGGCTGACAATGGCTAGTATGAACAAAAGGACAGACAACGTGAAAGGTATGTTTTGCAAGTCTAGGTGCCATTATACATTTATAGATTATAGGGCGTTTATTGTTAATACGAGCTTTTCAGCTGTAGATTGCTGTTTCAGATAGAGCTCCTGTTCATCAGAGATATACGGTCTAATTCTCTACAAGCTTATTTCCTAATGGAGCTATGCAAGGACCAAATTCTCTGGCAATCTAACATCTTTTCAGTGTCTTATATAAAATGAGTCAGTGGCTTCAGTCCAGTTCCCAGTTAGATGGGTTTGCACAGTAAAACAAACTGCTCTCCCGCCATTGGCAATAATGGCTGGCAGTCTCTATCGGCAGACCAAGGGCTGAATGGGAATTAAACAGAAATGTTTGTTGCAAAGCAATTTTTTAAATAATTTTGGAGCCAAAATATCCAGCAAGGAAGGGGATTCTGTATGAAATCAAGTAGCAATTGTTGAATTAAATATGTTAATTATTCATCCCCAGCTGGTGTCTTCATAATGTTTTCCTGTGCTGTGCATGTATTATGAATGACTTTTTCTATACATAGGAGCCCCTTGGAGACCACTGCTAGGATAGCCCACTGTAAGTTTTCTATCCAAGGGCTCTGAAAGTGATTGCTAACATTGAGCACGTAAAGGAATCATTTGGGTACTGTGACTCAAGAGCCTGCTAAAATGCAAACATGTTTAAAGACGGTACTGTTCAGAAATTAAAACAAGCTTATGTGTAAAGGTTGCATATGGCCTTTATGCTCTGAAGAACCTCTGCAAAGCAAACAAGTCCACATAACACAGCTGCAGGCTCTGGCCCCATGCTGGGCTCCATACACTTGTGAGGAACATATGTTTGGAAGGACCAAACCTTTACAGAATTAAAAAAAACCTCAGGCAATCTACATAGACCACTTCCAAGCTTCCACCTAGAGAATATGAAAATTAAAGAAATGTTCAGTTGGTTCAACAATAAGGGTACAGCACTCATGGAAACATGGGTCTCAGCTGTGTCTGATACAACCACAGTCCTGGTCCAGAATGGACCAGTGGAAAAAGGAACAGTCTCTTCTCTATGGAACCAAAGGCGAAGGAGTGTAACAAAGGCACCATTATGCCCATATATATGTGAGTGAAGCCACAATGGAAAGTGGATGAGTGCAGTGTTGCCAAGGCTTGTGGATTTTATCATGAGCCTTGCAATGGTTTGTGTAACTTAAAGCCCCAGCTCACATCATAATGTGAAAATCTCACCTTCCTCCTTACTATCCCTCATGTTTTATAAGGTAAGTTTATAATCCTCATGACTGGGGAGAAAATCTTGAAACGCTAGCCACAAGTGTACTCTGAAGACTCAAAACATCAGAATGAAAGTAAAAAGATCCACTAATTTTCATCTTTTACTTCATGAGTTATAATCTGATCTGATGATTTGGGTGGTATAGTGCTTAGCTTTGGCGATACTGTGATGATGTCTAAACTCAGCTTCTAGAAATGGTCAGAGGTAGTTACCCATGTTACTCTGAAGTCAGGAAAAAGACAAAAGTAGATTTGTACCTTTAGGCTACATACAGACAGTCAAAAAGCCCAAGGCTGAATCGATTCAATCTTCACAGGTTAATCTAAACTGTGTAGATTGAACCAATAAGCAAGTTCGCAGACATTCACTTTTGATTCCAGAAATGCAGTCACATGCCTGCAGTGGCCCAGGCCTGAAGCATTAGAGCACACTTCCTTGCTCAGCTGGAGCAGCCAGCTTGGGCCAAGGCTAGCCCACCCACTCCACAGGGGGCAGTTGCAGGAGAGGTGCGAATCACCCTAGAGTGCTGGGGGACTGCGAGTTAACATGAACCTGGGGGTCTCTGGAACAGAAGGTCAATAAACCTATTTAACCTAAATCAGTTAAGTCTTCTACCACATCCATCCCGGTTTATATTAAACTGGTTTCAGCCATTCTGAAGCGGTTTATGTGCACTAAACTTCTGTTGTGTTACAGATTTGAACCAGTTTCCAATCACTTATATTGGTTTATGTGTAATTTCTGTTCCTAGCCTTATAGACTAACTCAATCAGCGATGTATAGAATAAGCTTTTGTAAGCAGAGGCTTACTTCATCATGTCTACGGTGCTACATACCACATGGCTGTGCTTGTCTGGATGTGGCCTAGAGGTGCAAATTTACCCTGCCTTCTTCCAGGAACAGTGTCATATACAAAATGGCTCCTCTCTTGGGGTTAGGGTGCCATGTTAAAAATCTATTTTAAAATACTTCTTCAGCACTACTATGTATCAGAGTTTAGCTAAGGATTTGTGGCATGGTCTTTAGTAATTGTATATTTTATTATATCCTGACCTTTATTCAGTTTTTACTAACTCTTCACGTAGATAAAACTCCCAATAACTTAGGAGGAAGGGTGAAGTAAAACAGGAGTTAGAATTTTGGGATTTAGATCAGCATGTCTATATCCTTGTGATTTATGTAGCATTTTTAAAAAGATGTTTAACTGAAAAGGTTGACAGGGCTTATGAGAAACTGGCTCTAGCTCTGATCATATGCCATTTCTGCACCAATAATATTCAGTTTGCCTCTGGAGAGTCACTCCAGATGCTTATCTGTGTGAAAACAGAATCAGGTCCTATACAAATTGGATACACAAAAAGAACCATCCATTGTAATAGTAGTTGCTGGAGCTGAATTTGCTGTGAAAGCCTTTCTGGTGTCTGCTGTTCCAAATGAGAGGAGTTCTGGGGAACATTTGGCTGGAATTTATTTGGGAAGAGACGCAATTATAAAATAAGATTTCTTCCCCCATCATTACCTCCGTATCAACCTCATTTGCAGGATGTTCTTTGTGACTTCTGTTACTAGTGCTTAGGCTCTAATTCATCATCCTTGCTGCAGATGGTGTCATCCACTGGGATTTCAGTTGGTTCATAATTAGTGCCAGCATTCTCACTGGGGGATGGGGTGGGGAAACACTCCAGTCGATATAGACCCTGGATGTAATATCCTTCCACCACCTAATTTCATCCTCTCATTACCTTTCCTTTACAGAATCCAATGCTGCAGCAAAATTTCAGCCACTATCATCACCACTGACAAAAAACATCACTGCTGTCAGACTTAAAAAGAAAGCTAACTTTTACCTAGGAGATGGTAAGCTAGCCAAAAACAAGGAGATGATATGGGGGCCAAGCCAGTGGGGTGGCTGCTTCTTTTTTGCTAATGTCTTCCTCCTCCTGTAGTAGCCATGGCAGCAGCTGTAATGTAGTTATGGCAGAGCACACTGCACAATCTTAATTAAATGGAAAAGCTGTGGGAGAGAAGTCTGCCGTATGTGACTTTGGTTTGTGTGGCTGCTAGTGAAGAAGCACCCTCCAGGCGATACACCCCTTTATGAAAAAGGAAAGCTCACCCTTGATTTGCCCCTTACCACCATGACCTGGGTTGGCATAGCCAGCTGAACCTTCAGCCTCAGACACAACTCGCTGATCTGTTCGGTGCACAGATGCTAACTCCTGCATCCTCCTGGGTTTTTATAAATGAACATTTTACACGTAAGGATGAAAAAAACCAATAACAAAAACATTTAACATTGCAGCATGCCATGGAGGTTTCCATGGGATTTGTGCAGCTGGCGGGTACTGTGGCGTAACGGAATGCATGGGACCAACTGGAAGGATAAGCTCTTACTACAAGCGTACAAGTCCTCGGGGGGCTATTCTCTCAGGAACACGTACACACGGTGCCTGCTAATACTAATAGGAGCCATGTGCATGTATTGAGAGGGGAACACAGGTTTCAGTTTGTATCTTCGTGCCACTCTCCTGGCACGCACATTGTGAAAGGGAGAAAGTTTGAGCCAAAGCATTAAAAAAAAAAATCCTTACAAGAATATTTCAAAAAAATATTTCCTTACAAGACTAGGACATTAATTTTCCTTTCTTTCTTTCTTTCTTTTTTTTTAAATAAGAAAATTAACGTTTCAGTCTTAAGGAAATATTTCTTCCTACTCCTCTTCCCCACCCTGAACACCCCTTCCCCCCAGCTATTGAAAAGTACCTTCCTTTCTAAAAGGACAATGAGCATTTTGATTAAAAGAGCTTTTAAGTATTTATATGATTATCTCTTTTGTCACCCTGGCAGCATCTGTTTTGCCGAATGCTCAGCATCTGGTGTGTGATGCCTCATGTCAAGAAGGCCCTGATTTCTCATTCAGACAGAGGATGGGTAAGGGAACAAGCACATAACATGGAGAGGCATCTGCCAAGAGGATAAGGCCATTTCTCTGCCTGCTATGGCTGCTGCTAGATTGGTCACAGAGCTCATGGAAACCAATACTTTCGCTCTTAGTAAAGCACTGCCCATGTACTGTATGCTGCATGTCCCCTGGCTTTTTCAGTCCCTTTCGGTGCCCTTTCAGTAAATGTATGTGTGCAAAATGGCTGGAAGGCATTTCTTTGATAGGCATGGCTGAAGCCTCATCAGATCCAGTCTAGGGGCACTTTTCTCATCCTTATAGGCTGTTTGGTTTTTACCGGAGTTGTAAAGCATTGTACTTTGAAGTGGTTCTGACTTGTAATTTGTTGCCTTCTAAGAGTGACATTTTTCAAGAGCTCTCAGCATGGGCTCAGGTCTTCTCTGTCCTAAGTCAATGACAGAATTGGCCTACCTCTCCTGCCACTGAGCGTGTGTGAAAATCTCACTTTACTGTTTCATGCATATATTCTAAACATGGAATTATTCTTTGGTTTTCGTGGGAAAAAGCTTACCATTTTTCTTGCATAAATATGTACTCCCCTCCCCCCCCCCCAAAATCAGCCACCCCAAAATTGGGATGCGTGTTTTAAGTGGTGAAGCTGTTTGTTTTCTTCACTGAAAAAGCAAGTCAGGAGATGCTGTGCATGCCATGCAGCTGCCAAGATGTCTGCCAGCAGGATCCTATGTTAACCATCTCACAGCTCTAGCTATAAACTGAGCACTGTAGCTTGTGGCCAAGGCAGCAAGGAGCTGCTGGTAGTATCTTGAAGAAGCTTGATTTACAGGAATTTATATAAAGAATTTCTTACAGCCAAGCACTAATAGTCCTGGTACTGCCCTTGCAAGGGTCTGGTGCCTAACCTGATGCTATGGAGTATGTCCTCCTGGAAATACAGAGTGCCCAAGAAGTGTGGCATTTCAGGAAATAGTCTGGGCGAGAAACTTCCTGGTGCCACCCTTCCTGGATACTCAGTGATACAGCTGGTCATCACTGACACAATCTTTTTTCCTACATTCTGCCTTTCAAAAACAAGGTGCATGTTTTATTTGGGGATGTATATATGTGAGAAAAAACAGTACTTTCTAGCCATCAGTCTCTCTACAACTCTTGCAATATCATTTCTGGAAAAAAAATTACTCCTACATTCTATCATATACGATTCCTAGCATGTGAGTATTTCAAAGAGTTTTTGATTGATATAATACATTAAAATGTGCACTGTCCAGGTGTAAGGTAGGGCAGAGTATACCCATTTAAAATATATGTAACTCAAGTTAAAACCTATCCTGTTTAAAAGCACATCTTTGGGACTGAAAGGGGACACCTTAGGTGATGCTGATAAACAATGTTAAGTTTAGATAAGTGAATACTGAACTCTCAGTCCTATAATGGTAGCAGCTCTGCTGACATGAACTAGGTTTCTAATTGTTAGTGTCAGGACTAGCTAGCTTCTGACTGTGTTTGTGTGTATAGTTTAACACAAGTATTGCCAAATCCAAGTGCTCAAAAATTAGGAGGCTGGGTTAAAAATCAGGATTTTAAAGAAAGAAATATATTCTCAATGCTTTTTATTTTCCTTGGATTACTAAACTTTTAAGATTCAGTCACTTCCCATTTTCAAACTTTTCTCTGCAGCCATTATTATAAGAAATGGAAGGAAGCCAAAATGGAAAGAGAGCTGAGATTCTTATTTTATTTCAGCTCCCCCAGGCTTTGAGAAATACAACTGTTATTATGAGACAGGCATAATAAAAATACAATAATTGGTAACAATGTAGCAGTCATCTGGATGCCCCCTCTCCTCCAACCTGCTGTAGTCTACATTGTAGAATAAAAGCTGCAGATAGGGGTGCGACACTAGATAGGGGTGCGACTTGACAACATGGATTACTCAGCACATAAAATTGGACTGCCATTTCAAATAGCATGCATCCTCAGCCTTGCCTCATAATAATGCAACATTATGTAGCAAAATGATGCCTCAAATTTTCACATAGATTACATTAGGCTCTTAAATGAAAAGCAATACTCTAATGTTCATAAGTGATTCACAGAGGGAGTATAGGCTACAAAGGAAACAAAAAGAAATAAGAGCCCACAGGCTGGGAGGTATAGTGTTACCATTTAGCAAATGCAGACATTCTGTGGGTAGTTCAGATTCCTGAAACTCCTTTGACCCTGGAGGACAAGGCAATACATAACCACTTGGTTTCAAGCATAAAACAGTTGTTATTTCTAGCTTTGAGATTTTAGTCTAAATGAAGAGGTTGATTCCTACACCCTGCTCTTTCCCTGGTTGCTATTTTTGCTCTGTAGAGGTAACTGATATGGCTGTACAAAGCTTTGGATCATGATTCAGATTCAGAGATGATTCAGATGATTTGGAGGCAGAAACTATGAATCCGAATCGAATTGCTGGAAGCTTTAGGCTTTCCGAATCAATTTGGAAAAGATTCAGAGATTCGGCCATAGAGTATAATGGGGAATCAATGAAATATCTATGACTTTGTTGTCTTTTGGTTGATTCAGATGAAATGTCCAGGGATGGTATCCTCTAATGAGTGCATGACATGTGCCAAGTTTCAAGGAGATAGATGCAGGAGTTTCTGGGAAATTGCACCTTAACTCCTGAATGCAAAACTCATGTCGTGTGTGTGTGTTAAGCCACAGTGTGGTGAAAACGTCAGGCAGGTAGCCCCTGCAGAGCCCACAAAGCCTGCCAAGCTTCAAGGAGAAAGGGCAGGGGTTTGGGGGAAACTGTACCTCAAGCTGCGGACAAGCAAAGCTTGTGACATGGGGGACACTGTGTGTGTTAAGGTGCAGCAGGGTGAAAGCTGCAGGGATGGTGGCCCCTGCTGAGGCCATGAAGCCTGCCAGCTGTCAAGGAGATAGGTGCAGGGGCTTCTGGGTAATGAGGCCCTGCACCTCTGGTTGCTGACAGGCAAAACTTGTGATGTGGGTGCTTGTGCAACTGTGTCTGTCTTGGGGCATGTGTGTGGGGGGGAAACTACTGCAGGCCTGGCTGCTAGGCTACTGTGTTACACAATCAATCATGATTCACTCAGGGACCAGTTCAATACACAGTGCCTAGCTACTACATAACAAGTTAATGAGCAAGGATTAACACCTACAACACCACAGACTAGGACATGAAAGAATCAATACAAAGCCGGGAACTGCTTCTGCTCCAAGACAGAGACAGTTAGTCCCACAAGCACCCACGTCACAAGTTTGGCCTGTCAGCAGATGGGAGTGCAGGGCCCCAGAACCCCCGTCCACCTATCTCTCCTTAACAGCTGGCAGGCTTTGTGGCTGCAGCAGGGCCTAGCAGCCAGGCCTGCAGTAGTTTTCCCACCCCTGTGCCCCAAGACAAACACAGCTGCACAAGCACCCATGACACAAGTTTTGCCTGTCTGTGGCCAGAGGTGCAGGGCCCCAGAACCCAGAAACCCCTGCACCTATTTCCTCGACAGCTGGCAGGCTTCATGGCCTCAGCAGGGGCTACCATCCCTGCAGCTTTCACCCTGCTGCACCTTAACACACACAGTGTCTCCCATGTCAGAAGCTTTGCTTGTCTGCAGCTTGAGGTACAGTTTCCCCCAAACCCCTGCCCTTTCTCCTTGAAATTTGGCAGGCTTTGTGGCCTCAGCAAAAGCCACCATCCCTGCAGTTTCCACCCCACTGTGGCTTAACACACACACGTGACATGAGTTTCGCTTTCAGGATTTGAGGTGCAAGAAACCCCTGGAAGTTTAATCTGAATCAGCCAAAAGACAACAAAGTTATAGATATTTAATTGATTCCCCATTATATTCTATGGCCGAATCTCCGAATTGGCTATGAATATGAATCTTCCAACGTGATTCAGCCGAATTGAATCGGAAAAACAATTAGGATCTCCAAATCAAATCTCTGGCACCTGAATTGGTTGAATCTGAATCCAAATTGGGTAGTTTCCTATTCGCACAGGCCTAGTAACTGAACTCTTTTCTAGGAACATTTATATTAAGCAAACTTAGTAACTTTTGTTTGCTTGTTCAAAAATGTTTTTTATGAATAGTTTTGTTCACAACACACATGGGCTCTAAATTACACAGGAACTGCTTCTAGTAAGTGATCAGTTGATTTTGTGCCTAGGTTTCTGCCTTTCTCTCACTTCTCCTGGCAGCTCTGTTGCTCAGCATGTGCTGCCTCCCAAACCAGAAGTGTAACCACATTCATATGATTCTGAGTGACAGTTAATTAGTTCTGCTGAGAGCACTGCCTCTAGTTTGGGCCATATTGCTCCTAGGGCCATGTGCTGTGTTTTAGGACACCACTGCCTGGCATTCTAAGTGAGCGATAGAAACAGGCCCTTTGACATTCAGTAGTCACTATTTGAGTTAGGCAACCTGTTGCAAAGCTTAGAGCCACATGGTGTTACTTGTGAATTGAGTTTAGGTGACCTAACTTTTGAAACTAAGTCTCTTTTCTTTGCAGAGAAACCATTGGATCAATCAGTCTTCAGAGGGAAGAAGGTGAGGGCATGTGTTATGGCTTATTTTAGTTATGAAAAAAGACCAATGCCTCAAAAGGGGTAAGTTCTGATTAATAATTGTTTACAGAGGTGAATGAAGATGGACAAGGATATCTTTCACAGGCAAGCTATACTGTACTGTGCTAAGGCTTTGAGTGGGCCCACTGAAGGGGTTCCTCTAATATAACTCGGGCTCTTCTCGGCCTACGCATAGTCTTCAGCTCAGTCTTTGGACTTTTTGCCTCCCCACCTTCACCCACGTATGATGAAAGAAGAGGATACCATAGGGGACCTTGGTTTATAAAGACTTTTCTTAGGCCTGCATGGTCTGCCAGATAAACCCTGGGTCCCTTCTAGCTCTTGGAGCAGGCTTTGACTTTCTAGCTGCACAATGATCAAGTATTCCTACAGATTACTAATATTAAATTATATGTCCTACCCCCATTCATGCCTCTTAAATGTACTTCGACAGTGTTGTGAGGAAAGCGTAAAATGTCACTGAGCTGCTGCCAATTCTTCCCAGACCTGTTCAGACCTACAGCACAGTTCTTGTGGTTCAACCCAAGGACAGCGGGGAGAAAAGGGCAGGAATTCTATAGCCACAAAAGGGTTAGGTTAGTGAGGGGGAGTGTGAGGACCCATAAGCCTCCCTCTCCCTCCACCTAGCCAGTGGGAGACAGAGACCCCTTGCAGGAAGAAGGCCCCTTCTTTGCATTCCCCAGAATGTACTCCCCTGCCTCCTTATGGAGATGTTCATTAGGCCTGTGTGTAGCAGCTAGTATTCACTTCGGATTCAGATTCAGCCAATTCAGGGGACAGTGATTTGATTCGGTGATTCAAATCACTGTCCCAAATCAATTCACCTGAATCTGATTCAGAGATTCGGCTGCTGCCGAATCAGCTGAATCTTCAAATCCCAGAGGTCTCATCCCCCCACCCTCTCTCTCAGTGGCTGCCTCACCAGCCCCAGCTCCTGGCTTTTTGGAAAAAAACCCCCTGCACTTACTGGCTGCTACCTGGCAGGGGGCCAATCCCCCCCACTGCCCCATGCCACGTGGGGGCCTCTGCCATGAGCCTCCCAATCCTGGTCTGCTTTCCCAGCCCACCCCATGGCTGCCCTACCCACCCCAGCTCCTGGCCCTTTAAAAAAAAGCAAAACAAAACCCCAGGGCTCACCAGCTCCTGCCCGGCAGGGGGCGATCCCTGCTGCCCCTTACTGTATGGAGAGCTCTTCCACAAGCCCCCTGAGGGCACTGCGGCAGCCAGTGAGTCTAGGGGTTTTGGTTTGGGTTTTTTTTAAAGGGCCAAGAGCTGGGGCAGGTGGGACAGCTATGGGGGCGGGGGGGCTGGGAGAGTAGGTGACTGTTAGGGAAATCTTTGTAGAGCCTTCCATGCAGCATGGGGCAGTGGTGGGAGGGGGAGGGAAGGGATCGCCCTGGTGCCTGGCAGCACCTGCTGAGCGGGGCTTTTTTTTAAACAATTGGGAGCTGGGGCTGGGCGGGACAGCCATGGGGGAGTGGGGGGAACAGGCAGGGGATGAGGCCTGGCAGGGGCCCCCCCATGGTCCCCTCCCTTCTCCTCCAGCCCCCCACTCCCCTGCCTCTTATTTACCAGCATAGAGTCCGGGTCCAGTTCCCTGCAGTCGTGAGCTGGGACTGTCCGAATCACTGAAGCTCTCTGAATCTTTTCCAGATTGATTCAGAGAGCTTTGAATCAATTCAGACCTTTTAATTGGTCCCCTGATTTAATTCAGATTTGGAGAGTCGGTCACTGAATCAGGCTGAGCCTCCTCAATCGAATCAGCACCTGAAGCTTCACCTTACTGTTCATCACCTACAGTCGACTCAAGGGTCCTATCTGGTGAAACAAATGTCCTGACTGTTCTGTTTGGACCATAAACTCCACCTCTTCAAAATCACAAATGATGATAAAGGTTAAAAAAAAAAAAAGAATGCACTTCCTCTTTTGATAATGCAGTCTCAAGCTGTCTTAACTTTATTACCTAAAAGGAGTAGGCCCATTGCCTAGGTAGTCTTCAACATTCTCTGCAGCAAATACCAAGCCATATGGAGCCCAAAACAGGGGAAACTGAAGACTGGGTTTTATTTGGAAAATGGTTTAAAACAGTTCTTTCATGCAATTTGGCCAGCTTTGCTCATACACTTCAGAGCAAAAATATGCAGCCTTTTGGGATATGAATGCTCGAGAGATGCAAATCCTTTAGAAACACATCTGCTAACAGACTGAATTCTTTGGAGTGTGGCTTTGGTTTCACTTCGGTGCCCTTTTAAGTGATCATTGACACTTTTTTAATGAAGAAGAGCTTTTTAATATATTTCAATGGCATATTTTAATTTGCGTTTATAATGATTTCAAATATGACTCATTCGTTGGCTCAGAAAGTTAGAAGCCTAGTTCAGTGACTTTTGCCTAACTAAAATGTGAAGCACCCCTCAGAAAGAGACAAGAACTCAGACAGCTGTGAACAGAAGGCCTTTCATTTGCATAAGACCAGTTTAGGAATGGGGGAGGGAAATATTGCTGGGAATGAATTTCTATTTTAAAAGCATAAATCTGCATTATGGAAGGTGACTTTTTGAAGGGTAAAAAACAAACATGTAATGAAGGTTTCAAATGGCTGAAGAAGGAAAAGAAAGCACAAAGGAAAATTAGAAACCACAACTGACATAGTTAAGTGTGACATACTGACCATGTCCTTTCCAATAGTATAAGAGTTTCTAAGGCATAAACCCAAATAATAGGTTCTAAGACGTTGATCTGCTCTATGAACTATATTCAGTGGATGCAAAGATAACTTAGAGATGGAATAATGTCATATGTCTTCACCCTTGGAGGACAATATTCACTATCATGCAGGGACTCTGAATTAGGCCTTTTGCTGGCTTTGTGTACATTACCTGGTAAAAAGAGTGATACCTGAGTGAAGCATAGAACATACCTGAGTGGAACAAACTGGATCAAAATACTATTCAGCTCTGGAAAATTCAAATTCAGGACCCAGATATAGGCCTATATTTTAGACTGTTTCTCATAGTGATACTTAGTGGGTGCATCTACACCTGCAATTAATGCAACTGAATAAATTCTACTGCAATTTGAGCTGAAGTAAACTAATCCTGATGTCACAATCTATATGTGCATTTAAGCATAGTACTTTACCTCGCTGTTGGATAGTACTTAGGTCCGTCCACACTTGCACTTTAATGTGAAGTAGCCTATTGTCTGTGCATTAGTGTCATGGCAAAAACATGCTCATAGACTGATGTGCAGCAAAATTATGCTACCATACATTATATGTCACTAAAAAAGAATGCACGTCACTACCTATGCATTAGGGCAGCCTAACATGCATTTAGTTATAGTGCACTTAGTCCCTCGCTAAATTTAATGTGCAGTAGGAAAAGTGTATTAAGAAACATGTCTGACAGGACTATCTGACAGCACTGTAAATTAGTTTATGCTGGCCCAATTGCCATGCATGTGAAGACAGTGATGCTTTACTGTGCAGTAAATTAGTCTACTGAACGGTAAAGTGCGTGTCTAGACATGCCCAATGTTACTAACATGGAGCCTGTTTCTACAGTTCTTATTCATCCAGAAACCTCCACTGAGAGAACCCATATAAACTGCTAGGCAACATGAGCAAAGGAGGCTGAATTGGATGTACGATGAGTGATTGACTATGAGATGCAAATGACTAACATTTTTAGCAATCACACTATATTTTTAAGCCCTAATATCAAATAACTATCTGGAGTAGGAATCAGCAATGCACAAGCCATCTGACCTGCTGACTCCTGGTTCTGCCTTCTATGCTTCAAAATACTGGTTTGTTTCTGAACAGATGCTTAATGCTGGGTGAACTTTAAAAGAATTTGGGCAAAGCAGAAAAAAATTTCTATTATTCTTGTAGTGAAGCCAGCTTAGAAAAGTGTCTTAAAAAGAAGTAACCCCCTTGTTGCACCTTAGCCCCAAGTTAAACTTGGAAACAAGCTCATCCTTTCCATATCACAAAGAAAGAAGATAAGGAAGACATTATATATTCTGCCCATGTTTCTTCCTTTCTTCACCCTTTGTCCTTTGTGTTAACGTGTGGAGGATGTTGATTCCTGAAATGACAAAGACAAGGTAAGTCAAAGCTCTGTTTTGTTTCTCTGCACATAGGCGGCAACCCTTGTTTTAAATTGAATGTCCCTGTTGCTCTCCTCTTCTTATCCTGATGTCTGTTCAAGTCAAAAAGTTAGCTGAGGGTTGCATTTACACTAATGAATGTTTCGCCTCAGCTTACTAAGCCCTTTCTTTCAGCATGACCAATAAAGCATGAATAGAAATAAACCTGAGATTTTTTTTCTCTTCATTTTTATTTCCCCATTTTAGAATATACTGAAAAAAATGGTGTCATTCTGTTTCAGGAAAGCTTTTATACTGAGCTGACACTGTACATTTAAATATGTATTGCTTCCTCTATCATTTGCATTTTAATGTTCCAAACCAATAATCATGAAGCCTTGTGTGAAAATGTAAAATAATAAGGACTGGAAGAAATTTGGATCTGATCCTAAACCTCACTGAATTATATCTAGAGGTGGCAGCTCAGCGAGCAGATCCCTTTAAGAAATTATTTAAATACATTTTGTGCTTGCGAGGGATAGTATGTTGAATCATACTGGAAACTGCAGCCCTTGTGTTATCCACAGAGTAGGCACAATGTGGTAGACATTTTCCTACACCTAAAAATGGTTTAATTCCTAAAAACTACTTTTAGAAATAAAAGCGGTAGCTCACACACAATGTTTGTTAATTCATTAGTTGTCCTATTAGCATGTATTAGAGCAGTACTGCTGTAGTACTTGTGATTTCAATACCATTCATAAGCAGGGATGAGACCAAAACATCTGATTCAGCTCATAAGACCAAAATGCCATCAAAAGAGCTAGTCAAAATGGTTTGGTCATAATATAATAATGCAAAACTTGCACTGAAGAAAGGGCAAAGTTTTCTTCTCAGATGCACATGAGTAACCTTGATTCAGATATTCTACTGTCTCTACATGAGCAGAACTCCCTCTAGAGAGCATCAAGGTGATAGAAATGTTGAGTAACCCTTGCATTCATGAATGAGCCATCCATCATATTGGATAATGTACCAAGAGGTCAACTTCCTCCAATATGCCTGTTGTCATTTTGAAGGACTTTAGCTTAAAGGAACTATCTCCTAGCTTCCCAGTTTATTGAAAACATTTTTCTCAGTATTTTTTATTCTTTTCTTTAAAAATAATCCTTTTTAAGAAACAAAATAATACTGCTTGAACTGCTGTCTTGGGCCAAAATCTCTTCTGAGAACTGCACTACACACACTATATGTTCCTTCTACTCTAATATTCCTTTCTTCCTTTTTATGTACAAACCTCCTATGATTTAGAAGAACAAAATATTGAAGTACAGATGAAAGGATAATTTTGCTCAGAGCTTCAGCTGGGAACCACCAAAGGGACAATAGGTTGAGCCAATTAAAACAAAACAAAACTCTAGTGTGAACTACTGTTTAAAGTTTGAACTGAACTCAAAAATCTTTTTAGGCTTAGAAAATAATCATTGTGAGTATGGCTGGTGTAGGTTTCCTCCCTCTCTACCTCCCCAGTTAGGAACAGAGCAACTATAAGACAATTATTCTTTGCAAAATTTCTACCTGGATAAAGCCTAAAAGCTCTAAGAAGTGTGGGGAAGGGTCTGTTTACCTTATCTTTGCACCCACAAGATGATTTGAGAGAGAGAAAGAAAGAGAGAGAGAAATATATATGTAAATGTCCCAGGGATGCAGGATTGGGCAAAGAGGAAGCCTCCAGAGGCAGACCCCAGATGAAAGCAAAAGAAGAAAAAAACCTTACCTGTTGCAGGGATCTGGAGAAACAAGGAGGCACGCCAGGGAAAGGAAAACTGCCCGAGGGGTGGTTGCGGGAGATCCCTGAGCCAGGAAGGACTAGCGGGGATCAAAGGGGCGGCAGTGAGGCCGGCAGCGGCAGGGCAGAGGCGGATCCTGGAGGGGATGAGAGAAACCCCGGCTGGGGTGAAGGCGTGGGTCCCGATGCAGGGGACGTGCTAGTCTAGGGGCATTAGGAGTGAGGGGAGCACAGGACTGTCCCTGTGGTTGCTCGTCTTCTCTTTTCTTTTTTCTTTTTATCTTGTTTCTCTTGCAGTCTTGTCCTTAGTTCCTTTTTTTCTTTAACTTTGGGTTGTTCCCAGGGGGTGGGGTTTTCTGGTGGTGAGTGTACCATTTGTGTTTTTCTTACTTGGTCTGATCCATTTTAGTTCCCTGTCTAGAGCTGGTTAGCTTAGCACACCTTACCAGGTTGGGGGAATTAGAGACCCCACTGGAAAATGAAAGACCATGCGAGAATGTGGCGATGACTGACAGCATCCATCGTAGAATGCGCAGGGCATTGAAAGGGACAACGCCAAAAGCAGAGTGTCACCAGACCTTCCAGGTCTGGCCAGAGCCCGAGATGCCTGTCTGCGAGACAGGACACATAGGAACCAAGGGAGACATCAACAGGGGATAGCTGCAAAAGATCCTGAGGTTCATCTTAAAGGTTGGCATATGGCCAGGGTGTAGGGGAGGTTGGAGCCCCGTCGACATCTGCCAGGACACGTGACAACTCTGGAGGCATCCTCAAAGGGGACACCCTTCACTGAAGGACAATCCAAAGTTGTGGCAGGTGAGTTTCAGGGATACCCCGAAGGTAATTGAGGAATCCTCCAGGGTCTACACAAGATTTCTTGGTGAGCAAAACCAGCTTTCCAGGCAAAGGCAGCATGGGAGCTAATCATCAAGCAGAGATGGGTACAGTAAACAATATAGAGAGATAGCTAGATCTACCTATCTTTTCTTATATATATTGTCTATATATATATTTCTCTCACTGTCTTTGCTATATATATCAACAGCAATTAACAACCGTTCCTTTTCATATGTTTCTATTTCCATGGAAAGTTAAGCTCAGTAGGTGTGTCTACACAAGATGTTCAAGACATCTACTGCATAGGTGACTAATTAAGTGCTCAGTAAACATCTTGGCATCTACATGTGCACCCCTATTAGGGTTCATGAAACTAATAGACTGCACAGTAGGGTAGGACTTGTAAATTACAAGTCTTACTCTGCTGTGGAGTTTTTTCACCCTGCTGTGGAGTTTTTTTATTGTCCGACCCTGCTCTACCTGAGTATATGGAAGTAAGGAGCAAATTTTAAAATGCTGACCTGAAATAAACATAGTTTACCATATAGACCAATTGCTATAGGTACCCATAGACTTAATTTATCCAGAATTGATGCATTTTATCTTTTTTGAAACTTCTGCAAGTTTTAACACAGGCAATCTATAAACACAATTTGAAGCAGCAGTGTTGTACCTACTTACGTATCAGGGGTGGGCAAAATACAGCCCATGGGCTGGATTCAGCACATGGAGGGACTTTTTCTAGCCCATAGTGGCTTCCTTGGTCCCACCTAGTCCAGGCGCTGTCTGGCTGTGGTGCATCCTGCCACTCCCTGGGCACATAGCTGGACTGCCTTTCTAGGCAGACCAGGTGGCAGCAGCTTCTTCCATCTGCCAGCACCGCTGGCCCAAGCCCTGCAGCACTGGTGGGAACCCATGCCACAGCCCTGACCTGGCCCTCCCTGCTCCTGCTCTGGACTCACTTGCTTATGCTAAATAGCAGCAGCAGCAGCGCTGGCTGTGCAGAAACTGTTGTTTAGAGCAGGGGAAAAGTGACCCCTTCTCCTCACCACTGCCAGGTGCTTCCTGTTACAGCTGCCCAGGGCCTATGCCTGGACTGCCCTGAGTCAGAGACATTAGACATTAGGGCTAGAAGGGACTTTGGAAGATCATCGAGTCCGGTCCCCAGAGTCTGCTCTGCACTGTCACCGCTGCCCGCAGGGCAGCCTGGAGGTGGCGGTGATGGTGGCGGAACCACAGAGCAGCCCAGGTATGGGCTCCAGATGGCTGTAGCAGGAAGCTCCTGGCAGTGATGAGGGGGAGGATTTGCTTTTTCCCCACACTGAGCAGCAGTTTCTGCCTGGCTGGCTCTGCTGCTGATGCTGTTTAGCATGAACAAGCAAGTCCAGAACAGGTGTGGGGTGGGCCAGATCAGGGCAGTGGCATGAGTCCCCAAAGGTACCATGGGGTTCAGCCCAGTGGAGGTGGCAGATGGAAGAAGCTGGCACCATCTGATCTGTCCAGAAAGGCAGTCCATCTGTGGAGCCACCCCAGCCCCACTGTGTGCCCAGGGAGTGTCAGGACTTGCCACTAATGGGAAGTGTGGAGCAGTTGCAGGGCAGGGTGAAGTCAGGGTTGTGGCATGGGTTCAGGATTGTCTGATCCTGCTGGGGTGAGTCTGGAGGGAGCATGGGGTGGGGCTGGAACTGTGCGCTGTTTAAGGTGGGGGGAAGGAACTGCAGCATACGTGGGCTCTGAGCTGTTGTGGGGTGGTGGCAGGTCCTGACCAGCTCAGGGTGTGTGTGTGTGTGTGTGTGTGTGTGTGTGAGGAACTCCCATGCACACCCACCATACCCACAAAGTCTGCCCCACAAATCCCACAACCACACCCTCACACATACTCCACAAACACTGCACCCACCCATGCCCTCCTCCACATTTCCCACAAACCTCACACCCCTCCCCACATGCAGTCACCCAAACACACACACATGCGCCTCTGCAAGGAGCCTGCTCACTGCTATGCACAAACACCCCACCACACACATGTACACCCCACCCCCACAACCAGCCACCCTCCCTCTCCACACACCCAACAAACCCCATGCCCACCTGCACATATCCAAACACATCCACACATCCCCACAAAGACCCCCACACCTCCCCATACCCACTCACCCACATCCATACCCCCACACCCTCCCACATACACCCACATCCCCCCACAAACCCCATACCCACCCACCCATGCCCCACACACCCCTGTAATATATAAGAGTTAGACTTCATTTTGAGCTATTATGCAATCACCTCTATATAGATAACACACACAAATCGGGACAAAAATTCTGAAGTACTGGTCAAAGAGAAGTGAATAAGTGGGTGGAAGAGCTAGAAGAACTAGAGGCAAGAAAGCAGGAATTATTAAAGGAGGCAGGAAGAGGAGTATGAATGAAAGATGAACTGGAAGACAAAGTGATGGACTGAAGAATGGTTCAAAAGGAAAATGTACGATAAATTCTTTCTGACTAGAGCACCTTGGGTGGAGAAGTGGGAAGGTTAATGTAAGTACTTTTTGGCAACATTGAGGGGAAAAAGAGGAACTGAAAACAGTGAGAACTGAAAACGGAATCTGAGTGGAAGAGAGCGTGAAGGTGTTGGACATGGCAGCAGAGTTGTATAAAGAGTTGTATAAAAGAAGAGGATTGAATGGAAGGAAAATGAAGATGTTCCTTGAAGGGATAGAGGAAGGAATAGCGGATAGAAACAAACAGAAGCTGGAGAAGTTAAGAATGAGAGAGGGAGGACTGCTTAAAAGCGGTAAGAGAGGGAAAGCACCAGGAAGAGATGGACTCCTAACATAATTCTATGAAAAATGTTGGCAATGGTTGGGGACAGCTGTAGTAGAGACATACAGGGAAATAATGGAGCACTGGGAGACAGGGAGGATGTTGCAGAATGTGTGGTAATTTTGATATTCAAGAAGGGAAAGCAAGATGTGTTAGGGAAATGGAAGCCAATAACTCTTTTAAGTATAGAATACAAATTGATGGTAAAAGTATTGGCCAAAATAATGCAGAACTGTTTAGCAGACGTGATACAAGAAGAACAAATGCATGCCATTCCTGAGAGAAGGATATCAAAGACCCTATGGTTAATGAGAAATGTCATATTGGAGGTATGAGAGAAGAAAAGACGCATAGTAATAATGAATTTATACCTGGAAAAAACTTATGATAGGGTTGAACATGATTTCATGTTTGAAGTATTGTGGAGGAAGGACTTTCCTGCGAAGGTGATTGGATGAGTCAGTCTTATACAGTAAAGTGGAAAGGTGAGTACTGGTGAATGGTTAATTGAGCAAAGCAGTCCCAGTACAAAAAGGGGTAAGACAGAGATAAGACAGTTTTGGCTGAACATTAGGAAAAACTTCTTTACAACTAGGGTGTCCAGACTATGGAAAAAGCTCCCCCCAGAGGTGGTGCAATCATCTATCCTAGAGGTCTTCAAGAGAAGACTGGATGGTCACCTGGCTGGGGTCATCTGACCCCAGATGTCTTTCTTGCTTATGCAGGGGGCTGGACCCAATGATCCTTTGGGGTCCCTTCTAGCCCTATGATTCTAGGGATGCCTATTATTCCCCTATCTTTTTCTCTGTGTGATGGAGCCATTGGCACAGAGAATTCATGATGATAAGCTGATAAGTGATGTGAAGATACCAGGAGGAGGAGAAGTTAGATGTACGTTATATATGGATGATGTCCTGAGCCACTATGTTGACAATGTATCAATCAAGAGGGTACTGAAGCATACTGAGGACTGTGGTGAAGTGTCAGGAGTGAAATTAAACAAGATGAAGTGGGAAATTGGGAGAATTTACAGAAGTTTGGACTGTGGGTTGTAAACAGTATAATCAAGATCTTGGGAATCCCAATGGATGCCAAACAGAAAGGAACAAAGACATGGGAGAAGTTAGAGGTAAGAGGGAGGAAGATCTTGGGACTATAGAATGGTAGAACGTTATCTTTCAAGAGTAAAGTGGCTGCCATGAAAATGGTGTTCTTGTTGAACATCCTTTACACGGAAGTGGTGTATCCACCATCATGGCAGCAGATAAGGAGGATACAGAGGCAGATATGCTTTAAAGTGGAGTAAAAGAGAAAGGGTAGCCAGAACAAAACTTTACAAAAACAGGAAATTAGGAGGTTGGGGAATGCCAGATTTAAAAAGCTTTGTATATACTTAATTTATAAATACGTTCTGTCAAGAGGCAACAGAGAAGATGAGTCATATACACTGGAGATTGGAAAAAACCATGGGAGTGGCAGTCCCCAGCCTTCTATGCAACGATGGAGAATTTGTTAAGGATAAATAAACTAGAGGGAGTGAGATTAGAGTGCTTAAAAGACTATAAGAAAGGGATTAATGTGATCAGAAAGAATGACACAATAACAATAGTTTGGGTTCTGATGGAAGGACAGATGGCAAATGTGTGTAAAGAAGTGACAGATATCAGATTGAAAGGAGAACATATGGATATCATATGGATGGTTATATGGAATATTTTTTCTGTGAGGGGCAATCAGCATAAATAGTGTTTGGTAATTTGGGCAGTGTGCCAAAAACTGGGATGTGGGGCTGAAAAATCTGTATTGTATTTATTTTGGGACTAGCCTTTTTGTGCAAAGGGTATGGGATGGGGTGCCTCATTTTTAAAGGAAATCAATATGAACTGTTACTTAACATACAAAATGGTGTTACATGGGTTAATGCCCAAAGGGCTAGAGACACCGAGACTGACAACCATAGTACTTTGTGTGACAGTAGTGATATGGAAGGTAAGAAATCTACTGTTGGTCAAGTGAGTTGCTTTCACTGGAAGATAGTATTTCAATTCATATATTGCCAACTCCAAACATTATGTGGACTAGGTGTGGATGAAATGGAAAAGGAGAAGGCAGAGAAGAGATGGAGGAAAGAAGAATGGCAGTGTTTCTTCCAAAAGGACAAAGGGATGGAGTGAAAGTTGTTGCTTCCTCCTGGGCTGGGGGTGGTTTGTGAAAGGTTAGCATATTAACGATGGAAAGGCATATAGTCAGAACAATGTATTGTTAGTCATTTTGCAATTAAATTTTTTTTTTTTTTTTTTTTTGGTTTTGTTCCCACCAGCATTTTTGGCACTAGAAGAGGGTGTTGGAGCTTGCTCTGGCCCCTCCGAGTGCTGGCCTGGTATTGCAGTACTTTCTGACCCAGTGCTTGTTCCTTCCTGGGGGAGCAGCTGCCCAGTTTTTTGGGACACACACACACACACACACACACACACACACACACACACACACACGCACTTTGTCCTATATAGGCCATGTGTTTTATAGTCATGCTCCATGGTGACTGTATTTAAATCAACTTTATAGTTGGTTTCCATTTATGAGCACATGCTGGCAACAGTTTAATGATGGACAATATATTTAATGAGGTTTCCTTGTATGTAATTATTAGATAAGTGGGTTATTCCTCCATGCAGATTGAGGGCAAAAGCCCCTCATTTTATATTCCAGCAAATACAATATTTTTTTCCCCCTTGGTAAAATGAGAATTATTGGAGGATTGAGACATCTATCATCCCTTTTAAAACACCATTTAATCTGTGGATTAAAGTACCGGATGTCCTTATTGTTTCAGAGGTGTGTAAACTGAGGCACAGAGTACTGACTTGCTCAAAATCGTGTAGCAAGAGCAGCACTAAAACTAGGAATAAAACTATAGAGTCCAGATTCCCAATATCCTGGCCTAATAACTAAAGTCATATTTCCTTTGGATTCAAAATGTCCCATTGGCCAGTGTCACGGAGTGGGGCGCAGGGGCAGCCGTGATCCCGCTAGCGCCCCCTGCCATGTCAACTTAGGTGATCCAGCACCCTCTTATGCTCGCCCACCACGTCTTTGATAGTAATTGGTTCAATTAAGGAGGCTGCCTTTATCTCCTAATACATAGCGTAAGTTGACCTACCCCTACTCCGTATGGGGTGCCTCAGTGCACCCCTGCCTTAAGGGCCAATGCATGCCTCCAAACCTCCCCTTTAGCATGCCCCAAGCCTCACAGCTGTACTGGATGTTCTCATCATATATTCGCCCCTCCTGGTCTTCTATTCAGCTCTGTCAAGCTCTTATCGATCTAGCCCCTACCTGGACGTCAGCCCCTCTCTGGGCTTATGCCGTGCGCCTGCCCCTCTCCAGGACATATACCACACGCCCACCCTTCTCCAGGGCTTCATGCTGGTCGGGGACTAATTGCTCACTCTGGAGCCTCTTGTTCTGATCGGCCCTCTCTGGGGCCTGTGCCGCGCTTCTCACCCTTACTTGGGTTTCTCAAAGTTGAGCTCAGGTGGCCCTTTCCCGGCCTGGCCCCAGACCCGCTTTCTCGGGCCTATCTCGTGCGCCTCTCGTGCTCATTGGCCCCTCTGGGGCCTATGCCGCACCTCTCATGCTTGTTGCCACCTCTGGGGCCTATGCCATGCCTGGCCCCCTGCCCCTCTTCAGGATCATCTCCCCAAGGGGAGAACTCTGACCTCAGGGTTGGGGTCTCTGCCCCCTCACACCGCACCACTGGTGCAAACAGCTGTGCCCCACTGGCACCGCTCATGGTGCCCTACTGGGCACTAGGAATCCCCCAGATTATAGGGGAGCTCCTGTGAGGCCTCCTCACACCCCTACAGCCTCACCCGGTCCTCTGGTTTAACACTAACCAAACTAAACCATAAGCCTGCCGGCCATAACATAACAATAAGCTTCCTGGCTAAAGCATCTATTCTAGGCCCACCTGGCTCTCTCATGAGGCCTTCTAATCAGGGTCCTCTCAACCCTCACCATGGTGCAGCTCCTTGGGTGGTCAGGGTGCACCACTCATCTTTGCTCCACTGGACTCTCCTGCACCTCAGGCTGCCAGACAGGAACTGCTAGCTAGGCTTTGGCCTAGCTGTTTATAAAGGTCTGGCCCTTCCCCCTTTTTGGCCATGTGACCTGCCTGGTTGCCCCAGCAACCCACATCTGTGCTGCTTCAGGGAGCTTCAGCAGCCCTATTCCTACTGCTAGTAGCAGGTACCCTGGTGCCCTGCTACAGCCAGGGGCAGAAATTACACATAAACTAATAAAAGCTATCAGAAGCTGGTTCAAATCTGTAACACAACAGAAGTTCAATGCACACAAACCACTTTCAAAATGGCCAATACTGGTTTAAGGATAAACCTGGATGGATGTCATATCAGACTTAATTGGTTTATGTTAAATTGGTTTATTGAACTTCTGTCCCACATCCCCTCCATATTCAAGTTAACTTGCAGTCCCCCTGCATCCAGGACGCTTTGCACCTCCTCTGCAAATCCTTCCTCGCAGGGTGGATGGGCTAGCCTTGCTCAAGTCATCTGTTCCAACTGAGCAGGGAGGCATGCTCTAGCATCCCCTGGCTTCTGGCCTTGACCACTACCAGCATGTGGCTGCATTTCTGGAATCAAAAGTGAATGTCTGTTCACTTGCTTATCAGTTCAGTCCAGACTGAGCTGCAAAGTCTGAATCCATTCAGCCTAAGGCTTTTTAACTGTCTATACCTAGCCGTTATGTTCTCATCTGTATTTCATACTAAAAGTAAACAGGAAGACTGAGCTGTCCATTCATTGAAAATAAATAGAAACACAGTATTTAGGTGCTTGCCCACTGAGTTAGCCTTAGCTTCTAACATCCACTTAGGAGTCCATTGCAAGTGCCTTGCTCAAAAAAGAACTCTTCCCAGATGCTTACACATTTGTTTCTATGGTGATTGGGGGTCAGATGCTATGTGAAATAACAATAGGGTAACTTCAATGAGATTCCCCATGTAGTGATCACTGCGTTCAGTGAATACAGGCATACAATTAATGGGAAGAACTGAAGAGTGAATTTTTCAGTAGGCAATCTCTGCAGATCTTTGGTCTCTCTAAGAAACTAGCTAGCTTCTACCTGAGGAACTGTCCCCCCAGTTCCTGACCCTTCTTAATTGGGGAGCATCTGTAAAATATAACTTTTATCGCTACACCTGTGAGCTGGAACCTGATGCCAGAGTGTGATTTGCTGGATTTTTGTGTTAGATCAAGGTTTAGGCAAGACAGAGAATATTAAAAGCTAGTGAATAGTTTTAACCTGAGAGGTTGCCAAGATTGCAGAACCTGAAAGTAGAACCATTTCCCTGATGTGAACAGCTTAAAAGTGGTTGCTTCCCCAGTAGAAGGGGGTACATTTTCTAAAAGGGAAGCCAAACAGGGGCAGGAGGGGATAGCATCAGGCAATCAGCAGGCAGCTTGAACAGCGGGTAGACAGCATCAGGCAACCAGCAGGTGGAGAGGACAAGAGGTGGGCAGCAGCACGTGGACAGAACAGCAGGAGCTCATAATGCATGAGTTACTAGAACTCATTTTTCCTTCAAATGTCACATATTTTGTATTATTACCAGCAGCAGGAAGCCTGTTTCAACACAACCAATTTTTTTTTCTAGTTGCTTCTTTATTTTTCTGCCTTCTTACAGGCAGCACAGGTTATAGCTAGAGAGTTCTAGCTTTGCTAAAACATTTCTGAGGCTGGGGATCCTTTTTAGCTGCTTTCCCTGTGTAGGCTTAAGCAACAGAGCATTTAGCATCTTTGCCCATGGGCTCTAGAGAAAGAGACTGTGGTATCAGGGAAGGCAACATTTCTGTAGTTCAGAGCATTGATCCAGGTATAGTACATTCAAGGTCAGGCTTGTTCTTCTTCCCATTCCTGACAGTTTTTAAGTGGGAAGGAAAGCCAAATGAAGTCAAACAAAGCACTAATATATCCCCTGAACACACGTGACAGTACCGTTTAGTTCATTGTTACAGCTGACCAGCTTTCATTACCATTTACTGTTTGTAACATCAGCAGGTCAGCACAAAAACATGGGTTTATTAGACCTGCATAGTCATAAGCTGCAGTTTATTCCCATCACATCTGAAATATTCCATGGGACAATTACATTTGTAATATATTTGTACATTAGTATATTTTCAGATGTGGGACTGATGTTTCTTCTGCTTAAGCTAATGTAAATTTAGAGTACCTCCACTGAAGTAAATGTGAAGTTATCAGTAAAAATGGAAGAGAGAAGAGACTCATGCTTCAGCTCTGATGAATTTTCTGTAATGGGAATTGTTGAAAATTGCAAGTTGAACTTTCCAGTGCTCTAAAATGATTTGTTCTTCATTTGGCTCAATGACTTGCTTTCTTCAGAAGAAACAAAGTATCGAGTTATAGGGGTGATGTGAGCATTTGGCTACTCACAGTCACTGAATCGGTCATTTTGCAGTAAAATGGGAACCCAAACAAGCTTTACCTGTTTCCAGATTTCCTACATACATTGATTATGCAGTTGTCCTTTTGACTGAACCTACAAAATACCCTTAAAGCCTTCATTTTTAGTTATATTAAGTTTAAACTGTCATTTTAGGTTCAGGCTTGTAAAGAGACTAGGCTGACAATATTAGAGATGGGTCCTACATCCACAGAACTATAGTACCTGATTTTGCTACTCTAATTTATGTCAAACCTCATGAAACACTTCTTAACCTAAGCAAGGATCACAAAAAAAAAAAGCTTGTAGCAAAGACAATGAACAGCAAGATATGATTTTCACACTGTTTTGGCAAAAAGCTTCAATCTTGGTTTAACTATTCCTAGAACTTCCAGGCTTTGGCTGGTCCCTGGTAGGGGCCAGGAAGAATATTTTTCCCTGCGGGTGCATTTGGGATGGGGTGGGAGTTCGTGTCTTTCTGAACTGTTGGGTATTGCTCATAAACAGGGATTGGAGTTTGGCTGGGGTACAATGGTGCTCCTAACAGTACTTAGAAAACTCTGAGGTGTCTGCAATCCCAGGGACCTGGACTCAATGGCTCTCAGTTCCTAAAATAATGTAACCTAGTCTCAACTCGGTCTCCATTGCAATCCTTGGCCTCTACTGACATCATCAACACACTAACTAGTATCAATTATGTTGGTTGGTAGTTTCTGTGACATGGGCACCTTAGCCAGCTGGATCTGAACTGAAACCACAAACTTGTTTCATATGGGCCAGTTAAAATCCCTACTTTCTTGTATGAACACATAAAACATGACCCCTGAAACACAAGGATGTCAAACTGATGACTATCTGAGTTCTCTGTTGTTATTGCTACAGCTACAGCTTGAACTGAACAACTGTGGTGCTGTATGTATGACACCAATCACCAACTACAGACACATGCTAAAGGTACATTTTAAGGAATAATGCCCAGCAGTTATTGCTCATTTTATATTATTACAACTGCAGTATAAGTACAGCATTGTATTTCCCTGCACAGTTCCCTTCTTCTTCTTTCTGGGGCAAGTCACAAACATATAGATGCTGGTTAAATTCACCAAGCTTGTGTGGCATTTCCTAGCTCATTAGGAGAGGGAACTGTTCTTGTTCTACTTTGCAACCATTGTTGTTGAACTTTTGGTGGATATGTGAATATTGGTTTACAGAAATGTAGGTGAACTATTTCTGTAAGAGCTCTGTCCTGTTTCTTGCAGTCGTCAATACTGCGGCATAGATTTCACTTCTAGAAAAAAAGGAGTGTGTTAAATTTGCTTGTGAACAAGTAGGAGCAGTATTAGGAGGCTGTATTTATATAGCAGTTTCTGAATAACACTGAAGGCTCAGATGGCTTTTTGTGAAAATCCTTTTGCAGGCAGAATAAAGTTTGCTGGTGCACGTACAGGTACAATATGTGCAGGAACATTATATATAAATTGTGTAGTCAGTTAGATCTATTTTTCTAAAAGAAAAACTGTTTGTTTTGATTACTTTTTTCCTTGACTGTCATGGAGTGTTGTTTTTTCTAGCTTGATCCATAGATGCTCAGTACTGCATAATGCTTCCAGAAAATGTAAATCTTTTTGCAGGCTGTTTTTGCTGGGCAGTTATTTGACTAGGTCACCAACATGCTATATGGTAGACATTTTATCTTAGTGGGAATTTTGGATTTGGAGATACTTCTCTATTTAGGTATTTAGATTCTCACTTATCTCAAAAGTACTGCAGTATGTCATAAGTAATAATTAATTTAGCCTTATGACACACCCAGTAAAAAGGATGTATTATTATTTATATTTTATTGATGCGACATTGAGGTACAGAGGTCATACAGGCCCCAGGTCCTGGCTGTGGTGTACCAATCTACAGTTTTAATGACAAAAGAACATTCTTCCTCTGTTCCAGCACACACAAAGAAAGGAAGAGAGTACAACATTATGGATTTAAGCACTGATTGCTGCCTATGTTGACCAGAATTTTTGGTGAAAGGGGTCATCAGTTTGACAGGTTCCTGCTGTACAAATCCCACAACAGTATAGAGGCAAGAAGCAGCTGATTTCCATCAGCTTCTTATAATTGTAAGTGAAAGACAATGAGAAACATCAGGGAGTCACATTTCACAAGAGCATAAAGACAGTGGGGGGCATAATTAACTTTGGAATCGCATCTGCGTCAAATTGAAAATTAGTAAAAATAAAGAAAACTCTTAGCTTTGCCACTCTTAAGATGAAAGGCAGCAATTCTCAGCGCATATTCTTTATTAAAAGTCCTTTCTTACTACTAGTAAGAATATTTAAATGAAGGATGTATAAAACTAGACAATCCATTTATTCAGTCGTCTGAGGATATGTTCCCACCATGTGCTCTTCATTTTATAATAAAGAAGAGTATCTAGATTCTTAATTGTAACTGAATTTTAGCAGTAGTCAGATCAACTTTTTACCATTTTCTAAGAGGTTATGATCTCTTTTAGAAGCCTGATTACCAGGAGAGCCTCACCTGCAGGGGATGGGAAAGAAAGGAGGGATTTTTTACAACTGTCATTTCAAACACTGAATTCATGGCCGCAGTCTAACTGGATAGAGTAAAGGTTGCTTGGACGTATCTAACTGGCTTTGTGGCTTCCTGCATAGAGTACTGGGCAGGGACTCAAGAAACTTGGATTTTGGTTCTGCTGCTGGTTTGTGGTATAATCTCGGAAAATCACTGTGCCTGTTTCCCCACCTGCAATATAGGGATGATAATACTTTAAAGTGGTTTTGGATTTATGGATGCAAAGGCCAATAAAGATATAGAGTGCTGAATATAATCATGATCATTTATTCCATTCTTTTGCACAGGTGTAAATGAAGGAATAATGCATATCTGGATTCAGATCTGAATCTGAACTTGCTCAGAGCTTGTGTTTTGATTCAGGCCTCCAGTTTGATCTGTTTCAGAGCTAACCCACATCAATGTCATGACTGGGTGGCTGTTTCAAATCTGGTATTCCAGTCAGGCAGTATATCTTAATGAGAAAAATAGATGTTCTAGGACACATGACCTGGCACGGCTTTACAAGCACTCCTTGTACTCTGGTGTGGTGCCAGAGGACTGTAAAAGGGCCACCATGGTTCCAATTCAAAAAAGGGAGGAAGGAGGACTCAGGAAACTATAAGCCACTTAGTCTTACCTCGATCCTGGGTAAGCTTTTTGAGAGAATTATCCTGGTGCATGTCCATGAGGGGCCAGCAGGGGAGATTATGCTTAGGGGCAACTAACACGGGTTCATTTGAGGCAGGTCCTGTCAGACCAACCTGGTGGCCTTCTATGACCAGGTCATAAAATCCTGAGATGCAGGGGTAGCAGTGGACATAGTCTTTCTGGACTTTAGGAAGGCCTTTGACACTGTCTCACCCCGTTCTCATTAAAAAACTAGGGGACTGTGGCATCAACATCTACGCAGTCAATAGGTCACTAGTTGGCTGGATGGCTGCACCCAGAGAGTGGTGGTGGACGGGTCTTATTCGACCTGGAGGATGTGGGCAGTGGGGTTCCCCAGGGCTTGGTCCTTGGGGAAGGTCTCTGAGTTTAGTTGCTTATTGTGTACACATTATTCTACTCAAAATAAATTCACCAGTCAGCTTCTCTTAATGAAACAGATAGGCAATCGAGTTTTTGAGAGTTTCTTGTAAGATTTGCTGTTAATGCAGAATTACTTGTGACCAGCAGTGCCCAAATCAGTTTTGTCATCTGGACTGTGCACTCCAGCCTCTTGGGTGCCAACTCTTGGGGCCAGACAGTTTGGCTCTCAGTACCTCCCACTTGTATGGCATACTCTCCAACTTGCCTGCCAGATCTTGATCTTTTAAAAAAGAGAGAGGGTCTCTGGTTATTTGTAGTTGCTCCCACAAGCAGTTCGAGTTTCTGGTCCTTGGAGCTCCTCCTTCCCTTTGTACCTGTCCACGCACCAACTGGTTCTTACAGTAGCCAGGCCACAGTCCTTCTCTTGGGAGGGATGTGGAAAAGTAATGCAGCCAGTGGTCAGCGTATCTCTCTGCAGTCAGTCACACCTTGCAAAGCTGGCAGGCTAAAGAGTCTACCTGGATCTGACTTAAATCAATAAATAGGGCCACACAGTCTTGCACTCATCCTGTGTGAAGGCACCCCTTGCCAGTGGTGGCTTCTCAACTGCCTTCATCCCACTTTATCTCTGGGGCCCAGTAACTATGCAGTTTGTATCAGAGCTGAGGAATGGGTGCCAGAGGTCCTCTCCCCTTGTACTAGCTGCTATCATCAAGCTCTTTCACTGCTCTCAGGGCCATCTGGTAAGTCATATCCTCCGAATCTCGGGCTATGGGCTGAGGAGGGAGAGGAGGATCCACGCAGTGAACCAAAGACTGTGGAGCTGGTGTCATCGGGAAGGCTTTGGCTTCCATGACCACAGCCCGCTCTTTGGCGAGAGAGGCAGCAAGCTGCTGGGAAG
>NW_017728943.1:99803552-99837465 GCF_001723895.1 Crocodylus porosus
GGATCCTATGACCCCAGCTGACTTCCTGCCCTTCAGGCAGGGGGCTGGACTCGATGATCTCCCGAGGTCCCTTCCAGCCCTAATGTCTATGAAACTATGAAATATCTGTTCAGCACAGATATGACCTGGAGGGATGTGGGCAGTAGGGCCCACAGGGCTCGGTCCTCGGGCCCGCACTGTTCAACATCTTTATCAGTGACTTGGGCGAGGGGGTAAAAAGCACCCTGTTCAAATTCACAGACAACACTATGATGTGGGGGGAAGTGGGCGTGCCAGAAGGGAGGAATAGGCTGCAATTGGACCTAGACAAGTTACAGGGGTGGGTGGATGAGAACAGGATGGGTTTCAATACTGACAAGTGCAAAGTGATGTGCCTGGGGAGGAAGAACCAGCACCATACCTACAGGCTGGGCAACTCCCTTCTTGTCAGTGCAGAGGCAGAAAAGGATCTTGGAGTCATTATTGATGCCAAAATGAACGTGGGCCAGCAGTGTGGAGAGGCAGTTAGGAAGGCCAACCGCACCTTGTCTTGCATCCACAGATGCATTTTGAGCGGGTCCAAGGAGGTGATCCTCCCCCTCTATGCGACACCGGTCAGGCCGCAGCCAGAGTACTGCGTCCAGTTCTGGGCGCCGCACTTCAGGAGGGATGTGGACAGCATGGAGAGGGTCCAGAGGAGGGCCACTTGTGTGATCAGGGGGCAGCAGGGCAGGCCCTATGAGGAGAGACTACAAGACCTGAACCTGTTCAGCCTCCACAAGAGAAGACTGAGGGGGGATCTAGTGGCCATTTACAAACTAGTCAGAGGGGACCAGCAGGCACTGGGGGAGTCCCTGTTCCCCTGAGCACTACCAGGAGTGACTAGAAATGACAGTCACAAGCTGGCAGAGGGTAGATTCAGACTAGACATCAGGAAGCGCTACTTCACAGTCAGGGTGGCTAGGGTCTGGAACCAACTTCCTAGAGAAGTGGTGCTGGCTCCTACCCTGGGGGTCTTCAAGAGGAGGCTAGGTGAGGTTTGACCCCAGTATTCTTTCCTGCCATGGCAGGGGGTCGGACTTGATGATCTACTCACGTCCCTTCCGACCCTACCTACTATGAAACTATGAAGCATTTTTAAAAGTAACCCCTATAATAGTGGGTCAAGGTGGGCTGAGTGATCAAAGCATAGGAATGTGTGAACCAACATGTTTTTTAAATCCATTATTTAAGTTTCTAATTCAGTACTGTTTGCCAGCATGGCCCAAAGTTTGGGAGCAGACTTGTGAAAGACTGGTGTTTCCTTTTCTATTACAGCCTCTAAGCCTATTTGCATGATTTTCTTTTTGCCCCTGCACCAAATTAAGTAAATACCTAATCCCTAGTTGTGGTTTATGTATCTCTGAAATCTCACAAGAGAGAACCATTCTTGCAAGATTCCAGCCTCCAATGGAAATCCCTTCAAAGCAACTTGTAAAATGATAGCACAACGCAGTGTAAACTCAAAAGCTCAAATAAACTAATAAAGATCTGAACACTAGGCCAAATTAAGAGGAGATGTCTGGCGTAATAGATATGTTGGTAAGAAGGTACTTAAAACCAAATAAATCACAAAGGCCTTTGATGAAGGTGAAATTAGTGTAATCTGCACTTTGAAAAAGCCAGAGTATAGCACAAGTTACACCAACCTAGACTTGTTCAGAAAAGGAAATTCACCCTTCATTAAAATTTCTTATTAAGCTCCTGAATCCAGGGCCATTTAGACAGGTTCACACCGCTGTCACCCCACTGAGTTCAGTGGAGCTGCTGCCGATTTACACCTATGTGACAGTCAAATTAAGGGCACAGACTTGCTGCTGAATTTGACCCACAAGATCATCAGTTTATCTGTAGAAATGTTGTGCTTACATGTGTGAAACTGTGCCAATCTATGCATAAACTGTCTAAAGTTGGAAGTCATTTGGCAGTTTCTCATAGGGTTGATATAAGATAGTTTATGTTCCTTCCTGCACCGTCTGATTAACAAAACTGTACATTGCCTCTGACAAACTAGTGGACTAGAAATTGTTACAAAAATTATGTCTATGACTAACGGTGAATGGCTGATAGCAAAATACAAAAATACTTGAGGATATTAGCACACAAATAAATCATTAGGAGAAATAATTAAGCTTTCCAGTGTGGAATACATTCTAAATCTCTGAGGTATTGAAAAAAAAGTGTAATTTAACATATTTTCTTGTTGCAGAGCATATTATTAATTCTTGCTTCCCCAAATATTATGTAAAAAAGCAATCATTTGGAATCTGTAAGTGAACGACGAATCACAACTCAAATGAGATGGAAAAACAATCTGCTGCCACTAAGACTGTTTTCTCCAAATATTACTTTTTATTTTTAAATGGGAAATGTCTCTGAATCCAATAACAACATGTTTTGCAACTATATAGATTGATTTTCATTCTGCAGCATGACAAAATAAAACAATCTCATTTTCCCTACCTGAAAGATTATCTCAGGGCTGGATTCCTTGGCAATATCTTTTTGTCTTTGCTTGTGTTTTCTCTTTGCAGGTCCTTTTCTTCTTTCTCCTATCCTGCTAGGGGCAAAAAATTCTCTTGTGTTTTCAGGAGCCAATGCTTGTCCTTCAGTGTCATGTTCATCTCTGTACATGGAAGGACATATTTGCAAGAGATAACAAGGATTGTTGAGGTTTTCAGTAATGTTGGGGACCTGAGGAGCACAAGTTTTGGTTCTGTCCAGCTTTGGCCTGGATGCTCAGAAGTACAGCATAACTGCCCCAAATTGTAGGCAACCAAAAAACAGGATTAGCAACTGTTTAGTACATAGCCTCATCCTTTTGTCCAGCACCCTGAGAGCATCTGCTTAGGACAGGAGAGACCCAGGTGTTATGTCTACTATCTCCTGCAGGAATCTGTAATCTAGCCTTGAACATCCTAAGGCAGCAACCTAAGTAGAAGGTCACACCAAGATGCCTGTTATTGTAGCTAGGTCACTGGGCAGCCAAAAGAGAAAGTATGTTAGGGATAAAAGAAGAAAAGGTAAGAGGAAGCCTGACTGGCTTGGGGAGGTGCTTGCTGCCTTGTCACAGGGAGAGTGAATTATTGCTTCTACTCCCTGAACATTTGGCTTGAGGGAGTCATTAGGAAACAGCATAAGCAACACTGGAGACAGAAAGTAGGCTTCTTCTTGCATGGTGCTCCACCTTCTTGAAACACCCTCTCAGTGGAGCTGGAATGGATGCCCAGACTGCACTACTGGGAAAGCCTTCCAGGTACAGTCCTCATTACAGTATTTCTTCATGAAGGGAACACTTCTTGGAAAACAGGACCCAGAATTCTTAACGGGAAAGAGTGTGCACCTGTGTCTGGAGAGAGGAAAAGAAAGCCTAGGGACCGTTGGTAGGAAATCTCAACGTTTCAGATTTCCTTTTCAGGAAAAAAATGTTCATGCACATGCAATACTTAGCATTCTCCATCTCTGTCACTACTCAACAGTGCCTAACTTCTCTCCTGTCAAGACTCTTCTGAAATCATATTTCTTTTGTGATATGTCCTGCTGCACATGCAGTTTACAGAGGAGGGTGGAGTGGGCATGCTAATGATTAGTGAAAATGCTGTTTTCAGTTTCCTCTGTGCACTGAAACTTGCACAGATGCATCTCCCCTGGGCCAGATCCTGCCCTTGTTTCTAAAATGTAATTCAGGATGGTTCTCTTCCTTACAACAGCAAAACTCCAGATATATATTGGTGTGAATAATGCATTCAGCATTGAAAATATTGGCTAAAATGCAGTATTGGGAGTAGGAATCCAAACCAAGGACTCTCTCTGCGGGCTTAACCAGGCCCCCTCCACAAAGTCAGGTTCTCTGGCCTGCTCTTCTGGCTGCAGGACTGTTTCCCTTTGGGATGCCCAGGGGGTCAGGTGCAACACAAGGGGGGATGGAAAGTATTCGCAGTCTTTTTTGCCCCATGGCTTGGGGTTAGGTCACTGTCCTGGCACATAGGACAGTCTGCATTCAAGTCCCCTGAGGCTCAGGGGAGGGTTTAAGAGTTCACATCTCTGGGCAGGTACACTAACCACTACGTTTTTTATAGAGGACAAGCCTTATGTTACCTGCATAGACATCCAGCTGCCAGGACAAAAAACACCTTGCTAAAACCTGTGTGCCTTATTGTGTGGGGGGGAACCACCCATCTCTAATGGGGTGGGACAGTCCCAAAACGTAGACATCAAGTCCCAGTCCTGGGCTGAATGACTCCAGGATAGCATTTGTGCCAGATTCCCCTTGACATCCTCAATTATCATCTCAGTATTATGCCAGAGATCCAGGTTTTCCATTTGCCACGGAAAAATGCAGATAATCTCCTTTAAAGGAGAAAAACATGGGACACATTTCCCCTTGCAGGCTTGGGGCTGGGGGGAGCAGGACACAGAGGGCACTACATGCATGTGTGCGCGCACACACATGCACATGGCCAGCAATACAGCCAGGCAGCAGTGGAGAGCAGCTCCCCCAGCAGGTAGGTCTACGAGAGGGGCATGGGGGGCAGATTGAAGCCCCCATGGTAAGGGAGGGAGTGGGGCAGGGTTGGTAGCTGGGGCTGGGGCACCGATCAGCCAGGGTGGTGACCAGGTGGGAATGCATGGGCTGCAAGGCCCCGCCAGGGAGTGGGACAGAGCCACAGGTGGCTCATCTGGCTCATCCCTGCCATCTTGCACTGGCTTCACTCGGCTCTGCTATGGCCGTGCCGCCCATGGGGGATGGGGGAGGATAGGGCTGGTATGTGTCCCACCTTTGGATTTTGAAAAGGTGGTCACCCTGTTATAGTGCCAGAAAGACGTAGGAATTTAATCACCTAGACATGTCTTAGCACAAGGCAGAATACTCCAGTGGAGTGAATGAAGGGCAAGGTACTACCTGTGTAATGGAGGATCCATCTCCAGAGGTACTTAAATGTTGCCCACTGAAGTAAATGTGAGTCCCTCTAGAGAAATATAAGATTCACCTCCTGGACAGGTTGAGCTGTGCACCTACTGAAAGCAGAGGGGCCTTGAGATTCTTCATAGGTGAAGCAGTCCTGGTTCTCACCCTGTACCTCAGGACCTTGCCTGCAGCTACACTTTAAATGCCTAGTGCATGAAACAGAATATAGCCGTGAGTCTTCATCTGCTAAATGACTGACTTGGTCTCAGGATAATACATCATGCCTAGGCACAATGCTCATGCTCATTGAATTTCTTTAAAATGAAAAGATACATTTAAATATCTCACATTACATGCTGCATGCAGCTGTACGAGTGCGAGTCATATAATCAATCATCCCACATCAACTTTATTGGACACAGTATGTGGTATCTGAGGGCAAGCAAGTTATCATGCTTTGGAGGCAATAAAAAGGTTGCTGGTATATCACAGATGCCTAATAAGCATTTCTATGCTTATGGATTTAGGTCTCACATTTTCTCTTGAAAAATTTCTCCATTCAAAGAGCACATCCTGTGTGACCATAACAAAGCCAGGGCTGGAGAGTTAGTTAGGCATGTTTGTAGGCTCCTGTGCTTGTGTTCATGGTTATAGGTCATGTCACATATTACACTTAGGATGTATTAACTGCACTTAAAATGCAAGTGTCCACACACTCAAGCAACAAAACACATGCTAAGTGTGATTGTATCATACCAAAGTTATGACTTTTCATGGGAGGGGTATCTCCAGACAGCATTACATAATGTGCTGCTCCACAGAGATAGTATGTGTTCAAGATGTCAGTGCAGCAGAGCGGGGGACAGGGAGCCCCGGACCAGCCTCAGCATCATATCCAAGTCAGTTTGAGACTGCCCACGACAGAGACCTGGCTTGCCCTGCCAGTCCAGCAGGATGAGTGGCACCCTCTTTCAGACTTAGCTCCCCATCCCTCCCTACAGAGACCTGGCTTGCCAAGGGGCAGGTGCCCCTAGGCTGGACAGTGCTTGGCAAACGGTGGGGAGGGTGGAAGCTTCAAGCATGGGAGTTGTAACTCCGCAGAGGCAGATGTGCAAGCTGGAGCACCTGGTGTGGGGGTCAGTGTCTGAGGGGAGGAAAGGGGCGCATGTGGGAGATGAAGCACAGCTGGCTTCAAAGCAGGCTAAGATCATAGTAAGCATCCCCATGTGACTGCTCAGGACATGTTCTAACTGTTAGCCTAGGGACAGAAGTTATATATAAATTGGTTAAGTGATCAGAAACTGGTTTAAACTTGTAACAGAAAAGAAGCTCAGTGCATATAAACCAGTTTCAAAATGGTTGAAATTGGTTTAAGATAAACCTGGTTGAATGTAGTATCAGACTTAACGATTTGGGTCAAACTGATTTATGAAACTTCTGTATCGGACCCCTTCCTGGTTCAAGTGAAATCACAGCCACCCAGCATGCTTTCCAGCCCTGGTTTGGGCTCAGCTGTGCTGTCTGCTCCAGCAGAGAAAGACTGGGGGGGTAAGGGGAAGCTGGGACTGCCTCCCACCCAGGCAAACCCCAGCTGTGGTCTGGGGCCAGGAAGGAGAGTTAAACCCACCTTCCCCCAACTATAGAGCTGTCCTACTGCTAAACGTACTGAAATATAGTACTCGTTACAACTGTGGACTACAAATCTCAGAGGCACCTGGAAGCAGGAAGAGGAAGTAATGAGCAAACCTGGAGAGTCCTGCCGCTATGCTTCTGGACTGCAAATCCCAGAGACCACAGGGGCAGCAGGAAGTGGAAGGAAACACACAGCCCATGCTGGCCCAGTGCCAGAGAGGCATGCTCTAGCACCCCCCGGCTTCTGGCCTGAGCCACTGCAGGCGTGTGGCTGCATTTCCTGAATGAAAAGTAAATGCATATCTAATTGTTTCTCAGATTCATCTCTGCAGTTTAGATTAACCTGCAAAGATTGAATTGATTCAGCCTTGGGCATTTTGACTGTCTGTACTTAGCCTTAATGCAGCATGGAAATGCTTACTATGATCCCAGAAAAAGCATGCAGAGTGTCCCATGCAACAAGGCCCTACGTCTGTACAGGAAATTTACTGTGCTTCAGAGCACCATGCTCAAGCACTTTGTGCTACTCCACGTGGGCTGCCTACTACTGGAAAGCAGTGTAACCACATCTGTGTAGTACTTTGGGCAGACCAATCAGTGCTGCTAAGTGGCAGTCCCTGTGTTAATTAATCCAACTGGGATGTAACTATACTGCTTCTGGGCAAAGAAGCAGACTGCCTATAACAGTTCTGTGTTCTTGAGGACTCTGTTCTGGAGCCTTGTAAGTTTACTGAGCTGATATGGCTTGTCGTTTTGGGGGGCTGGTCAGACTTAATGGAGGCTATTTAATGGGGCTAAAATAACACATGATCTGATCTTCTCCTGGCATTGTACTTTCTGTTTGGTAGAAATAGTAGGTCTTGTACTATAAACAATAAAATGTTTTCATGAGCCTGGGAGGAAACTACTATTGACAGCCATGCCCATATAAAGATATTGGTATTTATCTGGGTGTCTAATTCTAATTCTTGTTTGTCCTCATGATTGGAACATGATTTACAGTTTAAAGAACAAGTTTGGATGAGTTATGACTTATTCTGTGTTTGAAAAAAATGTGGACAAAAGTAAATACTTAATGAGAAAGCAAGGTTTGTTTCCTCTGTAACAGGCTGCAGTAGCTCAGAAATGGCCGATTTTTCTATGCGATGAAGTAGAGAGTTTATGAACATTAAGATCTAGTATACAGAAAGCAAAGCATTGCCATCTGAAACGTGAAAAGGCTTTATGCATGGTAGAGGTCTGATCGCAGGCATAATTGTGCATCTAATTATGTGTGCAGAAAAACCAAAACCTGCAAAAATCATTTTGCAATGATTATGTTCTTTGAACAGTAGACATTCTTTTCTTCACCTGGGTACAGTTCTTCCAGGTACCTTCCACGTACATTCAACATATTTCCATCAGGCCAAATGGCCTGCCTGCAATGTTTGAAAATTCTAGCTGTATAGTTTCCTTCGTAAATTACTCTGCAGAGGGCGTGACTGAAGAGAGAGCAATGAATGTAATTCATCTCAGAGTGAGATGAAGCAAAAATCTAGCTATTGACCATATGGCTTGTTATTCAATACACACTTCTGGCTGTCTGCAGGGATAGCAAGGAGGTATATAATCACTAGTCCCTCTGCCCAGTCCAGAGTTCTTAAAGTAAGATTTTTAACATTAAATGATTTTTCCTGCAGTCGTTTCCCTTAATGCATGCCTAAGAGTTCATGCAGTGACCCTATTCTACTGGCAGTGATGAACAAAATCCAATTGAGGGAGACAAGTGAAAGTGGAGTATCTTGTCGGCATCAGAAAATCACAGCATTAATGAGGATCAGCAGTAGCTCACCTCTACAGAGATGCAGTCTGAAACTCTCTTTTGTTTTATACCACAGTCACTTTTATATAATGGTCTTGCCAGCAAAAGTTCACTTTCATATACCTACCACCAGATGCAACAGATCCTGTTTATTTCTGGATGCATGATTACAGCTCTGTTGTTATAGCTCTATGTCAACTGTGCCTTTAGTAAAATCCATTGATAGCAATGAGAGTGTGCAGTGCTGTACCAGGGAGAAGCCTGCCAGGACTGGCTGTTACTTCAATAGCATGTGTCAGTTTAACAATCCAAGGCTGCTCCCTCCAGGGTGCCACTTATCTGAAGTGACCCACTTGCTTCCTGCTTTGACTAATTGTATCAGATTTCACTGGAGAATTTTTGGTTTGATTCCTGGCCCTGCCAGAGAACTCCGTGAATGAATCTTTTTTTTTTTTTTGGGGTTTTAAGATGAAGTGTAGTGTGTGTGTAAAGGGCTAGGAGGCAGGAAAAGATCAGACATCTTGAAAATGAATTGGAGAAATGGTGTATGTTATATAAATGATAATAGGAAGGGAAAGACTTTAATAATCCAACAGAGATTAAGAAATTGCAGGTTAAGGCCCATTGCTCAGAGCTGAAACCACATCATTTTGCCACATTGGGACTGCCGTGTATAGGAAAGCTAGCCTTACCAGAGATATTGAAAGCTAGCCTTACCAGACATTACGCCTGCTTTAACAACAAAAACTGCTAGCAAGACATTTAAGATCTTCTTGTGTAAGAGACTGTGAGCTTTATCTTATCCCCTGTGCTGCCCCTCATATTTGGGAGAGGCTTCCTGTAAAATATTTGTAAAGATACCTCATTACCTCCCGTCAAGCCTCTCCTTTAATTCCCCTTTCCTGTCACGCCGACAAGAATTTAACATTAGGCTACTGGTATGCTGAGACCACCTGCTATTGGACCTGTCCTTCCTTCCTATTATAAGGCTTTAGGAGCAAGAGCTATCGTCACAGTTTTAATTCCAAATTCCCCAACCAAACCAGTGCCCTGGTGGAAAGCAAGTGTAACTCCAGGATGTTACCTTCAAACTTGTATTTGGGGAAGGGTGTTATTATGTGCTCTGGTTTGGTTCAGGTTTCCACAGTTGCGGCCGGGAGAGGTTTGTAAGTGCCACTTGTACATTAGGTGGCCACGCTGGCCATGTCCAGTGCGTATCCTATTGAGGGTTGTCCACATGCTCTGTGGAAGGTTGAAACCCAGTTGTTGCACTGTTGGGTCAGAAACAAAGTGTTTATTTGGGAAAGTGGTTTTTCTGCTCAGGCTTTACTCCAAGATTGTTCACTGTTGTGATAGAGAAGGTGCTTGGTTTATGTCCAAAAAGGTTTTCATGAAATCATGTGAAGAGTTGGGAGATCTTGAAGGTCTCTGTGGAAAGGAAGGTCTGGATTACTATTAGTATGCATTATTTCTCTCCATGTTGCTGCATCCTATCAAATAGAGGGAGGGGTAATGTTTGAAAGTACTGGTAGCCACCGCACTGGAGCTGATATCAAAGTTCCAGAGACAGTCCTTATTACTGAGTAGAGTTGTGTGTCAATGAGTTCGGTATGTTGGCGTGAGGCCCAGACAAGTGCACAGTGCTTCAGCTGTTGAGAAGACCAGGGCTATGGCAGAAGAGCTGAAGATGGTAGCTTCTGCACCGCAGTTTGTGCTGGTGAGCTTTCAGATTATGTTCACTCATGTTAGGGAGCAGTCAAGAGTCACCCCAAGGTAGATAGGAGTTGGGTCGTGACACATTTTTTCTGCACAAAAGGTGACACTGAGGATGCCTTGCAATTGTCAAGATGGAATGTGGACATGATGGACACGGTTGGATTTGGTTGTAGTCTCCGCTTATCAATAATGGCTGAATTCTTTCATAAGTCAGAGTTCAATGTCACTTTAATATCCTGAAAAAATTTTTGCTTGTGTGGTCAAAGCAATATCATTGGTGTAGATAAATTTCCATGATGATGTGTAGGGCATATCACTTGTACAGATGTTAAAAACTGTTGATGCCACTACACTGTGGGTGGCCATTGTTGAGGATTCTTGGAGTGCTGACCTTATCTTGCAGAGAGACCTTCATCCTTCTGTTCCTCATCAAAGTCCACAGCAGCCGGAGTAATTTGGCACATGGGAGCAGCAGGGACAGTTTGAGCATCAGTCTGTGTTTCCACACAGTATCATAGCTCAAGGAAAGATCTGTGAAGGTGGTCCCAGTCTTGAGCTTGCAGTGAAAATTAGCCTTGATGTTTGTAGTGATGGCAAGGACTTGTTTGCAGCAGCTATGATGGGGTCTAAAGTCAGCCTGTTCTTGGGGGAGTAATAGGTTGATGATAGGGCTAATTCTTAGAAGGATGAGCCTTTCCAGGAGCTTATAGGTTGTGCACAGCAAAGAACTGTAGCTCCCAGGGTCATGTACTGGCTTTCCTGGTTTTGGCAGGGCTATCACCATTGCCTTATGCCAGATTTGTGGAATATGGCCGTTATCCATCATAGTTAAAAAGAGAGCCAGAAGCCATTGTTTTGCCAATGGGCCAAGATGGTAGAGGAATTCTGGTGGAATACCATCTTTCTCACCAGCTTTTGCCATTTTTTGTGGATGCTAGTTCAACTTCCAGTTCCACAAGAGTGAAATGATCTGACAGTTGAGAGGACTGGGGACAACTTGCTATTCTCTCTCTGAGGTTTTTCTTAACCTTCCGTTTGTATTGTTTTATCAAGGGATCCTTTTGAGTTGCCCTCCAATTTGGCAGCAACAGTATTTGCACTGACTCACGGGTTAGTGGCTTCTGCTGGGTTTGATGCCCCAAATTTCCTCAGGAGGCTTCATGCCTGAAGGTTTGAGCATGTAAGGTCTATGGATTCCATGTAGTCCAGCCATTTTTCTTGTCTACAGGTATCCAAAGATTCAAGTAGTCCTGTGGGTGTTGCTTGGTCTCCAGATAATTGATATTGTTGGAAAAGTACTTTGCAGTCACGGATCCAACAAGGGATGTACCACTCTGAGACCTTGAGGGATGTTCTTCTTAGCTGCAGCAAGAAGCAGGGCCATGAAACAACTACTGTTTTGGCACCGGGGGATGCGGTGGATGGTTTTCTTCACGTTAGCAGTAAATCCAGATTAGTCTGCCTTATGGAAGTTCCATCTTGACGCTTGTTTTTTTGGCATGGCGGGGATTTCAACCCCTACATGGCTGATAATTGGCATATTGTTGGCTGTGTGGAAAGTCTGAGAGGTTGGTTTGGGACGAGTGTATAGGGACACCTTTGCTATCTGATGAGACAAGTAGGTCAGGGTTGTATTCCCTCCCCATCTTGCTGATTGAAAAGTTGCAGATGCTTGGCATCAGCTGGACTCTGCTCTGCCTCGCTGCTGCTGCTGCTTTAAGAGTGGTGCGACGCCATGTGTGTCCCGTCACTGGGCAGCCAGCTACTGAGCTCCTGCCCGTCCAGTGGCAGGACACACATGGCATCACACACCTTTCAGAGCAGCAGCAGCAGCTGCAGCAGGGAGCAAAGTGCAGCGCTCAGTGGCAGCCACCTCTGCCACAGATTGGGGAGGCATGTGCTTCCTGGGCCTCCACTGGGGTGCATGCAGTGGTGGGAGCCTCCTGTGCCCCTAGATGAGCCACCTGGGCTCTGATTTTCCTACCACTGGGGCCCCGTTCCCCCCTGCCCCTGACTCTGTTTCTGCCCCACTCTCTCTCTCACTGCTGGGGCCTCCATCTGCCCCTGCCCCTTCCCCCACAGACTCACCTGCTTGGGGGGTATGTTATTGTGTTCCCCACCTGGTAAGGCTCCTAGAGATCAGGCCACCTTAAGGTACCCCTTACACACCATTATTACTGAAAGATTACAGTAAAGCTTATCCAGAAAACTGGTAATTTTGAAAGAACAGGATAATGCAAGCTAGATATTAGGAGAAATATCCAACTGGCCTCATCTGCCAGACTGTGGAATGGATACACAAAGGAGTGCCAAGGGACACTCACTACTTCAGTTATTTACTGCTGAACTGAACAGACTGAAAAAAAGATGGGGGTCAGTAAAACTCAGCCCCTCCAAATAATTTTTTCTCCCTCTGCCTATGGTGACAAACTTATAGCTGTAAATCAGGGGTGGGCAAAATACGGCCCGCAGGCGAGATCTGGCCTGTGGTGGGTCTGCTGCTTAGTGCCCCTCGCTGCTGACAGTTCCCTGCTACAGCCACCTGGAGCCCACAGTGGGCTGCCCTGCATCTCCCCTGCACTGCCACTGCTGCCCTGGAAAGAAATGGAAAAACTCCTGATAAGCTTCTCTTTATACTACCTGCACATGAATATAACCTACACTGCTTTGGATTCAAAAATATCTGACAGCTAACCCACAGGTGATGTATACTGCATCCTCACGTGCACACAAACAACAAGTGAAGTCCCTGCTTAGAATGAGAAGTACTCTACATGGATATTTAGATTTTGGATGGTATTTGTACTTGGTGCTCACCAGAGCTGGAAGAACAGTGGATATTCATCTTAACCAGGCTGCGTGTTTGTTTTTTTGTTTTCAAGGAAGCTTCTTTCCCTCTAATGCTAGTTCCTTCCACTCATTCAACATTGGTCCAAAGTCTGCTGACATTAATGGAAGGAATCACATGATTTTTAGTAAGTTTTGAATTGGTTTCCGGGTTCCCAAAGTGGACCATCAAAGATGGGCTCTGGTAATGTTGTGGCTAGAGCGCCATCTTTTTCTTGTGCTGGTTGCCACTCCCAGTTACAGACGTGAAAGTATCTAGCAAGGTTTGGTTAACATTGCCAGGGCAAGCATTTGAAGTGTGAGAGTCTACTCATGGGATTTGGCATGGACCAACGCCCTGCAGATTTACTTGGAGGTTGAACATATGAGAGTCTCTGAAATGCTTGCATTGGAAATAGGATCAGCTCCTGAGGAGCTGCTGAGGTCTTGGTGCAATGTGTTATACACTGTTTACTACATCTGTGGCATGGTGAGGCGAGAAGACTGTTTGTGGGTGAGCTGAATCCAACAGCCCACTCCAGTTACAGAACTTACTGTCAGGCACAAAAAATAGTCCTATGCATATTAGTGTGAACAGGTCCTCTAAAGGGGTCTTAAACTCTCTTGCTTCTGGTCAATAGAATTGCATCACTCTGGCTGAGGCAGGACTTCTGCACCAGAGCAGAGAGCAGTACATGCACTGAATTCCTGTTCCAAATAACAACGGGAATTGATCATGGAAAAACAGAGGTCATCTTGCTCAGGCTGATGCTGATTCAGGATTCCCCCCACCGCCCCCATCTTTTTTTCAGTTCAGCAGTAAATAACTAAAGCAGCGGGACTTCCTAGTGCATCAATTCCATGGTTTGGCAGATCAGGCCAGCTGAATATTTTTTTTTTTTAGATCTCTAGCCTGCATTATTCTTTTCTTTCAAAATGACCAGTTTCCTGGCTGAGCTTTACTGTAATCTTTCAGTAACAGTGGTGTGTAATGGGTACTTTAAGGGAGCCTGATGTCTAGGAGCCTTACCAGGTGGAGAACACAACCTATGTCTTGAGGATGAACGCATATTGTCAGGCCATGTTCTCAGCAGGTGTATGTTAGCCTGACTCCTCTGAAATTGGTGACACCTTCTTGATTTACACCACCTGAGAATCCGTCCCAGAGTCCTAGGTTCACTTGCACATCATCCTTCTATTCTGCGCTGCAGCCATTGTAGTGAGGTTTAAGTTCTCTGAAATTCAGGTAATTCTCAAATCTTTGAACCATACATATTGATAACTGAATTAATCAACATAGGAGCTTGCATAAACTCTTTCAAGACATTGTATTATTTTTTTCAGGTGTGCAGTGTGCATTGGTCTCCAGCCCTTAACTTGCTGTTGTGTCTTGGTGCTTCCTTTATGCTTATATATCTGAAAAAAAATTAGAAACGAGGTTTTTCTTATTTATTTTGGCCCCTTTAGCTGGTAATTTACCTGCAGTATAAACTTGCTAAGATTAGCCGGGGATGCTGACAGCAGTTTCTTTCACAGGTTGCTCTACTTTCCAAGCATTACTAAGAGGAGTTGGAGACAGTGATGTATGATGCTGGGTAGAAAGCTGTCACTACAATGGCTTGTCTTCCTAGGAAACTGTACCAGGGATCACAAAAATGATAGAACGAAGGATTTACTTTGAAACTTTATATAAAGAGAAGAAGGATAGGCTGAGGTTCTTTGTCTGAGTCTTACATTTTCTCCAAATCTTGAACACTAAATATAAAGGTAATTGAAATGCAAATATCAATCTAAGGTGTTAATCAGAATAGATTACATATTTATTTGGTATTAATGTATAGTCCAGTCTAACCAACATCAAATGATATCTGCAAAGGTAATATCCTAGTGGTGAGAGTTAGCTAGTTTAGCACTGCTCATAACCTTAGGTTTGGGTAAGGATATTCTTTCCTCAAAGCAAAAGATATTTGTGTCCCATACCTCCTACAGAGACGGACACCATGTATTGACAGATACCAACACATGTATATAGATAGAGAGTGGTCTGATATTTGCTGATTCTTTTACTAGGGCAGCAGGCAAATGTATGATCTTCATTCATCTTTGTTTGACTTCTATGCCTGTTAGTAAGGACATGGTTAATTTAACTGTAGACTAGCTGTCCCAGTTAAATGAAATCAGAAAACCTGCTCCATGGCTATGGCATGAGATTGTCCCTTTTGAGGCCAATACATTTAAAGATTTTTTTTTTTTTCAATTTTCCCTTCTAAAATCAAATGATCAAAGGGCATAATTCCAGCAAGGCTACTGACCCTTTCTTGATTTATTTCTGGTCTCCCAGTGACAATTTGCTTGCAGGAAAACCTGAAGAAATCCCCAAAAGTGTGTCTAGTCTGACAACATCATTTGGGACCTGATGTTTTTCTTCTGGGCTTTCTTTGTCTTCTATGTTCCTTTTGTCTCTGTTTTATCTGCTTTCTTTGTTGAGTGAAACATAATGGCAATAGAACAAAGGTTAAAATAATACCTTCATGGGCTTCTTCTGTATTTCTGTGAGACCTGATAATATTGGTTCTCTGCAAATGCTGAATAGGCCTGTGTGAATAGGCAGCTATTCGATTCAGATTTGGCCGATGTTTCGATTTGGAGATTTGAACTGCTTTTCCAATTCCATTTGGCGGGAAAAGGGCTGAATAATGGGGAATCAATGAAATATCTATACCTTTGTTGTTTTTTTGGCTGATTTAGATGAAACTTGCAGGGGTGGTAGCTGCCACCTGTCAAGGAGATGGTGTAGGGGGAGTCTGGATTCTGGGGTCCTGCACCTCTGGCCACAGGCAGGCAAAACTCATGACATGGGTGCTTGTGGGACTGTGTGTGTGTGTGTGTGTGTGCTGGCATGTCCTTCCTGGTGCTGGGGCCTCTGCACAACACAGCACTGTGCTCCTGTCAGGCCTCCTTCTCTCCTACAGCCATGACCCAGTCCACCACTGTAAACAACGGCAGCTCAAAATAACTTAGCTGGCTCAATATCAATAACACCAGCAGCATCAGAGGTACCCAAATGGAATGGTCACAGAGTCTCTTTTTTTTTTTTTAATAAAGGAATTGACAGCAAGAATTAAAGATGTTGTGTTGGATATATGTTACTTGTGGTGTGTGACGGCTTATCTTGTGTTTTTATGTTTATTATGAAAAAACCTGGAGTAGTTAGAAAAATATATCTGAGGAAGCTTTTGGGTTGAAAAACCCTTTGTCAGGCTGAGGAAGTACCTGCAGTTGGTGTGTCTCCTGGTCCTGGATGGAAGGAATAGTAAAGAAGCCAGAGGCTGGCCTTACCCACAATGCAAGCAAGAAAGCCACTCAGTGAAAATGGAAATGGAGATGTCATGGGGTGAGGGACAGGTGGGGGGGAAAGGGGAATGTAGCAGCTCAGGTAAAAGTGCAGAGGTACCTGAGGAGTTGGGTGTCCAGTAGGTCGTAGCATGCCAGAACTCCCCCTGCACCCATTTCCTTGACAGCAGGCAGGCTTTTTGGTCTCAGCAGGGGCTACCACCCCTGCAGCTTTCACCCCCCTGTGCCTTAACACACACACACTGTCACCTAAGTCATGAGTTTTTTGCTTGCCAGCAGCTTGAGGTGCAGTTTCCCAGAAACCCCTACACCTATCATCTTGAAAATGGCAGGCTTCATGCCCTCAGCAGAGGCTACCACCCCTGCAAGTTTGATCCAAATCAGCCAAAAAACAAGAAAATTAAATATTTCATTGACTTCTCCCCCCCACCACCACCTTATACCGTATCACCAAATCTTTTATGAATTGATTTGGAAAGCCTAAAGCTTCTAGCAATTTGATTCAGATTTGTACATTTGGCCTCCAAATCATCTGAATCATCTGCAAATCCGAATTGCGATCCAAAGCTTTGGACAGCTCTAATGCTGAAGTGTAGGACAGCACTTGCCACTTCCCTTAAATTACCTGTGTTAAGGAAGGATGATCTAATGACTAGGAGTCAGGCTAGCTGGGTTGTGTTCTTTCACAAACCTCCTGTGTAGTTTGGCACAACCCTCCCTCTATACAGTTCTCCAGACTCTCAGCAGCAATAGACATTTGTGGGGAGGTGCATTTACACTAGTCAGGTCCTTCAAACAGTTTAGAGCAACCATGCCCATGCTCCCTTCCTTGTTAGCTGGTTCTAGATATAGACCCTAGGTTGGGCTGAAAGTTTCCCTCATACCTTGGGAATCTTAAGGAAGTTGACATAATAGCATTCTCATTGCAAGGGCTGAGGATCTATTCCATAGCTATGGAAAAAATACAATAATACTCTACTGACTGCATAAATATATTATGATACTAAATTAATTCAGGTTGGTTAAGCTGCATATGACCAGAGCATCTTCCACTGCTTCAAAATCTGCAGGAGGGAGTTAGTCAGACAGGAGATTCATCTCACTGGGTTCCCTACACAGCATTCCTTCAAGGAAAGAGGCTTGGTGCTTTGTGAAACTGCAAGGAGACAGTACTCCCAGCCCCACACATCCCTGGATTATTGGAAGTCCATGGAAGGTAGACATTGGCCACTTCACAGGTTCCTTAATATGAGGCCTTTGTTAAAGCCACTTTGTTTGCTGTCTCCCTCCTTTATGGAGACTAGTAATTTTTTTGCAAACTCACAGTCCTGACAGCAATTGCAAAGCTGTCCTTAACTCAGGCCAGCCTTGACTGACCTTTTTATGCTTCTTTATATTATAGAGCTGTCACCAATGCAAGCTCCTATGTTGATTAAGAAATATCTCCTTAATCCTGGCCCGTGGAGCTTCCAGACCCCATAAATGGAAAAGTGTCTTTAACTACAGCCTCTTTAATAAGATCATCTTGAAAACAGGGTTGTTTTTTAAAGGCACAGAATAGTCTAACATGCCTACACACAGTTGCAAGTTTTAAAGTACTCATAACTTCAAAACTACTGAACTAGTGCCCTCCAAACCATCCTCAAAGTTTACTTTTCACTGAAATCAACAAACAAAAAATGAAACAAAATCAATTCTGAGGCTTTTAGCAACATCCATTAACTGAGTTCTGTGAATCCAAGATTTCTGATCAGCGCACATGAGGGAAGGGAATTTTTCCCTATGCTTGCATAGCTCTGGCACAGTTAACTGATTTGGCCTGCACTTTGCAAAAGTAGTCACATTGACGTAGAAAATGTCACTCTCAAATAGTTTGTTTGAAAAAAGATGACCCAGGTGAAAATGAAAAGAATAGCTCATACTTGGAGGATAACTCTAACAGGCTGCAGAAGTGACCACTAAGTCATTGAGTTCATTAGATAGCAAGAGACTGGTTTCAACTTGAAGTAGTTCTTGGATTCCAAGGGGGAAAAAAAATGTAGCCATGTTTTCCAGGATTTTTCCAGGAGTTCCCAGAGCAGGAGACACCAGAGTGTCAAGTCTGCCTCAGTTAGAAAGGATGCTTCTTTCACCTGGGCCAACTATAGTGGCTGGGATGAATGAGTCTATGACGTCAATGGGATTGCAGCAATATGACTTTACCACTGATGTGGCTTTTGATGCCACATCTGAGAAGATAGCTGCATGTCTATTATTCCACCTTGGGGGTAGAATACATTTTGAATATGAAATAGGCTCAATTTTGTCTGGTGTTAAACTAAAAACATCCCATTATCATTAAATGGAAGCCCCTTTTTATTTGCCTCAGAGCAATAATAATGAGCCAAAACTGTAGCACTACTTGGAATCTAGACGTATCCTGGAAATAAGCACTGCAGCCAAGAACATCCTTCACTTCTGTCACTTTTATATAAGAGCCGCCCCATGAATCTGATGCTAAAACATCACCTTAAGAAGCGAAGCCAGGTGAACAAATGTGAAATGAAGGATTAGCCTCATTTGATATTTTATATCAGCAGAACTATGTGAAAAGTAATCTGGAGATAATCCTTTTTTTTTCCTTCCCCTGTCCTATTTCTACATCAGAAAATTTAATGGTATTCTGTCCAGACTTGAGGTCATTTTTAAAAATAAGCATGTCATAATGCAGTTCAGACTAACAGTATGGAAGGCAGAAAAAGTCTATATAGATAGAATACAGCTTTGCTAAGAAGGATCCATTTAATTCTTGATGGCAACAATATGTTTAATATCTGTATAACTGTAAGGCAGTGTGTTTATAGTCACCAGAAATTTGGTAAATATGAAACGGAAGCTAAGCTTCGATATTTCAAATAATGTAAAGTAATCCATCTCTCAAACATTTAGAGTTACCCCAGACTTCATATTACAATTTAATTTATGCAGGCCTGGACTACATGGGTTTAAGGGTCATGAGGGACAATAAGGAATACTCTATAAACTAATGAAGCCTTCCCACGTCTGCATTCCAGGCACAGGTGAAATGCAAGACTCTGTTTAGTATTTTCTATCCCTGACATTTAGGAAGTAGACAAAGAGGTATGTAGATGGGTTCTGTCTCCACTCTGTAAAAACCTGGCCAGCATAGGTGAGACAGCAGACCAGTATCCTTCATGCTATTATGATGCGTGAGTTTCAGTTAATATCACAGTAGAGCACAGGATGAACTGTTCCCATGCTGATCCCAGGACAGCACAGCTACATACTCTTCTTCCCAAAAGGCAAGCTCAGTGGTTCTCTTAACCTTTTTAGCCTCAAGAACCCCTGGAAAATGGCAGCACTTTGCTTTCTCTTGGCTTTTTTTGACAACAGAAAAATAGTACAGCAGTTCTGTTGCAAAGAACTCGGAAGGGCTGTAACAGGTCAGAACTGTTTTGGACACTATGGATTCCTATTTGAAATCTCCAGGTTTATCTTGTAAAGCATGTGTCGGTGTTGCACACTTGATGGTGATTTATATAGTACAGCACTCTGTGATACCCTTAAAAGGATTTTGCAGCACCCTGGTTGAGAATCACTGAACTAGAGAGAAAAGCATGATCTCGCCCTGTGTTCACAGTGTCCTGAAGCAGGTCAGACATGTTAGAACCCCACAAGATCCATCTTTCAGAAAGATGATCTGGTAGCTTTAGATGTGGTTTTAAGAATGTAAATTTGCCATAGCAAGGAATAAGGGAAGGAAGGAAGAAGATTTACAGATACAAGGTTGTGTGGTTACACAGGCTTAACATGCCCACAGAAAGCTCTGGCTTTTTTATTTACTGAAGAGATTTCTAAAAGTTCCTGAGTCAGTGGGGTTTGTGCTCTTAAATTCCTTAACTGTTTTTGAAAGTCTCTACCTAAAAAGTAAAGATTATCCAAGATAAAAACACCCTATTCACAGAATGACCGGTGTTGCCAGTAGGAAGCTAAGACTGTGCTGTTCACTGTGGGTGTATCTACACGTGCATTTACTGCACATTGAAGTTATCATGCAGCAACTTCCTGCACAGTAAGTGGGAATAGGGGTACCATCTACACATGCAGTCAACCTAGAACTAGAGTTAGTCCTAGGTCAGAGCAACCCGCCATGTGCCCCTATGGCCACTGCAGGGACCTCCAGCTTCCAGTCAGATGGCTGCCAGCACTTTGAATTTGTGTGTGCAGGGCTGAGGGGTAGGACTGCCCAAGGCAGAGAGCCCGGCAACAGGTTACCAGCACCATTGATGCAGACAGTTTGCCTGTGGGCCTACGGGCTGCAGTAGACCCTGGGGATGCCTGTGGCTTTCAATGCTGCAGCATTGGCCCTAGCATGCTGCCTGGGACCTGCTGCAGGGTGGCATGAGAGACCTAGGGGCCCTGTGGGGCAGGGGTGGGAGGCTGGCCAGCCCCGGCGGCCAGTTGTTGCTCCAGCAGCTCCATGTGGCAGTGCTCCAGGGCCACCAGCTCTTTCTAGCGGGCCCAGCATGCTTGCATCTGCACCTCTTCCCTGGTGATGTCCTCCATCTGTCAAGCATGGTGGTCCACCACCCAGTCCTCCTCTATGGCCACCATTGGCCACTGGGGTAGGCAGGTCCCATCGAGACTGTGCTGCTGGTGCTGCCAGAATCTCTGGGCAATTAAAGTGGTGAGTGGCAGCAAGACTATGGTGGAGGTTTCTGGGCCCCTGCGTCATCTCCCCCACATCCAGATGATGGCCCTGAAGAGGTAAGAGATAGAAGGCTTTTGTGAGACTTTGCAACATTTAAGAGACAAGATGCTGTGCTCCAGAGGCCCTGTGTTGCCTGGCCTCAGATTAGAGGTTGGCCATGTGTGGGTGCCTAGGGATCATGGTAAGCTGGCCGGGCAGGCCCTGCCCCAGTGTGTGCTACCCGAGTCCCCTATGTTTGCTTGGTCCACAGGAGCTGGTTGCAGACTGCCTGCTTCCCCTGACCCCTTCCCATGGTGGGCCAGGCCAGGATGCTGGCAGCACCTGCTGCCATGGCTCCAGCCCCTGCTGACTTCCCCCTCTGCCCCTGCAGGCATACTGCTCTGGTTTGCTAGCCCCCAGTACCTGGGCTCGGGGCATATGGGCTCCCAGGCAATTGGGGTGAGGGTCTGGCCATGTTCCCACCCTCCCTGCTGGGGGCCTCTCTAAGGAGGCACCCCAAGGCAAGCCCCTGTCATGCTGCTGCTGTGCCCCAAGTGTGTCCCTGCTGTGCATGCACTATGGGCTGTTTGTGCAGGCAGAGGGCTGCCTGGACCACTCCACCCTGCTGCTGCTGATTCTGCTGGTGCCCCAGACATACCTGTGCTTCTCAATTTGGGATCCTGAGCTATGACAGTGCAGAAGGCAAGCCTGGCCTGCTCCAGATCCTCTGCCGCTGCCCAGAGGGTAATTGCCACAGAACTACATGTCCCTGCCCCCAGCTGTGGAGAAGGACATCACTGCTGGTATCAGTGCTTTCCTTGGCATGTGAGAGGCCTGTGCCCACCCAGCTGTGGGGACACAGACTGTTCAATAAAGATCTGACCTGTGTCCCACCTCTCTACATGCTGAGTGCGGGCGGGCTTGGCAAGGAAGAGAGGCTGGGGCCAAGGCCAGGGCCAGGGGCAGGGGCAGGGGCTAGGGTTGGGGAATGGTGCTGGTATGGCCCACTTCTACCCCCATCCCCAGTGCTGGACTTACCATGGATTCGGGGCTGGTGGCTGAGCGCGGGGCTCCTTATGTCAGGTGGCATCCAGCTCTGCCCAGTGTCTGTGGCCTCTGGTGAGCTGGGGACCAACACCCAGCCAGGGCCCCACCCCCCCAGGGGAGGAGCTGGTACTACTGGTGGTAGCATAGCTGGCACCCACCCACAAGGAGCAGCTGGTGATGGGGCAGGGCCAAGGCTGGGGCAGCTGCTGGCTGGGGCTTCCCAGGCTGCCAAGTGCAGCTGAGGAGGAGGGCAAGATGGGGTGCTGAGGGCATGAGGTCCCCTTCTCCAATGATGTGTCACTGAAGTTGTCAAGTTGGGGCACCAGAATGGTCCTGGTCCTGGGGGCCCCACTGGACTGACAATTGTGGCTGGTCACAGCCACCCATTGGGCCCAAAGGCCCTTAATCTTAACGTGGCACTGTCATGCTTATTGCAAGTGGCCTTGTGCACGCACCCAGCTGCCAGGGCCTTTTATAAATGTGGGTGATCAAGTGACCATCCTGGGCAAACTGTCTCAGGATGCCCTCCTTGCCCAACAGTGCCACAAGGGTGCATACCTCCTCCCAGGTCCACTTGGCACCCTGGGATTCTGCATGGGCAGGTGCACTTAGATGGGTCTGGGGCTGTATATGGGGGAGGAGGATGACATCATGCCCCATGACGGCTGCCTAGGCTCCCATGCATCTGGCCACGTGATTTCCTCCCCCTGCCCCCCATAGGGGCATGGCCAGAGAGTCACAGCCACATGGTGGAGGTGCTTCACTCCAGTTCTGCAAAGGAAGAGGTGGGGGGTGAGCAGAAGTGAGAACAGGGCTGGGCAAGGGGTGCAGCAAACTGCAGCCTTTTGCAGCACTCATCTGTGGCCAGGCAGCAGCTCAGGAGGAGGTCACCCGGGGCAAACATAGCCTGCAGGCTGTCCAGGGGGCACATGGGACCTGCTGAGGTATAGGAGGGACAAGCAGCTCCTTCAGGCTCCCTGTACTGGGTTTCCCAAGGGACAAAATGGTTGCAAGCTTTTATACTCTGCAGTTAGAGGCTGCCAGACAGCAGCCCAGGCCAGCAGCAGGAGCCCTGAGGCTGGGCTCTGGCTGGTCCACTAGTGGCTGGGCAGACCCAGGCCGGAAGCTTCAGTGTTACTGCACAGTAAGGCATGCGCACGCATTGCTACGCAGTAACTAATTGGGCTTAAATTTGCTATCTGCATCATGCAGATAGCAAATTTACACCCAAGTCGGGATAAGCCACCCTCGGTAATGCACAGTATGGGAGTGCGTATCTAGATGCACCCCTGTACTGCTCAGTAGTTTTTGGTTACTGTGCGGTAACTTATGTTACTGCATAGTAAATGTTAACATGTAGATGTGCCCTGTTTTCACATAATGTAGTGGATCAAGTTCTTAGTTCAAATTTTCTGGGTGGCTAGTAACCTAGACCCAGATATCAAAAAGATCCACTAAAACTCCACAGTGTGCTTAGAGACTACACCAAAGAGCTATGTTCCTGTGGTTCAGTGTGATTCATGATGGTCCTCTTTCCAGGAGGCAAAGCTTTCTTTGGGACTAGATCCCAACTGTGATATGATAAACCATCCCACAGGAACTAGACCACCATAAATTTCACCCCCTTGAGCTCTAATGTGAGAGAGACATTTCTTTGACCCTATCTCCTCTAAAATAAATATGCAATAGCATGCATATATATATATATTATTTTAAAAGACCCAAAACAAAACATTCTCCCGTGCACACTTCAATGATGAGGAGATGAGAGAACAAATGGATGACACATGTTAGCTGTGTTGCTCCATACTATGCTCCACGGCCCTCAAATATTATGGCACTGACTGCAGCACTTGAACCTATGTTGAAAAGAATATGGTGGGAAAGTAAAGCCCTTCAGACAAAAAGGAGAGTTGGATACTGAAAAAGGGCAGCTCTGAGATTTGGGGATGATTTGTGAGGGAGAGCACTGGAGAGGTGAGGTGTGGAGGTGGTTTAGAAGCTCAGGGTGGATTGCAGAGCAGGTGCATGAGGAGAGAGGATAGTGGGGGAATGGAATGGGGCCATCAAAGAGGACTATGTGGACGTTGGGGAATAGAGGGCTGGGAAGTGGGTATTTCATGTTGAAAGAAGCTTTTCATGAGTAAAAAATGGAAGAGGCAGGATGGAAATTTGTGTTATGGAACCTACTTAGGAATAACACTCATAACCATGAATCACTAGCCCTCATTCATGTGTCAACTGTATCAATCATGTTGTATTTGCTATTGAAAGAAGGTAGCAGCCCCAGCTGCCAAAAACCTTTTGTGACCTGCCAAGATCTCCCAGTTGCTTCACTATAACCCTAAACTCAGGGTTCTTTCATAGCACTGAAACTGAGCAGAGCCCTTTATTACACAAATAATTTTGGCTGTAGCCAGTGGAAGTTGAGGTTTTATATGGAACAGCACAGCTTTCTTCTTGGAGATACTTTGAATGTTTATTAGCCGCCAAATGGTTAAGAGAGAATTCAGTAAATATCACAGCATGTGGCATATGCCTTCACATTTGGAGTTCTTTATGTGAATCTCAGATGAACAGTTGTCACAGATGGCCAGAGATTTTGACTGGGGATAAAACTTATTCAGAAAAAATTTCTTTGGATTTTCTTATTGATGGAGTTACCTGAACTACCACTTATCAGAATATATGAAGTTCAGCTCCAAAGGTGCCATCAGAAACGCCAAGAACTGGATACATTTCTTAAGATGATCTTAATATTTGTTCTCAGTCATGCTGTAGCTTTGCGTGAACTTTACTTTGGTGGTGGGATGTTTAAAACATCATGTTTTGCTATTCATCACTACTAGGAGGATGCTACTTGCCTTTAAAAAAGGTCCCTATTTGTTTTAGAGACCCTGACTAAAATAATTGCCAGAGTCAGCTGCAGAGATCCTCTTCCTAGCCCTCATAAGCATTGGTCTACCTGTGATGCTACTGAACCCAATTCCTATCAACAAGATTTACATGTATGCATATCAAAGGGAGAAAAGAACCCACTGAGTGTTTGTTTTCAGCTTCTTACATGGTTAAACTGGTGGCAGGCTTCCTCAGTCAAAATGCCAGTAGGGATAAGCAGTGACTGTAACAGTGATGCTGTGGTGCTCTGAAGTTGTTTTTCTCTCTTTCAGCTATTTCTTTCTTGTTAACTTTTTGATTTGCTACTGTATTTATTTCATACCTAATTGCTATCCCTGAAACTATCATTAGGATCTGTAAGCCAATCATCCCCAGTAATACATGGTGAAATGCTGGCTCTTTTGAAATCAACAGGAGGTCTGTCATTGATTTCAGTAAGCCTGGGATTTCACCAAAGGATTCTGAAAAGATGTGTACTTACATGTTTGTCAGAAAAGTGAGTAGATGATGCCATTTTGTATCACACTGGTGGTTAGAGACTCCCATTTCAATCAGTCCCACGTATGAAGTATTGTTCATAAGCATACCACAACAACCCAGAAATTTAGAAGTATAAAACTGACAGAAGGTGGAGTGTTACCATTATTACTGCTATTGTCCAGATAGGGAACAGAGATGCAGAAAGAGAGGAACGTATGTCTCTGCCACTTCCATGGAAGCCCTTTAGTGGGACACTCAAGTATACCCTGCCTGCTCACTCTGGCTTGCACATGCCAAACCCAGAAATGTGTCAGTGATACCATTATGGAGGCTTCCCTACTGGCAGTGTTCATGGTCTCCATCTCAGGACAAGGCACCCCCAAAGGGCCACTGTTGCTGCATTTCTCAGTTTGGCAAATGCAAGCCAGAGGTGGGTGAGTAAGTGGCCTGACCTTCCACAAGAGCACTGTCAATGTGATGTAGGCAGACCCTAGAGACTCTCCTAAGGGCACACACAAACTATGTTGCAGAGCTGGGATTTACACCTATACTCCCCAGGTGCTAGATTAGTGCCTTAACCATTAGGCTATCCATCCTCTCCGAATACAAGTGTATAATGCACAGGGGAGAGGATCTCAGTCATCAAGGCATATTTCATAGACTCACTTTCTGCGAGTGGCTACAAGTCACACTGATGAGACAATATTGTTTTTATTGTTTTACCTCCACCTATTTAGGTCTTATTTGGTCCCAGCACAGTGTCCCCTAAAGTGTACTGTTGTTCCCAGCACAATTGCAAATTCTCTTAGTTTCTGGCTTCAGGAAACCTCAGTTTACTGTACCAATGGGTTAAAAGGGAAATATGTTGTTCCTATACATGTAATCCAAAAAATTAAAGATCTCACTATCAGTACAGATCACATTGCTTTACTGTAAAGTTACAGAACATCTTTCAGCAATTCCCCATTCCTGTGTGTAGCATTATAAATATTTATACTTTTATTTGGACTTTATGATTTATTTATTATATTTATAGAGAGATAATGAATTACACATCTGCGCACGGCAAAGCTGGGTTTCACTGAGGCTTTTCTATTGACAGTACAAATCCCTAAGAGTGAATCCTTCTGCTTTCTTTCAAAAATCTTGTATTTGGGTTTGGGGGTTTTTTAAAGCTCCCTTTTTCTACTAATTAAATGGATAGGTATGCAAGGAATAAAAAAGCACTGAAGAAGCAAAATGACTGCAAAAAATCTCTTCAGGTCAAGAGTCCAATATCCAGTGGCCATGCCTTTTTCAACCTGGTGCAGGTTATGAGACAATCAAGCAAAACAGGAACAAATTAGTTAAAACTAGTTGTTAATAATAATGTAAACCCTAGTCCATGATAAATACTTTGCACGTCAGAGAAATTTAGCACTAATACTACTCAAAAGGGGTTTTTTTGTCAATTTTAGTCATAAATAATGTCTTCAATTGTACACTTTTCATTGAAAATTTCCAGATGAAGACTAAAAATAAAATAATAAGGGTCTATTTTTCCTCCCAAAGTTAAAATTGGAGCTTATTTATAAAGTTAGTGTTTGGTAAGAAATTAACTGAAAATTTACTAGATTTCTGTCTTTTCAAAAAAGACAAAAATTTTTTTATAGGAAATCCACATTTCCTGAAAAAAGCAAGAAATATATTAGCAGCTCTTTTCAGCCTGTATGTAAGAATTTGAAGTATTGGAGTCCAAGTGAACATTTAAGTCTTCTAACAAATATACAATAATCAAACTTGTGTAATTCTGCGTGTGTACAGAAAATGTCTTAATCTCTCCTTCTCTCTCTCTCTCGTATTGGTTTGGGAGATTGGGGGGAAGACCTTGAAAGGTATTTCAGCAGATCTTGTAGCTTCTGCGAATGCAACATCGGATAACATACCATTGTCAATGGCAGCACTGGTAAGGGCCTTGTTACATGGAAATTGTGGGTGGCTCCTGGAACTCTTAACACCTAGATTGTCTACACATTAATACCTGAAATTAGTTGTAAGCGCTCATTAGGTGGCTCAAAGTTATACCCCTCTAGGGCAGGTTTAGCTCTAATCCATGTTTCCCAGCTGACATTACACTAATATGTAGCCACTCTAAACTACACGTTAGTGTGAACACACCACCCACTCCCCTTCTCCCACTGGCCCATATCAAGCTTACTTCCTACCCCCCCTCCCCAGATCCCTTGCTCACTGATTCCTGTCCTGCCCCACCCCCACCTTTTACTTCTGGCTGCCTATGCTGTCTGCTCCAGGCAGCAGGCAGGGAAAGGTTAACCTGCCTGGCTGGCTGCTACTTTTGCTTTCTGATCTGGGCTCAGCCCAGAGATGGGCAGCAGCCAGGTTGCAGCAGCTGAGCAGGTAAATTAACTACCCTCCCTGCTCCTCCAGGACAGACAGCTTCAGTAGTCACAATAAACAGTGGAGTTGCGGGGAAGAAGTAGGAACTAGGAAAGCCTCAGGGACAGGGGAGAAACCCAGAATGGTGGGGTAGATTCTTGCCCTTCAATCCTCCAGGCCACTGCTGGCCTGAAGGTAGGACTGCCCCAGACTTGAGCTAGCATTAATACCAATCAGCATGTGAGCAGCTCACAGTATAACGCAGGGGTGGGCAAAATGCAGCCTGTGGGCCAGATCCGGCCTACCAGGTCATTCTGTCCAGCCTGTAAGGCCCCTAAAAATGTGGAAAATGTATTAGGGCTATGTGAAATTCCACTGGCTGTTTTGTTTTGATGCTGTTTCAACTCGTTTGAGCTAGAAACAGTGAAATCGAAATGAAACAAAATGAGGACAGTCAAAATGTTTTGAAAATTTTGAAACATTTCAAGTTTCAAAGCTGAAGCTGGGCTTGCCTGCAGGGAACCAGAAAGTAAGGAGGGGAAGAAGGAAGAGGGGAGAAGGACTGCTCTGATATTGACTGTGTAGCTGGCCAGTGACTGATCCTTCCCTGACGTCCCTTTGAATCCCAGTGCTTTGGGAGAGGGATGGAAAAGCAGCACAAAAGGCAGCATTGTTTGAACTGAGCTGCTTTCTGCCTTGGGGTCCATTACTGAGCTATCTTCCAGAAGCTCAGGAGCGTTGGGCAACAAGGGCTACTACGACAATTGATTTGATTTCCTACTTGCTAACCTAGCAAGTGAGATTCTGCAATAACCTTTGCTTCCTTTCTAGATCCTATTATTATATTCATTTATTTATTCTTTTTCATTTCATAATTATACTGGATATTATACTATAGAATTTATATAGGAAGGCATATATATATATTTATATTTTTTTATAAAGACAAGACACTATGAAACACACCATGCAGTGTACTGGAAAGGCAGCTGGCAAGCCTTCAAGGAGAGGGAGAAGAGGGAAAGGTAGAAGTTTCTCTCCCCCCTGCCCCCACCACAAACTGAGATGCAGCCTCTTTGCTACAACAAGCAAGTATGAGGCTTCCACTAGTACAAGCAGTGAGGAGAGGGGAACAGTGCCAGTGCCACTGCCTGTGCCTGAGTCTGCATCCCCTTCAACAGCACCAGCCATAACCCCACCACTTGCCACTACCACCATGACAACAAGCAGCAGCACCAGCACAACAGTCTCTTCCACCCCCATTTCACTTCCCATGATGAGCCTTCCAGTGCCAGAGGAAGAGCTGGAGCTGGAGCTGAGTGCCCTAGCAAGGGAAATTCTGGGGAAGGAGGGGGAATCATCTGAGTTTGTGTTCCACACCCTTCAAGTTTCCCCTAGAGCCAGGTCTCCTTCCCCAGAAGGCACTTCAGAGGAGGCTGATGTAGAGGTTGCGGAGGCAAGTGGCTGAGTCTGCTTCTCCTGTTGCTGTGCCTCTGCCTGCTGAGAAGAAGAAAATTGCAGTATCCACACATCCACCTGCATCCCAGAAGTGGGTGGGTAGTGTGGTCTAGGATCATTTTGAGCTGGTGGATGATCCCACATATGCTGTCTGCCTGCACTGCTGAGCCAAAACCAGCCAGGGCAAGGGAACAAAACACACGAACACCCTGGGAATGCTGATTCATCTCCACAGGCACCACCCCTTTGCCCTCACTTCTCCTCAGCCTGGCACCAATGGGAGCGTGCCCACAGGGAAGTCCCTCTCTTGCTCCAAAGCCCCCATCCCCCCAAAACAGAGGCAGGCCATCCTGGAACTGAGGCAGAAAGGCAGACAGAAAACGGGGTGCATTGCAAGGGCAAGTGAGATCACCCAGAGCTCAGATGCTTGCTGAATGGCAGAAGCGGGGGGGATGTGGAAGAGGGGGATCCTTTGTCCCATGCTAGCACACCATCCACCAGCCAGTCTCTTCCTCCATCACAGGTCCTGCCAGCATGGGCCAAGGGCATGACTTCCACGGTGGGGTCCTGAGACACCAGACCCTACCATCAGACAAGTAGCACTCAGGCCTTGATGGCTGCCTATGTCACCGAGGATGTGGAGCCATTACTGTGTGACTCCTCTGCTTACCGAGCAAGCCACCAGCAGATGTGGCTGGATCTGGCAACAGTTGACTACAAACACCTGTCCTGTCCATGAAGCAGTGTTCTGAGTGAGAGGGTGTTCAGCATTGCTGGGGATGTAGTGACACTGCTCCTCACCTGCTTGGATCCTGATTTGGTGGAGCAGCTAGTGTTCCTCAAGGTGAACCTGCCACTGCTAGGGTTCCCCAAGCTCCAGGTGTAGACAGAATGAATGCCACCCTCCTCGCCCAATCCGCACTTATTTCCTTTTTTAATTTTTAAAAAAACAGTTAATGCTTCACGCTCAGAGGTGGGAAGTGGGGCACCCACTGCATCAGCCAGCCAGCAAGGGAAGAACATGTCCCTGCTGATCTTCCATGCCAGGACAAATTTAGAGGTATGGGCTGGGGCTAAGAGGAAGAAGAAAGCCCCAGGTCCTGGTCATGACCACTAAAACTGCATTCTGTCAGGGTTGGGATGCCCAGTGGGACTGCTGGCAGTGTGGCAGTCCCAGGAAATGCCAGGACTAAGGATCTCCCTGGTGAAAGGTGGGTAGGAGGCACCATAACCTCCAGCTACCACATGCATGCACAGAGTCCTGGCTGGGGAAAGCCCACACCTGTCATGTCTTTGACAGGCCTGAGGCTTGTTGGTTGCAGTGGAGTTGTGAGGCTCTAGGTGAGTTCAGCTTAAGTGTCTGGGATATCAGCTTTCAGGTTGGAGAACCCTTTGTCAGGCTGAGGAAGCACCTGCAGTTGGTGTGTGTGCTGTTTCTGGATGGAAAGAATAGTGAAGAAGCCAGAGGTTGGCAAGAAAGCCAGTCAGTGAAAATGGAAATAGAGATGTCAGGGGGTGAGGGACAGGCTGGGGTGTGGGGGGGCGAAGGGGGATGTAGCAGCACAGGTAAAAGTGGAGAGGTACCTGGGGAGTCAGATGTCCAGCAGATTGCAGTGGGTCAGAATTCCAGTGTCTATATTGAATCCATGAGTTTCTGTACCTAGGAGGTTGATGAAGTGCAGTTCATAGGCTCGTCTGTGAAAAGTGATTTGTAAATTCCCTTTGAGGTTCAGACCTGAGAGACTGGAGGCAGGCGGTGTTCTGTTCATGTCCTTGATAGATATTGGTGTGTGCTCATTCTGGTGTGCAGTTGCTTGGTGTCTCCACGTATTTTCCATCATGGCACTTGGTGCCTTGATGGAGATGTGTACTGTATTGTGAAGATATCTCCATAGTGGAGATATTGTTGGCAGGTTTTGTGTGTCTTGTCATGGCATGGCCTGGATCCATTCAGTGTGTTTTGGGCTGTAGGAAGTTAACTTCTGGTGATGAGGTTAGTGAGGTTCAGTACTTGCTTGAATTTACAAACCGCTTTTCACAGACAAGCCACTTCATCAACCTCCTAGGTAGTAGGTACAGAAACTGATGGACTCAATATAGATATTGGAATTTTGGCACACTACTGGACATCTGACTCTTCAAATACCTCTCCACTTTTACCTGTGCTGCTACATTCCCCTCCCCCACTCCACCCCAGCATGTCACTCACCCCCTGATACCTCCATTTTCATTTTCACTGACCGGATTTCTTGCCTGCATTGCATGCTAGTCTCTGGCTTCTTTACTATTCCTGCCATCCAGGAAGAGTGCATACACCAACTGCAGGTGCTTCTTCAGCCTGACTGTGGTAGGGCACCAAACAGGCAGCACCCACGTGCCTGGTGAGGGCAGCCATTTTGGATCCAGGAATATAAGCTGGGCTGCAGTTTGCTGTAGGAGGAAGGAGAAACATCAGGTTGAGACCCTGCTTAGGCTATAGCCCTTGCCCTTACCTCCAGACTATGAGTTGGAGGTGACCCCTTGTCCTGGGTAAGTCTTAAAATGGCACCCTGCTGGGGAAGGGTAGTCTGGTGTGGCTCCTAGTGGTGAAGGAGCCCCCAGGAAATGCCAGGCCAGTTACCTCTGCAGTGAAAGGTGGGTTGAGGCACCTTATAACCCCAGCCCCACATCCCTGGTGGGGTTCTAATGAGCAGAGGGAGCCCAGGCAGAGCTGAGGCCCAAGGAGGGACCTGGGGCTGCACCCAGGTGGCAGAGGAAAGCATGGGGGTCTGGGAGTGACCCTGAGTGAGTGGGAGGACAAGAAGAGGTACCCTGAGAGAGGGGTGATGAACAGAGCAACCCCATGAGTAGGGGGTGAGTGAGGAGACCCAGTGGGGACATAGTGGCCCAGCAAGGGGTTAGGAGTGAAATAGGTCTACAGTCATAGAATTTCTTAGTCAACTCAAGTGAGGGTAGCAGGAGACACCCAATAGACTGTGCCGGTGCTGACCGAGGACAGGAGAGCTGAGCTAAGCCTGAGGCTGGGTGGGATTATTGTGGTCCCTGAGAGAGGGCAATATGAAAGAGGCTGGGTGAGAGGCAGTGGAGTGGGTGGGATCCCGGTGAGAGAGGGGTAGCATGCAAGCAGCTCTGGGGCTGTAGAAGAGAGCTACAACTGTGTGCCCAGTTTGCTCTGGCCATAGGCTGCAGCAGTAACACCAGTGTAACATTTGTAAGGCATGGGGCCCCTGGAGGGGAAGTTGGAGTGGGTATTAGGCCCCTGTCAGCAGGGCAAGTAATAGCCTTCTGCCTTAGTAACAATTTTGATATTTTTCCATGGCAGAAGACTGAAGTGGATGGTTACTCCAGTAGCAAGGTGGCCGGTGAAGACCTGATGAGGAGGTCACCCTGTTACACTGATGAAGGGTTTTTCAACCCAAAACCTTGCTAAAATATAGTTCTGTAACTATTCAGTTGGTCTGCTAAAAGATACCAGATTAGATTGACCCAAAGGACCTTGTCTGCCAGTGCCATGTCCTTAGACCAACACCCCTCATACACCACCAGAAGGATGCAGGGCCATGGGCACATCTAAGCCCCAGGGCTGGGGCTGGAAGGGAGAGTTCTTTGGCAGCTGCTGGAGAAGAAGCTCCTGCAGGAGAGGTAATAAAGGCTCTGTCACAGTTTGGCTGCCTGAAATGCTACTGATGCTATTGTGCTTCTGCTCACTATGTTATTATTTTACCTGTTGTTATTTAAAGTGGTGGACAGAGCTGAGGCTGTAGGGGAGGAGGAGACCTGATTGGGGCGTACTGTATGTGTGTGTGTTAAGGTATGCCCTCACTGGCACTGGGGCTTCTGCATAATGCAGTAGTCACATGTCATGAGTTGTGCTTGTCAGCAACTTGAGGTGCAGTTTCCCAGAAACCCCTGCATCTATCTCCTTGAAACTTGGCAGGCTCTGTGGCCTTAGCAGGGGCTCCCACCTTGCTGTTTTCACCCCCCTGTGCCTTCACACTTACAAGTGGCAAGTATTTGCTATCAGGACTTTGAGGTGAAGTTTTCCAGAAGCCCCTGCAACTATCTCCTAGAAACATGACAGGCTTCATACCCTCAGAAAGTGCTACCATCCCTGCTGTTTTCATCCAAATCTGCCAAAAAATGATAAAGGTATAGGCAGTTTCATTCTTCCCTATTCTAGCCTATAGGAGAAACATAGAAACAGAGTCAAAACAGCAAAATGGTTTTGGCGAAAAGAAACTGAACAGTGCTTTTAAAACAAAATGAAATTTGAAATGAAACACTGTCCCATCAAAATGGCAAAACAGAAGTCAAAACAAAACGGTGCTGTTTTGCACAGCCCTAAAATTGATATTTATCTGCTTTGACAGGCAGCCAGGAGATGATGGGAGCCAGGGGCAGTAGGACCCAGGGGGAGCCAGCATGACTCAGTAGCAAGGCCAGCCCTGCCTTCCGCCCCCAATCTGTTCCCACCCCCGCCCCTTCCCAACTGGAAGCCTCGGGCTTCCGCAGCTTTCATTGTTTCCTTGGCCACATGCCAGCTGCTCCAGCACCATGTGGCCCCCAACTGCATTGCCAGAATGCAGGAGCATGGGACCCACGCTGGCAGCCCAGGGCCAGGAGCTGGAGCTGGAGGGTGTGTGTGTGTGTGTGTGTGTGTGTGTGTGTGTGTGTGCGCGCGCACACACATGACTGAATGACACATGCC
>NW_017728943.1:99837720-99840228 GCF_001723895.1 Crocodylus porosus
TACGTTTCATTGTAAGAGGAAGCACAGTGGCTTAGTCGTGTGTGTGTGTGTGTGTGTGTGTGTGTGTTTATTCATAGGGCAAGTCCCACAAGCACACCCCACCATACACATATACCCTCTCACATATACACCATACACGTATACTGCCATACACACAGGCCCCCAGATCCACACCCCATCACATACTCCAGCTGCTCTCCTCCCCACACCCCACATATCCACACACCAGCACCCCCCACAAATCTATACCCATCCCTCCATGCCCCCCACCACTCCCCTCCACAATAAACAAGAGTAAGACTTTACTTTAAGCTATTGTGCAATTACCTCTATGTATACTACACAAACACATGTAAATCAGGAGAAAAATATTTTTTGAAATCAAATTAATGTATGTTGTAGACATTTGATTTTTAGAATATAATTTGGTATTTTTCTGGTTCTGAGATAGCAAAACCCTTGCTGAAAGGACTAGAGAAGGGCCTTCTGGTGGCAGAGGTCAGGGGGTGGGACTTCCAATCACAAGATGGTGACCAGAGGGCAGGGCACCTTTCAAGGGGCAGGGCTTGCCTAGGACAGCTTGCCTAAATTTGATACACGGTCCTCTGCCCAAAATAATTGCCTGCTCCTGGTGTAACCTCTAACAAGGCCCTAATACATTATAAACACTGCTCCTTATGCCAGTGGATGCTGTAACTTTCATGAGGGCACTGAATATACTGACAGGGGTTCTAACTTTAAAAATGCCTGTGTACCTAAGTTGTAAGGTATATAAATCTCATTGCACAAACTGAAATGTAAGCAAAACTTATTTGGTGTCCATGACTTGGATTAAGCATGTGCAATACTCTTTCTCTAAAATACGGTAGGACCATCTTTCCCTTAGAAACCTATACTCCATTTACGTTTTTGTAATTTAGCTGTACTTTCTACATAAAAAAGTTGTAAACATGCAGCTTACTATGGGCATTTATTTGGAGAGTTGGATTAATGCCTGGAATCTTGTAGTCTGTGTAGCTAAAATAGTGTGTAAGGCACGTTTTAGGAGAAAATTATTTTTTAATTATGCACAGGACACTCTTGCCATGTTAAACTTAATTCTGTAGGCTAACATTCCAATATGTGGTGAGGCAAAGCAGGCAGGTCCCATGACACACATGCATCAGGTAGTTTTTTCGCTGGGCTTGCTGATGATGAGGCCTGAAATATGTATTCTAAATAATCCTGTTATCTCCTAATTTGCAGCTGTCCAACTGGCAGCTCACATGCCATATGTAGCCCTCAAGTAGTTAAGTTGTGGCCCATGGGCTCCTGGAGCTTCGGCTGCAATGGCAGCTAGAGTTTAGAGCTCCTGCTCCCTCTAGTTGCCACTTTCTGCCTCTGCCATGGGATGGGGCAGTGTGTTGCACTGTCTAGGGAACGGAGCACAAGCATGAGGTCATGTGTGGGGGGGTGGAACCAGGCATGGGAGATCATGCTCATGTGGTACAACAGTGGAGAGAAGTGCCCAGTGCACCACTGTTAGTGGGTACCTGGGAGAGCATTTTTTTCAGTGTGGGGGAGGATCATGGTTGTGTGCCTGCACATTGCAGTAGGGTGTGTGTGGCAGGGATCGTACTCATGCATCCTTGCTTTGCAGTAAGGGGGCAGGATCATGCTCATATGGCCATGCTGTACAGTGGGGGGATGAGCCCAGTACAGAGGTGGAGGAGGAGAGCACCTGCTAATGGCTAGAAAAATGATATTTAGAGATTTGCTTTTGGGAACTGGCTTGTAGGCAAAGTAGATATGCATTAGAATAATGGTCCAGGGGAACAGCCAGGGTTAATTGATTTCAAAAAGCCTGTTTGTGACAAAGTTTCCTTCAAGGCCCACTGTGTCTGAAGCCAGCAAACAGACAGGCTGGGAAATTGAAGACATGTACCACACAGTTCCCTGAAGCTGCATAACATGAACAGGGTACCCAAAACAGACATAAGGGACTTGGTAGCATTGGCACCAGGTCACAGTGCCCACCTGCAGAGCACTTGGGATTTCCAGTTTTGGTGGCTAGACCAAATTAGAAGACTGGTAAATGCCCCAATTAAAATTTGTGCATGTGATGAGTTTTTCAGAAAAAAAGAATATGCTGACAGAACAGAATGCAGACAGTATGATGACAATGGTCCAGCAAAGGGTCCCTGAAGGGGGGACCCAAGGTCACTATGAACAGAAAGCACACCACCAGCCAATCTCACCCACCCCACAGGGAGTTGGTGGGCTTTGGCCCTCAACCTCCAGGCTGCTGACATCTGACATTTCAAGAGGGTGAAGTTTGCATACTGGCTAGATGTACCTTCCCTGTGTGACAAACCTAGGACTGGTAAATATAGAATCAGGGAGAGGTGGGAGGGGTTATTTTGTTTGATTTGCCTGCATTATTCTTATCTAATATCACTGTGTATCAGTAAAAATAAGCAGTGAAAAAAAGCTTTGAGCAACAAGGACAATAAAAAGTCCTTTTTCAGA